>NC_091289.1:103384059-104008747 GCF_032444005.1 Ranitomeya imitator | reverse complement strand
AGTGGATTGCGCCTATCCACTACCTATGCAACTCGGCACTGCCTGAGGAGCTGACTAGCCTGAAGATAGAAATACAAGCCTGACTTACCTCAGAGAAATACCCCAAAGGAATAGGCAGCCCCCACATATAATGACTGTTAGCAAGATGAAAAGACAAACGTAGGAATGAAATAGATTCAGCAAAGTGAGGCCCGATATTCTAGACAGAGCGAGGATAGCAAAGAGAACTATGCAGTCTACAAAAAACCCTAAAACGAAAACCACGCAAAGGGGCAAAAAGACCCACCGTGCCGAACTAACAGCACGGCGGTGCACCCCTTTGCTTCTCAGAGCTTCCAGCAAAAGATAATAACAAGCTGGACAGAAAAAACAGAAAACAAACTAGAAGAACTTATCTAGCAGAGCAGCAGGCCCAAGGAAAGATGAGTAGCTCAGATCCAACACTGGAACATTGACAAGGAGCAAGGAAGACAGACTCAGGTGGAGCTAAATAGCAAGGCAGCCAACGAGCTCACCAAAACACCTGATGGAGGAAGCCCAGAGACTGCAATACCACTTGTGACCACAGAAGTGAACTCAGCCACAGAATTCACAACACCAGACCACTGCTGCCTGTGTACCCCTGGAACCTATTTAAAAGTGCCTACAGCCCAATTTTTTTATGTTAGGCCTTTGAAGCCTGTCTGCGGTCCCTTCTTTCTACTACTCCTCCACTGACCAGACCACTGCTGCCCGTGTACCCCTGGAACCTATTTAAAAGTGCCTACAGCCCAATTTTTTTATGTTAGACCTTCGAAGCCTGTCTGCGGTTCCTTCTTTCTACTACTCCTCCACTGACCAGACCACTGCTGCCCGTGTACCCCTGGAACCTATTTAAAAGTGCCTACAGCCCAATTTTTTTTATGTTAGGCCTTCGAAGCCTGTCTGCGGTCCCTCCTTCCACTAGTCCTCCACTGACCTGTCTACTGCTGCCCGTGTACCCCTGGAACCAATTATAAAGTGCCTACAGCCCAATTTTATTATGTTAGCCCTTCGAAGCCTGTCTGCGGTCCGTTCTTTCTACTACTCCTCCACTGACCAGACCACTGCTGCCCGTGTACCCCTGGAACCAATCATAAAGTGCCTACAGCCCAATTTTATTATGTTAGGCCTTCAAAGCCTGTCTGCGGTCCCTTCTTTCTACTACTCCTCCACTGACCAGACCACTGCTGCCCGTGTACCTCTGGAACCAATAATAAAGTGCCTACAGCCCAATTTTATTATGTTAGGCCTTCGAAGCCTGTCTGCGGTCCCTTCTTTCTACTACTCCTCCACTGACCAGACCACTGCTGCCCGTTTTCCCCTGGAACCTATTTAAAAGTGCCTACAGCCCAATTTTTTTATGTTAGTCCTTCGAAGCCTGTCTGCGGTCCCTTCTTTCTACTACTCCTCCACTGAAAAGACCACTGCTGCCCGTGTACCCCTGGAACCTATTTTAAAGTGCCTACAGCCCAATTGTTTTTTATGTTAGGCCTTCGAAGCCTGTCTGCGGTCCGTTCTTTCTACTACTCCTCCACTGACCAGACCACTGCTGCCCGTGTACCCCTGGAACCTATTTAAAAGTGCCTACAGCCCAATTTTATTATGTTAGGCCTGCGAAGCCTGTCTGCAGTCCCTTCTTTCTACTACTCCTCCACTGACCAGACCACTGCTGCCCGTGTACCCCTGGAACCTATTTAAAAGTGCCTACAGCCCAATTTTTTTATGTTAGGCCTTCAAAGCCTGTCTGCGGTCCCTTCTTTCTACTACTCCTCCACTGACCAGACCACTGCTGCCCGTGTACCCCTGGAACCAATTATAAAGTGCCTACAGCCCAATTTTATTATGTTATCCCTTCGAAGCCTGTCTGTGGTCCGTTCTTTCTACTACTCCTCCACTGACCAGACCTCTGCTGCCCGTGTACCCCTGGAACCTATTTAAAAGTGCCTACAGCCCAATTTTTTTATGTTAGGCCTTCGAAGCCTGTCTGCGGTCCCTTCTTTCTACTACTCCTCCACTGACCAGACCACTGCTGCCCGTGTACCCCTGGAACCTATTTAAAAGTGCCTACCAGCCCAATTTTTTTATGGTAGACCTTCGAAGCCTGTCTGCGGTCTCTTCTTTCTACTACTCCTCCACTGACAAGACCACTGCTGCCCGTGTACCCCTGGAACCTATTTTAAAGTGCCTACAGCCCAATTTTTTTATGTTAGGCCTTCGAAGCCTGTCTGCGGTCCCTTCTTTCTACTACTCCTCCACTGACCAGACCACTGCTGCCCGTGTACCCCTGGAACCTATTTAAAAGTGCCTACCAGCCCAATTTTTTTATGGTAGACCTTCGAAGCCTGTCTGCGGTCTCTTCTTTCTACTACTCCTCCACTGACCAGACCACTGCTGCCCGTGTACCCCTGGAACCTATTTTAAAGTGCCTACAGCCCAATTTTTTTTATGTTAGGCCTTCGAAGCCTGTCTGCGGTCCCTCCTTCCACTAGGCCTCCACTGACCTGTCTACTGCTGCCCGTGTACCCCTGGAACCAATTATAAAGTGCCTACAGCCCAATTTTATTATGTTAGGCCTTCGAAGCCTGTCTGCGGTCCGTTCTTTCTACTACTCCTCCACTGACCAGACCACTGCTGCCTGTGTACCCCTGGAACCAATTATAAAGTGCCTACAGCCCAATTTTATTATGTTAGGCCTTCGAAGCCTGTCTGCGGTCCTTCCTTCCAATAGTTCTCCACTGACCAGACCAATGCTGGCTGTGTACCCCTGGAACCCAGCTGAATGTGCATGGAGCCTCCTTTTTTTCTTTGTTTTATATTTAGAAAGCCCAGATGATCTACGCTGTACCACGGTTCAAGCTACCCAGTCGACATTTCTTTTGCGAGAAAAGCCATCCCAGCCCTCCACCAGCATGAAAAATCTGCATTGTTATAGCACTCAGGCAATCAAACAGTAGAAAGGTGCACCTGACAAGAGACGCATGGACCAGTAGGCATGTCCACAAAAAGTTACGTGTCCATTAGGGCGCACTGGGTAAATGTGTTGGATGCATGGTCCACAGGGGACAGCCTACAAAGTCTGTCTGCAGTCCCTAATTCAAATTGTCCTCCGCTGACCACACCACTGCTGCACGTGTACCCCTGGAACCAATTTTAAAGTGCCTACAACCTAATTTTGTTATGTTAGGCCTACTACGCCTGTCTGCGGTCCCTCCTTCCAATACTCGTCCACTGACCACACCACTGCTGCCCGTGGACCCCTGGAACCTATTTTTAATTGCATAGAGCATCCTTTTTTTAATAGTAGGCGTACAAAGTCTGTCTGCGGTCCACTATTGAAATTGTCCTCCACTGCCCAGAGCAATGCTGCCTGTGTACCCCTGTAACCTTTTTTAAACTGCAGTGAGCCACATTTTTGGTTTAAGGCCTACTACCTGTGTCTGTCTGCGCCACTCAAAACAGCTGTCCTCCTTTGAAAAAAGCAGAGCGTCAATAGTCTTGTTTTCAGCCTCTAGGAATTTTAAAACTGCATTGGGGCTTCTACTTTGGTAGGGCCTACTAACGGAGTCTGCCGCCCCAAGGTGTGCCCCAGGTTTCCTCTCCATTGCTTCAATCTTCCTACTCTCGTTTAGTAGTTGTTGCAAACTACACTGCATTAGGCCTACAAATTGGGTATGGGGTGTAGAGACGGTGTGTCCCACTCCAAGGTGTTCCCCAGGTTTCCTCGCCATTGCTTCGGTCTTCCGACTCTCGTTTAGTAGTTGTTGCAAACTACACTGCATTAGGCCTACAAATTGGGTATGGGGTGTAGAGAGACGGTGTGTTACACTCCAAGGTGTTCCCCAGGTTTCCTCTCCATTGCTTCGATCTTCCTACTCTCATTTAGTAGTTGTTGCAAACTACACTGCATTAGGCCCACAAATTGGTTATGGGGTGTAGAGACGGTGTGTTCCACTCCAAGGTGTTCCCCAGGTTTCGTCCACATTGCTTCGATCTTCCTACTCTCGTTTAGTAGTTGATGCAAACTACACTGCATTAGGCCTACAAATTGGGTATGGGGTGTAGAGAGACGGTGTGTTACACTCCAAGGTGTTCCCCAGGTTTCGTCCACATTGCTTCGATCTTCCTACTCTCGTTTAGTAGTTGTTGAAAACTACACTGCATTAGGCCTACAAGTTGGGTCTGGGTTGTAGAGACGGTGTCCTCCGCTCGAAGGTGTTCTCCAGGTTGCCTCTCCATTGCTTCAATCTTCATGCTCGTGTTAAGTAGTTGTTGAAACAACACTACATTATGCCTACAAGTTGGGTCTGGGTCATAGAGACGGTGTCTTCCGCTCCAAGGTGTTCTCCAGGTTGCCTCTCCACAGCTTCGATCTTCTAGCTCTCGTTAAGTAGTTCTTGAAACAACACTGCATTAGGCCTACAAGTTGGGTCTGGGTTGTAGAGACGGTGTCTTCCACTCCAAGGTGTTCTCCAGGTTGCCTTTCCTGAGCTTCTATCTTCAGGCTATTGTTAAATAGTTGTTAAATGGAACAACTGCATTTGGCGTACTAGTTGGTTTGGGGCCTACTAACAGTGTCTGCCGCTCCTTGCTGTTCTCCTGGTTTCCTGTCCTGAAATTCCATTTTCAGGCTCTCGTTAAGTAGTTGTTAATGTTAGACTGCATTTGGCCTACTGGTTGGGTTGGGGCCTACTATCGGTGTCTGCCACTCCTTGCTGTTCTCCTCCACTGAACAAAGCTGTGCCGCCTGTTTACTACTGTTGCCAATTTTGAACTGCATTTCGACTACTTACTGATTTGGGCCTACTCTCTGTGTCAGCCTCTCATTCCAGTTGTCCTCCACTGCAATGCCCCCTGGTTAGTCCTGTGTTACCAATTTTGAACTGCATTTAGCCCACTTTATTCTTTGGGCCTATATCTGTGTTTCCTCCTCATCCTGCCCATTGCCCAGCCAGTGATAGATGAGTCTGCTGGTATATTGACCCATAACGCAACATTCCCCGTACACGCTACACAGCAATATTGTGACCCTGCTGAAAGTCAGGTTCCTCTTCCCGCATACCATACCACCTTACACGGGGACAAAGAGGAAGGTGCAGATGAAAGTGCAGGTTCCTTCATCAGGTGGGGGGAGGAATACTAGTTGGCGACGTCACTGGCACAGGGTCTCTCATAGTACGCAAAAGTGTTGCTGCCGGTGGGAGGCGCCCCCGCCGTGCAAACACACCGCTGTACTTTGAGGGGCCCTGTGCCAGTGCCAATGCCAACGAGTGGGCCCCCCCTTCTTGCTCAGGATCACAGCACTTGCAAAGTTGAAATACTTACCTCTCCCTGCTCCACTGCCGTGACGTGGTCCAGATTTACTGGGCCCACTAATTACTTGAACCAGCCCTACCCCCCACAACTTTAGCCAAATGACCCCCAATTTCAAATGCCTTCCAATTATTGTAAGCTAAATTACGATTGACAAGCTTCTGTAACAAAAATGGATGTTTTTGCCAATAAAATGGGCAGTGTAGGTGTTTTCCTGGCCTCCACTCACTGCCGACTATGCTCCCCCATTGACTTGCATTGGGTTTCGTGTTTCGGTCGATACCCGACTTTTCGCGATAATCGGCCGATTCCACTCAACTCGACTTTGAAGATAGTCGGGTTTCGCGAAACACGGCTCGACTCTAAAAAGGTCAAGGTCGCTCAACCCTACCTACGATGTCTCCTTCTCCATCTTTCGCAATTTCTGTCTTGCTCCCAAGCAAATGCACAGGCAAGAAACAGCTTGATACTGCCCTCTGTAGTCACATTGGCGGTGTCTGGTTATCTAGATTTTTCTCCTGTAAAATTTGTCACCATGCGCACCAAAAATGCAAACGCGGAAAAAAACGCATATAAATGTGTACAAACGCTGCTTTTTTTAAACCACATGCGTTCCCTCATGCGTCTAAAAAACGCTGTGTTTGTACGCGTTTATATGCTTTTTTTCCAGCACTTGCGGATGCGGATTAAATGCTGTGGATTCTAACACAAATGTGAAACTAGCCTAATACAGGTGGCAGAACCCTTGGTCCTGTCCACCCAAGCGGAGAACAATGGCTCTGAAGATCGAATGGAAGATTGGTGTCAAAAATTGCTCGTGGGCACTGACTCTACACCTGCACACCAGAAACAAGGGGCTTACAGCGTGGTTCAAGAGTATGAACAAGTCTTCAGTAAACACCCACTAGACTTCAGGCAGGTAAAAGGGGTACAACATCACATCCCAACGGGTAGTTATCCACCCATCAAGGAGAGGTATCGGCCTGTACTTCCAGCTCATTAACAGTATGACAAAAATATGTTGTGAGAGATGAAGGAGGCTGGGGTAATCAGAGATAGTTGTAGCCCCTGAGCAGCTCCATTAGTCCTCATCAGAAAGAAAGACGACACCATGAGGATGTGTGTAGATTATAGGCAGATAAACCACATTACACACAAGGATGCATACCCATTGCTCAAAATAGAAGAGTCCTTAGCTGCTTTAAAATCTGCTAACTACCTCTCTACCTTGGATCTCACCAGTGGGTACTGGCAGGTTACCATAGCAGAGGCGGACAAGGAGAAGACAGCCTCCACAACACCGATGGGTCTCTCCGAGTTCAATTACATGCCGTTTGGACTGTGCAATGCCACATGACTGTTTCAGAGGATGATGGAATGCTGTCTCGGACACAAGAACTTTGAAACTGTCTTGTTGTACCTGGATGACGTCATTGTCTTCTCCAAGATGTATGAGGATTATCTGAAGCACCTGGCCGTGGTGTTTGAAGCCCAGTCCGACTTTGGCTTGAAGGTAAAACCCTCAAAATGTCATCTGTTGAAATCCAAAGTGCAATACCTGGGCCATGTGGTGAGCTCAAAAGGAGTGGCCCCAGATCCAGACAAGGTCACCGTCATCAAGAACTGGCCAAAACCCAGTAACCCCCATGAAGTCTGACAGTTCCTCGGGTTGGTTGGCTATTACCAAAGATTTGTGAAAGACTTCGCTAAGATAGCTGCACCACTGCAAGACCTGATAGTGAGCCAATCCAAGAAAACCAAGGGTAAGAATACCCCATTTGACTGGGACGACGGGCTGGAGAGATCCTTCACTCGATTGAAGTTGGCTTTCACAGGAGAAGAGGTACTGGCCTACCCAGAATGCGACCAACCGTTTGTGCTGTACACGGATGCCAGCAATGTGGGATTGGAAGCAGTACTGTCCCAACTACAAAAAGGCAAAGAAAGGGTAATTGCATACGCCAGCAGAAAGCTGCGCCCCACAGAAAGGAACCCCGAAAATTACAGCTACTTTAAGCCTGAATTCCTCGCCATTGTCTGGGCAGTGACAGATAGATCCAAACATTATCTAGCCTCTGTAAAATTTACAGTCTACACAGATAACAACCCGCTGACCCACTTAGAGACTGCAAAACTCGGTGCTTTGGAGCAGTGATGGATGGCTCGGTTGTCCAATTACAACTTTACCATCAAATACCGTGCAGGGCACAAGAATGCCAATGCAGATGCATTGTCCAGAATGTCCAACCTACCAGACGTGGGAGAAGATCCAGAAGAACTTGAAGAAGTAGAGCTGCCAGCATTCCATCGATCTGGAGCGACTCAATACTCTCATTACGTGAGAAACAGAGGGAAAAACAAATGCGAAGCCACGCTGAATCCGTTGCCCCACCATGGATGGGCAGAAACGCAGGATAGCGACCCCGCAATCCATCTGGTGAAAGAACTGCTGACACAGGCAGACTCGCACCCTGGCCAAGATGATCTACAAGAGACATAGTGACTCTGGAAAGAAAAAGACAAACTATTCATCTATGATGGTAAGCTGTGCAGAAGAAACATTGATCCATGCACACATGAGCTAGTCTTGCAGATAGTGGTCCCAAGACGAGATGCGCCCATGGTTCTAGAAGCATACCACGATGGGGCAGGACACTTTGGATGGAAGAAATTGGAGATCCCTTTACGTGGAAGATTCTACTGGCCTGGCATGAGAAAAACCATCGAAAAGTGGTGCCGTGAGTGTGGCCCATGTAGTCTGCGCAGAAAGGGCCGTGACAGCCAAAGGGCTCCCCTACAGCCCATAGTCACCAAAAAGCCACTTGAATTGGTGGCCTTAGACCATGTGACACTAACCCCAGGCCGGTCAGGCTATGTCTACGCTTTGACTATTGTGGATCACTACTCCAGATTCCTGGTGTTTGTACCTGTCAAGGATAAGACAGCCCAGATAGCAGTCCAAGCCTTCCAGCAGTACTTCTGTTGACCCAATGGATACCCTGAGAAGGTGCTCACTGACCAAGGTCCAGCCTTTGAAGCGGAGGTATTCAAGGAATTCTGCCACCTGTATGGATGTAAAAAGATCAGAACAACTCCGTATCACCCACAAACAAATGGAATGTGTGAGAAAATGAATCAGATAGTGATTGATCTCCTGAAGACATTGCCTTCACACGAAAGGAACTTATGGCCAGAAAAGTTACCAGATTTGGTAGACTTATACAACCATGTCCCAGTAAATTCCACCAACTATACGCCAGCATACTTACTGAGGGGAAGGTCCAGTCAACTACTTGTCGATCTAGACATGGGAGTCTTAACCCCAGAAGATATCTCACCAGATACAGATTGGGACACTGAGAGAAAAGTATCGCCAAGTGCAAGAATGTGTAGAGAGAAGTTTAGCACAAGCAAGACAAAAGCAAGAAAGAGACTTTAACCAACATGCTCCTGCAATTCCCTTGTCACCAGTTGAACAAGTGCTCAAGTGTAAAAGGAGATTACACAAACTTGATGACCAGTGGGAAGTGGAACCGTTCACTATTCTACCTTCCAACTTTGACAACATGAAAGTCTGCCTTATCAGCAAAGAAGGAGGAGAAACATCGACAGCAGTCTCCAGAGACCATCTCAAAATATGCCCTGATAAATTGAGAAACAGAGAAACAGACCCAGGAACATCTCCACCCATGGAACCAGAGGAAAAGAAGATTCGCACTGTTCTTGGAGATTTTCCCCAGTCTTGGACTCAAGTACATCAGGCCATCGTGATACTTGTCTTGACTTTTCCCCAGATGGAAATACCAGAACAAAATGTGATTCCAGACCATCCTGAACCAGAAGAGACTCTGCACTAACAGGTTCAAGCATCAAATGTCACCCCAGCATTTGAACCAGAAAATCCACCCTCTGCTATTGGTGAATCTGTTAGACCTACGGTGAATCTAAGAAGACGCAGACTCTTGCCTACACAATGCAGGCATACAGATAGTACACACACTAGTGGGTCCACTACAGTAGCAGCAGACATATTAGATCAGGAGCTACGCAGGTCTACTCGTAGTACCAAAGGTCAAATCCCAGCTCGTTGCAGGGACTAAAAATGTCAATAATTGCTGTTATTTGTTTGAACTTCTTGCTTATCTTTGTTACAGGTTTAAAATGGACATTGCGGTAATGGACAGTGCTTACCCAAAAACTTTCATTGTAAATAGTTTGGCACCCTCATGGTGCACACTGGTTCTGCCCATTTGTAGCGTGGGTAGAGCCTTTGTTTGTTTCATCTGACCAAAGACAATACTAGATGAACTTTTATAGATTTGTTTTTGCAACGTTCAAGTGCCTTACCTACCATAAAGGGAAGCAACAGTTTATTATTGTTGAAATGTTTGTCAAAATTGTTTGCATTATTTAGCTTGTATTTTTGTTATTTTCTTTTCCCAGTCTAGGAGTACTGGATTTAACAGGGGGGTATGTGGCACCCCAGGAGATCGGATACCACAGTAGTGCTATCTTCCTCATGGGGAGGATAGTGCTATGTCTGGAGACAAGTGAGATTTCCTTTGGTAGGTTTACACACACATAACACCTTCCACTTCCAGGCAAGGAGGGGGAGCTCCAAGCCCTGTTTTAGGGCAGCTTCCGTCAGTAAAGATCTTGGTTTGGAGGCAGAGAAAGCTCAGTTGGTAGGAGAAGTCTGTGTGCGAGGACAGACAGGAGTGGAGCACAGAGGAAAGAAAAAGCTCCAAGAGGCCACAAGCAGGTTTCTGAAGATTATTAGCACAAGAATCCGGGTATCGGGAGCCCGAGGCTTTTGTGGATTATTAAACACAGAGCAGAACCAGAGGGTATTGTTCTACAAGGACTCTATCCATAATTACATGTGGCACAGCAGCACCTAGGAGCCTGGAGTCACTGAGAACAGACCCCAGTTCACACGGCCTGAGCTGCCTGCAATACAGGTACCTGTCCTAGGATAGCAAAACGATTAAAGACCTTGTTGTGACACTTAGTGGCAGCAGGGATTTAGAGACAGAAAGCGCAGAGTGGTAGGCTTCCACCTGACTTACCTAGGGGAACTTGCTTGTCTCTGGACTGCCTGGACTTCTCTGCCTGCCCTGTGGTCTGGTGCCCTGGACTGTGGATGCTGAGGTCTTCAGTAAAGGTAAAGAGACTGCAACCTTGTGTCCTCGTTCTTCTCTGCACCTCTCACTATACCACCATCTAGACACCGGAAGCCCTGTGGATATACTTCACCTGTGGGAAGATATACCATCTAGCTGCCATAACATCACCCCAGTGGACCCCCTTAAGCAGTGTCGGTCCCCACTGACCGAATACAACAGGTGGCATCACGAACATAAACTCTATTCCTTTAAAGACCTTCCCCTTTTACATGGGCGCCCAGGGCCACGGACCGGGTTGCAGCCACCGTGACATCCCCCTGTGAAACAGCAGGACTCGGTACCGAGTAACCCCTGGCCCGCGGGGCGACTCAGCAGCACACAGGGAGGCTCGCAGGGCACCGCCTCTTGTGCTACTGCTTTTTGGGCCCCATCCTGCACTAATGTGCTGTGCGCTGTGGGCCTGCGGTGCACACATTGGCGTTGGGGCCCCAGAGCTTTCTATGAGCTGTGCATGGCTGTTTACCTTGACGGCTGCACAGCTCTGACTCCCCCCGCCCTCCCTGGACGTCTGGTCAGGTATCGGCACGTCATCGCGTATGTGCCGATATGTATGAGGACACTGTGACCAAAAGAGGAGCGAGAGCGACGCCTGCTGGGGATCGCTTATAAGGTAAGTATGTAAAATGTTTTTTTTTCTTTATAAAATGAATTAAATGGATGAGGAGGGGGTCTGCACATGATGAAAGGGGGATCTGCACATGATGAAAGGGGGTCTGCACATGATGAAAGTGGGGGTCTGCACATGATGAAAGGGGGGCCTGGACATTATGAAAGGGGTGTCTGGACATGATGAAAGGGGGGGTCTGCACGTGATGAAAGAGAGGGGACTGCACATGAGGAAAGGGGGGTCTGCACATGATGAAAGGGAGTTTTGCACATGATGAAAGGAAGGTTCTGCACATGATGAAAGGGAGTTCTGCCCATGATGAAAGGGAGTTCTGCACATGATGAAAGGGAGTTCTGCACATGATGAAAGGGGGTCTGCACATGATGAAAGGGGGTCTGCACATGATGAAAGGGGGGTCTGCACTTGATGAAAGAAGGTCTGCACATGATGAAAGGGGGAGTCTGCACATGATGAAAGGGGGGAGGTTCTACACATGGTGAAAGGAGGATCTGCAAATGATGGAGAGGGGGCTGCAGATGCTGGAGGGGCACTGTAAATGATGATGGAGGGGGCTGCAATTTGCAAATTATTGAGTGGGGGCTGCAAATGATGATGTGAGGGAGGGGATGGGGGACTGCACATGAACGGAAGGGGACTGCACATGACGAAGTGATGGGAGAATGGGGGACTGCAAATGATGAAGGGGGACTGCAAATGATGAAGTGAGAGGGGAATGAGGACTGCAAATAAAGTGAGTGATGGGGACAGCAATTGAGTTCAAGGTGGGGGATGAGGAGAGCAAATGAGGGCCTGGGGAGAGCAAATAATGATGAATTTTGAGGGTGGTGGGAGTAAATGATGTATTGAATGTGGGGGAGAGCAGTTGATATGAATAGAGGGTGGGGTGGGAGAGAGAGAAGACATGACAATTAATTGGGGTGGAAGGAGCATATAAATATAATGAATCGGGGGAGCATTGAGGATGCAGTGACTGGTAATGAATTGGGGGAAAGAGTACAGGGGCTAATTAATGTATATATTTATTAAGTGGGGAAAATGGCTATTTATAGTTGGTGGGGGCGCAGTGGTGGATTAATAATAACCAATTATATATTAATGGTTTGTGCACGTCTGTATTCAGATGTGTAGTATAGAAGAAAGGGAAAAAGTAGGGCATGTGCTCTGGAAGCGGGGTTCTAGGTAACTATATGTTATTTTATGCAGAGATGAGTCCTGGCTAGAAGAAATGATGGCAGTCTGCGCTGCATGAAAAATAAAAGTAAAGATGAAGGACTTCGGCTAGGGACATCACTGGTGAGTCAGTGTGTTACTTGTACACTGACACTATACACTCTATTGCCCGTTCACTGTACACTATATACAGAGCTCCTGTATATAATGTCACTGGTGATCACTGTATTACCTGTACACTGACATTATATACAGAGCTCCTGTGTATAATGGCATTAGCGTTGTTTTTTTTTTATTAATGATCAGTATTGTAGTACTATGTGGTGGTAGTATATGATCTGGTTACGGTGTGGAGGTACATCTCCCTTTATGTGGTATTATTGGGTCACTATGTGATGGTAATATGTGATCTGGTCATGGTGTGGAAGTATTTGTTGATTGGATGTGGTATTATTCCATCACTATGTGGTGGTAATATGTCGTCTGGTCATGATGTGATGGTATTTGTCCCTTGTATGTTATTAATGTTCATTCTAAAAAATATATGTGAATCATTTAGTGTTGAGCGATACCTTCCGATATTTGAAAGTATCGGTATCGGATTGTATCGACCGATATCCGAAAAATATCAGATATCGCCGATACCGATATCCGATACCAATACAAGTCAATGGGACACAAATATCGGAATGTATCCTGTAATGGTTCCCAGGGTCTGAAGGAGAGGGAACTCTCCTTCAGGCCCTGGGATCCATATTCATGTGTAAAATAAAGAATAAAAATAAAAAATATTGATATACTCACCCTCGGACGCGCCCTTGTTGTAACCGCTGCAACCGCCATGCTTCCCTTCCTAAGAATGAGCGCGTGAAGGACCTTCGATGACGTCGCGGCTTGTGATTGGTCGCGGGACCGCTCATGTGACCGCTCACGCGACCAATCACAAGCCGCGACGTCATCGCAGGTCCTTCACACGCTCATTCCGATACCCGATACTTGCGGTATCGGAATGCTCAACACTAGAATCATTCCTTTAAAGAAAAAGAAATAAAAATATACCTAAAAAGAGTATTGGATATTTTAAGAAATGTTTAATAGGTTAGAGTAGACCCAACCCAGAGAGTCTACCTTGGTGTGGTGGCGGCTTAAAATTTATTTTGGCCAAAACAAAAGCTGCTAGCTATGTATGTGATCTGGTGTCAGCTGGGAACTGTTAATATATGATTGATGATTACATGGTGCAGAAGATGAGTTTTTCCAAGAGCGGGTGGTTGGACTGTGGAAGGTTCTAGATGTGGAAGCAGAGCAGGGGTGGGTGTCTCAAGGGGGCCCAAAAATTTAGCCAGTATGGGGCCCCAAAATTCCTAGTGGCAGCCCTGGATATCGCACTATGATATCAGCACCTATTCATACTGCGATCTCTGGCACTACACTCCTTCTCCAGCCTTGTCCTCTTCCCTGTCACCGCTGGATGTGTTCCTCTGACTCCAGCCACACTGCGCAGGAGCAGCCTATTATGGCTTTGGACAGAAGGATTCATCCAGCGTTCTATTATAGATTTTAGAACCAGTCAGAAATTATTGTACTTCATTGTCAGCAATTGACATCAACCTGCCAAACCGCAGATTGGATTCTCCATTAAATAGGATTAATGGACAAAGAAAGAATTAAGAAAAATTCCCACACAATTGTGAAACTCTAAAGAAATGTTTACATACAAATATGTACTTTACATGTACCATTCACTTTTTCCATAGTGAAGATTTCACTGTATGCATGCATACTACTGAATATGAAAATTCCAAAAATCGAACTCATGTAGGTACAGTGACTCACTATTTATTTTGGTTGTGTATTATTGAGGGAGTGTAACAATGAGAGGTGCATTTCAACTCCTTCCTTTAAGGCTAGGGTCACATGAGCGTAAATTATCTCACCCATTATGCAAATCACACTCTGATTAGAGTTTGATCAGAGTGTGATCATAGTGTGCTCCGGTTCTCTCAAATGAGAAGAAGATGGAGAAAAAAAATGTGTACGTCTTCTCCATTCTTTCAGTTTGCGGAAATGGGACTGCATTCAGATGTCATTCAAGTGCAGTCCTATGTTTTCCATTTACTTATTGACTTGCATGGCTGAGTGCGATCTGAATATCAGACCAAACTTGAGCACACAGTAATTTTTTTTCCCCAGATCATCTCTGTTCGGCCGGAGTCACACTGCAAGTGTAATGCGAGAAACTGGCACGAGTCTCTCGCATCAATACCCGGCACTACCATCGGCAGTTCGGACCAGAGCGTTCAGCTGCATAGAAATATATGCAGCCGCACACTCCGATCTGGAGGGCTGGCAGCAGTGCTGGGTATTGATGCTAGAGTCTCGTGCTAGTTTCTCGCATTGCACTCACAAGTGTGACCCCGGCCTTCAAGGAAAAATTCTTACATGTGCACGACGCCTTAGACTAACACTAGACAGAGTGTGGTACAATGTTTTGTTGGATCACACTTGGACTGATACATACCTACCAACTTTTGAATAAGGCCAAGAGGGACAAAGGCAGCGGCGCGTGAAGTGTGCCGTGGCAAAATTGAGGCCATGCCCTGACCACACCCATTTCTCAACTAGTCACACCCATATCCATGCCCCAACCACACCCATTTAGCAGTGCTGATCACACTGTTTCATAAATAATAATTATAAACAGAAAAAAACATGGCAACACAGTGCTCCATACTGTATAATGGCCACACATGATGCTCAATACTGTATAATGGAAATAATGGTGTGCACTCAGGTCAGAGGTAAGTAGGTGCTGGTAAAACAGACCGTGTGGTCCAAAACAGTCCAATAACAAAAATTACAGCACACTTGAAGCTGGTATGATGCAACTATATAACAAGTTTATTGTGTTCACAAAACAGGTTGCCACAAAAAGGAAACAAAAAGTGCAGATAGAAACCCAACGTTTCGACCCTCCCAGGCCTTATTCATGGGGTTACTTGATGCACGCTAGGATACATATGTAGGTGGCAGGCATAGGGTAGGAGGGCAAGTCCCTTGGTATATAAGCTGTCGCTTAACCTGGAACAGGCTGGGAATATGCTGTTTTGTAATGCAAAGTGATAGTGGCACATAGAGGCTGTGACATCCGTAGTGGGCCTGTGTATAGCTGGATGAATGACCCGTGCGGGCAGCGCTCCTGAGGCTTGTAGTGACGTAAATGGAGGGTGCTGGAGCGCCGCTTATCCAGCACCCTCCATTTACGTCACTACAAGCCTCAGGAGCGCTGCCCGCACGGGTCATCCAGCTATACACAGGCCCACTACGGATGTCACAGCCTCTATGTGCCACTATCACTTTGCATTACAAAATAGCATATTCCCAGCCTGTTCCAGGTTAAGCGACAGCTTATATACCAAGGGACTTGCCCTCCTACCCTATGCCTGCCACCTACCTATGTATCCTAGCGTGCATCAAGTAACCCCATGAATAAGGCCCGGGAGGGTCGAAACATTGGGTTTCTATCTACACTTTTTGTTTCCTTTTTGTGGCAACCTGTTTTGTGAACACAATAAACTTGTTATATATTTGCATCATACCAGCTTCAAGTGTGCGGTAATTTTTGTTATTGGACAATACTGTATAATGGCCCCACATGATTCTCCATACTGTGTAATGGCCACACATGATGCTCAATACTGTATAATGGCCACACAGTGCTTCATACTGTATAATGGCCACACATGATTCTATATACTGTATAATAGCCACACAGTGCTCAGTGCCCACAGCAGGGCCAGCTGCATGTCTGTGTGCAACACACACACGCAACACATTACACACACAACACAGTAACATAGTAACATAGTAACATAGTTAGTAAGGCCGAAAAAAGACATTTGTCCATCCAGTTCAGCCTATATTCCATCATAATAAATCCCCAGATCTACGTCCTTCTACAGAACCTAATAATTGTATGATACAATATTGTTCTGCTCCAGGAAGACATCCAGGCCTCTCTTGAACCCCTCGACTGAGTTCGCCATCACCACCTCCTCAGGCAAGCAATTCCAGATTCTCACTGCCCTAACAGTAAAGAATCCTCTTCTATGTTGGTGGAAAAACCTTCTCTCCTCCAGACGCAAAGAATGCCCCCTTGTGCCCGTCACCTTCCTTGGTATAAACAGATCCTCAGCGAGATATTTGTATTGTCCCCTTATATACTTATACATGGTTATTAGATCGCCCCTCAGTTGTCTTTTTTCTAGACTAAATAATCCTAATTTCGCTAATCTATCTGGGTATTGTAGTTCTCCCATCCACACACACAACACAGTACACACACATCACAGTACACACACACAACACAGTACACACACAGCACAGTCCACACACACAACACACATAGGACAGTCGACACACACTTACACACGCACAGCACAGTCGACACACACACATACACACAGCACAGTCGACACACACACACGTACCTCAGAATGTCCTCTCTCCCACTCTGAACCACCGCCCAGAAGAAGAAGATACAGAGGGGGTGTGGCCTAATACAAGGGGGGGTGTCAGCTGCTTCTCCTGCTGGCTGTGCGGGAGAGGTGGAGTCCCGGGTGGGACCGCGGGGCATAGCCTCAAAATTGGGACAGTCCTGCAGTATGAGGGACAGTTGGGAGCTATGCTCATAATATGGTCGTTTGCATGAGTCCTAAAACCAGAATAGTTTGGTGTTGAGGACAAGTAATCCTCACACTTCGTTATTATTGCCTGGAGATAACACAGGCTCAGCTGTAACAATCTGCCAATGGCTGCCCTGCTGCATAGCCAAATATCAAAGATAGGTGACAGGGGAACCTAAGTGGTTTAACAGATGGAGGAGACTCCATTGTGAACTGTTTGGTGTCTCTATGAAGAAAACGAGGTGTTCCAATAAATTTCTATGTAATCTAACAATAGCTTCAAGGTCTGACATGTACAGGTGCCCATTAGGGTTTACCAGAGGTGGGACTTTTTAGGCTCCCTATCAGTGTAATCTTGACAGACATATTACACGGCAATATAGAAGTCTTGTGGTGTAATATCCATGGGCATAGCTTAGGGAGGGTGAACTGGCGGGGAATGTGACCTGGTCAGGCTTAAGATTGAGGTGAGAGGGCGCTGACGCTATCAAATATTACATTGTTTCATAATCACTTGTTCCATCATCAGTTGACTGTTCCATCATCAGTACAGTAGTTGTCTGACCCAGAAACCTTACAAAGCAATGATTTATTTATATGCAAAGTGACTTCCTCATCAGCTGTTTTTTCTTTAACTGCTTGACACCCGCCCAGGTTTAGGTCCCTGAAGCCTGCACATAGTAGACACTGCATACTGAGAGATGTCAGAGACTGTGCATCATACACATACAGCCCCGTACAGTGTTCATTTTAGGACATGGTCACAAATCAAAGTCAAACATCAGAGTCAAGTATCAGAATCAGGAATCAGACAGAGTATTTCTGGTGTTATTTCTGATGTTTGACTTTGATTTGTGACCATGTCTGAAAGTCAGGTATAAGAGTCAAGTGTTAGAATGAGGTATCAGACAGAGTATTTCTGAAGTTTGACTTTGATTTGTGACCATGTCCTAAAATGAACACTGTAGCCCCGTGCCCTTGCTGTGGTCAGCTGCCCTGCACACTGAACAGAGATTGGGGACCAATCCACGTAGTTTAGAATTTTGTGACAGATGTGAGAACATTTCATTTCATATTCATGTCATCAGTATTTGTTTGAAAAATTCTGGTAATGAAAAAAAAAGTATTGTTTCACCCACCACATTCATTTCACATTACATTAATTCACATATTTGCTATTTCTTCCACTTTTTTTCCTCAGTTTTGTCCATACTTACATACAGTTAGGTCCATATATATTTGGACAGAGACAACATTTTTCTAATTTTGGTTATAGACATTGCCGCAATTAATTTTAAACAAAACAATTCAGATGCAGTTGAAGTTCAGACTTTCAGCTTTCATTTGAGGGTATCCACATTAAAATTGGATGAAGGGTTTAGGAGTTTCAGCTCCTTAACATGTGCCACCCTGTTTTTAAAGGGACCAAAAGTAATTGGACAGATTCAATAATTTTAAATAAAATGTTCATTTCTAGTACTTGGTTGAAAACCCTTTGTTGGCATTGACTGCCTGAAGTCTTGAACTCATGGACATCACCAGACGCTGTGTTTCCTCCTTTTTGATGTTCTGCCAGGCCTGCACTGCGGTGGTTTTCAGTTGCTGTTTGTAGTGGGCCTTTCTGTCTGAAGTTTAGTCTTTAACAAGTGAAATGCATGCTCAATTGGGTTGAGATCAGGTGACTGACTTGGCCATTCAAGAATATTCCACTTCTTTGCTTTAATAAACTCCTGGGTTGCTTTGGCTTTATGTTTTGGGTCATTGTCCATCTGTAGTATGAAACGACGACCAATCAGTTTGGCTGCATTTGGCTGGATCTGAGCACACAGTATGTCTCTGAATACCTCAGAATTCATTCGGCTACTTCTGTCCTGTGTCACATCATCAATAAACACTAGTGACCTCACATTTTTTTTATATATGTGTTTTTTGCATTTTTTCGGGGTGCAGTTGGGCCCATTCTGTCTTGTAAACTGTGGTGTCTGTTCACATGGGATGCATCTTATTAGCGCTGGGCAGCCCACCTGAGCTAATAGAAGGGTGTCACTAATAGGCTGATAATCTGAATGTTGTGCTTTCCCATTGTGTGAATAGCGCCACATACAAGTCTCTAATGTGCAGTCATATGCCAAGCAGCCACCCCCTCCATTAATTTGGTAGGTTGTGAGTGGCTGCCTCATCGGTATTTCTGCACCTGTGTTGCCGCCATCTTAACCATATGGGTCCACTGCATCCTGATGCCTTTGTTTGGAGGCCCAGGCAGGTAAGCATCTCCTGCCCTTTTTGCTTAGTGTGCCTCATCACAAAAGCTTTCTCTGGTCATAGACTAGAGTAGATTTCTGGTCTAAGGTACATCACAGCTCATCATGAATTAGAGAAACTGTATTCTGTCCCGTCCCTCCCCAGCTCCACCGACTTTAGCAATGATGGGTGAAACTGGTGTGAAAACGCCAAAAGTTGCACTACGATTTGGCGACTTTTCAAATTGATTTATGCCAGAATTCTGTTGTAATTGCTTTGTGAATCGAGGCCATTATGTCACAAATAGGGATTTAAGGTCAGCATGAATCAATTAGTAACATAGTAACATAGTTAGTAAGGCCGAAAAAAGACATTTGTCCATCCAGTTCAGCCTATATTCCATCATAATAAATCCCCAGATCTACGTCCTTCTACAGAACCTAATAATTGTATGATACAATATTGTTCTGCTCCAGGAAGACATCCAGGCCTCTCTTGAACCCCTCGACTGAGTTCGCCATCACCACCTCCTCAGGCAAGCAATTCCAGATTCTCACTGCCCTAACAGTAAAGAATCCTCTTCTATGTTGGTGGAAAAACCTTCTCTCCTCCAGACGCAAAGAATGCCCCCTTGTGCCCGTCACCTTCCTTGGTATAAACAGATCCTCAGCGAGATATTTGTATTGTCCCCTTATATACTTATACATGGTTATTAGATCGCCCCTCAGTCGTCTTTTTTCTAGACTAAATAATCCTAATTTCGCTAATCTATCTGGGTATTGTAGTTCTCCCATCCCCTTTATTAATTTTGTTGCCCTCCTTTGTACTCTCTCTAGTTCCATTATATCCTTCCTGAGCACCGGTGCCCAAAACTGGACACAGTACTCCATGTGCGGTCTAACTAGGGATTTGTACAGAGGCAGTATAATGCTCTCATCATGTGTATCCAGACCTCTTTTAATGCACCCCATGATCCTGTTTGCCTTGGCAGCTGCTGCCTGGCACTGGCTGCTCCAGGTAAGTTTATCATTAACTAGGATCCCCAAGTCCTTCTCCCTGTCAGATTTACCCAGTGGTTTCCCGTTCAGTGTGTAATGGTGATATTGATTCCCTCTTCCCATGTGTATAACCTTACATTTATCATTGTTAAACCTCATCTGCCACCTTTCAGCCCAAGTTTCCAACTTATCCAGATCCATCTGTAGCAGAATACTATCTTCTCTTGTATTAACTGCTTTACATAGTTTTGTATCATCTGCAAATATCGATATTTTACTGTGTAAACCTTCTACCAGATCATTAATGAATATGTTGAAGAGAACAGGTCCCAATACTGACCCCTGCGGTACCCCACTGGTCACAGCGACCCAGTTAGAGACTATACCATTTATAACCACCCTCTGCTTTCTATCACTAAGACAGTTACTAACCCATTTACACACAATTTCCCCCAGACCAAGCATTCTCATTTTGTGTACCAACCTCTTGTGCGGCACGGTATCAAACGCTTTGGAAAAATCGAGATATACCACGTCCAATGACTCACCGTGGTCCAGTCTATAGCTTACCTCTTCATAAAAACTGATTAGATTGGTTTGACAGGAGCGATTTCTCATAAACCCATGCTGATATGGAGTTAAACAGTTATTCTCATTGAGATAATCCAGAATAACATCCCTCAGAAACCCTTCAAATATTTTACCAACAATAGAGGTTAGACTTACTGGCCTATAATTTCCAGGTTCACTTTTAGAGCCCTTTTTGAATATTGGCACCACATTTGCTATGCGCCAGTCCTGCGGAACAGACCCTGTCGCTATAGAGTCACTAAAAATAAGAAATAATGGTTTATCTATTACATTACTTAGTTCTCTTAGTACTCGTGGGTGTATGCCATCCGGACCCGGAGATTTATCTATTTTAATCTTATTTAGCCGGTTTTGCACCTCTTCTTGGGTTAGATTGGTGACTCTTAATATAGGGTTTTCATTGTTTCTTGGGATTTCACCTAGCATTTCATTTTCCACCGTGAATACCGTGGAGAAGAAGGTGTTTAATATGTTAGCTTTTTCCTCGTCATCTACAACCATTCTTTCCTCACTATTTTTTAAGGGGCCTACATTTTTTATTCTTTTACTATTGATATAGTTGAAGAACAGTTTGGGATTAGTTTTACTCTCCTTAGCAATGTGCTTCTCTGTTTCCTTTTTGGCAGCTTTAATTAGTTTTTTAGATAAAGTATTTTTCTCCCTATAGTTTTTTAGAGCTTCAATGGTGCCATCCTGCTTTAGTAGTGCAAATGCTTTCTTTTTACTGTTAATTGCCTGTCTTACTTCTTTGTTTAGCCACATTGGGTTTTTCCTATTTCTAGTCCTTTTATTCCCACAAGGTATAAACCGCTTACACTGCCTATTTAGGATGTTCTTAAACATTTCCCATTTATTGTCTGTATTCTCATTTCTGAGGATATTGTCCCAGTCTACCAGATTAAGGGCATCTCTAAGCTGTTCCCTAAGACTTTGGTGTCCAACATGTTACGGCCTACATTATGGAAATGCAATTTATATTTTGTCCCCATTTATTGCGCATTGTGGGTGAATATGGTGCTTTTCTATAAAGTGTTTACATTATATAAAATGTGAATATGGTTATTCAACACATGAAAATAATATGAAGTGAAGAAAATTTAGTATTGCATGATTCTTTATATTTACATCTGACATAAGGACTGAGAAATCCTGATTTATACAGTGTATGGCTGGTATTGAAGGTTGGACATTTTGAAGGCATTGACTAAATAACAGTTGTTAAACAAAAAAATACTTATCTCATTAACATTGGTGTAAGGAGATGTGCAGTAAAGATTAAAATGTTGCTTATATCAGCAGGAAACTTGTTAGATGTTGTTATTATGGGCCATACCTTATGTTTTCTTGTAAGGAGAGTTGAGTTTCAGATGGGAGAAGGCTCCAAACTAAATTGTTGCTTTGGAAGAACACCAGCCTCAGTAATTGCCAAGACAAATCAATTTTTGTTTACATTTTTTTTACAGAATTTTGAATTAGAAAATAAAAACTATGCTAATTTGAGGCAACCGTAAATGCATTATCCTCGAAAATCATTTTGTCAGGTTCTTTTTAGAGGACAATGAACTCTTTAAGAACAAAATCCAAAAAGCAATTGCAAAATTGAGTTTTTTCACCATTTAATAGCTATGGGATTTTTGCTTCCTGTTTTTTCTCAACAGTATGTGTAGCAAAATTAATGGTGTCATTCAAAACTACAATTCGTCCTGCAAAAATCAAGCTCTTATATGGCTATGACAATGGAAGGATAAAAAAAAGTTTTGGCTCTTGGAAGTAGAATATGAAAAAATGAAATTTCACAAATGAAAATTTGTCTGGTCTTTAGGGGGTTTAAACGCATTCAAAGTGTGCATATATGGATAATTAATTAGGTCAAAAGAAAACATTTAAATATCAAGCATTCAGATACAGTCGCCATGAGCAAGAGCAAATTAACCACAACAATCTGAGTGCTTATTGGAGCATAAGGTATGTCTTATGACCTAAAGTGGTAGGATTAGAATTAGGTAACCCAACCCTCTGCAAACCTTGCAGGTATTTCTGCAGCATGGATATGTTTTTGATTGTTTGACGTAGTTGCATAGTAGCAAAAGAAAATAAATCTCCCCCATTGCATTGTGCTTCCTTAGGCAAGCATAGACAGTTTATGAAGTCCACGTCATCAGCATGGCTTTCCTAGGTTATTCATTTCATCACCATTGCTATTAACAGCTCTGACTCAGCTTCTCTAGTTTGTCAGCTTCACTTTTTACCTTGTTTTATTACAAATATTTTGATTTTTAGGCAAGAAAATACAAATTATGACTACTACAGCTCTCTGCTACCATTCATCGTTTTCAAAGGAAATTACTCTGTAACTTGCTACACACCCTTAAATTGTAATAACCTGTATAGGGTGCTTGAAGTTTCTGTGGGCTTTAGAATTCCTGAGGATCACTGTCATGCAATACCTAATGTCACAAACATTTACAAGTTTAAAAAAATATTTCATCTTACTTTAGTAATCAAACCATTTGTGTTTCACAAAAATATATACAGAAGGTTATGCTGGAGTTACACCAGCGTATAGCATGCGATAATAGAGCATGGGATGCGATATGCTAATGGTCCTTGGCTCCTGCTCTGCTGTAAGCAGGAGCCGAGTGTCAAGATAGGGCTGAAATGGGCACAGCTAGTGGAAGACCGGACATGAAGGGAGTTTGAAACTAGGCGGTAGGGAAAGGGCTAATGTTAGTTATTGTACATAGGCAGGAAAGAAGGGGAAAAAGTGGGGCATGAGTAAAAGGACAGCTCAAACAAAGGGCATTGGGTTTTCATTGGGCACTTTTATAAAGAGGAGGACCCCAGACCAACTGTTTCTTCCAAGAATTCAGGACCAGTGAATGTCATCCAGAGCCAGGACCATCGTTCAGAACTGAAGACCGACGTCATGTAGCTGGAGCACCCCCAGACACAGGGCCACAAGTCACTCGGTACCGGTCCCTTCTTCTTCAGTTCTGCGGTTGTCATGGTGGCTGGACCCGGTCGTGACCCTGCTAAGGGGCGTCCAATAAAGATGGTGGTGCGGGGTGCGAGGAATAACGAGGACACAGAGTTCAGTTTCTTTACCTTTTACTGAAGGTTTCAGGATCCTCAACCCTGGGCACTTTCACCAGGGCTGTCTGAGACTGGCCGGTCCGAAGGCACATCCAGGGTTCCCTTTGCAGATGAAAATCAGTGTCTACCCACTAGCGCCTGTGTGTTGTAGTGCTTCCCTGTTGAGCATTCAGGATAGTCCTCACAACTGCTGTTCTCATCCGTTTTAGATCTTTCTCTTCTCCGTCCCCCAGGTATGATATGGCTAGGACGCACCTTTATGAAAGGTAGGCCTGGAGATATTCTGGAACCCTAGTGTCGCCCCTCTCCCATGTTGCCTCCTATGTCCTTCTTAGGTGTTGTGTGGTAGACAGCCAACCTCTAATTAACTGTCCTGCCGCTGTTTGAAGTAATGCGTGGAGACGGTTACTTCCTCGGTGCTCCGGCCACCGACTATGGGCCTCAGTAAGATGTTGCCTCTCTCTCTCGGCACGACTCCTACTGGATCTCCTTAGTGCTGATCTCGTTTACACTGCTCCACAATATCCTTCCTTTCTTGTCTCTTTCTTAGGGTACCGCCGCAAGGTAGTGCAGGCGCGGTCCCGTAACCATCTGTCCTTTCTCTAGGTACCTGCCAGATTTCCCAGGTCTGACAGATCCTCCCTGGAACTCTCCCAGGCTTCGTTCTGCCTAACTTCCTGTCCGACCCCTAGTTTTACCAATGTGAGAAGTGGCCCAATAAATAAGCCTTTTGCTCCCCCTAGTGGCCGGAGTGTGAAGTGTAGTGTGTGCTTGGTGATACCTGGTCAGTAGAACTCCTTTAGTGCCATCAGACGTACCATCACTCCCCTTAGTGGCAATGCGACACTACTGCAACGACCAGACCTCTGGGGCGCTGCACTCCCCCCGGTTAAATCCAGTACTCCCGGACTGGGAAAAGAAGAACAACAATACATGTTAATAGAAAACACACAAAAATTCTTATATATATACTATGAACAAATAAACATAACAGTGCTTTCCGTTAAGGAAGGTAAGCACGCTTGAACGTTGCAAAAGATTGGTCATGCATAGTCCATGACTCCCAGTTCTGTAGGTGTAACCATAGAATAGCAGGGACCCCGGGTAAACAAAGGGGCCCCTGTGAAAGTTTTGGAATGATTCACTGTCCATCACACCATTGTCCATTTTTAACCTATAACACAAATATTTACACAAGCATTTTCAACCAAATAACAACTATCGCTAATATCGCCATGGTCTATAACGAAGTGGAGTCTGGTTCTTGGTGCTACGCGTGGACCTACGCAGCGCAGGGGTTGCTACTGGCCTGACAGGACCCGCTACGCTTGCTATCGCTAGTGTAGTGCACTGTCTTCTAGCTACACTTCTAGTGATTCTGGGCAGCACTGGCATACTTGCGTCCTCAGTGCTACCACTATTAGTGGTGGTATGATACAACAAAGACGGAGTACAAGTCCATACTAAAATAACAATTTTATTAAATACACAATAAAAAATAAAAATCCAATATCAATTACATCAAAATAATGAATAAAGTAACAAGAAAAAAGTAAACAGTGACAGTAGCACAGATAAAAAACCAACGTGGAGGAAAACTGATGCCACATATGTAACTAAAGTGCCTAGTGCAAAGGTAAATATAGAACCAAGGAAAAGTGAAGGGGTATAGGGCCTAATCAGATAGTCATGGGTCCATGTGGACCGTCACAGAGCCCTATACATAGGCTCCAATAAAATACAAGTGTCCGTAATGGCGCCCAAATCCCCCCTACATCCTTTCCCCTGGAGCTGGCACTCAGGAATGATCCACGCTGGAGCCCCAACGCGCTTTTCGCGTTTGCTTCGTCAGGGGGCAGTGCTGCTGATTAACCGAAGGTGTTATTTATGGGTCCCACAGATGAAAAGATTAGTGCCACCTGGTACGGCGCATGTCGCCGCTCACACGGCCGGGAATTGCATCCCGGACAGCGTCCAAGATGGCGCCGCGGCCAGTTCCGTCGCGATGACGTCACTGGACCGCAGGCGTCATCACACGGCGCCACCCACAATGCCCCAGACACCGAGCGGCAGCTGACATGCGCACGGTAGCGCAATAGAGTGAAGAGCGTGGGAGTCCATGTAAGGAGCGTCCGCAAGCATGGGGAAATGTGAACGCGGTGATGGCAATAATAAAGGGTGAGAGGGAAAGGAGAACAATCGATCAGTTCCCTATACAAAGCGGACCTAAGTACCAGTCCGAATGTGCCTAGATATTGCCCCATCTTATATTAACCCCTAATGGGAAAGGAAGTAGGGGACAAAAAGGGAACATAAAATAAAACAACCTGTGAACAAATTAATATGAAAAAAACATACTAGTGAAAAAACAAATGACAAATAACAAAATTAATATAATAAATAATAAAACAGTATATTATTAAAGTGCATAAATGTATAAATAAATATATATAATTATATTAAAAAACGTGTATGTGAATTAATAACAACTGTGAATAAATATTTGCTGACGCTCCACAGGTACTGTAGTATCACGAAATTGATTGTAGCACTGATTGTCAGTAGTCATTGTGACAGATACCACAGACCCCACACGCCTCCTCCACAAAAGGGACCGCATCAATGGTGAGAAAAAGAAAAATGCCAAGAAAACTAAAAAGTAAATTAATGAAAGAAAGAGAAAAATTAATAAAAACACATGAAAATTAAAAAAAAACACAACAGCAACAACCAGAAAACTAAAAAAGAAAGATCCGGAGTAAAACTATAGAAATGAACTGAAGCTCAACTGTTCATTGAGACCCGCTGGAGCAAGGGTATTAAGCACTGTGATCCAGCGGCATTCTCACTGAGCAAGTTTCTGTTTAGCGTCTCCTCCTCTTATGCCTAGCCGAATCCTGTCAATCCCCCACACCTTGAGATCTTTAGGATTACAATCATGGTATCTGCGATAGTGTTTTGGAATGGGTTTCAGGTATTCTTCATCGACCACATCACGTGCTGCCTTAATATCTCGAACGTGTTCGCGTACGCGAACACGTAACTCCCTTGATGTTAACCCAATGTACACAAGATCTGGAGTTACATCAATTTATGGTGGGATTGAACGACAACGGCTCCAACAACAAGCTCACGTATTTATGTTATCGTGACGAGATCTCCTTCCTAGACATTACTTTAAAGGTCCAGGAGAATGGGGAAGTTTACACCGATATGTACCGGAAGGAGACCTCAGTCAATGCGCTTTTACATTCAACCTCATCCCATCCATCCTCCACGATAAGAGCCATCCCCATAGGACAGTTTCTTCGGGCTCGAAGAATCTGTGCCTCTGATTCACTTTTTGAGAGACAGGCTGTGGACCTTGGGGAGCGTTTCAAGCAATGCGGTTACAGTAATCGTACAATTAAGAAGGGGTATTTGAGGGCAAAAAAATCGCACAGAAACGATCTTCTGGCGGAGAGTAGGAAAATAAAACCAAAAACCTGGGATAACCAACCGAGATTTGTGTCAACATTTAATCATAGATGGGACGAAATGAGATGTGTTTTGAAAAAACATTGGCCGATCTTGATTACTGATCCCTTACTCAAGAGATGCCTATCTGACCAACCCCTGATGACAGCAAGAAGATGCAATAATATCAAAGATCTGTTAGTCCACAGTCACTACGTGGCAAAGATACCAGACCCATTCCAGGCAGGGAGACCTAGGAATGGTTTCTTCCCATGTGGAGACTGTTTGGCCTGTAGAAACCTGGTTAGATCTGCGGTATTTGTATCATCAGATGGGAAACGTGAATTCAAAATAAGAGATCACATCACGTGTAGTACCACTCACGTCGTATATTATGCGACTTGTACGTGTAATCTTGTATACATTGGGTTAACATCAAGGGAGTTACGTGTTCGCGTACGCGAACACGTTCGAGATATTAAAGCAGCACGTGATGTGGTCGATGAAGAATACCTGAAACCCATTCCAAAACACTTTCGCAGATACCATGATTGTAATCCTAAAGATCTCAAGGTGTGGGGGATTGACAGGATTCGGCTAGGCATAAGAGGAGGAGACGCTAAACAGAAACTTGCTCAGAGAGAATGCCGCTGGATCACAGTGCTTAATACCCTTGCTCCAGCGGGTCTCAATGAACAGTTGAGCTTCAGTTCATTTCTATAGTTTTACTCCGGATCTTTCTTTTTTAGTTTTCTGGTTGTTGCTGTTGTGTTTTTTTTTTTTTAATCTTTATGTGTTTTTATTAATTTTTCTCTTTCTTTCATTAATTTACTTTTTGGATAGCTTTATCTTTGAATTGCGTGAAGGTCAGGTCTGGATTTTGCATGGCCAGGAAGTGTAGCTGGGCCCTTTGATTACTGCACAGGAGCCGTTCGATGAACCGCTCTTTCAGGAGTTTATCTTCATTTTGCATGCTGCTTGGGTCACTTTGCTTGATGGCCCGCAGCGCATCCTGCAGATTAAGGGCATAGTCCCGTAAGCTATCCTGCGGCCGCTGCTTGCACCCATAGAACGTCAATTTAATTTCTGTAGCGGTGCGGGTGTCCAAGGTGGCTTTAAGCTTGGCAAATAATTGTTGCGCATTTTTCTTGTCCGCAGCGGGCCAGGACTTTACTTCCCTCAATGCCGCTCCAAAGAGTTGGCCGATTATCATATGAACCTTCTGAGGCTCCGTCAAGGGATAAAACTCAAGCAGGCTACAAATCCCTTCTTTAAAGTCAGTTAACGTATGAGCTTCTCCAAAGTATCGCGAAAGCCAGGCGGCCCCTGGTAGGTACGGCATAGAGAAGGGCATTATGGCTGCTGTATCGGCAGCACTATCCGGCTGGTTGGTGGAAGTGGTAAGCCCCGCGGCCTCTAGCGGTGATGCCGGGTTTGTGGCTGCACTTACAGCGGAATCCGGAAGTGTTCCCGAGTCTGCAGCTGTGGCCGCCGCCTCCGCTCCTCCGGGGTCCGACATGGCCGTTCCTCCCCCTTGCTACTCGGTCGGGGTTCTCCTTCTGGGGTCGGCGCCTCACCTTGTCTTCCACTCCGCGCGCTTTTCCAGCCGGCTCCACCCACGAAGCTATGACTCCTCCCTTTGTGCTCCACGCGGCGCGGCAATGGCGGATTTTTGGTGGCAAATAATGGTACAGAGTCTTTGCAATAAGTCACAGTTCCAAGGCACACATGACCCGATTCCTCAGGCTTAAGTACAATCCTGTTCGTGACGCCAAGTTGGAGCGCCCCCAGACACAGGGCCACAAGTCACTCGGTACCGGTCTCTTCTTCAGTTCTGCAGTTGTCACGGTGGCTGGACCCGGTCGTGACCCTGCTAAGGGGCATCCAATAAAGATGGTGGTGCGGGGTGCGAGGAATAACGAGGACACAGAGTTCAGTTTCTTTACCTTTTACTGAAGGTTTCAGGATCCTCAATCCGGGGCACTTTCACCAGGGCTGTCTGAGACCGGCCGGTTCGAAGGCACATCCAGGGTTCCCTTTGCAGGTGAAAATCAGTGTCTACCCACTAGCGCCTGTGTGTTGTAGTGCTTCCCTGCTGAGCATTCAGGATAGTCCTCACAACTGCTGTTCTCATCTGTTTTAGATCTTTCTCTTCTCCGTCCCCCAGGTATGATATGGCTAGGACGCACCTTTATGAAAGGTAGGCCTGGAGGTATTCTGGAACCCTAGTGTCGCCCCTCTCCCACGTTGCCTCCTATGTCCTTCTTAGGTGTTGTATGGTAGACAGCCAACCTCTAATTAACTGTCCTGCCGCTGTTTGAAGTAATGCGTGGAGACTGTTACTTCCTCGGTGTTCCGGCCACCGACTATGCGCCTCAGTAAGATGTTACCTCTCTCTCTTGGCACAACTCCTACTGGATCTCCTTAGTGCTGATCTCGTTTACACTGCTCCACAATATCCTTCCTTTCTTGTCTCTTTCTTAGGGTACCGCCGCAAGGTAGTGCAGGTGCGGTCCCGTAACCATCTGTCCTTTCTCTAGGTACCTGCCAGATTTCCCAGGTCTGACAGATCCTCCCTGGAACTCTCCCAGGCTTCGTTCTGCCTAACTTCCTGTCCGACCGCTAGTTTTACCAATGTGAGAAGTGGCCCAATAAATAAGCCTTTTGCTCCCCCTAGTGGCCGGAGTGTGAAGTGTAGTGTGTGCTTGGTGATACCTGGTCAGTAGAACTCCTTTAGTACCATCAGACGTACCATCACTCCCCTTAGTGGCAGAGCAACACTACTGCAATGACCAGATCTCTGGGGCGCTGCATAGCCATCCCCAATTTCTGCTTTGAGGGATGCTGCAGAGAAGCACGGCCGCGAGTGGCTGCAGGAGCAGCTGAACTCTCTCCTGGTATCCGATCCTGCCAGCAGAGAAGACAGCAGCTCAGAGTGTCCTCCAGCCAGATGGGATGTCAGCAGCCCTGCGAGACCTCCATCCAGACACCGCCAAGTTCCAGAGCGACTGAGCCCCAACGTGCACAGCAGGACCAGAAGGAAGAGGATCCCATCGCCACCCCGTTTGGCCTTCATGAGGGACCAGGTAGGCAGTCAGCGGGCAGAAGCTCCAGGGGGATGACACGGCAGCGGAGCAAGTATGGAAAAGGGGTGGAGCTTCTGGTTCCGCCTTCCTCTCATGAGACTTCAGAGGTTGCTAGTGGAGACACGGTGTCCATTTTCCTGGGGTCCCTTCCAGGCACAGCAGCCATTTTTCTGGGGTCCAGAAATACTTCAGCGGCCATTGTATTGGGCAGTTTATGATAGAAAAATGACTGGCACATCCAAACTAGTGTGAATAGGTGCATACCAGGAGCAGCTACCTCCATACACAATATACAAAAAAGGTTGCACTCTATCGTTCCAAAGCATGTCTAATATGAAATACATGAAATATGAATAGCAAAATGGCTTTTGAACATTAGGAAAATATTTGAGAGACGCTTTGCACAGAATTTGAGCAAACAGTGTGAGCCAATCAACCATCGTCAAGGTGGTCTCATTAATCTGATGGGTCCCTGACCTCCCTGTCCAAATGTGAACACTTACCGAAGGCCAATGTCTGTATGCCTGGGTGAATGTGGACACCTCTGTCAGCAAAGCCTACATATGGGTTGGCCGGAACCAATTGTGATTAGATGTAATTAAAAACCACATGGTGACAGGAGTTTTTCTGTCATTTCTATGTTAGCTTACTGACTGAGCACTCCTCCTGTCACCATGTGGTTTTTAATTACATCTAATCACACTTGGTTCCGGCCAACCCATATGTAGGCTTTGCTGACAGAGGTGTTAGAAATGCTGCAGAGTTCTTAGAAGATGGCTTTACATTTGGTTTAAGAATCCCCTCTTTGTAGAATGTGCCATTTTTTTGCCCAAAAAACCTTAAGTCTGCACGTTTTCACCCAGTGGTGGTGACTGATAACCTTAGTAAGGAGGTAGCCCTGGGGTGCATGGCAGGCCCATTTGAGGAACCACCATGGCTTCACCTGCGAGTTTCTCCTCTGGGGGTGGTTCCTAAAAAGGAGCCTAACAAGTTTTGCTTGATTCAGCATTTGTCTTTTCCAGCTGGTCAATTGGTAAATGATGGAAACAGCAATGAGCTTTGTTCGGTATTTTATGTGTCATTTGACAAAGCAGTGGCCTCTTTGCAAAGATGCGGACGTGGGGCCCTCATGGCTAAGACAGACATTGAGGCCACCTTTCACCTGTTACCCGTACATCTAGATTGTTTTCACCTGCTAGGTTGTATGTGGGATGGAATTTTTTACGGGGACTGCTGCCTGCCGATGGGCTGCTCCATTTCGTGCGAGTATTTTAGGCTTTTAGTTCATTTGTGGAATGGATCAACAAGGAGGCAGGTCAGCAGTCAGTGCTGCATTGTTTGGATGATTTCCTGTGTGTGTGGCCAGCTGATTCCATAGTTAGGAGGTGTCTAAGAATTTTGGTATTCCCCTGGTGCCTGAAAAAAGCGAGGGTCCATCTACAGTTATTAGTTTTTTTAGGAATTGAATTAGACTCAGTGGCTATGGATATGGTGCACAATTTGAGGTCGGAAGTTCAGCTTGCCCTGGAGAAAAAGAAGGTAGCAGATTCAGTCACTCCTAGGCAAGTGAAATTTTGCATGTCCTATCATGCCGATGGGGCGACTTTTTTGCAGGAGGCTGGCTAGTACTACGTCAGGGGTTCGAAATCCAGCTAATTTCATTCGCTTCTAGGCCAATCTCAGAGCCGCTTTGAAGGTTTGGACACCTTTTCTGGATTTGTTTAATGGAAGATCGGTCTTTATGAAGGAGTGGAGGGAGAGTTCAGAATTGGAATTATTTACTGATGCATTGGTATTGCTATGCAGAGAGATTGTCTGTGTTCAGCAATACATTTCAATTGACTGTGTGTCCAAGGACGGATATTCAACTGAAATAAAGAGCCTCCATTGGCGGACCCCAGGACCAGGTCATGATCGTCAAGTGGTTTATGGTGCCTGCTTGACGCTTGTGCATAAAAGAGGGAACAGAGGACGGGGTAGATGAATCATTTTTTATTTTCTTTCTTGTGTTTGGGAAGAAGTTGGGGGACATTACTACCATATGGGGAACTGGGTGGAGAGATTCCTACAATATAAGGACCACAATGGGGCATTATTACAAGATGAATGTGAGGATGTTAACATTACCACAAGAAGTGAACCAGGGTGGGCATTAGTACAAGATGAATATTTCTGTGATCTCTATAAGTGAACAAACACTTTTAAAATGTTGTTGGCTTCCATTTCTCAGGCATACAGTGTTAGGTGGACTGTGAAAATTTCTGTGATCTGTAAAACTGCTAGAAAGTTTTTAAAAATGTGAAGGCTTTCAGTATAATATAGGATTTTTTTTTATTTCAGGTTCTTTAGTTTGCGTTTCGAAGTCATTCCAGACTTCTTTCTCAGGACATAAACAGTACGATACAAAAGATACGATTTGTGTCCTGAGGAAAAAGTCTGGAATGACTTTGAAACATATAGATTAAAGAACCTGAAATAAAAATGCTTTATTATTCTTCCATTTGGATCTTCACTGGCTACCAGCAGCGCAGATAAACCACATTTGGCTATTTTTTTTCTTCTAATTCCTGGTCTGAATACCCATGGATCTGCAGCAGCTGTTTCATGTTTATTCGTGTTTGTTTGTCACACAACCTAATTAGGTTAGCATATCCTTTATTTGCATTGTTAAGGTACTGTCACACTAGACGATATCGCTAGCGATCCGTGACGTTGCAGCGTCCTCGCTAGCGATATCGTCCAGTGTGACAGGCAGCAGCGATCAGGCCCCTGCTGGGAGATCGCTGGTCGGGGAAGAAAGTCCAGAACTTTATTTCGTCGCTGGACTCCCCGTAGACATCGCTGAATCGGCGTGTGTGACACCGATTCAGCGATGTCTTTGCTGGTAACCAGGGTAAACATCGGGTAACTAAGCGCAGGGCCGCGCTTAGTAACCCGATGTTTACCCTGGTTACCATCCTAAAAGTAAAAAAACAAACACTACATACTTACCTACCGCTGTCTGTCCTCCAGCGCTGTGCTCTGCTCTCCTCCTGCTCTGGCTGTGAGCGTCGGTCAGCCGGAAAGCAGAGTGGTGACGTCACCGCTCTGCTTTCTGGCTGCCCGGCGCTCACAGCCAGACCAGAGAAGCAGAGCGCCGAGGACAGACAGCAGAAGGTAAGTATGTAGCGTTTGTTTTTTTACTTTTTAGGATGGTAACCAGGGTAAACATCGAGTTACTAAGCGCGGCCCTGCGCTTAGTTACCCGATGTTTACCCTGGTTACCGGGGACCTCGGGATCGTTGGTCGCTGGAGAGCGGTCTGTGTGACATCTCTCCAGCGACCAAACAGCGACGCTGCAGCGATCCGGATCGTTGTCGGTATCGCTGCAGCGTTGCTATGTGTGACGGTACCTTTATTCTCTGAAAAGACCTGTTTGAGCTTTTTTTGCTCTTAAGGTACCGTCACATTTAGCGACGCTGCAGCGATCTAGACAACGATGCCGATCGCTGCAGCGTCACTGTTTGGTCGCTGGAGAGCTGTCACACAGACAGCTCTCCAGCGACCAACGATCCCGAAGTCCCCGGGTAACCAGGGTAAACATCGGGTTACTAAGCGCAGGGCCATGCTTAGTAACCCGATGTTTACCCTGGTTACCATTGTAAATGTGAAAAAAACAAACACTATATACTTACATTCTGGTGTCTGGTCACGTCCCTCGCCTTCAGCTTTCCGCACTGACTGAGCGCCGGCCGTAAAGCACAGCGGTGACGTCACCGCTGTGCTCTGCTTTACGGCCGGCTGGCGCTCACAGTCAATGCGGGAAGCTGAAGACGAGGGACGTGACCAGACACCGGAATGTAAGTATGTAGTGTTTTTTACATTTACAATGGTAACCAGGGTAAACATCGGGTTACTAAGTGCGGCCCTGCGCTTAGTAACCCGATGTTTACCCTGGTTACCAGTGAAGACATCGCTGAATCGGCGTCACACATGCCGATTCAGCGATGTCAGCGGGTGATCCAGCAATGAAATAAAGTCCTGGACTTTCCTCAGCGACCAACGATCTCCCAGCAGGGGCCTGATCGTTGGTCGCTGTCACGCATAACGATTTCATTGACGATATCGTTGCTACGTCACAAAAAGCAACGATATCGTTATGTGTGACGGTACCTTTAGTTTCTACTATACAGACCTATTTATGACTGCTTAAAAACAAGAGAATAATTATGCCAATTATCATCTCATATGGGGGCTTATTGCCTAGCTAGAGCACCAGAGTTGATAATACAAACCTGTGCTAAATCAATGCACTTCCCCACACCTTGCTTTCCCTGTGTCTGCATGGATTCACCAGGAGATCCACCTGCGGGCCTGTTGTTTTAAGCAGTAGAATGCCATCTTCAGGATGCGGACTGGCAGGGAAGAGTCCACAGGGGATTAGAGATGTTCGGTGTGACTTGGTGCTGCTGATGCTGCTATGCACAGTTCTTACATTATACGCATACTGGGTTAGTAAAGTAAGGCACTATCAGGCAAAGTACACAAGGCTCTAATACTTGATATAATATTATGCTAGTGAATTACACACAGAAAAGGGAACCACTAGCACAGTACTGTTCATGGAGTAATAGTATTGTGTGTATGATCTAAAAGGCATGGCCAAATTTGCTGAGGTTCCTTCCCACTTCCGGCTCTGCCTGGATGATAGTGAATAAAGTAAACTCCTCCTCAGCACAGCATTGAAGGATGGTCATGAGGAATGTGCAGGAACATCTTCACTGTCTGTCTGTCTGTCAGTTATCAGCTCTGTGTTGAAGGCAAAGCAGGAAGCAACCATGGACCAGCGATCATTTGTTTTATGGTCAGTGAAATCTGTTGCTGCCTACCTACTGCAAGCCTCTTCAGTCCATGTCTCTGATAATTATAATAATTATAATAATTTTTATTTATATAGCGCCAACAAATTCCGCAGCACTTTACAATTAAGCGGGGACATGTACAGACAATAAATTCAGTACAAGTTAAGACAATTTAAACAGTGACATTAGGGGTGAGGTCCCTGCTCGCAAGCTTACAATCTACAAGGAAATGGGGGGACACAATAGGTGAAAAGTGCTTGTTATTTCAGGTCTGGCAATTATAATAAATAGGGATTTTCATATAAAGGTGCATGATCCGGCCATCAGCCCCTGTGTTTAAGTGCAATAGTCAAGTATCAAGTGCAGTTATCATGTGCATGGAGGGTGTGGAGACAGATGAATAGTAGGGTGCAGATTCACATGCAGATAATATTTGGAAGGAGGGAACAGGACAAAGTTAGTTTACTGAGTAGCTAATGTGGTAGGCTTGTTTGAAGAGATGGGTTTTTAAAGCGCGCTTGAATAGGTCGGGGCTAGGTATCAGTCTGATCGTCTGGGGAAGTGCATTCCAGAGAGCTGGCGCAGCACGAGAGAAGTCTTGGAGACGGAGGGGTGAGGTTCGGATTACGGGGGATGTTAGTCTTAGGTCATTTGTAGAACGGAGGGCACGTGTAGGGCGATAGACGGAGATGAGAGAGGAGATATAAGGCAGTGCAGAACTGTGGAGAGCTTTGTGGGTGAGAGAGATGAGTTTATACTGGACCCTGTAGCGAATGGGTAGCCAGTGTAATGACTGGCACAAGATGGAGGCATCTGTGAAGCGGCTGGACAGAAATATGACCCTGGCTGCCGCATTTAATATGGATTGGAGAGGAGAAAGTTTGGAAAGAGGGAGACCGATCAGAAGAGAGTTGCAGTAGTCCAGACGAGAATGAATAAGAGCGACAGTGATACGGGGTTTGTATCTTTACAGCCAGGGTTGAGAGGGGTAGGTCAGGCTGCTCACTAGGTCAGCAGCCCACCAGGAATCTGCCCTATGTGGCAGATTGCCTGTCCGGGCTTGGTACTAACTCCCAGATGTGAAAAGCATTTTGTCTATACAGGTTTTTGCCTTTAGGTATAAGGTCTTGTTAAGAAGTCTGGGTTTGTTCATGTATGAAAAAACGTGTTACAACTGTATTGTTGTTTTAGATCTGAGTTTTACCAGTATTTGGCCCGTGTGTCAGTTTTTACCATCACCAGTGTTCTTTGCGTATGGATAAAAAAAATGAATGACAAAGCTTCTCCTATGCTTGCAATGCTAATCACCGACAGCACACAGATGCCATCCATGTGCTGTCAGTGACTTTCATGTACCCATACACTTGTATTGGTTCATTTCCTCTGTGGTACTGGTAAAAAAAATAACATGTCTCAGCAATTTTTGCATGGACCCAGGGCCTGCAAAAAAAAAAAAACACGAACATGTGAACAATCACATAGAATACAATTTGGACAGGTTCTATCTTTTGATATTCATGGATAAGACACGTATGTGAAATATAGATGTCTGAATGAGGTTTTACACAACAAAAACAATTTAAAAAAATAAATCATTCATTGGAAACAGAGATCATAAAAAGAATATTGATTGAAAAAAAAATATTGCTTTTATTTACCTAAAACAAAATAAAATTTGAATCTACTGGAGAAGACATTGTGTTTACAAGGGTGCCAACGTTTGTAAGCTTAGGGCTGGCCTGCCCATTGTTCATGAGAGAACACAAAGTACTGAGAGGTAGTTTTAGGACGGTTTGTTTTATTTACTAACTGTAGACAATGAGAAGCCTGCATTCAATGAGGCTCAACTGGTAAATAACCTGTGTGAGAACCTAGGGATCAAATGCCTGAAATTTGTACTTAGTAGGAAGATTTTTGGAAGACTACTTCTGGTGCATTCTTGACTTCAAAGTTCCCAATTCTTGTAAAGAGGTTTATGGTAAATACTAGAGATAAGATGATATTTTGAAATGCGAATTCACTAACTTTGCTAAATTTCCCCCAAAAAATGATTGCGACAAACAAATTTGTGCAATTGCATAATTAAAAGCCTCTGATTGCCTGGAAAATATGTGTAGAACACGATAAGTTCATTTTGGATTCAGTTGAACATGTTTTGAGCTCTGTAATGCAAACACAGCCTTTTGGATTTAGTGTATTTAACAACACACTGCAGTATTACACTTTGTGGGATGGGCTGTGACCAGGGACATGGTCAAAATTTTCTGCAGTGCATGTAGCACACCTCATAGTTTGTCCCGCTTTCTCTTTTTGTAAAGTTGGAAAGTATGCCTAAGGCCGGGGTCACACTACCGTGGAATACGGACGAGTGCTATGTGAGAAAACATCGCATTGCACTCGGACCAGCATTAAACTATGGGCCAGCTCACATCGCCGTTTATTTCCTCAGGCGTATTCAGCGTGCGTGTAAATTGCAGCATGCTGTAATTGTGCACTTATATTATCCGAGACTCGCCAATGCAAGCCTATGGGTGCGAGAAAAACTTGGATGCACACACATTTTCCATCTGACAGGATATTGCATCAGTCAAGAACAGGAAGCTTAGCAAACAAATTTTCCTGGCAGCCTATAAAAAAGCCCAGAACACACCTCCACGGATACCAGTAACATGGCCACTGCCAGACATATTAATGTGGAAATGCTGATTGTTCTGGTGCAGGAGAGGCCTGAAATATGGGACCAATTGCAGACCGCAATAGAAAGGATGCAGCTTGGAGACGCATATGCTGCCAGATGTTCCCCAATGAAATTACACGTGAGGTCCAACACCAAATTAGTAAGTAAAATAAAAACTTCACAATAGTAATTAAGTACGGTAAATAGGCCCCACCAAAATAAGAGAACATTATGCTGCGTGATATATCCGGCCTACTTGGCAAATTGAATGCAACTTTACACTGTAACCAGAGGCCTAGCTAGGGTTTTGGTTCAGGGGGGGCGAAGATTCTGAGTGGGTCCCTAACCAGGTAACCCTTGATTGTAACTCGGTGACACACCCTAATTGTGGAGAACCTTATCAGATGACCCCGCTGTTGCTGAAAATAATCTCTTTACAAAGACCAACATGGATATTACTGCCATATGGTCAGTGGTAAATGCCAGCCCTGCAGAACATATAACAGATCACAGTACAGTTACAGATAATGTCTTACCGCTGACATTCTTTCTGATGGAATCATTCACTTTTCCTGTCTTTTCCATCTGGCCCAAACCGACATGACAACTTCTTCTAGCCCGGACTCGGCTGCAGAGAATACAACAAAGACATATTTCACTTCTCATATTCCAGCCCCATCACCATCTATTCCCAACCTGCACAAACTCCTCATCCTGCTGATACCCCAATACTGAGCCGCGGCTGCTGTGTGTGTCGCTATTACTGCACCTGCTGTGCGGTTCTCTGTGCCTTCTAAATTCTAAAACACCCCACATTTTGCCCCTAGAAAATAATAATGTCCTCTGTGTGCCCCTTTGATAGTCATAGTAACCTGAGTTCCCCTATAACAATAAGTGCCCACTGTACATTTAATAATGTCCCGAGTCTCCCCCGTACATACCCTATACACAGTACGATGCTCTTATATACAGTATAATGCCCCCTTAGTAGCCCCAAAACTGTTTGATGGCTCCAACACTGTATGATGGCCCCGTCACTGTAATCTCCACACTGTATGATGGCCCCCTAGATAGCCTCCATATAGTATAATGCACCAGATAGTCCTCAATATAGTATAATGCACTCCCCATAGGCCTCCACATAGTATAAAGCACCAGATAGTCCTCAATATAGTATAATGCACTCCCCATAGGCCTTCATATAGTATAATGCACTCCCCTTAGGCCTACTCTATATTGTATAATGCACCCCCATAGACAGACTCTATAGCATAAGGCAGCCCCCATATGCAGACTCTACAGCAGAAGGCAGCCCCATATGCAGACTCTATAGCAAAAGGCAGCCCACATAGGCAGACTCTATAGCATAAGGCAGCCCCCATAGGCAGACTCTGTAGTATAAGGCAGCCCCCCATAGGCAGACTTTGTAGTAAAAGGCAGACCCCCATAGCCAGACTCTTTAATAAGGCAGACCCCCATAGGCAGACTCTGTAGTATAAAGCAGACCCCATAAAAATAAATACTCACCTCTCTTCTTCCTGGCCCCTGCACTGCTCCGAGTGCCCGCACATCTCCAGACAGCCGGCACCAGGTAGTGATGTCATCGCGCCTGCTGTCAGTGTCTGAGTCAGACCAGGACATAAACAGTACGATACAAAAGATACGATTTGTGTCCTGAGGAAAAAGTCTGGAATGACTTTGAAACATATAGATTAAAGAACCTGAAATAAAAATGCTTTATTATTCTTCCATTTGGATCTTCACTGGCTACCAGCAGCGCAGATAAACCACATTTGGCTATTTTTTTTCTTCTAATTCCTGGTCTGAATACCCGTGGATCTGCAGCAGCTGTTTCATGTTTATTCGTGTTTGTTTGTCACACAACCTAATTAGGTTAGCATATCCTTTATTTGCATTGTTAAGGTACTGTCACACTAGACGATATCGCTAGCGATCCGTGACGTTGCAGCGTCCTCGCTAGCGATATCGTCCAGTGTGACAGGCAGCAGCGATCAGGCCCCTGCTGGGAGATCGCTGGTCGGGGAAGAAAGTCCAGAACTTTATTTCGTCGCTGGACTCCCCGTAGACATCGCTGAATCGGCGTGTGTGACACCGATTCAGCGATTCAGCGATGTCTTTGCTGGTAACCAGGGTAAACATCGGGTAACTAAGCGCAGGGCCGCGCTTAGTAACCCGATGTTTACCCTGGTTACCATCCTAAAAGTAAAAAAACAAACACTACATACTTACCTACCGCTGTCTGTCCTCCAGCGCTGTGCTCTGCTCTCCTCCTGCTCTGGCTGTGAGCGTCGGTCAGCCGGAAAGCAGAGTGGTGACGTCACCGCTCTGCTTTCTGGCTGCCCGGCGCTCACAGCCAGACCAGAGAAGCAGAGCGCCGAGGACAGACAGCAGAAGGTAAGTATGTAGCGTTTGTTTTTTTACTTTTTAGGATGGTAACCAGGGTAAACATCGAGTTACTAAGCGCGGCCCTGCGCTTAGTTACCCAATGTTTACCCTGGTTACCGGGGACCTCGGGATCGTTGGTCGCTGGAGAGCGGTCTGTGTGACATCTCTCCAGCGACCAAACAGCGACGCTGCAGCGATCCGGATCGTTGTCGGTATCGCTGCAGCGTTGCTATGTGTGACGGTACCTTTATTCTCTGAAAAGACCTGTTTGAGCTTTTTTTGCTCTTAAGGTACCGTCACATTTAGCGACGCTGCAGCGATCTAGACAACGATGCCGATCGCTGCAGCGTCACTGTTTGGTCACTGGAGAGCTGTCACACAGACAGCTCTCCAGCGACCAACGATCCCGAAGTCCCCGGGTAACCAGGGTAAACATCGGGTTACTAAGCGCAGGGCCGTGCTTAGTAACCCGATGTTTACCCTGGTTACCATTGTAAATGTGAAAAAAACAAACACTATATACTTACATTCTGGTGTCTGGTCACGTCCCTCGCCTTCAGCTTCCCGCACTGACTGAGCGCCGGCCGTAAAGCACAGCGGTGACGTCACCGCTGTGCTCTGCTTTACGGCCGGCTGGCGCTCACAGTCAGTGCGGGAAGCTGAAGACGAGGGACGTGACCAGACACCGGAATGTAAGTATGTAGTGTTTTTTACATTTACAATGGTAACCAGGGTAAACATCGGGTTACTAAGTGCGGCCCTGCGCTTAGTAACCTGATGTTTACCCTGGTTACCAGTGAAGACATCGCTGAATCGGCGTCACACATGCCGATTCAGCGATGTCAGCGGGTGATCCAGCAATGAAATAAAGTCCTGGACTTTCCCCAGCGACCAACGATCTCCCAGCAGGGGCCTGATCGTTGGTCGCTGTCACGCATAACGATTTCATTAACGATATCGTTGCTACGTCACAAAAAGCAACGATATCGTTATGTGTGACGGTACCTTTAGTTTCTACTATACAGACCTATTTATGACTGCTTAAAAACAAGAGAATAATTATGCCAATTATCATCTCATATGGGGGCTTATTGCCTAGCTAGAGCACCAGAGTTGATAATACAAACCTGTGCTAAATCAATGCACTTCCCCACACCTTGCTTTCCCTGTGTCTGCATGGATTCACCAGGAGATCCACCTGCGGGCCTGTTGTTTTAAGCAGTAGAATGCCATCTTCAGGATGCGGACTGGCAGGGAAGAGTCCACAGGGGATTAGAGATGTTCGGTGTGACTTGGTGCTGCTGATGCTGCAATGCACAGTTCTTACATTATACGCATACTGGGTTAGTAAAGTAAGGCACTATCAGGCAAAGTACACAAGGCTCTAATACTTGATATAATATTATGCTAGTGAATTACACACAGAAAAGGGAACCACTAGCACAGTACTGTTCATGGAGTAATAGTATTGTGTGTATTATCTAAAAGGCATGGCCAAATTTGCTGAGGTTCCTTCCCACTTCCGGCTCTGCCTGGATGATAGTGAATAAAGTAAACTCCTCCTCAGCACAGCATTGAAGGATGGTCATGAGGAATGTGCAGGAACATCTTCACATAAAGCTGTGCCCCATATAAAATGCACTGCACTGTTCATTATGGCCCCATAGATGCTCCACAGAAAGCTGTGCCATATATAATGCTCTGTACCATTCATTATGGCCCCATAGATGCTCCATATAAAACTGTGCCATATAGAATGCTCTGCACCGTTCATTATGGCCCCATAGATGCTCCATATAAAGCTGTCCAATATATAATGCTGCAATAAAAAAAATCACATACTCACCTCTCTTGCTCAGGACGCCGGCGCTTTCAATATTTACCGGCTCCTCGTGCGGCTCTGTCTCCAGCACTGACGCTCAGCAGAGGGCGCGCACTGACTACGTCACCGCGCCCTCTAACCTGAGCGTCACTGGCAGAGGACGCTGGAGACGGAGCCGCACCGGAGCGAGGAGCAGGTAAATATCGCGCAGCGCTCCCCGTATACTTACCTGCTCACGCTGCGGTCCCTGCACTCCCTGCTTCTCCCGGTGCTGCATCTTCTTCCTGTATTGAGCGGTCACAGTTACCGCTCATTTTCAGTCATGAAAATGCGGCTCCACCTCTATTGGAGGTGGAGCCGCATATTCATGACTGTAATGAGCGGTACCATGTGACCACTCAATACAGGAAGAAGATGCAGCGCTTGAAGAAGCAGGGACTGCGGGGACCGCGCCGGAGCAGGTAAGTATAACTAGACAGCCCCCGCCCCCTCTCACCTGCCGACCCCCGGGTATAACTCGAGTATAAGCCAAGAGGGGGACTTTCAGCCCCAAAAAAATGGACTGAAAATCTCGGCTTATACTGGAGTATATACGGTATTTAGTCTGGCTGGGATAGGACGTGTGCAGGTTCGCATGTGCAACAGATTTTAAGTGCTTGGCAGTTAGACAATGGCAGTTGGATAGGGCAGGAGACAGCTAACGTGCATAAGTTTTTCAAACATTCATGCTTCTTGGTCAGTCATACAACATTATGCATTGATCATATCAATCTGCTTCTTATTTGTTTTAACTTCTGCTTTCTCACAACTCGCCCGCCCTTTAACACATTCTGGGCACTCTCTCTATATCCACCCCTCCCTTCTCCCCTCTCCCATGTATAACTCTGAGGCTCTATTGACATTTCTTACCCACTCCAAACCAGCCACTACCGCCATGCAGCACTCCAAAGTTCATACAAATCATCCCACCACCTGCTCTTTGTTTTTTCTCCTTCTATTAGTTGCAGGTGACATCTCCCCAAACCCTGGTCCTCCCTCCTCCAGCATACATTACTCTCCTCCAGCTACACATAGAAACCCTGCTAATCTTATTAACATTCAGTGCATGCCTTCTCATATCGGTTTCCAATGTGCTCTCTGAAATGCATGGTCTATGTGTAACAAACTAACTTACATTCATGATCTTTTCCTCTCTAATTCCCTTAACCTTCTGGCAATTACAGAATCCTGGATCCAGCATTCAGACACCACAGCGCTGCCGCACTCTCGTTTGGTGGGCTGAAATTTTCACATACCACCAGACCTGAGAACAGACAGGGTGGAGGTGTTGGTTTGCTCCTTCCATCACAACGTGCTTTCCAGGTCATCCCCCCAGTTCCCTCACTCACATTTCTGTTATGACCTGGTGGTTAGGAGCACCCGGTACGACCTGATAGTTAAACTCACACAGGACAAGCTCTGGGATGTGGGAGCTCTGCTGACCGCAACCCCTAATCCTATCACACAACTAGAAATAGCCGTGGAGCGTTCCTGACTCTCCCTAGACGCCTCTTCACAGCCTAAGAGCTAGCTAGCCCTAGAGATAGAAAATAAAGCCTACCTTGCCTCAGAGAAATTCCCCAAAGGAAAAGGCAGCCCCCCACATATATTGACTGTGAGTAAAGATGAAAGTCACAAATGCAGAAATGAAACAGGTTTCAGCAAAGGGAGGCCAGACTTACTAAACAGACAGAGGATAGGAAAGGTATCTTAGCGGTCAGCACAAAAAACTACAAAAGACCACGCAGAGTGTGCAAAAAGACCTCCGCACCGACTAACGGTGCGGAGATGCCACTCTGCATCCCAGAGCTTCCAGCTAGCAAGACAAAATCATGAGAACCAGCTGGACAAGGAAACAATGAACAAATAATAACTATCAGGAACTTAGCTTCTGCTGGAGAAGACAGGTCACCAGAAAGATCCAAGAGCGAACTGAACCAATGCAGGAACATTGACAGCTGGCATGGAGTAACGATCTGAGTGGAGTTAAATAGAGCAGCCAACCAAAGGATAAACCATGTCACCTGTGTAAGGAACCTCAGAAGCAGCAGCTTCACTCACAGCCACCAGAGGGAGTCCATGGACAGAACTCGCCGAAGTACCATTCACGACCACAGGAGGGAGTTCGACAACAGAATTCACAACAGTACCCCCCCTTGAGGAGGGGTCACCGAACCCTCACCAGATCCCCCAGGCCGATCAGGATGAGCCAAATGAAAGGCACGAACTAGATCGGCAGCATGAACATCAGAGGCAAAAACCCAGGAATTATCTTCCTGACCATAACCCTTCCACTTGATCAGGTACTGGAGTTTCCGTCTCGAAACACGAGAATCCAAAATCTTCTCCACCACATACTCCAACTCCCCCTCGACAAACACCGGGGCAGGAGGATCAACGGAGGGAACCATAGGCGCCACGTACAGTGCCTACAAGTAGTATTCAACCCCCTGCAGATTTAGCAGGTTTACCCATTTGGAATTAACTTGGGATTGTGACATTTGGATTGTAGATCAGCCTGGAAGTGTAAAATGCACTGCAGCAAAAAAGAATGTTATTTCTTTGTTTATTTTTTTTTTTAATTGTGAAAAGTCTTTTCAGAGGGTCATTTATTATTCAACCCCTCAACCCACCAGAATTCTGTTTGGTTCCCCTAAAGTATTAAGAAGTAGTTCAGGCACAAAGAACAATGAGCTTCACATGTTTGGATTAATTATCTCTTTTTCCAGCCTTTTCTGACTATTTAAGACCCTCCCCAAACTTGTGAACAGCACTCATACATGGTCAACATGGGAAAGACAAAGGAGCATTGCAAGGCCATCAGAGACAAGATCGTGGAGGGTCACAAGGCTGGCAAGGGGTACAAAACACTTTCCAAGGAGTTGGGCCTACCTGTCTCCACTGTTGGGAGCATCATCCGGAAGTGGAAGGCTTATGGAACTACTGTTAGCCTTCCACGGCCTGGACAGCCTTTGAAAGTTTCCTCCCGTGCCGAGGCTAGGCTTGTCTGAAGAGTCAAGGCTAACACAAGGACAACAAGGAAGGAGCTCCGGGAAGATCTCATGGCAGTGGGGACATTGGTTTCAGTCAATACCATAAGTAACATACTCCACCGCAATGGTCTCCGTTCCAGACCAGCCCGTAAGGTACCTTTACTTTCAAAGCGTCATGTCAAGACTCGTCTACAGTTTGCTCATGATCACTTGGAGGACTCTGAGACTGACTGGTTCAAGGTTCTCTGGTCTGATGAGACCAAGATCGAGATCTTTGGTGCCAACCACACACGTGACGTTTGGAGACTGGATGGCACTGCATACGACCCCAAGAATACCATCCCTACAGTCAAGCATGGTGGTGGCAGCATCATGCTGTGGGGCTGTTTCTCAGCCAAGGGGCCTGGCCATCTGGTCCGCATCCATGGGAAGATGGATAGCATGGCCTACCTGGAGATTTTTGCCAAGAACCTCCGCTCCTCCATCAAGGATCTTAAGATGGGTTGTCATTCCATCTTCCAACAAGACAACGACCCAAAGCACACAGCCAAGAAAACCAAGGCCTGGTTCAAGAGGCAAAAAATCAAGGTGTTGCAGTGGCCTAGTCAGTCTCCTGACCTTAACCCAATTGGAAACTTGTGAAAGGAGCTCAAGATTAAAGTCCACATGAGACACCCAAAGAACCTAGATAACTTGGAGAAGATCTGCATGGAGGAGTGGGCCAAGATAACTCCAGAGACCTGTGTCGGCCTGATCAGGTCTTATAAAAGACGATTATTAGCTGTAATTGCAAACAAAGGTTATTCAACAAAATATTAAACCTAGGGGTTGAATAATAATAATTGACCCACACTTTTATGTTTAAAATTTTTAAATATTTAACTGAGCAACAAAACTTTTTGGTTTGTAAGATTTATGCATCTGTTAATAAATCCTGCTCTTGTTTGAAGTTTGAAGGCTCTAACTTATTTGCATCTTATTAAACCTGCTAAATCTGCAGGGGGTTGAATACTACTTGTAGGCACTGTATCTCCGCAACAACGACCTATGGAACACATTATGGATGGCAAAAGAAGCTGGAAGGACCAAACGAAATGACACAGGATTAAGAACTTTAGAAATCTTATATGGCCCAATGAAACGAGGCTTAAACTTAGGAGAGGAAACCTTCATAGGAACATAACGAGATGACAACCAAACCAAATCCCCAACACGAAGTCGGGGACCAACACAGCGCCGGCGGTTAGCGAAACGTTGAGCCTTCTCCTGGGACAATGTCAAATTGTCCACCACATGAATCCAAATCTGCTGCAACCTGTCCACCACCGTATCCACACCAGGACAGTCCGAAGGCTCAACCTGCCCTGAAGAGAAACGAGGATGGAAACCAGAATTACAGAAAAAAGGAGAAACTAAAGTAGCCGAGCTGGCCTGATTATTAAGGGCGAACTCAGCCAAAGGCAAGAAGGACACCCAATCATCCTGATCAGCAGAAACAAAGAATCTCAGATATGTTTCCAAAGTCTGATTAGTTCGTTCGGTTTGGCCATTAGTCTGAGGATGGAAAGCTGAAGAAAAAGACAAATTAATGCCCATCTTAGCACAAAAGGACCACCAAAACCTCGAAACAAACTGGGAACTTCTGTCCGAGACGATGTTCTCTGGAATGCCATGCAAACGAACTACATGCTGGAAAAACAATGGCACCAAATCAGAGGAGGAAGGCAATTGAGACAAGAGTACCAAATGGAACATCTTAGAGAAGCGATCACAAACCACCCAAATGACCGACATCCTTTGAGAAACAGGGAGATCAGAAATAAAATCCATGGAAATATGCGTCCAGGGCCTCTTCGGGACCGGCAAGGGCAAAAGCAACCCACTGGCACGAGAACAGCAGGGCTTAGCCCGAGCACAAGTCCCACAGGACTGCACAAAAGAACGCACATCCCGTGACAAAGAAGGCCACCAAAAGGATCTAGCGACCAAATCTCTGGTACCAAACATTCCAGGATGACCAGCCAACACCGAACAATGAACCTCAGAGATAACTCTACTAGTCCATCTATCAGGGACAAACAGTTTCTCCGTAGGACAACGGTCAGGTCTATCAGCCTGAAACTTCTGCAGCACGCGCCGCAAATCAGGGGAGACGGCAGACAAAATTACCCCCTCTTTAAGAATACCCGCCGGCTCCGGAACACCCGGAGAGTCAGGCACAAAACTCCTTGACAAGGCATCAGCCTTCACATTCTTAGATCCCAGAAGGTATGAAACCACGAAATCAAAACGGGAGAAAAAGAGCGACCATCGAGCCTGTCTAGGATTCAACCGTTTGGCAGACTCAAGATAAGTCAAATTCTTGTGATCCGTCAAGACCACCACACGATGTTTAGCTCCTTCAAGCCTATGTCGCCACTCCTCGAATGCCCACTTCATGGCCAACAACTCTCGATTGCCAACATCATAATTGCGCTCAGCAGACGTGAATTTTCTAGAAAAGAAGGCACTTGGTTTCATCACCGAGCCATCAGAACTTCTTTGCGACAAAACAGCCCCTGCTCCAATCTCAGAAGCATCAACCTCGACCTGAAACGGGAGCGAAACATCTGGGTGGCACAACACAGGGGCAGAAGAAAAAAGACGTTTCAACTCCTGAAAAGCCTCTACAGCCGCAGAGGACCAATTGACCACATCAGCACTTTTCTTGGTCAAATCAGTCAATGGTTTAGCAATACTAGAAAAATTAGCAATGAAGCGACGGTGAAAATTAGCAAAGCCCAGGAACTTCTGCAGGCTCTTCACAGATGTCGGCTGAGTCCAATCATAAATGGCCTGAACTTTAACAGGGTCCATCTCGATAGTAGAAGGGGAAAAAATGAAACCCAAAAATGAAACCTTCTGAACTCCAAAGAGACACTTTGACCCCTTCACAAACAAGGAATTAGCACAAAGGACCTGGAACACCATTCTGACCTGCTTCACATCAGACTCCCAATCATCCGAAAAGACCAAAATGTCATCCAAATATACAATCATGAATCTATCCAGGTACTCTCGGAAGATGTCATGCATAAAGGACTGAAACACAGATAGAGCATTAGAAAGCCCGAATGGCATAACCAGGTACTCAAAATTGCCCTCGGGCATATTAAATGCTGTTTTCCATTCATCACCCTGTTTAATTCGCACAAGATTATACGCCCCTCGAAGATCAATTTTGGTGAACCAACTAGCCCCCTTAATCCGAGCAAACAAATCAGACAGCAGCGGCAAAGGATACTGAAATTTGACTGTGATCTTATTAAGAAGGCGGTAATCAATACAAGGTCTCAAAGAGCCATCCTTCTTGGCCACAAAAAAGAACCCTGCTCCCAATGGTGACGACGACGGGCGAATATGACCCTTCTCCAAGGATTCCTTTATATAACTCCGCATAGCGGCGTGCTCTGGCACAGATAAATTAAACAGACGGCCCTTAGGAAACTTACTACCAAGAATCAAATTAATAGCACAATCGCAATCCCTATGAGGAGGTAGGGCACCGGATTTGGGCTCTTCAAATACATCCCGGTAATCTGATAAAAACTCAGAGACTTCAGAAGGAGTGGAAGGCGGAATTGACAACAATGGAACATCACCATGTACCCCCTGATAACCCCAGCCGGACACAGACATAGATTTCCAATCCAACACTGGATTATGGACCTGTAGCCATGGCAACCCCAAAACGACCACATCATGCAGGTTATGCAACACCAAAAAGCGAATATCCTCCTGATGTGCAGGAGCCATGCACATGGTCAATTGAGTCCAGTACTGAGGCTTATTCTTGGCCAAAGGCATAGCATCAATTCCTCTCAATGGAATAGGATACTGCAAGGGCTCCAAGAAAAAACCACAGCGCCTGGCAAACTCCAAGTCCATCAAATTCAGGGCAGCGCCTGAATCCACAAATGCCATAACAGAATAGGATGACAAAGAGCAAATCAGAGTAATGGACAAAAGAAATTTAGACTGTACCATACCAATGGTGGCAGACCTAGCGAACCGCTTAGTGCGCTTAGGACAATCGGAGATAGCATGAGTGGACTCACCACAGTAAAAACACAACCCATTCCGACGTCTGTGTTCTTGCCGTTCAGCTCTGGTCAAAGTCCTATCACACTGCATAGGCTCAGGCCTATGCTCAGAGAATACCCCCAGATGGTGCACAGCTCACGCAAGCGCCGATCGATCTGAATGGCCAAGGACATAGACTCTTTCAGACCAGCAGGCATGGGAAATCCCACCATGACATCCTTAAGGGCTTCAGAAAGACCCTTTCTGAAAATTGCCGCCAGGGCACACTCATTCCACTGAGTAAGCACAGACCACTTTCTAAACTTCTGACAGTACACCTCCGCTTCATCCTGACCCTGACACAAAGCCAGCAAGATTTTCTCTGCCTGATCCACTGAATTAGGTTCATCATAAAGCAATCCAAGCGCCAGAAAAAACGCATCAACATCACGCAATGCAGGATCTCCTGGCGCAAGGGAAAATGCCCAGTCTTGAGGGTCACCATGCAATAAAGAAATAATGATATTAAACTTGTTGAACGGGGTCACCAGAGGAGCGGGGTTTCAAAGCTTGAAACAGTTTACAATTATTTTTGAAATTCAAGAACTTAGATCTATCCCCAGAAAATAAATCAGGAATAGGAATTCTAGGCTCTAACATAGGATTCTGAACCACAAAATCTTGAATGTTTTGTACCCTTGCAGTGAGATGATCCACACAAGAGGACAGACCTTGAATGTCCATATCTACACCTGTATCCTGAGCCACCCAAAGGTTTAGGGGAAAAGAAAGACAAAACACAGTGCAAAGAAAAAAAAATGGTCTCAGAACTTCTCTTATCCCTCTATTGAGATGCATTAATACTTTGGGCCAGCTGTACTGTTATGACCTGGTGGTTAGGAGCACCCGGTACGACCTGATAGTTAAACTCACACAGGACAAGCTCTGGGATGTGGGAGCTCTGCTGACCGCAGGCCCTAATCCTATCACAACAACTAGAAATAGCCGTGGAGCGTTCCTGACTCTCCCTAGACGCCTCTTCACAGCCTAAGAGCTAGCTCTAGAGATAGAAAATAAAGCCTACCTTGCCTCAGAGAAATTCCCCAAAGGAAAAGGCAGCCCCCCACATATATTGACTGTGAGTAAAGATGAAAGTCACAAACGCAGAAATGAAACAGGTTTCAGCAAAGGGAGGCCAGACTTACTAAACAGACAGAGGATAGGAAAGTGTTATGACCTGGTGGTTAGGAGCACCCGGAATGACCTGATAGTTAAACCTCATACAGGACGAGCTCTGGGATGTGGGAGCTCTGCTGACCGCAAGCCCTAATCCTATCACACACACTAGAAATAGCCGTGGAGCGCTCCTGACCAGACCTAGGCGCCTCGTCACAGCCTAAGAACTATCTAGCCCTAGAGATAGAAAATAAACCTACCTTGCCTCAGAGAAATTCCCCAAAGGTAAAGGAAGCCCACCACATATATTGACTGTGAGTAAAGATGAAAGTCACAAACGCAGAAATGAAACAGGTTTCAGCAAAGGGAGGCCAGACTTACTAAATAGACAGAGGATAGGAAAGGTAACTTTGCGATCAGCACAAAAACCTACAAAAGACCACGCAGAGTGTGCAAAAAAAAGACCTCCGCACCGACTCATGGTGCGGAGGGGCCACTCTGCATCCCACAGCTTCCAGCTAGCAAGACAAAATCATGATAACCAGCTGGACAAGAAAACAGTGAACAAATAATGACTATCAGGAACTTAGCTTCTGCAGGAGAAGGCAGGTTACCAGAGAGATCCAGGAGCGAACTGAACCAATGCAAAAACATTGACAGCTGGAATGGAGTAACGATCGGAGAGGAGTTAAATAGAGCAGCCAACCAAAGAATAAACCATGTCACCTGTGTAAGGAACCTCAGAAGCAGCAGCTTCACTCATAGCCACCAGAGGGAGCCCATAGACAGAACTCGCCAAAGTACCATTCACGACCACAGGAGGGAGTTCGACAACAGAATTCACAACAGGAAAGGTATCTTTGCGGTCAGCACAAAAAACTACAAAAGACCACGCAGAGTGTGCAAAAAGACCTCCGCACCGACTAACGGTGCGGAGATGCCACTCTGCATCCCAGAGCTTCCAGCTAGCAAGACAAAATCATGAGAACCAGCTGGACAAGGAAACAATGAACAAATAATAACTATCAGGAACTTAGCTTCTGCTGGAGAAGACAGGTCACCAGAAAGATCCAAGAGCGAACTGAACCAATGCAGGAACATTGACAGCTGGCATGGAGTAACGATCTGAGTGGAGTTAAATAGAGCAGCCAACCAAAGGATAAACCACGTCACCTGTGTAAGGAACCTCAGAAGCAGCAGCTTCACTCACAGCCACCAGAGGGAGTCCATGGACAGAACTCGCCGAAGTACCATTCACGACCACAGGAGGGAGTTCGACAACAGAATTCACAACACATTTCCTTCCTTTGAAGTCCACGCCGTCACACTCTATAAGCCCTTCTCCTTGCGAGTGGTGGTTGTTTATCGCCCTCCGGGCTCCTCCTGCCAGTTTCTATACCACTATGCCACCTGGCTTACTCACTTTCTATCCTGTGACATCCCTGCCCTCATCATGGGTCACTTTAACATTCCCATCAATGATCCCCTCTCCCAATCTGCCTGTCATCTTCTTTAACTTCTTCATTCGGCCTCTCACAGTTTACTAATTCTCCTACGCATGAGGATGGGAATACTCTCGACGTGGTTTCCTCCCGTCCCGGCTCACTGCATAACTTTACTAACTCCCCTCTCCTGCTCTCGGACCACAACCTTCTTTCCTTCTCTGTCAAGAATTGTCTCCTCACCCGGGACACCCCCACTTACCACACTTATCGGAATACACGTGCCAAGAATACCCAGCAGCTTGTGGACAATCTCCACACATCTCTAGCCCCCATCTCCTCCCTCTCCTGTCCAGACTTAGCATTGTCACACTTCAATAATACACTGAAGAATGCTCTAGATGAAGCAGCACATTCTACACACAGAAAGACCTACAGACAATGGCAGCCCTGGCACAGCGTTGCTCAAGGTGTGCAGAGCGGCAGTGGAGAGAAATCTTTCTTAGCAGAAGACTTCATCCACTATAAGTTCATGCTCAAAACCTATAACTCTGCCCTTTATCTGGCCAAACAATCCTACTTCACCACCCTCATCACCTCACTATCCAACAACCCAAAACGACTTTTCAAAACCTTAAACTCCCTCCTGAAACCTAAAGTATAGGCCCCCATCACCAACCCTAGCGGTGAGGATCTGGCCACTTATTTGTCAGAAAAAAATCAACCACATCCATCAGAATATCTCAGTGCAATCTCCTCAGTGCCTGGATCCCCTTCCCTGTCACACCTCAAGCTCACTAGACATCTTTGAGCCTGTTTCAGAAGAAGAAGTTTCCAAGCTCCTCGCTTCTGCTCGGCCTACAACCTGCAACAGTGACTCCATTCCTTCACATATCCTGCAGTCTCTCTCACCAGTGGTCACAACTCACCTGACTAAAATATTTAACCTCTCTCTTTCTTCAGGTATCTTTCCCTCCTCATTTAAACATGCCATCATAACCCATTTACTTAAAAAGCCATCCCTGGACCAGAACTGCACTGCTAACTACAGACCTGTCTCTAACCTTTCCTTCATCTCTAAACTCCTGGAACGCTTGGTCCCGTCTAATCCGCTATCTCTCGGATAACTCTCTTCTTGACCCCTTACAATCTGGTTTCTGCTCTTTACACTCCACTGAAACTGCCCTCACTAAAGTCTCTAATGACCTAATAACAGCTAAATCCAAAGGACATTGCTCTCTGCTGATTCTCCTGGATCTCTCTGCCGCATTTGACACTGTGGATCACCAGCTCCTCCTCACTATGCTCCGCTCTATAGGCCTCAAGGACACAGCCCTCTCCTGGTTCTCCTCCTACCTCTCTGACCGCTCATTCACTGTATCTTTTGCCGGCTCCTCTTCCTCTCCTCGTCCTTTTACTATCGGGGTTCTGCAAGGCTCAGTCCTAGGCCCCCTCCTCTTCTCTCTTCACATGGCCCCTATTGGACAGACAATCAGCAGATTTGGGTTCCAGTATCATCTCTATGCTGATGACACCCTATTATACACTTCTTCCCCCGACATCACCCCTACCCTAATTCAAAATACCAAGGATTGTCTGTTCGCTGTCTCTAACATCATGTCCTTCCTCTACCTGAAACTTAATCTCTCCAAAACGGAACTTCTTGTGTTTCTCCCTTCTACTAACCTCACTCTACCCAACATCAAAATTACCCTGGAGGGTTCAACCATAACTCCCAAGCAGCATGCCCGCTGTCTTGGGGTCATATTCAACACCGAACTTTCCTTTACTCCCTATATCCGATCACTCACTCGCTCTTGTCACCTGCATCTTAAAAACATCTCCAGAATCCGACCTATTCTCACCGTTGAAACTGCTAAGACTCTTACTGTCACTCTCATTCATTCCCGTCTGGACTACTGCAACTCTCTTCTGATCGGTCTCCCTCTTAAACTTTCTCCTCTCCAATCCATCTTGAATGTTGCAGCCAGAGTCATATTTCTGTCCAGCCGCTTCACCGATGCATCCATCTTGTGCCAGTCATTACACTGGCTAACCATTCGCTACAGGGTCCAGTATAAACTCATCTCTCTCACCCACAAAGCTCTCCACAGTTCTGCACCGCCTTATATCTCCTCTCTCATCTCCGTCTATCGCCCTACACGTGCCCTCCGTTCTACAAATGACCTAAGACTAACATCCCCTGTAATCTGAACCTCACACCTCCGTCTCCAAGACTTCTCTCGTGCTGCGCCAGCTCTCTGGAATGCACTTCCCCAGACGATCAGACTGATACCTAGCGCCGACCTATTCAAGCCCGCTTTGAAAACCCATCTCTTCAAACAAGCCTACCACAGCAACTACTCAGTAAACTTACTTTGCCCTGTTCCCTCCTTCCAAATATTACTCTGAATCTGCACCCTACTAGCATGATTTTACCATGCTGAAACTGACCTGCCATTATGATTCTCCAGGTCATTACAAGTTCATAGACACCAAACATATTTAGGTTCTTTTTTCTTTAACTGGTGAAAAATTCCAAAATTTGTCTTCTTCTCATCCAGCATCTGAGGCTAAGTTCATATTAATACTGAGTTGGAATGATTACGATCACGGGAGTCCCACAGTGGAATGAGTAGGTCATTGTCAATGACATGTTGACCTTCCTCACATTGTCGAACCTATAGATCAAATAAAATAAGAAAAAAATAATAAGTCATACAATTTTAAAGATACAAACCTGAAAAAAAAAAATCCAGTTACAAGTTTGATAATGAAAAGAATACTTACACCCCTCTTTACTCCTCAGTAATTTGCACTCAATGACCCTGGAAAGATGCATTTCCACTTGACTGCTCCTGCTCTTCCGCACTGGAAGGTACCTGTAAAGAAAATACATGATTTACCACATGTGTAGTATTGCCAGTCAATACATACCAATCAGTATATCAACTGTGATTACATTATCAATGTCATGTCCACCCTGTGAAGCATTCAGGTCTTTGGAGGACATATTTGAAGAGCAAGCAGCAGTCAAGTGAAACACTACGGAAAAGAACAGATAAGAAAAATTGAGCTTAAAAGAGCCAAAGCAAAAAAAAAAAAAAAAGTTTTGAAGGCCAATACTTACATTACAGGCAGCAGTCCAACAGCACAGCACCGGAAAAGCAGCACAACACGGGGACAGCAGCACTGCACCAGAAAAGCAGCACAAAAGGGGGACAGCAGCACCGCACAGTCTACAAGGAAAAAAAGACACATAAGACATAAGACACAAAGCGACGAAGGGCAGGGAAATTGGGCAGAGTGTGAGACTGGGCAGAGCAACATAGAACACACACTTAGGCTGCCGTCACACTAGCAGTATTTGGTCAGTATTTTACATCAGTATTTCTCAGCCAAAACCAGGAGTGGGTGATAAATGCAGAAGTGGTGCATATGTTTCTATTATCCTTTTCCTCTAATTGTTCCACTCCTGGTTTTGGCTTACAAATACTGATGTAAAATACTGACCAAATACTGCTAGTGTGACGGCAGCCTTATAGGCTGGTTTCACACTTGCATATGGCAGAGCTGCGGAGGGCTGTGTAGTTCCTCCATTAAGCCCTGGTATGTCTGGGGTATGTCTCTATCAGTTTTGTACATAGAGAGACTGAAATTCTTGCCCATTCTTCCTTGGCAAACAGCTCGAGCTCAGTGAGGTTTGATGGAGATCGTTTGTGAACAGCAGTTTTCAGCTCTTTCCACAGATTCTCGATTGGATTGAGGTCTGGACTTTGACTTGGCCATTCTAACAACTGGATATGTTTATTTGTGAACCATTCAATTGTAGATTTTGCTTTATGTTTGGGATCATTGTCTTGTTGGAAGACAAATCTCCATCTCAGTCTCAGGTCTTTTGCAGACTCCAACAGGTTTTCATCAAGAATGGTCCTGTATTTGGCTCCATCCATCTTCCCATCAATTTTAACCATCTTCCCTGTCCCTGCTAAAGAAAAGCAGGCCTAAACCATGATGCTGCCATCACCATGTTTGACAGTGGGGATGATGTGTTCAGGGTGATGAGCTGTGTTGCCTTTACGCCAAACATATTGTTTGGCAATGTTGCCAAAAAGTTCGATTTTTGTTTCATCTGACCAGAGCACCTTCTTCCACATGTTTGGTGTGTCTCCCAGGTGGCTTGTTGCAAATTTTAAATGACACTTTTTATGGATATCTTTGAGAAATGGCTTTCTTCTTGCCACTCTTCCATAAAGGCCAGATTTGTGCAGTCTACGACTGATTGTTGTCCTATGGACAGACTGCCACACTTTAGCTGTAGATCTCTGCAGTTCATCCAGAGTGATCATGGGCCTCTTGGCTGCATCTCTGACCAGTCTTCTCCTTGTTTGAGATGAAAGTTTAGCGGGACGGCCGGGTCTTGGTAGATTTGCAGTGGTATGATACTCCTTCCATTTCAATATGATCGCTTGCACAGTGCTCCTTGGGATGTTTAAAGTTTAGGAAATCATTTTGTAACCAAATCCAGCTTTCAACTTCTCCACAACAGTATCATGGACCTGCCTGTTTTCCTTGGTCTTCATGATGCTCTCTGTGCTTCAAACAGAACCCTGAGACTATCACAGAGCAGGTGCATTTATACGGAGACTTGATTATACACAGGTAGATTATATTTATCATCATTAGGCATTATGGATAACATTGGATCATTCAGAGATCCACAATGAACTTCTGGAGTGATTTTGCTGCACTGAAAGTAAAGGGGCTGAATAATATTGCATGCCTTTTCAGTTTTTGAATTTCCACAAAAATTTTAAATAACCAACACATTTCGTTCAACTTCACAATTGTGTTCCACTTGTTGTTGATTCTTCACCAAAAATTTACATTTGGTATATTTATGTTTGAAGAATTATATGTGGGAAAAGGTTGAAAAGTTCCAGGGAGCCGAATACTTTCGCAAGGCACTGCACTGTTGTGAATTCTGTTGTCAAGCTCCCTCCTGTGGTCATGAATGGTACTTCGGCTGGTTCTGTCCATGGGCTTCCTCTGGTGGTTGTGAGTGGAGCTGCTGCTTCTGAGTTTCCTTCCACAGGTGACGAGGTTAATTCGTTAGCTGGCTGCTCTATTTAACTCCACTTAGATCATTGCTCCATGCCACCTGTCAATGTTCCAGTATTGGTCTTGTTCTCTCCTGGATCGTTCTTGTGACCTGTCTTCCCATCAGAAGCTAAGTTCCAGCTTGTATTTCTTTGGTTTGCTATTTTTCTGTCCAGCTTGCTATTTAATTTGTTGTCTTGCTTGCTGGAAGCTCTGGGACGCAGAGGGAGCGCCTCCGCACCGTGAGTCGGTGCGGAGGGTCTTTTTGCGCCCTCTGTGTGGTCTTTTTGTAGGTTTTTGTGCTGACCGCAAAGTAACCTTTCCTATCCTCGGTCTGTTCAGTAAGTCGGGCCTCACTTTGCTAAATCTATTTCATCTCTGTGTTTGTATTTTCATCTTTACTCACAGTCATTATATGTGGGGGGCTGCCTTTTCCTTTGGGGAATTTCTCTGAGGCAAGGTAGGCTTTATTTTTCTATCTCTAGGGCTAGCTAGTTTCTTAGGCTGTGTCGAGTTGCATAGGGAGCGTTAGGAGCAATCCACGGCTATTTCTAGTGTGTGTGATAGGATTAGGGATTGCGGTCAGCAGAGTCTCAGAGCTCGTCCTATATTATTAGTAAATATCAGGTCATTCCGTGTGCTCTTAACCACCAGGTCCATTATTGTCCTTACCACCAGGTCATAACAGTACAGGTGGCCCAAAGTATTAATGCATCTCAATAGAGGGATAAGAGAAGTGCTGAGACCATTTTTTTTTCTTTGCAGTGTGTTTTGTCTCTCTTTTCCCCTTTACCTCTGGGTGGTTCAGGATACAGGTGTAGATATGGACATTCAAGGTCTGTCCTCTTGTATGGATAATCTCACTGCAAGGGTACAAAACATTCAAGATTTTGTGGTTCAGAATCCTATGTTAGAGCCTAGGATTCAAATTCCTGATTTGTTTTTTGGGGATAGATCTAAGTTTCTGAATTTCAAAAATAATTGTAAATTGTTTCTTGCTTTGAAACCTCGCTCCTCAGGTGACCCTGTTCAACAAGTGAAAATCATTATTTCTTTGTTATGTGGCGATCCTCAAGACTGGGCATTTACCCTTGCGCCAGGAGATCCGGCATTGCGTGATGTTGATGCGTTTTTTCTGGCGCTCGGATTGCTTTATGATGAACCTAATTCAGTGGATCAGGCAGAGAAAATCTTGCTGGCTCTGTGTCAGGGTCAGGATGAGGTAGAGATGTATTGTCAGAAGTTTAGGAAGTGGTCTGTACTCACTCAGTGGAATGAATGTGCCCTGGCAGCAATTTTCAGAAAGGGTCTCTCTGAAGCCCTAAAGGATGTCATGGTGGGATTTCCCACGCCTGCTGGTCTGAATGAGTCTATGTCTTTGGCCATTCAGATCGATCGACGCTTGCGTGAGCGTAAAGCTGTGCTCCATTTGGCGGTATTATCTGAGCATAGACCTGAGCCTATGCAATGTGATAGGACTTTGACCAGAGCTGAACGGCAAGAACACAGACGTCGGAATGGGCTGTGCTTTTACTGTGGTGATTCCACTCATGCTATCTCCGATTGTCCTAAGCGCACTAAGCGTTTCGCTAGGTCTGCCACCATTGGTACGGTACAGTCGAAATTTCTTTTATCCATTACTCTGATTTGCTCTTTGTCATCCTATTCTGTTATGGCATTTGTGGATTCAGGCACTGCCCTGAATTTGATGGACTTGGAGTTTGCTAGGCGCTGTGGTTTTTTCTTGGAGCCCTTGCAGTATCCTATTCCATTGAGAGGAATTGATGCTACGCCTTTGGCCAAGAATAAGCCTCAATACTGGACCCAATTGACCATGTGCATGGCTCCTGCACATCAGGAGGATATTCGCTTTTTGGTGTTGCATAATCTGCATGATGTGGTTGTTTTGGGGTTGCCATGGCTACAGGTCCATAATCCAGTATTGGATTGGAAATCTATGTCTGTGTCCAGCTGGGGTTGTCAGGGGGTACATGGTGATGTTCCATTTTTGTCTATTTCGTCATCCACCCCTTCTGAAGTCCCGGAGTTTTTGTCGGATTACCGGGATGTATTTGATGAGCCCAAATGCAGTGCCCTACCTCCTCATAGGGATTGCGATTGTGCTATCAATTTGATTCCTGGTAGTAAGTTTCCTAAAGGCCGACTGTTCAAATTATCTGTGCCAGAGCACGCCGCTATGCGGAGTTATGTAAAGGAATCCTTGGAGAAGGGTCATATTCGCCCGTCGTCGTCACCATTGGGAGCAGGGTTCTTTTTTGTGGCCAAGAAGGATGGTTCTTTGAGACCTTGTATTGATTACCGCCTTCTTAATAAGATCACAGTCAAATTTCAGTGCCCTTTGCCGCTGCTGTCGGATTTATTTGCTCGGATTAAGGGGGCTAGTTGGTTCACCAAGATATATCTTCGTGGTGCGTATAATCTTGTACGTATTAAACAGGGCAATGAATGGAAAACAGCATTTAATACGCCTGAGGGCCATTTTGAGTACCTGGTTATGCCATTCGGGCTTTCCAATGCTCCATCAGTATTTCAGTCCTTTATGCATGACATCTTCCGAGAGTACCTGGATAAATTCCTGATTGTATATTTGGATGATATTTTGGTCTTCTCGGATGATTGGGAGTCTCACGTGAAGCAGGTCAGAATGGTGTTCCAGGTCCTTCGTGCGAATTCTTTGTTTGTGAAGGGGTCAAAGTGTCTCTTTGGAGTTCAGAAGGTTTCATTTTTGGGTTTCATTTTTTCCCCTTCTACTATCGAGATGGACCCTGTTAAAGTCCAGGCCATTTATGATTGGACTCAGCCGACATCTGTGAAGAGTCTGCAAAAGTTCCTGGGCTTTGCTAATTTTTATCGTCGCTTCATCAGTAATTTTTCTAGTGTTGCTAAACCGTTGACTGATTTGACCAAGAAGGGTGCTGATGTGGTCAATTGGTCTTCTGCGGCTGTGGAGGCTTTTCAGGAGTTGAAGCGTCGTTTTTCTTCTGCCCCTGTGTTGTGCCAGCCAGATGTTTCGCTTCCGTTTCAGGTCGAGGTTGATGCTTCTGAGATTGGAGCAGTGGCTGTTTTGTCGCAAAGAAGTTCTGATGGCTCGGTGATGAAACCATGTACCTTCTTTTCTAGAAAGTTTTCGCCTGCTGAGCGTAATTATGATGTTGGCAATCGAGAGTTGTTGGCCATGAAGTGGGCATTCGAGGAGTTGCGTCATTGGCTTGAAGGAGCCAAGCATCGCGTGGTGGTCATGATTGATCACAAGAACTTGACTTATCTCGAGTCTGCCAAACGGTTGAATCCTAGACAGGCTCGTTGGTCGCTATTTTTCTCCCGTTTTGATTTTGTGGTTTCGTACCTTCCAGGTTCCAAGAATGTGAAGGCTGATGCCCTGTCAAGGAGTTTTGTGCCCGACTCTCCGGGTGTTCCTGAGCCGGCGGGTATTTTCAAAGAGGGGGTAATTTTGTCTGCCATCTCCCCTGATTTGCGGCGGGTGCTGCAAAAATTTCAGGCTGATAGACCTGACCGTTGCCCAGCGGAGAAACTGTTTGTCCCTGATAAATGGACTAGTAGAGTTATCTCTGAGGTTCATTGTTTGGTGTTGGCTGGTCATCCTGGAATGCTTGGTACCAGAGATTTGGTGGCTAGATCCTTTTGGTGGCCATCTTTGTCGCGGGATGTGCGTTCTTTTGTGCAGTCCTGTGGGACTTGTGCTCGGGCTAAGCCCTGCTGTTCTCGTGCCAGTGGGTTGCTTATGCCCTTGCCGGTCTCGAAGAGGCCCTGGACGCATATCTCTATGGATTTTATTTCGGATCTCCCTGTCTCTCAAAAGATGTCGGTCATTTGGGTGGTTTGTGATCGCTTCTCTATGATGTTCCATTTGGTACCATTGTCTAAATTGCCTTCCTCCTCTGATTTGGTGCCATTGTTTTTCCAGCATGTGGTTTGTTTACATGGCATTCCGGAGAACATCGTTTCGGACAGAGGTTCCCAGTTTGTTTCGAGGTTTTGGCGAGCCTTTTGTGCTAGGATGGGCATTAATTTGTCTTTTTCCTCGGCTTTCCATCCTCAGACAAATGGCCAAACCGAACGAACTAATCAGACTTTGGTAACATATCTGAGATACTTTGTTTCTGCTGATCAGGATAATTGGGTGTCCTTTTTGCCTTTGGCTGAGTTCGCCCTTAATAATCGGGCCAGCTCGGCTACTTTGGTTTCGCCGTTTTTCTGCAATTCTGGTTTCCATCCTCGTTTCTCTTCAGGGCAGGTTGAGTCTTCGGACTGTCCTGGTGTAGATACTGTGGAGGATAGGTTGCAGCAGATTTGGACTCATGTGGTGGACAATTTGACATTGTCCCAGGAGAAGGCTTAACGTTTCGCTAACCGCCGGCGCTGTGTGGGTCCCCGACTTCGTGTTGGGGATTTCGTTTGGTTGTCGTCTCGTTATGTTCCTATGAAGGTTTCCTCTCCTAAGTTTAAGCCTCGTTTCATTGGTCCGTATAAGATTTCTGAAGTTCTCAATCCTGTGTCATTTCGTTTGACCCTTCCAGTTTCTTTTGTCATCCATAATGTGTTCCATAGGTCGTTGTTGCGGAGATACGTGGCGCCTGTGGTTCCATCCGTTGATCCTCCTGCCCCGGTGTTGGTTGAGGGAGAGTTGGAGTATGTGGTGGAGAAGATTTTGGATTCTCGTATTTCGAGACGGAAACTCCAGTACCTGGTCAAGTGGAAGGGTTATGGTCAGGAAAATAATTCCTGGGTCTTTGCCTCCGATGTTCATGCTGCCGATCTGGTTCGTGCCTTTCATTTGGCTCGTCCTGGTCGGCCTGGGGGCTCTGGTGAGGGTTCGGTGACCCCTCCTCAAGGGGGGGGTACTGTTGTGAATTCTGTTGTCAAGCTCCCTCCTGTGGTCATGAATGGTACTTCGGCTGGTTCTGTCCATGGGCTTCCTCTGGTGGTTGTGAGTGGAGCTGCTGCTTCTGAGTTTCCTTCCACAGGTGACGAGGTTAATTCGTTAGCTGGCTGCTCTATTTAACTCCACTTAGATCATTGCTCCATGCCACCTGTCAATGTTCCAGTATTGGTCTTGTTCTCTCCTGGATCGTTCTTGTGACCTGTCTTCCCATCAGAAGCTAAGTTCCAGCTTGTATTTCTTTGGTTTGCTATTTTTCTGTCCAGCTTGCTATTTAATTTGTTGTCTTGCTTGCTGGAAGCTCTGGGACGCAGAGGGAGCGCCTCCGCACCGTGAGTCGGTGCGGAGGGTCTTTTTGCGCCCTCTGCGTGGTCTTTTTGTAGGTTTTTGTGCTGACCGCAAAGTAACCTTTCCTATCCTCGGTCTGTTCAGTAAGTCGGGCCTCACTTTGCTAAATCTATTTCATCTCTGTGTTTGTATTTTCATCTTTACTCACAGTCATTATATGTGGGGGGCTGCCTTTTCCTTTGGGGAATTTCTCTGAGGCAAGGAAGGCTTTATTTTTCTATCTTCAGGGCTAGCTAGTTTCTTAGGCTGTGTCGAGTTGCATAGGGAGCGTTAGGAGCAATCCACGGCTATTTCTAGTGTGTGTGATAGGATTAGGGATTGCGGTCAGCAGAGTTCCCACGTCTCAGAGCTCGTCCTATATTATTAGTAACTATCAGGTTATTCCGTGTGCTCTTAACCACCAGGTCCATTATTGTCCTTACCACCAGGTCATAACACTGCACATCCATAGTCTTGTCCAGAGTCTTGTGCAGAGTCTTGTGCTTGCACTTGCATCCAGAGTCTTGAGAGTAATGGACTACCTGCCTCCAGACAACCTTTTATACATCAGGGATTTAGCAGTTGGTGACATCCTTTCCTGGACATGATTAGTGTGAAGTACGCATGTGTATTGAATTCATGTGTACGCATGTCCTTGGGTACCAATGTGTTCCCATACACAGTAATGCGTTGTATTGACGCATTCATTCGCATGTGGACGTCTGCGCTAAATTGATGCATCAAAAAAGGCGACATGTTGCACACCACAAAACGACGCATGTGTACGCATCCGCGGGCGAAAACATGCTAAGGCATGTCCCTGCTTACATCATGTTAAATATATGTACGCAAGATGCATGCGGATCGGTACACAGGTTTATGCTGGGCACTCGTATACTAATGTGAATCCAGCTTTTATTATGGTTTTGTAGCCCACTCCAGCTTTGTGCAGGTCTATGATCTTGTCCCCGACATCCTTAGAAACCCCTTTGGTCTTGCCCATGTTGTAGTCTGTGTACAGGAGTCTTTTATAAATTTGACTATGTAAGGCCTCATTCACACGTCAGTATTTTTTTTAGCAGTATTTGAATGCCAAAACCAGGAATGGAACTTTCAGAGAAATACTATAAGTGAAGGATTGAAACTTGTATTCTGTTTTAGAGACACCCCTGGTTTTGGCATACAAATACTGATCAAAAAATACTGATGTGTGAATCAGGCCTAAGACAGCTGTCTTTAATGTAGGTAACAAGTTTATTAGGAGCGTCTAACTGGTCTGTAGGAGCCAGAACTCTTAGGCCATGTTCACACTGTTAGTACATAAACCAAAACACAACAAATAGTAAATGAAATGCATCCACTGAATATAACATAACCTATAAATATGATGCATAACTCAATGTATCTAGAAAATCAAGATTTTATTGATGAAAGTAATAAAATAAGATAGAATGATCCAGGGGATAACAAAAAGGTAGATAAAATACAATACAGGCTAACACAGGATATCAATAGAATACCACATAGTTTATAATGAAAAATAACAAATATATAGGTTACAGATTTTGTAGGTAATATAACCCATATAGACAGGTAACCACATTGTATAGTCTCAAATGTTTGGTGGAATAATGGCACATGAGGTAGTAGAATAATAAATATAGTAATATATAAAGTGCTGTGTACACAATAAATATCTAAATAGTAATGCCCTTAAATAAATAATACATATAAGGTGATTAAAGAAAGTGTCATAGTGCCATAATCAATATAGAGTGGAATACCAACCAGTATGGGAGCCTGTGAAAGCCTGGACCTGCCCGACGCGCGTTTCGCCTGAGCTTTGACGTTTACACTGTGATGCAGCGATGTCCTTGCTGTGCAGTGAGAAGGCAATGACACATATAAAGTTAAAAAATAAAGTCTTGTTTATTTTATAGCATACTCACAAACAAGTCCTTCGGTATGCAGCCGGGAAAAATAAAGATAGTCCACAATTCGTTGCCGCGAACGTAAACACCACCGTGTACGCTGTGGTGTCCGGCTTTTTAGGCTCTGCCTGGCCCGTGTTGCTCCACACAGAAAGAGCTCCTCATAAGCCTCCTGCTAGGTCTAATTCCCAGACCAATACTGACACACCCAAACTCTCTTGCAGGGTTTTTTTTTTCTTTCCTCAAGATTCTATGGCCATGGGCCACTATAAGATCTGGGCTGGAGGAAACGGACCGGCCCCACTACCTTCCTGCAGTCCGTTTAAAAAAATAAAAGCCCATACCGGGTTTTCCTGAATAATTTCTGGGTCAAATAACTTGACCCAGTTCACACTCACTTTTATTCTTCCCTGTGTCTCAGAGGCAACCTGCTGTGAGCACAGGGCACTCCAACGGATTTAATATGCTTCTAAGCACATCCTGGACGATACATAGCGACCCTCGCATATGACACAGGTCACTGCCTCACATATCCCCCCCCCCCTCTATACAGACTTGTGGGGTTGAACATTTGTCAGCATACGTGGTGCCCGTGACAGGGCATCCGCATTTCCCTGTGATTTCCCAGCCCGATGTTCCACAGAGAAGCTGAAGTTTTGCAGGGACAAGAACTATCTGGTGACTCAGGCATTTCTTTCTTTTGCATTTCTCATCCAGACGAGGGGTGAAGGGTTCGCTACCAACCGAAACTGATGCCCGAGCAAATAGTAGCGTAAAGACTCCAAGGCCCATTTAATCGCCAAGCACTCCTTCTCCACTACGCTGTAATGTTTCTCTGCCGGGGTCAGTTTCCTGCTTAAATAGGTGACTGAATGCTCATCCCCGTTCACCTCTTGCGACAGTACCGCTCCTAAGCCTACCTCTGAGGCATCGGTTTGCACAATAAAGGTTTTCTTGAAGTCAGGGCTGATGAGGACTGGCTGTCCACACAACGCTGACTTCAGAGACTGGAATGCTTCCTCTGCTTGAGGATTCCACTTGACCATCACCGTTTTCTTCCCTTTTAACAGGTCCGTTATGGAAGCCGATTTACCAGCAAAATTGGGTATAAATCGACGATAATACCCAATGATGCCAAGGAATGCCCTCACTTGTTTGGTTCTTAAGGGCTTAGGCCAATTTTGAATGGCCTCAATTTTGTTAACTTGAGGTTTGATAACCCCCCGGCCGATCACGTATCCTAAGTACCGGGCTTCCGTGAGGCCTATAGCGCATTTCTTTGGGTTTGCTGTTAACCCTGCGACTCTAAGAGACTCCAGCACTGCTTGTACCTGGGAGAGAGGAGTATCCCAGTCGGTACTAAAGATGACTATGTCATCCAAATAGGCCGACGCATAACCTCTATGTGGTGCTAACACAATGTCCATCAGCCTCTGAAATGTGGCTGGAGCCCCATGTAACCCAAAAGTTAAGACAACGTATTGATAGAGACCCTCTGGGGTTATAAAAGCATTCTTTTCCTTCGCTGACTGTTAAGGGAACCTGCCAGTAACCTTTTGTGAGATTCAGCGTGGTGAAGTACTGGGCCTCCCCCCAGTCTCTCAATTAGCTCGTCCACCCGTGGCATGGGATAGAGGTCAAATTTTGACACTTCATTTAACTTCCTAAAGTCATTACAAAAGCGTAATGACCCATCTGGTTTTGGTATTAGAACAATGGGGCTTGCCCACTCACTTCGGGACTTCTCAATGACTCCCAACTGAAGCATTTGCTTTACCTCGGCCGCGATGGCTTACTTTCGGGCTTCTGGCACTCGGTACGGTTTCATCCGCACCTTTACCCGGGGCTCAGTGACAATGTCATGCTGAATCACCGAGGTTCGCCACGGCAGCTCTGAGAATACATCCATATTCTGCTGTACCAAAGCCCGAGCCTCCGGCCGCTGCTGTTTTTTGAGGGCATCATTGACTTTTACCTCACACCGGGCTGTGTCCTTGGCCAGTGCCAGAGGAACCTCCGATTGTATGACCGTAGTTGCTTCTGTGACCAAACATTCTCGGTCCTTCCAGGCCTTTAGCAGGTTTACATGGTACAGCTGCTCGGGTTTTCTTTTCCCGCTTTGGTACACTTTGTAATTCACTTTCCCCACCTTCCCCCGTATCTCATAAGGCCCTTGCCACTTGGCCATGAGTTTACTCTCTGGGGTGGATACTAGTACCAACACCCAGTCTCCTTCTTTAAAGGTCCTGACCGTGGCCCTTTTATTATATGTACGGCTCTGAGTGGCCTGGGCATCCAACAGATGCTCCTTTACTATTTGTTGCACAACAGCAATCCGATCGTGCATACTTGCCACATACTCAATAGCACTCTTATGTGGAGTGGGCTCCTGTTCCCACGTCTCTTTGGCCCCCAATTGCCCCCCCAACATGTGAGTGTGAGCCATGTCGAGCACCGCCCGACGATAGGGTTGGGGCACTACCAGTTATTCCACCACCTCATCCCGGATTTTATCAACCATGTACAGTAACTCCTGGTTGATCATCAACCGGGGAAACTCCTTTTCTGCACCATTTTGTTGTGCCACCCCATTCACCTTGATTACTCTTTCCCTTGCCAGGTCAGAGTGGGATCCTGGAGCTGGGCAGTCCCGAACTTACCAGGTGACACCTTCAGCTCAGGAATTGGGGGATTCTCCTCCACTTCTCCTGCCAATACCTCTAGGGGAAACCTATCGGGATTACACACTGTCCCTATGGTGGCGACCCCTACGGCAGGTATCCCTGACTCGGGATCTTTGGGTTCTGCACCCGGAATGCTTTTTACCCTGAGTGGATTAACTCTGGTCTCCCAGAGGGACCAGAACAGGGGCAAGTCTCTACCCATCACAGTCCCATACAGAAGAGTCTTTACCACTCCCACCACATGTTTTATCTCTCCACATGGGGTGGAGAACATGACCTCCGCAGTTGGTTACTCTCGGAGGTCCCCATGTATGCACACTACCCCAACCTTCCGTCCATTAGGACTGTCCCCAGCAACCAGGGACCCTTGTACCAGGGTCACCAAGCTCCCTGAGTCCAAGAGAGCATCTATCTGGTACCCGTTAATGAGTACTCTGCACAGCTGAGGTTCGGTACCGGCAGGGTCTGTAGTGGCAATGCAGGCTGGCTGAGCATACATAGACACCAGCGTGTATTCCCGCAGTCCATGGGTTCTGTTGTTAGGGGGCAATTAGCAACCACATGTCTAGGTTCTTGGCATCACCAACACTTAATGACTGTGGCACGAGGTAACCTTGGGGCCAGTTTAGGGGACACAGGTCTGTGGTCACTGTCTTTTCAAGACATCCCCTCAGCATTGGCTCGGTCCGGTTTTGTCCCAGTGGAGGGTCGTGGACTTTTCTCAGACTCCTGAGCTGGCGGAGCCTTACGTGACAGCCGAAGTGGAGCAGTGTCCCGTATAAAGTCATGGGTGGCCTTATATCGCTCTATCAGACCTATAACCTGGTCTAGGGTACCCGGGTCCCCTTGACCCATCCAATGCTGTATGGCTGCTGGCAGAGCGCTCACCAGTCTGTTGACCACCACCCTCTCCACTATGTGACTTGTGGTTAAAGTCTCAGGTTGGAGCCACCGTTTCACAAGCTGCAGTGAGTCAAAAACCTGAGACCAGGCAGGCTGGGTTTCCACAAAAGTCCATGAAAACACCCATTGGGCTCTCACGTAAGTATTAACCCCCAGTCAGGCAAGGATCTCACCTTTTAGCGTGGAATCGTCCTGGGCATCCTCCCGACTGAGGTCAAAGTAGGCCTTTAGCGCATCACCCCTCAGGAACGGAGTCACAACTTCAGCCCACTGTGCTGCTGGCAGATTCTGCCGCTCTGCCGTGCGCTCATAGACGGTGAAGAAAGCTTCCACATCACCTTCCAGACTCAATTTCCTCAAAGTGGAGAAAAACCTTGTCTCGGGCATTGCGACATTCCGGGGTCGATGCTGGAGGTGCCTCACGCAGGGCTGTAATTTGCTGCAGCAACAGGTTATTAGTTTGTTGCTGTTGTTGCTGTGTGAGGACGAGCTGCCTCAGGATCTCCTCCATTTTGTCTGTAGGCCTGAGTTGCAATGTAGCAGGCTTAATAATAGACATGCAAATGATGTTGGGGTATGCCTTAATTCACACTGCTCCGCATTCTCCAACCATATGTGATGCAGCGATGTTCTTGCTGTGCAGTGAGAAGGCAATGACCCATATAAACTTCAAAAATAAAGTCTTGTTTATTTTACAGCATACTCAGAAACCGAAAAAATAAGCAAACAAGTCCTTCGGTACGCAGCCGGGAAAAATAAAGATAGTCCACAATCCGTTGCCGCGAACGTAAACCCCACTGTGTACGCTGGGGTGTCCGGCTTTTTAGGCTCTGCCTGGCCCGTGTTGCTCCACACGGAAAGAGCTCCTCATAAGCCCCTTGCTAGGTCTTATTCCCAGACAAATATTGACACACCCAAACTCTCTTGCAGGGTTTTTTTTTCTTTCCTCTAGATTCAATGGCCATGGGCCACTATAAGATCTGGGCTGGAGGAAACGGACCGGCCCCACTACCTTCCTGCAGTCCGTTTAAAAAATAAAAGCCCATACCGGGTTTTCCTGAATAATTTCTGGGTCAAATAACTTGACCCAGTTCACACTCACTTTTAGGCTGTGTGCACACGTTGCTGTTTTTTCGCGTTTTTTTTGCGTTTTTTCCCAATAACGCTATAAAACCACAAAAAACCGCATACAATAAGCATCCCATCATTTAGAATGAATTCCGCATGTTTTGTGCACATGATGCGGTTTTTTCTGCGAAAAAACGCATTGCAGTAAAAACCGCAGCATGTTCATTAATTATGCATTGGGAAATGTCCGGAAAAAACCACGGCAAAACCGTGGCAAAACAGCATGCAGATTTCTTGCGAATTTCTTGCAGAAAATGTCCGTTTTTTCTTAGGAATTTTCTGCGAGAAATCCTGAACATGTGCACATAGCCTTATTCTTCCCTGTGTCTCACAGGCAACCTGCTGTGAGCACAGGGCACTCCAACGGATCTAATAAGCTTCTAAGCACATCCTGGGGGATACATAACGAACCTCGCATATGACACCGGTCAATGCCTCACAACACGTTGTGGATTTTACCACAGATCCGCAGCGTTTTTTACGCAGCAGTTTTCCATGCGGTTTACAGTAGCATGTAAACCTATGGAAAACCCAATCCACTGTGCACATGCTGCATAAAAACATGCGTGGAAACGGAGCTTTGTTTTTTCCACAGCATGTCAATTCTTTGTGCAGATCAGCAGAGTTTCTGCACCCATTGACTTGCATTGAGTCAGGCACATCCACAGCAAAACCGCAGATGTAAAAAAGATCCGCTGTTTTGCTGCGGGGGAAACGCTGCGGATCGGGAGGAGGGAAGTGTGTGGGCGGAGTGTGGGTGGAGACTGTGAGTGTGTATGTGCGGGCAGGGTCTGCTTGTGTGTGTGTGCGGGTCTGCGGGGGTCCGTGCGGTGCTGTCGGGACTCCGTGCGAGCTGCCAGGGGTCTGTGCGGGCTGCTGGGGGTCTGTGTGGGTCTGCGGGGGTCTGTGCGGGGCTGTCGGGGGTCTGTGCGGGGCTGTCGGGGGTCTGTGCAGGGCTGTCGGGGTGTGTGTGTGCGTGTGTGCAGGCATCGTCCGATGGAACTACAAGTCCCATCGGGCTATGCCTGCTACAGTGACAGTGATTGACACATTAGCCAATGATGGAACAGTAGTAGTCCCATCATCCAGCTAATGTGTTGAATGTGAAAAAACAAACAGACATATAACAGTATGGATCGCCCTCGTAGGGCTAGGGGTACTCGGTACTGGGTCTTTCGGTTCTCAAGGGGGATGTAACGGTGGCTGACCCGTCCGTTGAAAATAGGGGGGAAGGTCTTTAAAGGGGAAAATGTTTGTGACGCCACCTGTGGTATTCGGTCAGGGTTACCGACGCTGCTTAGGGGTTCGCTGGGGTGATGTGATGGCAGCTAGATGGTATACCTTCCCACAGGTGAAGTATGTCCTCAGGGCTTCCCAGAGTGTAGATGGTGATGGTATGAGGCGCAGTGAAGAACGAGGACACAAGGTTGCAGTCTCTTTACCTTTCTACTGAAGGTTCAGCATCCACAGTCCAAAGCACCAGATCACAGGGCAGGCAGAGTCCGGCCGGTCTGAAGGCAAATCCAGAGTCCCCTTATCCAGCTGGAAATCAGTAGCCTTCCTCTAGCGCCTGGATGTTGTAGTACCTTACTGCTAAGCTTCTCAGGTCCTCACAACTGATGTTGGTGTTCTAGATGTTATGTCTTTCTCTCTGTCCCCCAGATGGATAGGAACAACCCGTATGACTGGTGGCTTGAGGCTTTTTACAGAAGCTCTAGGATGCCCCGACCTCCCATCGTTGCCACCATGCCTCCTGGGTAAAGGTCGGGCAACTAATCTGGAATTAGCTGTCCTGCCGCTCTCTGGAGCCAGGCTTGGAGACAATTACTCCCTCGGTGTTCCGGCTACCGGATCCTGCGCCTCAGAAAGGAGTCAGCCTTTTACAGGGCAAAACTCCTTCTGGTTTCCTCTCCTTTTGCTATGACTTCGTTTCTCACTCTCTGCAACACAATTCTCCTTCAATGTCTCTTTCTTAGGATGCTGCCGCACGTCGGGCCGAAGCAGCTCCGTGGCCTTCTGTCTAGGCCACTGACAGGATCCCATCCCTGTCAGGGACCCATTACCTGAGTGGAGCTCGGATAGCAGCTAACTGAGTGAAGCCCATCTCACTTCTGCCTAACTTCCTATCCAGACCACCAGTTTTACCTAATTGTGAAGAGTACCATACTAAATAGGAGCATAGCTCCCCCTGGTGGACTGGAGTGTGAAGTGTGTTGTGTGGTTTGTGATACCTGGTAAAGTGATCTCCTTTATTGCCTTCAGATGTAACATCACTCCCCCTGGTGGAAGAATGACATTACTGTTACATACAACATAAAACATATAACAGTACATACAACATATAACAGTACATACAACATACAACACATAACAGAACATACAACATACAACAGTACATACAACATATAACATATAACAGTACATACAACATATAACAGTACAAACAACATACCACTTCTAACAGTACATACAACATATAACATATAACAGTACATACAACATGCAACATATAACAGTGCATACAACATACAACATATAACAGTACATACAACATATAACACTACATACAACATACAGCATACAGTACATACAACATAAAACATACAATACATACAGTACATTCATACATTACATACAATACATACATATAGACATACAGTACATACAACATAGAGTACATACTCACCATCACCTTGTCACCTTGATCCACAAAACCATTGTCACCTGTAAAAAATATTAAAATAATAACCAACAATATACTCCCTGATCCGAAGATATCCAATTAAAACGAGTGTCCCACGACGATCTCCCGTGGAAAGCAGCATCACCTGATGCAACCGCTCTCCAGGGGCTCCAGGAATACAATGATGGAAGGTATCCTTCAGCAATGTATTCCTCCGCCACTGTAAAAAATAATCACTAGTCTCACTTCTGGCACTGCTGTGTGGGAAAATTCCCACGCAGCATTGCCATAAAGTGAGACCCTGAACTAAGGTAACCTCAGTGATCCGTTTTTTTTTCCACTGGATTCGTTTTTTTCTCATAGAGTTGTATTAGTGCCGGATTGTGCCTGATGGCGACACGTTTCCTCTGTTTTTTGCCAGATCTGTCAGAAAAGCTGTTTCCAGCGGACGGAGAAAATGTACAAAAGAACGTTTTTTCTGTCCGGCGAAAAAACAGAGAGAATGGAAAATGTACATGATTTCAATGGAAAAAGTGCATGGAAAACTAGATTCGGAGGCCGGATTCATCATTTCACATCTCAGTTTCATACGTTTCTTACCGGATCAGTCGCTGTGTGTTTTTTCGTCAGACAGAAAAAACGTTCCTCTGTATGTTTTCTCCGTCCGCCGGAAACAGTTTTTTTTTACGGATCCGGAAAAAGTGGATGAAACATGTGGCCATCAGGCACAATCCGGCACTAATACAACTCTATGAGAAAAAAACGGATACGGGGGAAAAAAATCGGATTTTTTAAAAACGCGCCAGATTATGCATAAACCTGATGTGTGAAAGTAGCCTAACTATCCATATATCTATCTACATCTATCCACAGATATATCTATCTACATCTATCTATCTCATTCCTTCTATCTATCTATCTATCTATCTATCTATCTATCTATCTATCTATCTATGTGTATAATGGAGTGTGGGTTGGACAAATGTAAAAGAGGAGGTTGGACAAGACATGACATCACAAATCTTTTTTTTGTTCAATAATACATCTTTATTTAGCTTCAAAAATGCATACAAAAATGCATCAAAAAACGCATAAAAGCCTTGCAAAAACGTGCAAAAAAACGCATAAAAAATGCACCTGCGTTTTCTGCCAAGAGCTGCGGATTTAGTGCAGAAAAATCCGCAGGCAAATCTGCAATGTGTGAAAATACCCTTAATGGGTGTTAGGGGATCAAACACTTATTTCCCACTGCAGAATGAAAATAAATTTATATAAAATGTACAATGTGATTTTTTGGATTTTATTTTTTATATTCTATCTCTCAATGTTAAAATTAACCTACCCTTAAAATTATAGACTGTTCATGTCTTTGTCAGTGGGCAAACTTATAAAATCAGCAAGGGATCAAATATTAATTTCCCCTCTGTATCAAATCTCCTTAAAGTGCTTCCAGTCCAGAGGAGAATGTGTGCTCCAAAGTTAATTTGTGAATTTCATGAGTGTTAAGGGTATTCGCTGCATCCAAAGCGCTGCCGTCTATTGATCGCAGGTGAATACGCGTGTGATCACTGAACTGTGCGGAATCATGGCGTCCAATACATTGTATTGGGGAAATTCATCTTGCGGAGACTTTTCACTAACTAATTCAATTGGAGTAAGAAAAAATGATTATTAAGACATAACTTTTAACAATAGCAATATTAAAACATTCTTTTTAGTGCAATTGTGCCTGGTCAACCACAATAGGGTCTGCGGTTTCAATCTGGATATAGGCTGGTTTCACATTTGCGTCTTTGTGGGCAGCGTTTGATCCACATAGATCCGCATGCGTCATGCATACATAACTAACATGGTGTATGCATGGACATGCGTTTGCATGCTTTTGCGTACTCATGCAGCGAACTCAACATGTTGCATTTTTGGAGGCGTCAAATATGCGCAGGCATGCACATGCAGATGATTGCATCAAAAAATGCATTACTGTCTATGGGAACGCATTGGTACGCAAGGACATGTGTACACATGCGTTCGATATGCAATGCGTACTTCAGACTGCGCATGTCCAGAAAATGATGTCACCGCCTCCACCATGCGCATAAAAAATGCAAACGCATGTCAAAATGCATTTAAATGCATGCACACACAGAGTTTTTGTTTTCATCATGCGCAAGATGATGCGTAGGCGTAAGCATGCTTTTGCATGCGCTTTGGCATGTGTTTGCGCATGCAGATGATACGCTGCGCACAGAAACGCTAATGTGAACCTAGTCTTAGCTGGTTGGCCGCCAACAACTTTGCAGATACGTTACATCAGCATAATATTGGAAACATGTTAAATGCTTTATGCATAACTGCTAGCCCTTGATGATCATGGCAGTAATTGTTTATGATGAAACGCGTAGTGCTTGGCTTATACATCTAGAATTTATTCATTTGGTAAAGATCCTGACTGGAATCTGCGATTTCATATTGAATTAGCGATCCCTATATCAGCCCAACCATAAATGCAGGGAAGAGTCCGGTTGTTGTGATATCAACCAATTTTCTGTTGGAACCCCTAAAGCATTATACATTGCTTTCTAACTTTATCTGTGTCAGGAGAGTGACGGTGCCCATGCATTTCCTATTGGCATCTAAGGGAAGGGCAGTTTAATATTATTATAGTGACAGCTCCAACTAAAATACATCATGTTGCTGTCAATATTCTTCACCATTTAATGTCTGTCTATAAGACATAATAGTATAAAAATAGCGACAGCTCCATTTAAAATACAGAGTGTTGCTGTTAAAATTCCCCACAGTTTCATTGTCTATTGAAAAGTCATATTAATATACCGTAATTCGAGTGACAGCTCCATCTAAAACACAGCGTGTTGCTGTTAAAAACCTTTGGTCACCTAACTTTCTTAAGGGTCTTCCGTATATATATATATATATGTATATATATATATATCTACTATATAATTGTCTAAGGGTCACTTCTGTCTGTCTGTCTGTCACAGATATTCATTGGTCGCGACTTCTGTCTATCATGGAAATCCAAGGTCATTTGCCAATCGCTGTGGGTTTAGTCTGGAGCCTCTGGAAGTCCCTATTCCTTTGAAGGGAATTGACTCTACACCTTTGGCTATGAATAAACCTCAGTACTGGACACAAGTGACCATGCGTATGACTCCTGTTCATCAGGAGGTGATTCGCTTCCTGGTACTGTATAATTTGCATGATGTCCTAGTGCTTGGTCTGCCAATAATCCAGTCCTTGACTGGAAATCGATGTCTGTGTTAAGCTGGGGTTGTCAGGGGGTTCATGATGATGCACCTCCGATTTCTATCGCTTCATCTACTCCTTCTGAGATTCCTGTGTTTTTGTCTGACTATCGGGATGTTTTTGAGGAGCCTAAGCTCAGTTCGCTTCCTCCTCACAGGGATTGCGATTGTGCTATAAATTTAATTCCAGGCAGTAAATTTCCTAAAGGTCGTTTGTTCAATCTGTCAGTGCCAGAGCATACTGCTATGCGGGATTATGTTAAGGAGTCCTTGGAAAAGGGACATATCCGTCCATCTTTGTCCCCTTTGGGAGCAGGTTTTTTTTTCGTGGCCAAAAAAGATGGTTCCTTGAGGCCTTGTATAGATTATCGTCTTTTGAATAAGATTACCGTAAAATATCAGTATCCTTTGCCATTGTTGACTGATTTGTTTGCTCGCATTAAGGGGGCTAAATGGTTCACTAAGATTGATCTTCGGGGTGCGTATAATCTTATACGAATAAAGCAAGGTGATGAGTGGAAAACCGCATTTAATATGCCTGAGGGCCATTTTGAGTATTTGGTAATGCCTTTCGGACTTTCTAATGCTCCTTCAGTCTTCCAGTCCTTTATGCACGATATTTTCCGTGAATATCTGGATAAATTTATGATTGTGTATTTGGATGATATTTTGGTTTTTTCTGATGACTGGGAGTCTGTTATGGCTGGCAATCAGGCAACACAGCGTGCAGTAATCAGCGCACATACAGAGATCTGGCAATAACCAAAAACAATAAGACGAGCTCTGAGACGTGGAATCTCTGTAGACTGCAGTACCTGATCTATCCTCACACAACTATAAGCAGCAGTGGATTGCGCCTATCACTACCTATGCAACTCGGCACTGCCTGAGGAGCTGACTAGCCTGAAGATAGAAATACAAGCCTGACTTACCTCAGAGAAATACCCCAAAGGAACAGGCAGCCCCCCACATATAATGACTGTTAGCAAGATGAAAAGACAAACATAGGAATGAAATAGATTCAGCAAAGTGAGGCCCGATATTCTAGACAGAGCGAGGATAGCAAAGAGAACTATGCAGTCTACAAAAAACCCTAAAACGAAAACCACGCAAAGGGGCAAAAAGACCCACCGTGCCGAACTAACAGCACGGTGGTGCACCCCTTTGCTTCTCAGAGCTTCCAGCAAAAGATAATAGCAAGCTGGACAGAAAAAACAGAAAACAAACTAGAAGCACTTATCTAGCAGAGCAGCAGGCCCAAGGAAAGATGCAGTAGCTCAGATCCAACACTGGAACATTGACAAGGAGCAAGGAAGACAGACTCAGGTGGAGCTAAATAGCAAGGCAGCCAACGAGCTCACCAAAACACCTGAGGGAGGAAGCCCAGAGACTGCAATACCACTTGTGACCACAGAAGTGAATTCAGCCACAGAATTCACAACAGTACCCCCCCCTTGAGGAGGGGTCACCGAACCCTCACCAGAACCCCCAGGCCGACCAGGATGAGCCACATGAAAGGCACGAACAAGATCTGGGGCATGGACATCAGAGGCAAAAACCCAGGAATTATCTTCCTGAGCATAACCCTTCCATTTGACCAGATACTGGAGTTTCCGTCTAGAGACACGAGAATCCAAAATCTTCTCCACAATATACTCCAATTCCCCCTCCACCAAAACAGGGGCAGGAGGCTCCACAGATGGAACCATAGGTGACACGTATCTCCTCAACAACGACCTATGGAATACATTATGTATGGAAAAGGAGTCTGGGAGGGTCAGACGAAAAGACACCGGATTGAGAATCTCAGAAATCCTATACGGACCAATAAAACGAGGTTTAAATTTAGGAGAGGAAACCTTCATAGGAATATGACGAGAAGATAACCAAACCAGATCCCCAACACGAAGTCGGGGTCCCACACGGCGTCTGCGATTAGCGAAAAGCTGAGCCTTCTCCTGGGACAAGGTCAAATTGTCCACTACCTGAGTCCAGATCTGCTGCAACCTGTCCACCACAGAATCCACACCAGGACAGTCCGAAGACTCAACCTGTCCTGAAGAGAAACGAGGATGGAACCCAGAATTGCAGAAAAATGGAGAGACCAAGGTAGCCGAGCTGGCCCGATTATTAAGGGCGAACTCAGCCAACGGCAAAAATGACACCCAATCATCCTGGTCAGCGGAAACAAAACATCTCAGATATGTTTCCAAGGTCTGATTGGTTCGTTCGGTCTGGCCATTAGTCTGAGGATGGAAGGCCGAGGAGAAAGATAGGTCAATGCCCATCCTACCACAAAAGGCTCGCCAGAACCTCGAGACAAACTGGGAACCTCTGTCAGAAACAATATTCTCAGGAATGCCATGTAAACGAACCACATGCTGGAAGAACAAAGGCACCAAATCAGAGGAGGAAGGCAATTTAACCAAGGGCACCAGATGGACCATTTTAGAAAAGCGATCACAGACCACCCAAATGACCGACATCTTTTGAGAAACGGGAAGGTCAGAAATGAAATCCATCGAAATATGTGTCCAAGGCCTCTTCGGGACCGGCAAGGGCAAAAGCAACCCACTGGCACGTGAACAGCAGGGCTTAGCCCTAGCACAAATTCCACAGGACTGCACAAAAGCACGCACATCCCGTGACAGAGATGGCCACCAGAAGGATCTAGCAACCAACTCCCTGGTACCAAAGATTCCTGGATGACCGGCCAGCACCGAACAATGAAGTTCAGAGATAACTTTACTAGTCCACCTATCAGGGACGAACAGTTTCTCGGCCGGACAACGATCAGGTTTATTAGCCTGAAATTTCTGCAACACTCTCCGCAAATCAGGGGAGATGGCAGACACAATGACTCCTTCCTTGAGGATACTCGCCGGCTCAGATAACCCCGGAGAGTCGGGCACAAAACTCCTAGACAGAGCATCCGCCTTCACATTTTTAGAGCCCGGAAGGTATGAAATCACAAAATCAAAACGAGCAAAAAATAACGACCAACGGGCCTGTCTAGGATTCAAGCGCTTGGCAAACTCAAGATAAGTAAGGTTCTTATGATCAGTCAAAACCACCACGCGATGCTTAGCACCCTCAAGCCAATGACGCCACTCCTCGAATGCCCACTTCATGGCCAGCAACTCTCGGTTGCCCACATCATAATTACGCTCAGCAGCAGAAAATTTCCTGGAAAAGAAAGCACATGGTTTGAACACTGAGCAACCAGAACCTCTCTGTGACAAAACCGCCCCTGCACCAATCTCAGAAGCATCAACCTCGACCTGGAACGGAAGAGAAACATCAGGTTGACACAACACAGGGGCACAGCAAAAACGACGCTTCAACTCCTGAAAAGCTTCCACGGCAGCAGAAGACCAATTAACCAAATCAGCACCCTTCTTGGTCAAATCGGTCAATGGTCTGGCAATGCTAGAAAAATTACAGATGAAGCGACGATAAAAATTAGCAAAGCCCAGGAATTTCTGCAGACTTTTTAGAGATGTCGGCTGGGTCCAATCCTGGATGGCCTGAACCTTAACCGGATCCATCTCGATAGTAGAAGGGGAAAAGATGAACCCCAAAAATGAAACTTTCTGCACACCGAAGAGACACTTTGATCCCTTCACGAACAAGGAATTAGCACGCAGTACCTGGAAAACCATTCTGACTTGCTTCACATGAGACTCCCAATCATCTGAGAAGATCAAAATGTCATCCAAGTAAACAATCAAGAATTTATCCAGATACTCACGGAAAATGTCATGCATAAAAGACTGAAAAACAGATGGAGCATTGGCAAGTCCGAACGGCATCACCAGATACTCAAAATGACCCTCGGGCGTATTAAATGCCGTTTTCCATTCATCTCCCTGCCTGATTCTCACCAGATTATACGCACCACGAAGATCAATCTTAGTAAACCAACTAGCCCCCTTAATCCGAGCAAACAAGTCAGAAATCAATGGCAAGGGATACTGAAACTTAACAGTGATCTTATTAAGAAGGCGGTAATCAATACACGGTCTTAGCGAACCATCCTTCTTGGCTACAAAAAAGAACCCTGCTCCCAATGGTGACGACGATGGGCGAATATGTCCCTTCTCCAGGGACTCCTTCACATAACTGCGCATAGCGGTGTGTTCAGGTACGGACAAATTAAATAAACGACCCTTAGGGAATTTACTACCAGGAATCAAATCGATAGCACAATCACAATTCCTATGCGGAGGTAGGGCATCAGACTTGGACTCTTCAAATACATCCTGAAAGTCCGACAAGAACTCTGGGATGTCAGAAGGAATGGATGACGAAATAGACAAAAATGGAACATCACCATGTACTCCCTGACAACCCCAGCTGGTTACCGACATAGAGTTCCAATCCAATACTGGATTATGGGTTTGTAGCCATGGCAACCCCAACACGACCACATCATGCAAATTATGCAGTACCAGAAAGCGAATAACTTCCTGATGTGCAGGAGCCATGCACATGGTCAGCTGGGCCCAGTACTGAGGCTTATTCTTGGCCAAAGGTGTAGCATCAATTCCTCTCAACGGAATAGGACACCGCAAAGGCTCCAAGAAAAATCCACAACGTTTAGCATAATCCAAATCCATCAGATTCAGGGCAGCGCCTGAATCCACAAACGCCATGACAGAATACGATGACAAAGAGCACATTAAGGTAATGGACAAAAGGAATTTGGACTGTACAGTACCAATAACGGCAGAGCTATCGAACCGCCTAGTGCGTTTAGGACAATTAGAAATAGCATGAGTAGAATCACCACAATAGAAACACAGTCTGTTCAGACGTCTGTGTTCTTGCCGTTCTACTTTAGTCATAGTCCTGTCGCACTGCATAGGCTCAGGTTTACTCTCAGACAATACCGCCAGATGGTGCACAGATTTACGCTCGCGCAAGCGACGACCGATCTGAATGGCCAAGGACATAGACTCATTCAAACCAGCAGGCATAGGAAATCCCACCATTACATCCTTAAGAGCTTCAGAGAGACCCTTTCTGAACAAAGCCGCTAGTGCAGATTCATTCCACAGAGTGAGTACTGACCACTTCCTAAATTTCTGACAATATACTTCTACATCATCCTGACCCTGGCATAAAGCCAGCAGATTTTTCTCAGCCTGATCCACTGAATTAGGCTCATCGTAAAGCAATCCCAGCGCCTGGAAAAATGCATCAACATTACTCAATGCAGAATCTCCTGGTGCAAGAGAAAACGCCCAGTCCTGTGGGTCGCCGCGCAAAAAAGAAATAATAATCAAAACCTGTTGAATAGGATTACCAGAAGAATGAGGTTTCAAGGCCAAAAATAGCTTACAATTATTTCTGAAGCTCAGGAACTTAGTTCTGTCACCAAAAAACAAATCAGGAATCGTAATTCTTGGTTCTAGCATCGATTTCTGATCAATAGTATCTTGAATCTTTTGTACATTTACAACGAGATTATCCATTGAGGAGCACAGAGCCTGAATATCCATGTCCACAGCTGTGTCCTGAAGCACTCTAATGTCTAGGGGAAAAAAAAGACTGAAGACAGAGCTAAGAAAAAAAAATGATGTCAGGATTTCTTTTTTCCCTCTATTGGGAATCATTGGGTGGCTCCTTGTACTGTCATGGCTGGCAATCAGGCAACACAGCGTGCAGTACTCAGCGCACATACAGAGATCTGGCAATAACCAAAAACAATAAGACGAGCTCTGAGACGTGGAATCTCTGTAGACTGCAGTACCTGATCTATCCTCACACAACTATAAGCAGCAGTGGATTGCGCCTATCACTACCTATGCAACTCGGCACTGCCTGAGGAGCTGACTAGCCTGAAGATAGAAATACAAGCCTGACTTACCTCAGAGAAATACCCCAAAGGAACAGGCAGCCCCCCACATATAATGACTGTTAGCAAGATGAAAAGACAAACGTAGGAATGAAATAGATTCAGCAAAGTGAGGCCCGATATTCTAGACAGAGCGAGGATAGCAAAGAGAACTATGCAGTCTACAAAAAACCCTAAAACGAAAACCACGCAAAGGGGCAAAAAGACCCACCGTGCCGAACTAACAGCACGGCGGTGCACCCCTTTGCTTCTCAGAGCTTCCAGCAAAAGATAATAGCAAGCTGGACAGAAAAAACAGAAAACAAACTAGAAGCACTTATCTAGCAGAGCAGCAGGCCCAAGGAAAGATGCAGTAGCTCAGATCCAACACTGGAACATTGACAAGGAGCAAGGAAGACAGACTCAGGTGGAGCTAAATAGCAAGGCAGCCAACGAGCTCACCAAAACACCTGAGGGAGGAAGCCCAGAGACTGCAATACCACTTGTGACCACAGAAGTGAATTCAGCCACAGAATTCACAACAGGAGTCTCATGTTCAGCAGGTCAGGAAGGTGTTTCAGGTCCTGCGGGCCAATTCCTTGTTTGTAAAAGGCTCAAAGTGTCTCTTTGGAGTCCAGAAGATTTCTTTCTTGGGGTATATTTTTTCCCCTTCTACTATTGAGATGGATCCCGTCAAGGTTCAGGCTATTTGTGACTGGACGCAGCCTACATCTCTTAAGAGTCTACAGAAGTTCTTGGGCTTTGCTAATTTCTATCGTTGTTTTATAACTAATTTTTCTAGTGTTGTTAAGCCTTTGACGGATTTGACTAAGAAGGGTGCTGATGTTGCTAATTGGTCTCCTGCGGCTGTGGAGGCCTTTCAGGAACTTAAGCGCCGGTTTTCTTCTGCTCCTGTGTTGCGTCAGCCAGATGTTTCGCTCCCTTTTCAGGTTGAGGTTGATGCTTCCGAGATTGGAGCGGGGGCGGTTTTGTCACAGAGAAGCTCCGATGGCTCAGTGATGAAGCCATGCGCGTTTTTTTCTAGAAAGTTTTCGCCGGCTGAGCGGAATTATGATGTTGGTAATCGGGAACTTTTGGCCATGAAGTGGGCATTTGAGGAGTTGCGTAATTGGCTAGAGGGTGCTAGACATCGTGTGGTGGTCTTGACTGATCACAAAAATTTGATTTACCTTGAGTCTGCCAGGCGTCTGAATCCTAGACAGGCGCGTTGGTCACTGTTTTTCTCTCGTTTCAATTTTGTGGTTTCATACCTGCCAGGTTCAAAGAATGTGAAGGCGGATGCTCTTTCTAGGAGTTTTGTGCCTGACTCCCTTGGAAATTCTGAGCCCTCTGGTATCCTTAGGGATGGGGTGATTTTGTCTGCTGTCTCCCCAGACTTGCGACGTGCTTTGCAGGAGTTTCAGGCGGGTAAACCTGATCGTTGTCCGCCTGAGAGACTGTTTGTTCCGGATAATTGGACCAGTAGAGTCATCTCCGAGGTCCATTCTTCTGCGTTGGCAGGTCATCCTGGAATATTTGGTACTAGAGACTTGGTGGCCAGGTCTTTTTGGTGGCCTTCCTTGTCGAGGGATGTGCGTTCCTTTGTGCAGTCTTGTGAGGTTTGTGCTCGGGCTAAGCCTTGCTGTTCTCGGGCCAGTGGATTGTTGTCACCTTTGCCTATCCCGAAGAGGCCTTGGACGCACATTTCCATGGACTTTATTTCGGATCTCCCTGTCTCTCAAAAAATGTCCGTCATCTGGGTTGTGTGTGATCGCTTTTCTAAAATGGTTCATCTGGTACCCTTGCCTAGGTTACCTTCCTCCTCTGAGTTGGTCCCTCTGTTTTTTCAGAATGTGGTTCGTTTGCATGGGATTCCTGAGAACATCGTTTCTGACAGGGGATCCCAGTTTGTGTCTAGATTTTGGCGGACGTTCTGTGCTAAGATGGGCATTGATTTGTCCTTTTCGTCTGCATTCCATCCTCAGACGAATGGCCAGACTGAACGAACTAATCAGACCTTGGAAACTTATTTAAGGTGTTTTGTTTCTGCTGATCAGGATGACTGGGTTACCTTTTTGCCGCTGGCCGAATTTGCCCTTAATAATCGGGCTAGTTCTGCTACCTTGGTTTCTCCTTTCTTTTGTAATTCGGGGTTTCATCCTCGTTTTTCCTCTGGTCAGGTGGAACCTTCTGATTGTCCTGGAGTGGACATGGTGGTGGATAGGTTGCATCGGATTTGGAGTCATGTGGTGGACAATTTGAAGTTGTCCCAGGAGAAGGCTCAGCAGTTTGCTAATCGCCGTCGCCGCGTGGGTCCTCGACTTCTTGTTGGGGACTTGGTGTGGTTGTCTTCTCGTTTTGTTCCTATGAAGGTCTCTTCTCCTAAGTTCAAGCCTCGGTTCATCGGTCCCTATAGGATCTTGGAAATTCTTAACCCTGTGTCGTTTCATTTGGATCTCCCGGCATCGTTTGCTATTCATAATGTGTTCCATCGGTCGTTGTTGCGGAAGTATGAGTTACCTGTTATTCCTTCGCTTGAGCCTCCTGCTCCAGTGCTGGTGGAGGGAGAATTGGAGTATGTTGTGGAGAAGATCTTGGATTCTCGTGTTTCCAGACGGAAACTCCAGTATTTGGTCAAGTGGAAGGGTTATGGTCAGGAGGATAATTCTTGGGTGGTTGCCTCGGATGTTCATGCTGATGATTTGGTTCGCGCTTTTCATAGGGCTCATCCTGGTCGCCCTGGTGGTTCTCGTGAGGGTTCGGTGACCCCTCCTCAAGGGGGGGGTACTGTTGTGAGTTCTGTTTTTGGGCTCCCTCTGGTGGTTACTGATGGTACTGGGTGACTTGTCTTTCCTGGGTCTCTGGGTTCCACCTGTTCCATCAGGATATGGGAGTTTCCTATTTAACCTGGCTTTGCTGGCATTTCCTCGCCGGTTATCAATGTATCCAGCGTGTCTTGTTACCTCTGCTCCCTGCTCCTAGAACCTTCTGGTCAAGCTAAGTTTGGATTTTCCTGTTTTGGTGTTTTGCTTTATTTGGTTTTTTAGTCCAGCCTGCAGATATGTGATTCTTGCTGCTGGTTGCTCTAGTGGGCTGAAATTGCTCCTCATGTACCATGAGTTGGCACATGAGTTCAAGTAATTTCAGGATGGTTTTTTGAAGGGTTTTTCGCTGACCGCGCAGTTCACTTTTGTATCCTCTGCTATCTAGCTTTAGCGGGCCTCATTTTGCTGAAACTGTTTTCATACTGCGTATGTACTTTCCTCTCATTTCACCGTCATTATATGTGGGGGGCTGCTATTTCTGTGGGGTATTTCTCTGGAGGCAAGAGAGGTCTGTGTTTCTTCTAATAGGGGAAGTTAGATCTTCGGCTGGAGCGAGACGTCTAGGATCATCGTAGGCACGTTCCCCGGCTACTTTTATTTGTGTGTTAGGTTCAAGGTCGCGGTCAGCTCAGGTTCCATCGCCCTAGAGCTTGTTTGTATCTGTGCTTGTCCTTTAGTGATCCCCTGCCATTGGGATCATGACAGATCTGACAACAACCCAAAATAACAGAACGAGCTCTGAGACGTGGGAACTCTGTAGACCGCAATTCCTAATCCTCTCCAAACACAACTAGAGGCAGCTGTGGATTGCGCCTAACGCTCCCTATGCAACTCGGCACAGCCTGAGAAACTAACTAGCCTGAAGATAGAAAAATAAGCCTACCTTGCCTCAGAGAAATACCCCAAAGGAAAAGGCAGCCCCCCACATATAATGTGTTATGGCTGGCAATCAGGCAACACAGCGTGCAGTAATCAGCGCACATACAGAGATCTGGCAATAACCCAAAACAATAGGACGAGCTCTGAGACGTGGAATCTCTGTAGACTGCAGTACCTGATCTATCCTCACACAACTGGAAGCAGCAGTGGATTGCGCCTATCCACTACCTATGCAACTCGGCACTGCCTGAGGAGCTGACTAGCCTGAAGATAGAAATACAAGCCTGACTTACCTCAGAGAAATACCCCAAAGGAATAGGCAGCCCCCCACATATAATGACTGTTAGCAAGATGAAAAGACAAACGTAGGAATGAAATAGATTCAGCAAAGTGAGGCCCGATATTCTAGACAGAGCGAGGATAGCAAAGAGAACTATGCAGTCTACAAAAAACCCTAAAACGAAAACCACGCAAAGGGGCAAAAAGACCCACCGTGCCGAACTAACAGCACGGCGGTGCACCCCTTTGCTTCTCAGAGCTTCCAGCAAAAGAAAATAACAAGCTGGACAGAAAAAACAGAAAACAAACTAGAAGCACTTATCTAGCAGAGCAGCAGGCCCAAGGAAAGATGCAGTAGCTCAGATCCAACACTGGAACATTGACAAGGAGCAAGGAAGACAGACTCAGGTGGAGTTAAATAGCAAGGCAGCCAACGAGCTCACCAAAACACCTGAGGGAGGAAGCCCAGAGACTGCAATACCACTTGTGACCACAGAAGTGAACTCAGCCACAGAATTCACAACAGTACCCCCCCCTTGAGGAGGGGTCACCGAACCCTCACCAGAACCCCCAGGCCGACCAGGATGAGCCACATGAAAGGCACGAACAAGATCTGGGGCATGGACATCAGAGGCAAAAACCCAGGAATTATCTTCCTGAGCATAACCCTTCCATTTGACCAGATACTGGAGTTTCCGTCTAGAGACACGAGAATCCAAAATCTTCTCCACAATATACTCCAATTCCCCCTCCACCAAAACAGGGGCAGGAGGCTCCACAGATGGAACCATAGGTGCCACGTATCTCCTCAACAACGACCTATGGAATACATTATGTATGGAAAAGGAGTCTGGGAGGGTCAGACGAAAAGACACCGGATTGAGAATCTCAGAAATCCTATACGGACCAATAAAACGAGGTTTAAATTTAGGAGAGGAAACCTTCATAGGTATATGACGAGAAGATAACCAAACCAGATCCCCAACACGAAGTCGGGGTCCCACACGGCGTCTGCGATTAGCGAAAAGCTGAGCCTTCTCCTGGGACAAGGTCAAATTGTCCACTACCTGAGTCCAGATCTGCTGCAACCTGTCCACCACATTATCCACACCAGGACAGTCCGAAGACTCAACCTGTCCTGAAGAGAAACGAGGATGGAACCCAGAATTGCAGAAAAATGGAGAGACCAAGGTAGCCGAGCTGGCCCGATTATTAAGGGCAAACTCAGCCAACGGCAAAAATGACACCCAATCATCCTGGTCAGCGGAAACAAAACATCTCAGATATGTTTCCAAGGTCTGATTGGTTCGTTCGGTCTGGCCATTAGTCTGAGGATGGAAGGCCGAGGAAAAAGATAGGTCAATGCCCATCCTACCACAAAAGGCTCGCCAGAACCTCGAGACAAACTGGGAACCTCTGTCAGAAACAATATTCTCAGGAATGCCATGTAAACGAACCACATGCTGGAAGAACAAAGGCACCAAATCAGAGGAGGAAGGCAATTTAACCAAGGGCACCAGATGGACCATTTTAGAAAAGCGATCACAGACCACCCAAATGACAGACATCTTTTGAGAAACGGGAAGGTCAGAAATGAAATCCATCGAAATATGTGTCCAAGGCCTCTTCGGGACCGGCAAGGGCAAAAGCAACCCACTGGCACGTGAACAGCAGGGCTTAGCCCTAGCACAAATTCCACAGGACTGCACAAAAGCACGCACATCCCGTGACAGAGATGGCCACCAGAAGGATCTAGCAACCAACTCCCTGGTACCAAAGATTCCTGGATGACCGGCCAGCACCGAACAATGAAGTTCAGAGATAACTTTACTAGTCCACCTATCAGGGACGAACAGTTTCTCGGCCGGACAACGATCAGGTTTATTAGCCTGAAATTTCTGCAACACTCTCCGCAAATCAGGGGAGATGGCAGACACAATGACTCCTTCCTTGAGGATACTCGCCGGCTCAGATAACCCCGGAGAGTCGGGCACAAAACTCCTAGGCAGAGCATCCGCCTTCACATTTTTAGAGCCCGGAAGGTATGAAATCACAAAATCAAAACGAGCAAAAAACAACGACCAACGGGCCTGTCTAGGATTCAAGCGCTTGGCAGACTCAAGATAAGTAAGGTTCTTATGATCAGTCAAAACCACCACGCGATGCTTAGCACCCTCAAGCCAATGACGCCACTCCTCGAATGCCCACTTCATGGCCAGCAACTCTCGGTTGCCCACATCATAATTACGCTCAGCAGCAGAAAATTTCCTGGAAAAGAAAGCACATGGTTTGAACACTGAGCAACCAGAACCTCTCTGTGACAAAACCGCCCCTGCACCAATCTCAGAAGCATCAACCTCGACCTGGAACGGAAGAGAAACATCAGGTTGACACAACACAGGGGCACAGCAAAAACGACGCTTCAACTCCTGAAAAGCTTCCACGGCAGCAGAAGACCAATTAACCAAATCAGCACCCTTCTTGGTCAAATCGGTCAATGGTCTGGCAATGCTAGAAAAATTACAGATGAAGCGACGATAAAAATTAGCAAAGCCCAGGAATTTCTGCAAACTTTTTAGAGATGTCGGCTGAGTCCAATCCTGGATGGCCTGAACCTTAACCGGATCCATCTCGATAGTAGAAGGGGAAAAGATGAACCCCAAAAATGAAACTTTCTGCACACCGAAGAGACACTTTGATCCCTTCACGAACAAGGAATTAGCACGCAGTACCTGGAAAACCATTCTGACTTGCTTCACATGAGACTCCCAATCATCTGAGAAGATCAAAATGTCATCCAAGTAAACAATCAAGAATTTATCCAGATACTCACGGAAAATGTCATGCATAAAAGACTGAAAAACAGATGGAGCATTGGCAAGTCCGAACGGCATCACCAGATACTCAAAATGACCCTCGGGCGTATTAAATGCCGTTTTCCATTCATCTCCCTGCCTGATTCTCACCAGATTATACGCACCACGAAGATCAATCTTAGTAAACCAACTAGCCCCCTTAATCCGAGCAAACAAGTCAGAAATCAATGGCAAGGGATACTGAAACTTAACAGTGATCTTATTAAGAAGGCGGTAATCAATACACGGTCTTAGCGAACCATCCTTCTTGGCTACAAAAAAGAACCCTGCTCCCAATGGTGACGACGATGGGCTCCTTGTACTGTTATGGCTGGCAATCAGGCAACACAGCGTGCAGTAATCAGCGCACATACAGAGATCTGGCAATAACCCAAAACAATAGGACGAGCTCTGAGACGTGGAATCTCTGTAGACTGCAGTACCTGATCTATCCTCACACAACTGGAAGCAGCAGTGGATTGCGCCTATCCACTACCTATGCAACTCGGCACTGCCTGAGGAGCTGACTAGCCTGAAGATAGAAATACAAGCCTGACTTACCTCAGAGAAATACCCCAAAGGAATAGGCAGCCCCCCACATATAATGACTGTTAGCAAGATGAAAAGACAAACGTAGGAATGAAATAGATTCAGCAAAGTGAGGCCCGATATTCTAGACAGAGCGAGGATAGCAAAGAGAACTATGCAGTCTACAAAAAACCCTAAAACGAAAACCACGCAAAGGGGCAAAAAGACCCACCGTGCCGAACTAACAGCACGGCGGTGCACCCCTTTGCTTCTCAGAGCTTCCAGCAAAAGAAAATAACAAGCTGGACAGAAAAAACAGAAAACAAACTAGAAGCACTTATCTAGCAGAGCAGCAGGCCCAAGGAAAGATGCAGTAGCTCAGATTCAACACTGGAACATTGACAAGGAGCAAGGAAGACAGACTCAGGTGGAGTTAAATAGCAAGGCAGCCAACGAGCTCACCAAAACACCTGAGGGAGGAAGCCCAGAGACTGCAATACCACTTGTGACCACAGAAGTGAACTCAGCCACAGAATTCACAACAATAATGACTGTGAGTAAGATGAAAAGACAAACGTAGGGATGAAATAGATTCAGCAAAGTGAGGCCCGATATTCTAGACAGAACGAGGATAGGAAAGATAACTTTGCGGTCTACACAAAACCCTAAAGAAAACCACGCAAAGGGGGCAAAAAGACCCTCCGTACCTAACTAACGGCACGGAGGTACACCCCTTGCGTCCCAGAGCTACCAGCAAAACAAATAGACAAGCTGGACAGAAAAAATAGCAACAAATAGCAAAGAAGCACTTAGCTATGCAGAGCAGCAGGCCACAGGAATGATCCAGAGAAACACAAGTCCAACACTGGAACATTGACAGGAAGCATGAATCAAAGCATTAGGTGGAGTTAAGTAGAGAAGCAGCTAACGACCTCACCAGATCACCTGAGGGAGGAAACTCAGAAGCTGCAGTACCACTTTCCTCCACAAACGGAAGCTCCCAGAGAGAATCAGCCGAAGTACCACTTGTGACCACAGGAGTGAACTCTGCCACAGAATTCACAACAGGCAACATACTACTTGCCTGGGCAATATACTACGTGGCTGTGCTATATACTACATAGACATGTACATTCTAGAATACCCGATGCGTTAGAATCGGGCCACCATCTAGTATATGTATATATATATATATACTAGCTGAAGAGCCCGGCGTTGCCTGGGCATAGTAAATATCTGTGGTTAATTATAGCACCTCACTTCTCTTATTTTCCCATCACGCCTCTCATTTTCCCCCTCACATCTCTCATTTTCTCCCTCACACCTCTCATTTTCTCCCTCACTCCTCTCATTCCCCCCTAACACTTGTCATTTCAACCTCACATCTGTCATTTTCTGATCACTCCACTATTTTTCCTCACTCCTCTCATTTTGCACTCACACCTTTTCATTTTCACCTCACACCTCTCATTTTTACCTCATCACCTCAGTATATACATGTTTGTCATCTCCCTTATATATAGTATACACCTGTATGTCATCTCCTGTATATAGTATATACCTGTATGTCATCTCCTGTATATAGTATATACCTGTATTTCATCTCCCCTGTATATAGTATATACCTGCTGTGTGTCATCTCCCCTATATATAGTATATACCTGAATGTCATCTCCTTCTATATATAGTATATACCTGTATGTCATCTCCTCCTGTATATAGTATATACCTGTGTCATCTCCCCTGTATATAGTATATATCTGTGTGTCATCTCCTCCTGTATATAGTATATACCTGCATGTCATCTTCTATATATAGCATATACCTGCATGTCATCTCCTCCTGTATATAGTATATAACTGTAGGTCATCTGCTCCTGTATATAGTATATACCTGTGTGTCATCTCCTCCTGTATATAGTATATACCTGTATGTCATTTCCTCCTGTATATATATGTACCTGTATGTCATCTCCTCCTCTATATAGTATATACCTGTGTGTCATCTCTCCTGTATATAGTATATATCTGTGTGTCATCTCCCCTGTACATAGTATATACCTGTGTGTCATCTCCTCTTGTATTAGACCTTGTTCACACGTTATTTGCTCAGTATTTTTACCTCAGTATTTGTAAGCTAAATTGGCAGCCTGATAAATCCCCAGCCAGCAGGAAGCCCTCCCCCTGGCAGTATATATTAGCTCACACATACACATAATAGACAGGTCATGTGACTGACAGCTGCCATATTTCCTATATGGTACATTTGTTGTAGTTTGTCTGCTTATTAACCCCTTAGTGACAGAGCCAATTTGGTACCTAATGACCGAGCCAATTTTTGCAATTCTGACCACTGTCACTTTATGAGGTTATAGCTCTGGAACGCTTCAACGGATCCCACTGATTCTGAGACTGTTTTTTCGTGACATATTGTACTTCATGTTAGTGGTAAAATTTCTTCAATATTACTTGCGATTATTTATGAAAAAAATGGAAATATGGCGAAAATTTTTAAAATTTTGCAATTTTCAAATTTTGTATTTTTATGCCCTTAAATCAGAGAGATATGTCACAAAAAATAGTTAATAAATAACATTTCACACATGTCTACTTTACATCAGCACAATTTTGGAAACAAAATTTTTTTTTGTTAGGGAGTTATAAGGGTTAAAATTTGACCAGCAATTTCTCATTTTTACAACACCTTTTTTTTTAGGGACCACATCACATTTGAAGTCATTTTGAGGGGGTCTATATGATAGAAAATAACCAAGTGTGACACATTCTAAAAACTACACCCCTCAAGGTTCTCAAAACCACATTCAAGAAGTTTATTAACCCTTTACATGCTTCACAGGAACTGAAACAATGTGGAAGGAAAAAATGAACATTTAACTTTTTTTTGCAAACATTTTAATTCAGAATCATTTTTTTTATTTTCACAAGTGTAAACACAGAAATGTAACCATAAATTTTGTTGTGCAATTTCTCCTGAATACGCCAATACCCCATATGTGGGGGTAAACCACTGTTTGGGCGCACCGCAGAACTTGGAAGTGAAGGAGCACCGTTTGACTTTTTCAATGCAGAATTGGCTGGAATTGAGATCGGACGCCATGTCACTTTTAGAGAGCCCCTGATGTGCCTAAACAGTGGAAACCCCCCACAAGTGACACCATTTTGTAAACTAGACCCATTAAGGAACTTATCTAGATGTGTGGTGAGCACTTTGAACCCCCAAGAGCTTCACAGAAGTTTATAACGTAGAGCCGTGAAAATAAAAAATCGCATTTGTTTACACAAAAATGATCTTTTCGCCCACAAATTCTTATTTTCACAAGGGTAACAGGAGAAATTAGACCACAAAAGTTGTTGTGCGATTTCTCCTGAATACGTTGATACCCCATATGTGGGGGTAAACCACTGTTCGGGCGCACCGCAGAGCTTGGAAGTGAAGGAGCGCCGTTTTACTTTTTCAATGTAGAATTGGCAGGAATTGAGATTGGATGCCATGTCGCGTTTGGAGAACCCCTGATGTGCCTAAACAGTGGAAACCCCCCACAAGTGACACCATTTTGTAAACTAGACCCATTAAGGAACTTATCTAGATGTGTGGTGAGCACTTTGAACCCCCAAGAGCTTCACAGAAGTTTATAACGTAGAGCCGTGAAAATAAAAAATCGCATTTGTTTACACAAAAATGATCTTTTCGCCCACAAATTCTTATTTTCACAAGGGTAACAGGAGAAATTAGACCACAAAATTTATAGTGCAATTTCTCCTGAGTACGTCGATACCCAATATGTGGGGGTAAACCACTGTTTGGGCGCACTGCAGAGCTTGGAAGAGAAGGAGTGCCGTTTTACTTTTTCAATGTAGAATTGTCTGGAATTGAGATTGGACGCCATGTCGCGTTTGGAGAGCCCCTGATGTGCCTAAACAGTGGAAACCCCCCACAAGTGACCCCATTTTGGAAACTAGACCCCCCATGGAACTTATCTAGATGTGTGGTGAGAACTTTGAATGCCCAAGTGCTTCACAAAAGTTTAGAATGCAGAGTCGTGAAAATAAAAAATATTTTTTTTTCCACAAAAAAGATTTTTAGCCCCCAAGTTTTTATTTTCGCAAGGGTAACAAGAGAAATTGGACCCAAAAAGTTGTTGTCCAATTTGTCCTGAGTAGGCTGGTACCCCATATATGGGGGTAAACCACTGTTTGGGCGCACGGCAGAGCTCGGAAGGGAAGGAGCGCCGTTTTGGAATGCAGACTTAGATAGAATGGTCTGTGGGCGTTATGTTGCGTTTGCAGAGCCCCTGATGTACCTAAACAGTAGTAACCCCCCACAAGTGACCACATTTTGGAAACTAGACCCCCCAAGGAACTTATCTAGATGTGTGGTGAGAACTTTGAAAGCCCAAGTGCTTCACAGAAGTTTAGAATGCAGAGTTGTGAAAATAAAAAAATATTTTTTTTCCACAAAAAAGATTTTTTAGCCCCCAAGTTTTTATTTTCACAAGGGTAACAGGAGAAATTGGACCCCAAAAGTTGTTGTCCAATTTATCCCGAGTACGCTGATGCCCCATATGTGGGGGTAACCCACTGTTTGGGCGCACGGCAGAGCTCAGAAGGGAGGGAGCACCATTTGACTTTTTGAGCGCAAAATTGGCTGTCGTGTTTGGAGACCCACTGATGTAACTAAACAGTGGAAACCCCCTAATTCTAGCTCCAACCCTAACCCCAACACACCCCTAACCCTAATACCAACCCAATCCATAATCCTAATCACTAACCCTAACGATAATCACAACCCTTACCCCAAACACCCCTAATGTCAACCCTAACCATAACCCTAATCAAAACCCTAAATCCAACACAACCCTAATCCTAATCTTAACCCTAACCTCAAACCTAACCCTAATCCCAATACACCCCTAATCACAACCCTAACCTTAACCCTAATCCCAAACCTAACCCTAATCCCAAGCGTAACCCTAATGCCAACCCTAACCCTAATACCAACTCTAATCCAAACCCTAACCCTAATCCCAAATCTAACCCTAACTTTAGCCCCAACCCTAGCCCTAACTTTAGCCCCAACCCTAACCCTAAAGCTACTTTCACACTTGCGTCATTTGGCATCCGTCGCAATCCGTCGTTTTGGACAAAAAACGGATCCTCCAAATGTGCCCGCAGGATGCGTTTTTTGCCCATAGACTTGTATTGCCGACGGATCGTGACGGATGGCCACACGTCGCGTCCATCGTGCACTGGATCAGTTGTGTTTTGGCGGACCATCGGCACAAAAAACGTTCAATGTAACGTTTTTTTGTATGTCACGTCCGCCATTTCTGACCGCACATGCGTGGCCGTAACTCCGCCCCCTCCTCCCCAGGACATAGATTGGGCAGCGGATGCGTTGAAAAACTACATCCGCTGCCCACGTTGTGCACAATTTTCACAACGTGCGTCGGTATGTTGGGCCGACGCATTGCGACGGCCCCGTACCGACGTAAGTGTGAAAGAAGCCTAACCCTGAATTTAGCCCCAACCCTAACCCTAACCCTAGCCCTAACCCTAGCCCTAACCCTAGCCCTAACCCTAGCCCTAACCCTAGCCCTAACCCTAACCCTAGTCCTAACCCTAACCCTAACCCTAGCCCTAAACCTAACCCTAGCCCTAACCCTAGCCCTAACCCTAGCCCTTACCCTAACCCTAGCCCTAGCCCTAATCCTAGCCCTAACCCTAGCCCTAACCCTAGCCCTAACCCTAGCCCTAACCCTAACCCTAACCCTAGCCCTAACCCTAATTTTAGCCCCAACTGCTGTTCTCCTGCGGCCGGCAGATGGAGACATGCGCCTGCCATTTTCTTTTGCCGGTGGCCAGGAGGAGCAGCAGGAGGACCCAGGGACACAGGTGAGTATGGCAGGGTCCCCGAATCCCCCTATTTCTCTGTCCTCTGATGTGCGATCACATTCCTATAACACCTTATTAGGCTATGTGCCCACGTTGTAGATTTCTGTGCGGATTTTCCCGCTCAGTTTTTTAAAAATCCACAGGTAAAACGCACTGCGTTTTACCTGCTAATTACCCGTGGATTTACTGAGGATTTCCAGTGTTTTTGTGTGGATTTCACCTGCGTTTCAGCACCTGCGGATTCCTATTGAGGAGCAGGTGTAAAACACTGCAGAATTTGCACAAAGAATTGACATGCTGCGGAAAATAAACTGCACCGTTTCTGCGTGGTATTTTCCGCACCATGTGCACTGCAGATTTTGTTTTCCATAGGTTTACATGGTACTGTAAAATGCATGGAAAACTGTTGCGAATCCGCAGCATCCAATCTGCTGTGGATCCGCAGGCAAATCCGAAACGTGTGCACATAGCCTTAGACCGGCTAATATCTAGTTTGAAACTGCAGACCCTATAAAGAACATCACTGATACAATGTGGTTGACCAGGCATTTCTGGGTATTTTAACATTCACAATTGCACTAAAAAGAATGTTTCAATATTGCTGTTATTAACCCCTTCCCGACCTTTGACACCACGTAGGCGTCATGAAAGTTGGTGCCAATCCGACCTGTGACGCCTATGTGGCGTCATGGAGGGATCGCGTCCCTGCAGATCGGGTGAAAGGGTTAACTCCAATTTTACCCGATCTGCAGGGACAGGGGGAGTAGTACTTCAGCCCAAGGGGGGTGGCTTCACCCCTCCGTGGCTACGATCGCTCTGATTGGCTGTTGAAAGTGAAACTGCCAATCAGCGCAATTTGTAATATTTCACCTATGAAAACTGGTGAAATATTACAATCCAGTCACGGCCGATGCTGCAATATCATCGGCCATGGCTGGAAACCCTGATCTGCCCCCCCCCCCCCCACCGCCACTGATCTCCTGCCAGTCCTCCGCTCTCCTCCGTTGCCCTGTCTGCTTCCCCGTCCTCCTGTCAGCTCCCCCTCTGCTCCAATGCCACCCCCTATGCTCCGATGCCACTCCCGTGCTCTGATCCCCCCTCATACTTACCGGGCCTCCGGGTGTCCGTGCGCAGTGCACAGGTATATTTTGATCACTGTGATAAAACCTATCACAGTGATCAAAATAAAAGAAAAGCAAATGACCCCCCCCTTTATCACCCCCATAGGTAGGGACAATAATAAAATAAAGAAAATTTTTTTTTTCCACTAGGGTTAGGGTTAGAACTAGGGTTAAGGCTTGGGCTAGGGTTAGGGTTAGGGCTAGGGTTAGGGTTAGGGCAAGGGTTAGGGTTAGGGCTAGGGTTAGAATTAGGGTATGTGCACGCGGTGCGGATTTGGCTGTGGATCCGCAGCGGATTGGCCGCAGATCCACAGCGGATTGGTTGCTGTGGATACGTAGCAGTTTTCCATCAGGTTTACAGTACCATGTAAACCTTTGGAAAACCAAATCCGCTGTGCCCATGGTGCGGAAAATACCGAGTGGAAACGCTGCGTTGTATTTTCCGCAGCATTTCAATTCTTTGTGCGGATTCCGCAGCGTTTTACACCTGTTCCTCAATAGGAATCCACAGGTGAATTCCGCACAAAAAAACACTGGAAATCCACGGTAAATCCGCAGGTAAAACGCTGTGCCTTTTACCTGCGGATTTTTCAAATATGGTGCAGAAAAATCTCACACGAATCCGCACCGTGGGCACATAGCCTTAGGGTTAGGGTTGGAATTAGAGTTAGGGTTGGAATTAGGGATAGGGTTGGAAATAGGGTTAAGATTAGGCTTGTGGTTAGGGTTATGTTTAGGGTTAGGGGTGTGTTGGGGTTAAAGTTGTGGTTAGGGTTGGGATTAGGGTTAGGGTTGGGATTAGGGTTAGGATTAGGGTTGGGATTGGGGTTACGGGTGTGTTGGGGTTAGTGTTGTGGTTAGGGGTGTGTTGGGGTTAGGGTTGTGATTAGGGTTATGACTACAGTTGGGATTAGGGTTAGGGGTGTGTTGGGGTTAGTGTTGAAGTTAGAATTGAGGGGTTTCCACTGTTTAGGCACATCAGGGGTCTCCAAACGCAACATGGCGCCACCATTGATTCCAGCCAATCTTGCGTTCAAAAAGTCAAAGGGTGCTCCCTCCCTTCCGAGCCCTGACGTGCGCCCAAACAGTGGTTTACCCCCACATATGGGGTACCAGCATACTCAGGATAAAATGGGCAACAACTTTTGGGGTCCAATTTCTCCTGTTACCCTTGCGAAAAAAAAATTGCTTGCTAAAACATAATTTTTGAAGAAAGAAAAATTATTTTTTGTTTTCACTGCTCTGTGTTATTAACTTCTGTGAAGCACTTGGGGGTTCACAGTGCTCACCACACATCTAGATAAGTTCCTTGGGGGGTCTAGTTTCCAAAATGGGGTCATTTGTGGGGGGTTTCTACTGTTTAGGCACATCAGTGGCTCTGCAAATGCAATGTGACGCCCGCAGACCATTACATCAAAGTCTGCATTTCAAAACGTCACTACTTCCCTTCCGAGCCCCGACGTGTGTCCAATCAGTGGTTTACCCCCACATATGGGGTATCATCGTACTCAGGACAAACTGGGCAACAAATATTGGGGTCCAATTTCTCGTGTTACCCTTGTGAAAATAAAAAATTGCTTGCTAAAACATAATTTTTGAGGAAAGAAAAATGATTTTTTATTTTCACGGCTCTGCGTTGTAAACTTCTGTGAAGTACTTGGGGGTTCAAAGTGCTCACCACTAGGGTTGAGCGAAACGGGTCGTTCATTTTCAAAAGTCGCCGACTTTTGGCAAAGTCGGGTTTCATGAAACCCGATCCGACCCCTGTGCGGAGTCGGCCATGCGGTACGCGACTTTCGCGCCAAAGTCGCGTTTCAATGACGCGAAAAGCGCCATTTCTCAGCCAATGAAGGTAAACGCAGAGTGTGGGCAGCGTGATGACATAGGTCCTGGTCCCCACCATCTTAGAGAAGGGCATTGCAGTGATTGGCTTGCTGTCTGCGGCGTCACAGGGGCTATAAAGGGGCGTTCCCGCCGACCGCCATGTTACTGCTGCTGATCTGAGCTTAGGGAGAGGTTGCTGCCGCTTCGTCAGAAGCAGGGATAGCGTTAGGCAGGGTCCATTAACCACCAAACCGCTTGTGCTGTAGCGATTTCCACTGCCCAACACCACCTTCGGTGTGCAGGGACAGTGGAAGCTACATTTTTTTTTTTTTCCCCCTCAGCGCTGTAGCTCATTGGGCTGCCCTAGAAGGCTCCCTGATAGCTGCATTGCTGTGTGTACGCCGCTGTGCAAACCAACTGCTTTTTTCAAAGCACAAATCCTCTTGTTCCTTCCTTTCTGCACAGCTATCTTTTTGGTTTGTACACACTTTTTATTTAATTTGTGCATCAGTCCACTCCTTATTGCTGCCTGCCATACCTGGCTGAGATTACTGCAGTGAGATAGTAATTGAAGGACACTCCCTGTTTTTTTTTTTTTTTTTTTGTGGGAGATTAAGATTGACATTTCTGCTAGAGTGCCATCCCTGTCTGTGTCATCTCTCACTCAGTGGGCCATAGAAAGCCTATTTATTTTTTTACTTGATTTGGGTTATAAAATCTACCTGAAAAAATCACTACATCAATCAGTGGGAGAAAAATATTGGCCTCAGGGCTTGTGTGCCACTCTTGACTCCTGTGTGCATCATCACTCACTCAGTGGGCCATAGAAAGCCTATTTATTTTTTTGCTTGATTTTGGTTCTAAAATCTACCTGAAAAAATCACTACATCAATCAGTGGGAGAAAAATATTGGTCTCAGGGCTTGTGTGCCACTCCTGACTCCTGTGTGCATCATCACTCACTCAGTGGGCCATAGAAAGCCCATTTTTTTTTTTTTTTTTGTTGCTTTATTTGGGTTCTAAATTCTACCTGAAAAAATCAATAAATCAATCAGTGGGAGATTAATATTGGCCTTTGGGCTTGTGTGCCAGTCCTAAGCGTGCCATCTCTCTCTCTCTCAGATAGTGGGCCATAGAAAGCCTATTTTTTTATTATTTTATTGGGTTTATAAATTTTCCCTGGAAAAAAAAAAAAAAATGGGAGATTAATATTGGCCTCTGGGCTTGTGTGCCAGTCCTGAGCGTGCCATCTCTCTCACAAATAGTGGGCCATAGAAAGCCTATTTATTTTTTTTTTTTTGGTTTTATAAATTCTCCCTTACAAAAAAAAAGGGAGAATAATATTGGCCTTTGGGCTTGTGTGCCAGTCCTAAGCGTGCCATCTCTCTCTCTCTCAGATAGTGGGCCATAGAAAGCCTATTTATTTATTTTTTTTTTTATTGGGTTTATAAATTTTCCCTGGAAAAAAAAAAAAAATGGGAGATTAATATTGGCCTCTGGGCTTGTGTGCCAGTCCTGAGCGTGCCATCTCTCTCACAAATAGTGGGCCATAGAAAGCCTATTTTTTTTTTTTTTTTTTGGTTTTATAAATTCTCCCTTACAAAAAAAAAGGGAGATTAATATTGGCCTTTGGGCTTGTGTGCCAGTCCTAAGCGTGCCATCTCTCTCTGTCTCTCAGATAGTGGGCCATAGAAAGCCTATTTATTATTTTTTTTATTGGGTTTATAAATTTTCCCTGGAACAAAAAAAAAAAAAGTGGGAGATAAATATTGGCCTCTGGGCTTGTGTGCCACTCCTGACTCCTGTGTGCGTCATCTCTCACTCAGTGGGCCATAGAAAGCCTTTTTTTGTTTTATTTGTTTTCTAAATTCTCCCTGAAAAAATCATTTTATTCTATTTGGTTTCTAAATTCTTCCTGAAAAAATCATTTTATTCTATTTTTTTTTTCCTAAAGTCTCCCTGAAAAAAAAAAAAAAAAAACAAATCAGTGGGAGATTAATATTGCCCTTTCTGCTTGTGTGCCAGTCTTGACTCCTGGGTGTGCCATCTCTCTCTCTCTCTCTCTCTCTCTCTCCAATTGTGGGCCATAGAAAGCCTATTATTTTTTTTAGCTTGATTTGGGTTCCAAAATCTACCTGAAAAAATCACTACATCAATCAGTGGGAGATAAATATTGGCCTCTGGGCTTGTGTGCCACTCCTGACTCCTGTGTGCGTCATCTCTCACTCAGTGGGCCATAGAAAGCCTTTTTTTGTTTTATTTGTTTTCTAAATTCTCCCTGAAAAAATCATTTTATTTTCTTTGGTTTCTAAATTCTTCCTGAAAAAATCATTTTATTCTATTTTTTTTTTTTTCCTAAAGTCTCCCTGAAAAAAAAAAAAAAAATCAAATCAGTGGGAGATTAATATTTACATTTGTGCTTCAGTGACAGTCCTGCGTGTGTGGCATCTCTCTCATTTGTTGCCACCAACAACAGAGTGTGTAACATTGTGGCTGATTTTCGTTGTGGTCTCACCCACCTGTAAAGGGGTAGCTAAATCATACTGAAGTTATAGCTCACCGTGTAAGTTGTGTGACAGCAACAAATACCGTTCGTTTGGTAACGTTTTTAAAACAATGAGGAAGTCTGGTGGAAGAGGTCGTGGCCGGGGGCGTTCATTGTCAGCTGGTAATGAGGGTAGTGGTAGTGGTGGAGCATCAGCTGGTCGTGGGAAAAAAAATATTGCACCTAAGTCTGGAGCTGTGGAGCCAGGTTCGTCGTCTGGCTACACAAGGCCTCGAACGCTCCCTTTTCTGGGAGTAGGAAAACCGCTTTTAAAGCCGGAGCAGCAAGAGCAAGTTTTGGCTTATCTTGCTGACTCAGCCTCTAGCTCTTTTGCCTCCTCTCGTGAAACTGGTAAATGTCAAAGCAGCGCGTCGTTAGTGGATGTTCACGGTCAGGGACAAGTCGCTTCCTTGTCCTCTTCAGCAAAAACAACAACAGAGAAGAATGCAGCAGGCGACACAATGGGTTACTCCATGGAGCTCTTTACACATACCGTCCCTGGCTTAGAAAGTGAAGCAGTTAACAGTCCATGCCCATTACAAGTTGAATCTGACATAGAGTGCACTGATGCACAGCCACAGCCAGACTACTATGCTGGTCCTTTGACTCAGACCACAACATTGCCCTCGCAGGGTGCTGATCAAGAATCAGACCCTGATGAGACTATGTTGCCCCATCACGAACGCTATATCACCGACCGACACGGTGACACAGACGAAGTTGCACACAAGCTACAAGAAGAGGTAATAGATGACCCAGTTCTTGACCCCGATTGGCAGCCATTGGGGTAACAGGGTGCAGGCGGCAGCAGTTCTGAAGCGGAGGAGGAGGGGCCGCAGCAGGCATCAACATCGCAACAGGTTCCATCTGCCGGGCCCGTATCTTGCCCAAAACGCGTGGCAAAGTCAAAACCTGTTGGAGGACAGCGTGGCCATCTGGTTAAAGCTCAGTCTGCAATGCCTGAAAAGGTATCCGATGCTAGAAAGAGTGCAGTCTGGCATTTTTTTAAACAACATCCAATTGATCAGCGCAAAGTCATCTGTCAAAAATGTTCAACTACCTTAAGCAGAGGGCAGAATCTGAAAAGTCTCAATACAAGTTGCATGCATAGACATTTAACCACCATGCATTTGCAAGCTTGGACTAACTACCAAACGTCCCTTAAGGTTGTAGCACCCTCGGCCAATGAAGCTAGTCATCAACGCAACATCCCTTCCGGCAGTGTAGGGCCACCATTTTCCGCACCACCTGCAGTATCTGTGCAGGTTTCTTTGCCAGGCCAAAGCAGTCAGGTTCAGGGAATCACCAGTTTCGTAGTAGGAAACACTGCATCTAGGGCACCGGCGGCAATAATACCATCTCCCACCGTCTCTCAGTCTGCCATGTCCACCGGCACCCCCGCTAGTTCCACGATCTCCAGCTCTCCAGTCCAGCTCACCCTACATGAGACTATGGTTAGAAAAAGGAAGTACTTAGCCTCGCATCTGCGTACACAGGGTTTGAACGCACACATAGCTAGACTAATCTCGTTAGAGATGATGCCCTACCGGTTAGTTGAAAGCGAAGCTTTCAAAGCCCTGATGGACTACGCTGTACCACGCTACGAGCTACCCAGTCGACACTTTTTTTCCAGAAAAGCCATCCCAGCCCTCCACCAGCATGTTAAAGAGCGCATCGTCCATGCACTCAGGCAATCTGTGAGCACAAAGGTGCACCTGACAACAGATGCATGGACCAGTAGGCATGGCCAGGGACGTTACGTGTCCATCACGGCACACTGGGTAAATGTGGTGGATGCAGGGTCCACAGGGGACAGCAAGTTTGGGACAGTTCTGCCTAGCCCACGGTCTAGGAAACAATTGGCTGTAGCCGTTCGCACCCCCTCCTCCTCCTCTTCGTCCTCCTGCAGAAGCGAGAGCTCGTCCACAGACCGCAGTCGCACAACCACTCCATCCGCAGCTGTCACTGTTGCACACCAGGTCTCCCATTATGGGGCAGCTACTGGCAAACGTCAGCAGGCTGTATTGGCTATGAAGTGTTTGGGTGACAACAGACACACCGCGGAAGTTCTGTCCGAGTTCTTGCAGAAAGAAACGCAGTCGTGGCTGGGCACTGTAGATCTTGAGGCAGGCAAGGTAGTGAGTGATAACGGAAGGAATTTCATGGCTGCCATCTCCCTTTCCCAACTGAAACACATTCCTTGCCTGGCTCACACCTTAAACCTGGTGGTGCAGTGCTTCCTGAAAAGTTATCCGGGGTTATCCGACCTGCTCCTCAAAGTGCGTGGACTTTGCTCACATATCCGCCGTTCGCCCGTACACTCCAGCCGTATGCAGACCTATCAGCGTTCTTTGAACCTTCCCCAGCATCGCCTAATCATAGACGTTGCAACAAGGTGGAACTCAACACTGCACATGCTTCAGAGACTGTGTGAACAGAGGCGGGCTGTTATGTTTTTGTGGGAGGATACACATACACGGGCAGGCAGTAGGATGGCAGACATGGAGTTGTCAGGTGTGCAGTGGTCGAAGATTCAAGACATGTGTCAAGTCCTTCAGTGTTTTGAGGAATGCACATGGCTGGTTAGTGCAGACAACGCCATAATAAGCATGAGCATCCCCCTAATGCGTCTGCTGATGCAAAGTTTGACGCACATAAAGGATCAGGCGTCTGCAGCTGAGGAAGAGGAAAGCCTTGATGACAGTCAGCCATTGTCTGGCCAGGGCAGTGTACAGGATGAGGTAGCGGGCGAAGAGGAGGAGGAGGACGAGGAGGATGATGGGGATGATTATATTTTTAATGAGGAAGCTTTTCCGGGGCCACTGGAAATTGGTGGCGCGGCAAGGCCGGGTTCTGGTTTTTTGAGGGACACAAGTGACGTTGATTTGCCTGAAACTGCCCCTCAACCAAGCACAACCGCAGATTTGAGAACTGGAACTTTGGCCCACATGGCGGATTATGCCTTACGTATCCTCAAAAGGGACACACGCATAACTAAAATGATGAATGATGACGATTACTGGTTGGCCTGCCTCCTTGATCCTCGCTATAAAGGCAAATTGCAAAATATAATGCCACATGAGAACTTGGAACTAATATTAGCAACCAAACAATCAACTCTTGTTGACCGTTTGCTTCTGGCATTCCCTGCACACAGCGCCCGTGATCGTTCTCACACGAGCTGCAGGGGCCAGCAGACCAGAGGAGTTAGAGGGGCAGAAATCAGAAGTGGCGTTGGCCAGAGGGGTTTTCTGACCAGGTTGTGGAGTGATTTTGCTATGACCGCAGACAGGACAGGCTCTGCAGCATCAATTCAAAGTGACAGGAGACAACATTTGTCCAGTATGGTTACAAACTATTTTTCATCCCTTATCGATGTTCTCCCTCAACCGTCATTCCCATTTGATTACTGGGCATCAAAATTAGACACCTGGCCAGAATTGGCAGAATATGCATTGCAGGAGCTTGCTTGCCCGGCAGCTAGTGTCCTATCAGAAAGAGTATTCAGTGCTGCAGGTTCAATACTAACAGAAAAAAGGACTCGTCTGGCTACCCAAAATGTAGATGATCTAACCTTCATTAAAATGAACCACAACTGGATTTCGAAATCTTTTGCCCCACCTTGCCCGGCTGACACCTAGCTTTCCTATGAAAAGGTCTTGCCTGTGGACTATTCTGAATGCCTTTTCCAATCTCGTAATTTTCTGCACCTGATTGTCCAGCATACGACATGTTTACACCTCACTAAATGGCCAAACTCCCCACACGGGGCCGTGGTATCGACACTTGGCGACAGCACCCGTGAGAGTGCAGTTTGTCTGAAGAGGTGGGTGAGCCCGCTTTTGGTCGACGGCACTGCCACTGGGTCCCTCCTAGTACAATAAAGTGTCTCTGGCGGTGGTGGTGCGCACCCAACGTCAGACACACCGTTGTAATATGAGGGGCCCTGGGCCTGTACCGCCGGCCACAAGACAGTTTCCCCCCACCCCAGCTCAAACAGTGCTCTACCACTTGCAAAATTATCTCACAGCTCCACCAATGTTTAGTCTATGCGCTGACATCCTTCAATGCCTGCCACTGACAATACCATTGTATTGACATTTTTGTTATGTTAGGCCTTCGATGCCTGTCTGTGGTCACTCCTTCCACTAGGCCTCCACTGACCACACCACTGCTGCCCGTGTACCCCTGGAACCAATTTAAAATTGCCTACAGCCATGTGTTATTATTTTAGGCCTTCGATGCCTGTCTGCGGTCACTCCTTCCACTAGGCCTCCACTGACCACACCACTGCTGCCCGTGTACCCCTGTAACCAATTTAGAATTGCCTACAGCCATGTGTTATTATTTTAGGCCTTCGATGCCTGTCTGCGGTCACTCCTTCCATTAGGCCTCCACTGACCACACCACTGCTGCCCGTGTACCCCTGGAACCAATTTAAAATTGCCTACAGCCATGTGTTATTATTTTAGGCCTTCGATGCCTGTCTGCGGTCACTCCTTCCACTAGGCCTCCACTGACCACACCACTGCTGCCCGTGTACCCCTGGAACCAATTTAAAATTGCCTACAGCCATGTGTTATTATTTTAGGCCTTCGATGCCTGTCTGCGGTCACTCCTTCCACTAGGCCTCCACTGACCACACCACTGCTGCCCGTGTACCCCTGGAACCAACATCAGAAAATATAAAAATAAGTATTTTGCTTATAAAAAAGAAAATACTGGAGAGATATCAAATGCAGACATTTTAACATTAAAAACAAACACATACAACAAAAATCTGGTACAGTACTAAAAATGGCCACCAGCTACAATAACTTTCTCCTGCAAGTAGTTAACTGAAAGGTTTTTTCAATTTTAAACACAGATATGGCATCCACCGAGTGTTGTCCTGTCGCGTCTTCTTTATATTATTGCCAAGAAGATGCAAAACAATGAAAATAATAAAATCATTATTTACCAAAAAAATAGAGTAAGTCAAAACCACATTGCAAATAAACATTCATTACAAATAAAGAAGCAGGGCGCGTCCGAGGGTGAGTATATACCTAATAAGAATATAATCACCCTCGGACGCGCCCTGCTTCTTTCCGACAGCCTTCCTTCCTAAGAATCAGCCCTTCCGTGGTGTAGAGAGAGGGTTTGTTACACTCCAAGGTGTTCCCCAGGTTGCCTTTCCTGAGCTTCGATCTTCCAGCTCTCGTTTAGTAGTTGTTGGAAACTACGCTGCATTGGGCCTACAAATTGGGTATGGGGTGTAGAGAGATGGTGTGTTCCACTCCAAGGTGTTCCCCAGGTTGCCTTTCCTGAGCTTCGATCTTCCGGCTCTCGTTTAGTAGTTGTTGGAAACTACGCTGCATTAGGCCTACAAATTGGGTATGGGGTGTAGAGAGATGGTGTGTTCCACTGTAGAGAGATGGTGTGTTCCACTCCAAGGTGTTCCCCAGGTTTCCTCTCCATTGCTTCGATCTTCCGGCTCTCGTTTAGTAGTTGTTGGAAACTACGCTGCATTAGGCCTACAAATTGGGTATGGGGTGTAGAGAGATGGTGTGTTACACTCCAAGGTGTTCCCCAGGTTTCCTCTCCATTGCTTCGATCTTCCGGCTCTCGTTTAGTAGTTGTTGGAAACTACGCTGCACTGGGCCTACAAATTGGGTATGGGGTGTAGAGAGATGGTGTGTTCCACTCCAAGGTGTTCTCCAGGTTGCCTTTCCTGAGCTTCGATCTTCCGGCTCTCGTTTAGTAGTTGTTGGAAACTACGCTGCATTAGGCCTACAAATTGGGTATGGGGTGTAGAGAGATGGTGTGTTACACTCCAAGGTGTTCCCCAGGTTTCCTCTCCATTGCTTCGATCTTCCGGCTCTCGTTTAGTAGTTGTTGGAAACTACGCTGCATTAGGCCTACAAATTGGGTATGGGTTGTAGAGAGATGGTGTGTTCCACTGTAGAGAGATGGTGTGTTCCACTCCAAGGTGTTCCCCAGGTTTCCTCGCCAATGCTTCGATCATCATGCTCTCGTTTAGTAGTTGTTGGAAACTACGCTGCATTAGGCCTACAAATTGGGTATGGGGTGTAGAGAGATGGTGTGTTCCACTCCAAGGTGTTCCCCAGGTTTCCTCGCCAATGCTTCGATCATCATGCTCTCGTTTAGTAGTTGTTGGAAACTACGCTGCATTAGACCTACAAATTGGGTATGGGGTGTAGAGAGATGGTGTGTTCCACTCCAAGGTGTTCTCCAGGTTGCCTTTCCTGAACTTCTATCTTCAGGCTCTCATTAAATTGTGGTTAAATGGAACAACTGCATTTGGCGTACTAGTTGGTTTGGGGCCTACTATCGGTGTCTGCCGCTCCTTGCTGTTCTCCTGGTTTCCTGTCCTGAAATTCCGTTTTCAGGCGCTCGTTAAGTAGTTGTTAATGTTAGACTGCATTTGGCCTACTAGTTGGGTTGGGGCCTACTATCGGTGTCTGCCACTCCTTGCTGTTCTCCTCCACTGAACAAAGCTGTGCCGCCTGTTTACTACTGTTGCCAATTTTGAACTGCATTTCGACTACTTACTGATTTGGGCCTACTCTCTGTGTCAGCCTCTCATTCCAGTTGTCCTCCACTGCAATGCCCCCTGATTAGTCCTGTGTTACCAATTTTGAACTGCATTTAGCCCACTTTATTCTTTGGGCCTATATCTGTGTTTCCTCCTCATCCTGCCCATTGCCCAGCCAGTGATAGATGAGTCTGCTGGTACATTGACCCATAACGCAACATTTCCCGTGCATGCTACACTGCAAGATTGTGACCCTGCTGAAAGTCAGGTCCCCCTTCCCGCATACCATACCACCTTACACGTGGACAAACAGGAAGGTGCAGATGAAAGTGCAGGTTCCTTCATCAGGTGGGGGGAGGAATACTAGTTGGCGACGTCACTGGCACAGGGCCTCTCATGGTACGCAAAAGTGTTGCTGCCGGTGGGAGGCGCCCCCGCCGTGCAAACACACCGCTGTACTTTGAGGGGCCCTGTGCCAGTGCCAATGCCAACGAGTGGGCCCCCCCTGCTTGCTCAGGTTCACAGCACTTGCAAAGTTGAAATACTTACCTCTCCCTGCTCCACTGCCGTGACGTGGTCCAGATTTCCTGGGCCCACTAATTACTTGAACCAGCCCTACCCACCACAACTTTAGCCAAATGACCCCCAATTTCAAATGCCTTCCAATTATTATAAGGTAAATTACGCTTGACAAGCTTCATTAAGAAGAATGGATGGTTTTGACATTAAAATGGGCACTCTAGGTGTTTTCCTGGCCCCCACTCACTGCCGACTATGCTGCCCCATTGACTTGCATTGGGTTTCGTGTTTCGGTCGATCCCGACTTTACGTCATAATCGGCCGATTTCACTCGACCCGACTTTTGAGATAGTCGGGTTTCGCGAAACCCGGCTCGACTCTAAAAAGGTCAAGGTCGCTCAACTCTACTCACCACATATCTAGATAAGTTCATTGGGGGGTCTAGTTTCCAAAATGTGGTCACTTGTGGGGGGTTTCTACTGTTTAGGCACATCAGGGGCTCTGCAAACGCAACGTGACGCCCGCAGACCATTCCATCAAAGTCTGCATTTCAAAAGTCACTACTTCCCTTCCAAGTCATGTGCCAAAACAGTGGTTCCCCCCCCACATATGGGGCATCTTCGTACTCAGGACAAACTGGACAACAACATTTGGCGTCCAATTTCTCCTGTTACTCTTGTGAAAATAAAAAATTGCAGGCTAAAAAATAATTTTTGAGGAAAGAAAAATGATTTTTTATTTTCACGGCTCTGCTTTATAAACTTCTGTGAAGCACTTGGGGGTTTAAAGTGGTCACTGCACATCTAGATTACTTCCATGGGAGGTCTAGTTTCCAAAATGGGGTCACATGTGGGGGAGCTCCAATGTTTAGGCACACAGGGGCTCTCCAAACGCGACATGGTGTCCGCTAACGATTGGAGCTAATTTTTCATTCAAAAAGTCAAATGGCGCTCCTTCCCTTTCGAACCCTGCCATGTGCCCAAACAGTGGATTACCCCCACATGTTAGGTATCGGTGTACTCAGAAGAAATTGCCCAATAAATTTTAGGATCCATTTTATCCTTTTGCCCATGTGGAAATGAACAAATTGAGGCTAAATGAAATTTTTAATGAAAAAAAAAGTACTTTTTCATTTTTTTCGGATCAATTTGTGAAGCACCTGGGGGTTCAAAGTGCTCACTATGCATCTAGATAAGTTCCGTGGGGGGTCTAGTTTCCAACATGGGGTCACATGTGGGGAGCTCCAATGTTTAGGCACACAGGGGCTCTCCAAACGCGACATGGTGTCCGTTAATGATGGGAGCTAATTTTTCATTCAAAAGTCAAATGGCGCTCTTTCCCTTCTGAGCCTTGCCGTGTGCCCAAACAGTGGTTTGTGACCACATATTAGGTATCGATGTACTCAAGAGAAATTGTCCAACACATTTTAGGATCTATTATATCCTGTTGCCTATGTGAAAATGAAAAAATTGAGGCTAAAAGAAATTTTTGGGGAAAAAAAAGTACTTTTTCATTTTTACGGATCAATTTGTGAAGCACCTGGGGGTTCAAAATGCCCACAATGCATCCAGATAAGCTCCTTGGGGGGGTCTAGTGTCCAAAATGGGATCACTTGTGGGGGAGCTCCAATGTTTAGGCACACAAGGGCTCTCAAAACGCGACATGGTGTCCGCTAAAGATTTGAGCCAATTTTTCATTGAAAAAGTTAAATGGCGCTATTTCCCTTCCGAGCCCTGTCGTGCGCCCAGAGAGTGGTTCCCCCCACATATGAGGTATCGGCGTACTCAGGACAAATTGTACAATAATGTTTAAGGTCCAATTTCTCTTTTTACCATTGGGAAAATAAAAAAAAATGTTGCTAAAACATCATTTTTGTGACTAAAAAGTTAAATGTTCATTTTTTCCTTCCATGTTGCTTCTGCTGCTGTGAAGTACCTGAAGGCTTAATAAACTTCTTGAATGTGGTTTTGAGTACCTTGAGGGGTGCAGTTTTTAGAATGGTGTCACTTTTGGGTATTTTCAGCCACACAGACTCCTCAAACTGACTTCAAATGTGAGGTGGTCCCTAAAAAAATGGTTTTGTAAATTTTATTGTAAAAATGAGAAATTGCTGGTCAAATTTTAACCCTTTTAACTTCCTAGCAAAAAAAATATTTTGTTTCCAAAATTGTGCTGATGTAAAGTAGACATGTGGAAAATGTTATTTATTAGCTATTTTGTGTCACATAACTCTCTGGTTTTACAGAAAAAAAATTCAAAATTTGAAAATTGCGAAATGTTCAAAATTTTAGCCAAATTTCCATTTTTTTCAAAAATAAACGCAAAAGTTATTGACCTAAATTTACCACTAACATGAAGCCCAATATGTCACGAAAAAACAATCTCAGAACCGTTAGGATCAGTTGAAGCATTCCCGAGTTATTACCTCATAAAGGGACACTGGTCAGAATTGCAAAAAACGACCAGGTCTTTAAGGTCAAAGTAGGCTGGGTCATGAAGGGGTTAAAAGTTATGTCTTAATAATATTTTTTTCTTATTCTAAAGTGGATTAGTCAGTGAAAAAAGTAATTATAATTTTTGGAGAAATTACAAATATTAGTTTTCTGTGAAATTCATCTTGTCAAGACTCACGTGTCTGCAAGAAAAATTGACATGCTGCGGTCTGGAGAAGTGCACCGCATGTCCGTCTCCGCAGGTGATCCGCAGGCATCTCTGGACGCATAGTGGACATGGGATTAATAGAAATCCCATCCACTATGCTGTAACATCTGGCCCAGGGGCAGACATACCGCCGGTTCAAGATCAGAATAGGACATACTCTATGGGTCTGTGTGCTGTCCAAGAAAAAAAATTGGGCAGCGCACTGACACTTCACATGGATACAGGAATGTAGTCTTATTATTTATAGTACAGTACCTTAATATATAGTGTACAATCTTCTTATATATAGCTTCATCTCTGAGTATATAGGGTGCATTCTTTTTATACATTAATCTGTCCTTAATTGCATAAGTTCCTATTTTATTATGTATAAGGCCGGTGTCACACTAGCGAGTTTTACGGACGTATGAGCGCAGAAAATACATCCAGAAAATACGCATTGCACACGGCCCAATGATTCTCTATGGGGCAGTTCCTATCTGCCGTATATTACGCATCTGTAATATACGGTATGTTACGGGCGTAAAAAATCGCAGCTTGCTGCGTTTGTCAGCGTATTGCGCAAAAAATACGCCAATGAAAGTCTATGGGGGCGAGAAAATTATGGATTACACACGGACCATGCGTGTGACTTGTGAGAAATATGCAGCGGTGTTCTATAGAAAAGCCGGCAATTCAGCGCGGTGTACAGTAAAATCACACTAACAGAATAGAATAGGTAGAATAAATGTGTACATATAGCATAGGTACATATATATATATATACTAGCTATTGAACCCGTTCTACGCCCGGGTGGCTAGCATCTATATTGGTATATGGTCTCCATTCTGGTATGTGCTGCCCCATCCTACGTCCCCATCCTGACATGTGCTGCACCCATCCTGCACCCCCATTCTGACATGTGCTGCTCCCATCCTGCACCCCCATTCTGACATGTGCTGCTCCATCCTGCGTCCCCATCCTGTCATGTGCTGCACCCATCCTGCGCCCCCATCCTGCTATGTGTTGTACCCATCTTGCGCCCCCATTCTGTCATGTGTTGCACCCATCCTGTGCCCCCATTCTGTCATGTGCTACTTCCATCTTGTGCCCCCATTCTGACATGTTCTGCACCCATCCTGCGCCTCCATTCTGACATATTCTGCACCCATCTTGCGCCCCCATTCTGTCATGTGTTGCACCCATCCTGCGCCCCCATTCTGTCATGTGCTTCTCCCATCATGCGCCCCCATTGTGACATGTGCTGCACCCATCCTGCGCCTCCATTCTGACATGTTCTGCACTCATCCTGCGCCTCCATTCTGTCATTTGCTGCTCCCATCCTGTGCCCCCATTCTGTTATGTGCTGCTCCCATCCTGCGCCCCTGTTCTGTCATGTGCTGCTCCCATCCTGCGCCCGTTCTGTCATGTGCTGCTGCCATCCTGCGCCTTCATTCTGTCATGTGCTGCTCCCATCCTGCGCCCCCATTCTGTCATGTGCTGCTCCCATCCTGCGCCCGTTCTGTCATGTGCTGCTGCCATCCTGCACCCCCGTTTTGTCATGTGCTGCTCCCATCCTGCGCCCGTTTTGTCATGTGCTGCTGCCATCGTGCGCCCGTTCTGTCATGTGCTGTTCCCATCCTGCGCCCCCGTTCTGTCATGTGCTGCTCCCATCCTGTGCGCCCGTTCTTTCATGTGCTGCTCCCATCCTGCGCCCCTGTTCTGTCATGTGCTGCTCCCATCCTGCGCCCGTTCTGTCATGTGCTGCTGCCATCCTGCGCCCCCGTTCTGTCATGTGCTGCTGCCATCCTGCGCCCCCGTTCTGTCATGTGCTGCTGCCATCCTGCGCCCCCGTTCTGTCATGTGCTGCTCCCATCCTGCGCCCCCGTTCTGTCATGTGCTGCTACCATCTTGTGCCCATTCTGTCATGTGCTGCTGCCATCCTGCGCCCCCGTTCTGTCATGTGCTGCTCCCATCCTGCGCCCCCGTTCTGTCATGTGCTGCTACCATCTTGCGCCCGTTCTGTCATGTGCTGCTCCCATCCTGCGCCCATTCTGTCATGTGCTGCTGCCATCCTGCGCCCCCATTCTGTCATGTGCTGCAGCCATCCTGCGCCCCCGTTCTGTCATGTGCTGCTCCCATCCTGCGCCCCCGTTCTGTCATGTGCTGCTACCATCTTGCGCCCATTCTGTCATGTGCTGCTGCCATCCTGCGCCCCCGTTCTTCCATGTGCTGCTCCCATCCTGCGCCCCCGTTCTGTCATGTGCTGCTACCATCTTGCGCCCGTTCTGTCATGTGCTGCTCCCATCCTGCGCCCCCGTTCTGTCATGTGCTGCTCCCATCCTGCGCCCGTTCTGTCATGTGCTGCTGCCATCCTGCGCCCCCGTTCTGTCATGTGCTGCACCCATCCTGCGCCCATTTTGTCATGTGCTGCTGCCATCGTGCGCCCGTTCTGTCATGTGCTGTTCCCATCCTGCGCCCTCGTTCTGTCATGTGCTGCTCCCATCCTGTGCCCCCGTTCTTTCATGTGCTGCTCCCATCCTGCGCCCCTGTTCTGTCATGTGCTGCTCCCATCCTGCGCCCGTTCTGTCATGTTCTGCTGCCATCCTGCGCCCCCGTTCTGTCATGTGCTGCTGCCATCCTGCGCCCCCGTTCTGTCATGTGCTGCTCCCATCCTGCGCCCCCGTTCTGTCATGTGCTGCTACCATCTTGCGCCCGTTCTGTCATGTGCTGCTGCCATCCTGCGCCCGTTCTGTCATGTGCTGCTGCCATCTTGCGCCCCCGTTCTGTCATGTGCTGCTCCCATCCTGCGCCACCATTGTATTATATGCCCCCCATAAGATGCTCCATTATATATGCCCCGTATGCTGCTGCCATATATAAAAAAAATACCATACTCACCTATCGTCACTGGGCGCCAAGTGCTGGGGGCCTGAGCAGGCGGGGACACCGGCGCGCTGTGGGGGTCAGGTGCCGGAGTCACCGCTAGCTCAGGCCCCCAGCACTTGCTATACTCACCTGTCTGTCCCGTTCCAGCGCTGCACGCCGCCATCTTCCGGCTCCTCTGGCTGTGACTGTTCAGTCAGAGGGCGGCGCCGGCGCGCATTAAGTGCGTCATCGCGCCCTCTGAACTGGAAACGTCACAGCAGAGGACCTGGGAGAAGGAGCCGCACGCAGCGCTGGAACGGGGGACAGGTGAATATACTTACCCTCCTGGCGGTCCCTGACTCTCCGGTGGAGATCGCAGTGTGCGTTTAGTGCTTACGCATACCGCGATCTCCTGGGAGCGTCACTCTGTAAGGCCCAGACTGCGCCGGCGCAGTCTATTCAGGCTTCGGACAGAGTGATGCTCCCAGCATTATATTATAGATATATAGATATATATCCCCATATATATTATTCCCATAATCCTGTAGAATGTAAGCCCGCAAGGGCAGGGTCCTCGCCCCTCTGTATCAGTCCGTCATTGTTAGTTTGTTTACTGTATGTGATATTTGTAACTTGTATGTAACCCCTTCTCATGTACAGCACCATGGAATCAATGGTGCTATATAAATAAATAATAATAATAATATGTCAGTGAGACACATATATATGTGTATATATATATATATATATATATATATATTTAATTCAGCGCTAGATGGCAAAAAAGCCGGTAATTCAATTGCCGGCTTTTCCTATCTCCTTCACAAACCCGACAGGATATGAGACATGGTTTACATACAGTAAACCATCTCATATCCCTTCTTTTATTACATATTCCTCTTTAGTAATGTAAGAAGTGTCTTTGTGTCAAATTTGGGGGCTCTAGCTATTAAATTAAAGGGTTAAATCCAGGAAATAATTGGCGTGGGCTCCCGCACAATTTTCTCCGCCAGAGTGGTAAAGCCAGTGACCGAGGGCAGATATTAATAGCCTGGAGAGGGTCCATGGTTATTGGCCCCCCTGGCTAAAAAAATCTGGCCCCAGCCACCCCAGAAAAGGCACATCTGGAAGATGCGCCTATTCTGGCACTTAGCCTATCTCTTCCCAGTCCCCTGTAGCGGTGGGATATGGGGTAATGAAGGGTTAATGTCACCTTGCTATTGTAAGGTGACATTAAGCCAGGTTAATAATGGAGAGGCGTCAATTATGACACCTATCCATTATTAATCCCCACTCTGGCGGAGAAAATTGCGTGGGAGCCCACACCAATTTCTTCCGGGATTTAACCCTTTAATTTAATAGCTAGAGACCCCAAATTTGACACAAAAACACTTCTTACATTACTAAAGAGGAATATGTAATAAAAGAAGGAATATGCGATGGTTTACTGTATGTAAACCATGTCTCATATCATGTCGGGTTTGTGAAGGAGATAGGAAAAGCCGGCAATTGAATTACCAGCTTTTCTGCTATCTAGCGCGGAATTAAATATAAATATATATATATGTGTCCTACTTATATATATATATACAGTGGGGCAAAAAAGTATTTAGTCAGTCAGCAATAGTGCAAGTTCCACCACTTAAAAAGATGAGAGGCGTCTGTAATTTACATCATAGGTAGACCTCAACTATGGGAGACAAACTGAGAAAAAAAAATCCAGAAAATCACATTGTCTGTTTTTTTAACAATTTATTTGCATATTATGGTGGAAAATAAGTATTTGGTCAGAAACAAACAATCAAGATTTCTGGCTCTCACAGACCTGTAACTTCTTCTTTACGAGTCTCCTCTTTCCTCCACTCATTACCTGTAGTAATGGCACCTGTTTAAACTTGTTATCAGTATAAAAAGACACCTGTGCACACCCTCAAACAGTCTGACTCCAAACTCCACTATGGTGAAGACCAAAGAACTGTCAAAGGACACCAGAAACAAAATTGTAGCCCTGCACCAGGCTGGGAAGACTGAATCTGCAATAGCCAACCAGCTTGGAGTGAAGAAATCAACAGTGGGAGCAATAATTAGAAAATGGAAGACATACAAGACCACTGATAATCTCCCTCGATCTGGGGCTCCACGCAAAATCCCACCACGTGGGGTCAGAATGATCACAAGAACGGTGAGCAAAAATCCCAGAACCACGCGGGGGGACCTAGTGAATGAACTGCAGAGAGCTGGGACCAATGTAACAAGGCCTACCATAAGTAACACACTACGCCACCATGGACTCAGATCCTGCAGTGCCAGACGTGTCCCACTGCTTAAGCCAGTACATGTCCGGGCCCGTCTGAAGTTTGCTAGAGAGCATTTGGATGATCCAGAGGAGTTTTTGGAGAATGTCCTATGGTCTGATGAAACCAAACTGGAACTGTTTGGTAGAAACACAACTTGTCGTGTTTGGAGAAAAAAGAATACTGAGTTGCATCCATCAAACACCATACCTACTGTAAAGCATGGTGGTGGAAACATCATGCTTTGGGGCTGTTTCTCTGCAAAGGGGCCAGGACGACTGATCCGGGTACATGAAAGAATGAATGGGGCCATGTGAGATTTTGAGTGCAAACCTCCTTCCATCAGCTAGGGCTTTGAAGATGAAACGTGGCATGGTCTTTCAACATGACAATGATCCAAAGCACACCGCCAGGGCAACGAAGAAGTGGCTTCGTAAGAAGCATTTCAAGGTCCTGGAGTGGCCTAGCCAGTCTCCAGATCTCAACCCTATAGAAAACCTTTGGAGGGAGTTGAAAGTCCGTGTTGCCAAGCGAAAAGCCAAAAACATCACTGCTCTAGAGGAGATCTGCATGGAGGAATGGGCCAACATACCAACAACAGTGTGTGGCAACCTTGTGAAGACTTACAGAAAACGTTTGACCTCTGTCATTGCCAACAAAGGATATATTACAAAGTATTGAGATGAAATTTTGTTTCTGACCAAATACTTATTTTCCACCATAATATGCAAATAAATTGTTAAAAAAAACAGACAATGTGATTTTCTGGATTTTTTTTTCTCAGTTTGTCTCCCATAGTTGAGGTCTACCTATGATGTAAATTACAGACGCATCTCATCTTTTTAAGTGGTGGAACTTGCACTATTGCTGACTGACTAAATACTTTTTTGCCCCACTGTATATATATATATATATATATATATATATACAGTATATATAGACTGTATATATGTTTTTAAGAATATTTGAGCCGATGGATCCATGATATGTCCATTTTGCAAGCCTGCGAGAAAAAATTGCCATACAGAAGCCATACGGATGCCATACGGATCACATATGGATAAATTTGTGCGTAAAAATCGCATCCTCGCATTGAATACGGAACAGTGTTTTGGGACAATTACTGCGTATTACGGCCGTAAAAAAACGGACCGTATTTACATACGCCTAGGGTGACGCCGGCCTAACAGTGTCCCTTTCGAGTTATTTATGTTGCCTTACTTTATTATGTAGCATCTTCTGTTGGTAGCCTCCACAACAGAAAAAAAGCTTTATCATGCTTTATCAGCAATTATTTCAGTTTATATCTAACAAAAGAGGAAATAAAGACCAGGGCACTATAAATAACAATAATGTACATTACGAGAGGGCACTGTGTAATAAGAGACAGCGTTACACATAACAAGAAAGGGCACTGTGTAATAAGGGATGGTGCTCTATATAACAAGAAAGGGCACTGTGTAATAAGAGACAGCGTTACACATAACAAGACAGGGGACTGTGTAATAACGAGCGGCAAGATACATTATAAGAGGAGACTATGTAATATACAGTATTTATATATCTTTACATTCGTAGCCATAAAAGGAGGAGGGCCCAAACACATTTCTTGCACATGGTCCCCAAATTGTCATATGTCTTCCCCTGATCTGGCCGCTGCAGGTTGGGCATTGCACAAGTATGCAGCGTCCAACCAGCAGTGTTTACTGATAATTTGCACATACCCTCACATCGTGTAACATGAATGTGTGTCAAAAGGCTGGTGTTGAGAAGTGGGCTGCGTTGGCACAAGCCAGATTTGCATACATAGCTTTTGTCCCAAAATAATGCATGACATCATTACATAAAAATATTGATCTTAATGTTAGCTTGAACTTGTAATCAAATCAATTTCTCTTAAACATCTTCCAAATAATAGAAGGAAAATAGACTCCAGCTTTACACTGTTTGTATGTCTAGCTAATATTAGCATACACTATATTTAAAGTTTTATATACCTGCCTAACAACATGAATAAATTAAATGACTTGGAAATTGCTAATATATTGAGCCAAAATAAATAGAACACTGAGACACCTGTAATTAATTATTCAGATTTCCCATTTGTAAGCAATGGTTCCATAACAGGACTGGAATTTCTTCCACAAATATTGCCCCGTTGTTATTACATCATGATGTTATAAAGAAATTATATGGATATGTTCACACAGATTTTTTAAGGTAGAAAAATCTGACATGGTTTTAAGGGGAAATTGTCAGCATCATGTAGGGATCGAGAGCCTGATTCCAGCAATGTGTCACTTGCTGCTCGTTGTAGTTTCAATAAAATGAGTGTGTTATCCCGAGGAGATTATCATTACAGGACTAGTATTCTTGTGCAATGTAGTCCTCCCTCTCTGTGTAACCCCGCCTCCACCACTGATTGGCAGCTGTCCCATCACTGGTGTGGGCGGAGTTATGCACAGCTCAGCATTCAGAGAACTGCTATATCTGAAGAAAGTAAAACAGTGATTTTATCAAAACTACCCCAAAGCAAACCAGGAAGTGATATATCGCTGAAATCAGGGTCTTTAAACCTACATCATGCTGTTTTCATAATACATAGGAAAAACCTGCTGCCGAATTCCAATTATAGAGAAATTTTTAAAATGTTAGAGTTTTTACTTCAATGTCAATCTTGCTCTAAATTTGATGAGTAATTTGCATCAACGGAAATACAGTATGTGACTTCTTTTTTTCTGCAGCGCAACTTTTAATCAGAAAAAACATGCTATGTCAACAGCAATGTGGTTTTCCAATTGAAAGCATTCGGAAGCTCATTCAAAATGACATACTATCCCGTCAAGGTGACCTGGGACTTAATTCTCAGTGATGAGATAGTACTTCATAGCGATCGGCCGCGCTCATGGGGGAGCGCGGCCGATCGCGGCCGGGTGTCAGCTGACTACCGCAGCTGACATACGGCACTATGTGCCAGGAGTGGTCACGGACCACCCCCGGCACATTAACCGCCGGCACACTGCGATCAAACATGATCGCAGCATTCCGGAGGCATAGGGAAGCATCGCACAGGGAGGGGACCCCCTGCTTGCTTCCTTGAGACCTTCGGTACAAGGCGATGTGCTCACCTTGTACTGAGCGTCTCCTCCCTGCAGGCCCCGGATCCAAAATGGCTGCGGGGCTGCATCCAGGTCCAGAAGGGAGGTGGCTTACCAAGCGCCTGCTCAGAGCAGGTGACTGGAAGCCTCTCTGCAGTGCACGTAAGATCGCTGATCTGACATAGTGCATTGCAAAGTGTCAGATCAGCGATCTGACCTTATAACATGATGCCCCCCCCCCTTCCTCCCCAGGGCAATGTTATAAATTAAAAAAATATATATTTAGATGTGTAAAAAAAAAATCCTAAATAAAGAAAAAAATATATATATTGTTCCCATAAATGCATTCCTTTATCTAAATAAAAAAACAATAATAGTACACATATTTAGTATCGCCATGTCCGTAACAACCCGACCTATAAAACTGTCCCACTAGTTAACCCCTTCAGTGAATACCGTAAAAAAAAATACCAAGGCAAAAAACAACGCTTTATTATCATACCGCAGAACAAAAAGTGGAATAGCACGCGATCAAAAACACAAATATAAATAACCATGGTACTACTGAAAATGTCATCTTGTCCCGCAAAAAACGAGCTGCCATACAGCGTCATCAGCGAAAAAATAAAAAAAATTATAGTTCTCAGAATAAAGCGATGCAAAAATAATTCTTTTTTCTCTAAAATAGTTTTTATCGTATAAAAGAGCCAAAACATAAAAAAATAATATAAATGAGGTATCGCTGTAATCGTACTGACCCGAAGAATAAAACTGCTTTATCCATTTTACCAAACGCGGAACGGTATAAATGCCCCCCCCCCAAAAAAAAAAAAAGAAATTCATGAATAGCTGGTTTTTGGTCATACTGCCTCACAAAAATCGGAATAAAAAGCGATAAAAAAAGTCACATGCCCGAAAATGTTACCAATAAATACATCAACTCATCCCGCAAAAAAACAAGACCTCACATGACTCTGTGGACCAAAATATGGAAAAGTTATAGCTCTCAAAATGTGGTAACGCAAAAAAATATTTTTTGCAATAAAAAGCATCTTTCAGTGTGTGACAGTTGCCAATCATAAAAATCCGCTAAAAAAAACGCTATAAAAGTAAATCAAACCCCCCTTCATCACCCCCTTAGTTGGGGAAAAATAAAAAATGTATTTATTTCCATTTTCCCATTAGGGTTAGGGCTAGGGCTATGGTTAGGGCTAGGGTTAGGGCTAGGGTTAGGGCTAGGGCTAGGGTTAGTGCTAGGGTTGGGGTTAAGGCTAGGGTTAGGGTTGGGGCTAGGGGTAGGTTTGGGGTTAAGGTTAGGGTTTGGATTACATTTACGGTTGGGATTAGGGGTGTGGTTAGGGTTATGGTTGGGATTAGGGTTAGGGGTGTGTTGGAGTTAGGGGTGTGGTTAGGTTTGGGGTTAGGAGTGTGGTTGGGATTAGGGGTGTGTTTCGGTTAAGGTTTCAGTTAGAATTGGGGGTTTGCACTGTTTAGGCACATCAGGGCTCTCCAAACATGCAACATGGCATCTGATCTCAATTCCAGCCAATTCTGCATTGAAAAAGTGAAACAGTGCTCCTTCCCTTCCAAGCTCTCCCGTGTGCCCAAACAGGGGTTTACACCAACATATGGGGCATCAGCGTACTCAGGACAAATTGGACAACAACATCTGGGGTCCAATTTCTCTTGTTACCCTTGGGAAAATAAACATTTGGGGAGCTAAAAAAAAATTTTGTGGGAAAAAAAGATTTTATATTTTCACAGCTCTGCGTTATAAACTGTAGTGAAATACTTGGGGGTTCAAAGTTCTCACAACACATCTAGATAAGTTTCTTGAGGGGTCTAGTTTTCAATATGGGGTCACTTGTGGGGGGTTTCTACTGTTTAGGTACATCAGGGGCTCTGCAAATGCAAAGTGACGCCTGCAGACCATTCCATCTAAGTCTGCATTCCAAATGGCGCTCCTTCTCTTCCGAGCTCTGCCATGCACCCAAACAGTGGTTACCCCCCATATATGGGGTATCAGCGTGCTCAGGACAAATTACACAACAACTTTTGGGGACCAATTTCTCCTGTTACCCTTGGGAAAATATAAAACTGGGTGTTAAAGTAAATTTTCGCAGAAAAAAAAAGATTTTTTATTTTCACGGCTCAGCATTATTAACTGTAGTGAAACATTTGGGGGTTCACAATTCTCACAACACATCTAGATAAGTTCCTTGGGGGGTCTAGATTCCAATATGGGGTCACTTGTGAGGGGTTTCTACTGTTTAGGTACATTAGGGGCTCTGCAAACACAATGTGACACCTGCAGACCATTCCATCTAAGTCTGCATTCCAAATAGCACTTCTTCTCTTCCAAGCTCTGCCATGCGCCCAAACAGTGGTTACCCCCCACATACAGGTATCAGCGTACTCAGGACTAATTGCACAACAACTTTTGGGGTCCAATTTCTCCTGTTACCCTTGAGAAAATACAAAACTGGGGGCTAAAATGTAATTTTTGTTGAAAAAAAAAGAATTTTTATTTTCACGGCTCTGCGTTATAAACTGTAGTTAAACACTTGAGGGTTCAAAGCTCTCGCAACACATCTAGATAAGATTCTTAGGGGGTCTACTTTCCAAAATGGTGTCACTTGTGGGGGGTTTCAATGTTTAGGCACATTAGTGGCTTTCCAAACGCAACATGGCGTCCCATATCAATTCCAGCCAATTTTGGATTGAAAAGTCAAATGGCGCTCCTTCCCTTCCGAGCTCTGCCATGCAACCAAACAGTGGTTTACCGCCACATACGGGGTATCGGGGTACTCAGGACAAATTGTACAACAACTTTTGGGGTCCATTTTTTCTGTTACCCTTGGTAAAATAAAACAAATTGGAGCTGAAATAAAAAAAAATTTGAAAAAAAATTAAATGTTCATTTTTTTTAAACATTCCAAAAATTCCTGTGAAACACCTGAAGGGTTAATAAACTTCTTGGATGTGGTTTTGAGCACATTGAGGGGTGCAGTTTTTAGAATGGTGTCACACTTGGGTATTTTCCATCATATAGACTCCTCAAAATGACTTCAAATGTGATGTGGTCCCTAAAAAAAAATGGTGTTGTAAAAATGAGAAATTGCTGGTCAAATTTTAGCCCTCATAACTCCCTAACAAAAAAATTTTGTTTCCAAAATTGTGCTGATGTAAAGTAGACATGTGGGAAATGTTACTTATTAAGTATTTTGTGTGACATATCTCTGTGATTTAAGGGCATAAAAATTCAAAGTTGGAAAATTGCGAAATTTTCAAAATTTTCACAAATAAATTCAGGTAATATCAAGGAAATTTTGCCACTATCATGAAGTACAATATGTCTTGAGAAAACAGTGTCAGAATCACCGGGATCTGTTGAAGCGTTCCAGAGTTCTAAACTCATAAAAGGACAGTGGTCAGAATTGTAAAAATTGGCCCAGTCATTAACTTGCAAACCACCCTTGGGGCTTAGGCCGGCGTCACACTAGCGAGTTTTACGGACGTATGAGAGGCACAGAAAATAAGGATTGCATACGGTACAATGATTCTCTATGGCCCACCTCCTATCTGCCGTATTTTATGGCTCTGTATTTTACGGTTTTGTACGGCCGTAGAAAATCGCAGCATGCTGCGTTTGTCAGCGTATTGCGCAAAAAATCCGCCTATGAAAGTCTATGGGGCGAGAAAATTACGGATTACACACGGACCATGCGTGCGACTTGCGAGAAATACGCAGCGGTGTTCTATAGAAAAGCCGGTAATTCAGCGCGGTGTACAGTAAAATCACACTGACAGAATAGAATAGAATAGGTAGAATAAATGTGTACACATAGAATGAATATATATATATATATATATATATATATATATATATATAAAGAAAAAAATTAGAACAGCATCATATTACCAAACTTGCGGTGCAAAGCTTTCCAAACCAGTATCCAAGTGGTTCCAATAATATACGAAAAAAAGGAAAACAGCACACAAAAAAATAGAAAAAAGTGGGCTTTAATGCCTGGACGGCGTGGCCGGCGTGCTGTTTTCCTTTTTTTCGTATATATATATATATATATATATATATACAATATATATAAAGCTGAATGTGTGTGTATGTATGTATGTGTGTATGTCCGGGATTGGCATCTGCACCGTCGCAGCTAAAGCCACAAAATTTTGCACAGTCACACATCTGGACCCCGAGAGCGTCATATGCTATGTTGTGAGGCGAAATTTTAACCCCGCACGTTCCAATTCACCAAACAATTTTGCCCCTATCTACATAATGGGGAAAAAGTGAAAGGAAAAGTGTTGGAGGCGTCGCAGCTACAGCCACAAAATTTTGCACAGTCACACGTCTGGACCCTGAGAGCGTCATAGGCTATGTTGTGTGGTGAAATTTTAACCCCACGCTTTCCAATTCACCAAACAATTTTGCCCCTAGCTACATAATGGGGAAAAAGTGAAAGGAAAAGTGTTGGAGGCAAATTGACAGCTGCCAGATGTGAACAAGGGGGACTTAAAGAGTGAGAGCGATGGCGCCAAAGAGTATATACCGTACAGTTGCTAAGGTGGGGCCCCGACATGGGATACTCACCACACACAGGGATATGAACACACACACAAAATGTGCCACACACTACCACATGTGTTATGATCTGGTGGCCTTGGAGCAGCATGAGACGTACTCTGGAGAAGGTGGTCCCTGTACTGACCGCAAACCCTGAACCTAGCAGCGCAACTAAAAGTAGCCGTGGGGGGTACCTAATGCTCCCTAGACCCCTCAACTCAGCCTAATATCTAACTACCCCTAAAGACAGAAACAGGAAACCTATCTTGCCTCAGAGAAAATCCCCAAAGGATAGATAGCCCCCCACAAATATTGACTGTGAGAGGAGAGGGAAATAACATACGTAGATATGAAATCAGATTTTAGCATAGGAGGCCATACTAGCTAAAAAGAAAGAATAGAACAGAGTACTATGCGGTCAGTACAAAAACACTAGAAAATATCCACCGCAGAAAATACGGATCACCACATCTGACTAAAGACATGGGGGGTATATCTGTATCTCCAGAGAAATAGCTAGGCTGCAAAAAATCCTTCACAGACCAAGCTGGACAAGACAAAAACATGAAAATGCACAGAACTATAAGGTCCTCTGCAGGTGGACAGCAAAAACAATGCCAGGACTTATCTTTGTAGAAAAACACAGCAAACTGGAGAGACCAGCAGGGAAGTGAATCCTTCAAGAACAATGGACAACTGGCACTGACTAAAGGATCCAGCAAAGCTATATACCCCAGTCTGGGCCGTATTTGCCACGAGGGCACGTGCCTAGGGCGGCGACATTGCGGGGGGCGGCACCTGGGCAAGGATTTTTTTTTTTTTTAATAAAAAAACGTGACCCGACCGCAAAAACCCCGCCCCCCCGCCCGCCTCCCCGCGCCCCCCCGCCTCCGCATCTCACCCACCCTCCTTGAAGACGATACTCACCTGCTCCAGCCTCCAGCGATGCCTGTTCTCACCCTCTGTAGCGCGTCCTGAGTGAGCGGTCACATGATACCGGTCATTAAGGTCATGAATATGCGCATATTCATGACCTTATTGAGCAGTATCATATCACCGCTCACTCAGGAAGAAGGCGCTGCGGCGGGACAGAGCGCCAGAGGGATGTCGGCGGCTGCGGCACGTGCGGTGTGTGGGACAGGCAGCTGACAGGTGAGTATAGGGGACGGGGGGCGATGTTCTGCAGGGAGGAAGGGGGGCGATGTTCTGCAGGGAGGAAGGGGGGGCGATGTTCTGCAGGGAGGAAGGGGGGGCGATGATCATGTTCTGCAGGGAGGAAGGGGGGGCGATGTTCTGCAGGGAGGAAGGGGGGGCGATGTTCTGCAGGGAGGAAGGGGGGGGCGATGAAGTTCCGCAGGGAGGGAGGGGGGGCGATGAAGTTCCGCAGGGAGGGAGGGGGGGCGATGAAGTTCCGCAGGGAGGGAGGGGGGGCGATGAAGTTCCGCAGGGAGGGAGGGGGGGCGATGAGGTTCCGCAGGAAGGGAGGGGGGGGCGATGAAGTTCCGCAGGGAGGGAGGGGGGGCGATGAAGTTCCGCAGGGAGGGAGGGGGGGCGATGAAGTTCCGCAGGGAGGGAGGGGGGGCGATGAAGTTCCGCAGGGAGGGAGGGGGGGCGATGAAGTTCCGCAGGGAGGGAGGGGGGGCGATGAAGTTCCGCAGGGAGGGAGGGGGGGGCGATGAAGTTCCGCAGGGAGGGAGGGGGGGCGATGAAGTTCCGCAGGGAGGGAGGGGGGGCGATGAAGTTCCGCAGGGAGGGAGGGGGGGCGATGAAGTTCCGCAGGGAGGGAGGGGGGCGATGAAGTTCCGCAGGGAGTTAGGGGGGCGATGAAGTTCCGCAGGGAGGGAGGGGGGGCGATGAAGTTCCGCAGGGAGGGAGGGGGGGCGATGAAGTTCCGCAGGGAGGGAGGGGGGGCGATGAAGTTCCGCAGGGAGGGAGGGGGGGCGATGAAGTTCCGCAGGGAGGGAGGGGGGGCGATGAAGTTCCGCAGGGAGGGAGGGGGGGCGATGAAGTTCCGCAGGGAGGGAGGGGGGGCGATGAAGTTCCGCAGGGAGGGAGGGGGGGCGATGAAGTTCCGCAGGGAGGGAGGGGGGGCGATGAAGTTCCGCAGGGAGGGAGGGGGGGCGATGAAGTTCCGCAGGGAGGGAGGGGGGGCGATGAAGTTCCGCAGGGAGGGAGGGGGGGCGATGAAGTTCCGCAGGGAGGGAGGGGGGGCGATGAAGTTCTGCAGGGAGGGAGGGGGGGCGATGATGTTCCGCAGGGAGGGGGGGCAATGAAGTTCCGCAGGGAGGGAGGGGGGGCGATGAAGTTCCGCAGGGAGGGAGGGGGGGCGATGAAGTTCCGCAGGGAGGGAGGGGGGGCGATGAAGTTCCACAGGGAGGGAGGGGGGGCGATGAAGTTCCGCAGGGATTGAGGGGGGCGATGAAGTTCCGCAGGGAGGGAGGGGGGGCGATGAAGTTCCGCAGGGAGGGAGGGGGGGCGATGAAGTTCCGCAGGGAGGGAGGGGGGGCGATGAAGTTCCGCAGGGAGGGAGGGGGGCGATGAAGTTCCGCAGGGAGGGAGGGGGGGCGATGAAGTTCCGCAGGGAGGGAGGGGGGGCGATGAAGTTCCGCAGGGAGGGAGGGGGCGATGAAGTTCCGCAGGGAGGGAGGGGCGGCGATGAAGTTCCGCAGGGAGGGAGGGGGGCGATGATGTTCCGCAGGGAGGGAGGGGGGGCGATGATGTTCCGCAGGGAGGGAGGGGGGGCGATGATGTTCCGCAGGGAGGGAGGGGGGGGCGATGATGTTCCGCAGGGAGGGAGGGGGGGCGATGATGTTCTGCAGGGAGGGGCGATGTTCTGCAGCTGTCGCGGTCCTGTAGAGTTATCGGACATGTTTGTCTTCTCTGTTGGGCGCAGATGGAGCAGATAACGGCAGACGACCCCTATCCTCCGCGGAGTCCCGTCCACACTGGGAGATCCCGCGTCCGCAGTCGCTTGTGGCGGTGTCGCCCGCGCGGATCAGCTCCGTCCTCCCGCGGAAATATCCGGTGATCAGACAGCGAGGCTTCTACTCTGATATTCTGACCTATAGCGCCGCTCCTCTGGTGAAAGTGAGTGTAGGCGTCACATGACCGGCAGCCGCGTGCTACACTGCACGTGTCCACGGCTACAGAGCGCTCTGTCCCCGTCGTTCTCCGGTGTCTCCTGGTGCTGCAGCTTCAGCCGCCATTTCCATTATATTGCAGGATGTCAGCGCCGGACCGAGCGTTCAACCGAATCTCCTGAGACAAGTAGACTAGGAGCGCAACACCCTGAAAGGTGAGCGGAGGATACAATGTAACAACCACAGGAAGGTAGACCCCGGCAACCAGATCCAACAGTCACAATAGGAGATGTCACAGCTCACCTCCTCCTCCTTAAAGGGAACCTGTCACCCCCAAAATCGCAGGTGAGGTAGGCACACCGGCATCAGGGGCTTATCTACAGCATTCTGGAATGCTGTAGATAAGCCCCCGATGTATCCTAAAACATGAGAAAAAGACGTTATATTATACTCACCCAGGGGCGGTCCCGCTGTTCGTCCGGGTCCGGGGCCTCCCATCTTCATCAGATGACGTCCTCTTCTGGTCTTCACGTCGCAGCTCTGGCCAGGCGTACTTTGCCTGCCCTGTTGAGGGCAGAGTAAAGTACTGCATTGTGCAGGTGCCGGGAAAGGTCAGAGAGGCCCGGCGCCTGCGCACTGCTGTACTTTGCTCTGCCCTCAACAGGGCAGGCAAAGTACGCCTGCGCCAGAGCTGCAGCGTGAAGACCAGAAGAGGACGTCATCTGATGAAGATGGGAGGCGCCAGACCCGGACCAACAGTGGGAATGCCCCTGGGTGAGTATAATATAACGTCTTTTTCTCATCTTTTAGGTTACATCGGGGGCTTATCTACAGCATTCCAGAATGCTGTAGATAAGCCCCTGATGCCGGTGGGCTTACCTCACCCGCGATTTTGGGGGTGACAGGTTCCCTTTAACACCCTCCCATAAAAGTGAATGGTCCCCACAATACAGTCTGATGTTACTTACATATTACAGTGTCACCCGGGCTCAGTACATGGGGTGTCGCGCCCGTCACCCGGGCTCAGTACATGGGGTGTCGCGCCCGTCACTCGGGCTCAGTACATGTGGTGTCTCGCCCGTCACTCGGGCTCAGTACATGTGGTGTCTCGCCCGTCACTTGGGCTCAGTACAGTCATGGTCAAAAGTATTGACACCCCTGCAATTCTGTCAGATTATACTCAGTTTCTTCCTGAAAATGATTGCAAACACAAATTCTTTGGTATTATTTTCATTTAATTTGCCTTAAATGAAAAAACACAAAAGAGAATGAAGCAAAAAGCAAAACATTGATCATTTCGCACAAAACTCCAAAATGGGCCAGACAAAAGTATTGGCACCCTCAGCCTAATACTTGGTTGCACAACCTTTAGCCAAAATAACTGCGACCAACCGCTTCCGGTAACCATCAATGAGTTTCTTACAATGCTCTGCTGGTATTTTAGATAATTCTTCTTTGGCAATCTGCTCCAGGTCCCTGATATTTGAAGGGCGCCTTCTCCAAACTGCCATTTTTAGATCTCTCCACAGGTGTTCTATGGGATTCAGGTCTGGACTCATTGCTGGCCACCTTAGAAGTCTCCAGTGCTTTCTCTCAAACCATTTTCTAGTGCTTTTTGAAGTGTGTTTTGGGTCATTGTCCTGCTGGAAGACCCATGACCTTTGAGGGAGACCCATCTTTCTCACACTGGGCCCTACATTATGCTGCTAAATTTGTTGGTAGTCTTCAGACTTCATAATGCCATGCACACGGTCAAGCAGTCCAGTGCCAGAGGCAGCAAAGCAACCCCAAAACATCAGGGAACCTCCGCCATGTTTGACTGTAGGGACCGTGTTCTTTTCTTTGAATGCCTCTTTTTTTCTCCTGTAAACTCTATGTTGATGCCTTTGCCCAAAAAGCTCTACTTTTGTCTCATCTGACCAGAGAACATTCTTCCAAAATGTTTTAGGCTTTTTTAGGTAAGCTTTGGCAAACTCCAGCCTGGCTTTTTTTATGTCTTGGGGTAAGAAGTGGGGTCCTCCTGGGTCTCCTACCTTACAGTCCCTTTTCATTCAGACGCCGACGGGTAGTACGGGTTGACACTGTTGTACCCTCGGACTGCAGGGCAGCTTGAACTTGTTTGGATGTTAGTCGAGGTTCTTTATCCAACATCCGCACAATCTTGCGTTGAAATCTCTTGTCAATTTTTCTTTTCCGTCCACATCTAGGGAGGTTAGCCACAGTGCCATGGGCTTTACACTTCTTGATGACTCTGCGCACGGTAGACACAGGAACATTCAGGTCTCTGGAGATGGACTTGTAGCTTTGAGATTGCTCATGCTTCCTCACAATTTGGTTTCTCAAGTCCTCAGACAGTTCTTTGGTCTTCTTTCTTTTCTCCATTCTCAATGTGGCACACACAAGGACACAGGACAGACGTGGCCATTATACAGTATGGAGCATCATGTGGGACCATTATACAGTATGGAGCATCATGTGTGGCCATTATACAGTATTGAGCATCATGTGTGGCCCTTATACAGTATTGAGCATCATGTGTGGCCATTATACAGTATGGAGCACTGTGTGGCCATTATACAGTATGGAACATCATGTAGGGCCATTATACAGTATGTGGAGCACTGCATAGCCATTGTACAGTATGAAGCACTGTGTGGCCATATTTTTTTTTTGCTTTAATGTATATGAAACAGTGTGATCAGCAGTGCTAAATGGGTGTGGTTGGGACTTGGATATGGGTGTGATTAGTTGTGAAATGGGTGTGGTCAGAGGCGTGGCCTAAAATTTGCCGCCGCGCACTACGTGCACCGCAACCTTTAGACCTTTTTCCCTTCAAAAGTTGGGAGGTATGGCACCACATTTCCCAGATCACACCAAGTACCGCAGATCCCATAGGGAATGAATGAATGAAACCAAACGCAGTGTTGCCGTAAGTGATCCGTTACGTGGCAGATGCAGAAAAACTGCCTGATCTGCTGCAAAAGGCGACTTTCACAACAGCGATTCTTCCCAAAGTCAGTGCCGATAGTGTCATACTCACCAAAGGGGGAGGCAGCGCTAAAAGTGCCTAGGGCAGCAGAACCTCTAAATACGGCCCTGACCCCAGTCAGTTTTGCAATTAGTAGATACACCTGTCCACTCCTGCGGTCCAGGCACAACTGCATTACCCTCTACAACCACCGGAGGGAGCCCAAAAGCTGAATTCACAACACACATGCTTGAACACATATCACCCTCAGCGCACATTTCACCACACATACACCAACCTCGCCACATAAAAGTCGAAACACAAAAGTCACCGCGCAAAACTCGCCACATGCAAAACTAGGCTCACGCAAAACTCGCCACACGTGCAAAACTCACCTCATGGAAAACTCGCCACAAGCACAACTTGCACACGCGGAAAAATTGCCACATGCACAAAAGTTGCAACACATGCAAAAGTTGCCTCACGCAAAACTTGCACATACTCAAAACGCATCACACATAAAACTTGCCACGCGCAAAACTTGCCATGCGCAAAACTTGCTGCACACAACTTGCTACACTAACCTGTCACATGCACCTCGACACACAAAAAGTTGCTACACGCATGTCGCCACATGCAACTCAACACACAACTTGACACATGAAACTCACCCTAAAACACAGACAAGTCTGGTATTATCCTTCAAAAATAAAAATCTGATTAATAAGCAGACAAACTACAAGAGCAACATATGTACCATATAGGAAATACGGCAGCTGTCAGTCACATGACCTGTCTATTATGTGTATGTGTGAGCTAATATATACTGCCAGTGGGGAGGGCTTCCTGTTGGCTTCCTGTTGGCTGGTCAAAATACTGACCAAATAACGTGTGAATGCGGTGTAATACAGGAGGAGATGACACACATATATACTATATACAGGAGGAGATGACACACAGGTATATACTATATACAGGAGAGATGACACAGGTATATACTATATACAGGAGGAGATGACTTACAGGTATATACTATATACAGGAGGAGATTACACACGTATATACTTTATACAGGAGGAGATGACATACAGGTATATACTATATACAGGAGGAGATGACACACAGGTATATACTATATACAGGGGAGATGACACAGAGGTATATACTATATACAGGAGGAGATGACACACAGGTATATACTATATACAGGGGAGATGACACAGGTATATACTATATACAGGAGGAGATGACATACAGGTATAAACTATATACAGGAGGAGATGACAACCTGGTTTGTACTATATACAGAAGGAGATGTCATACAGGTATATACTATATACAGGAGGAGATGACAACCTGGTATATACTATATACAGGGGAGATGACATACAGGTACATACTATATACAGGGGCGATGACACACAGGTATATACTATATACAGTGGAGATGACACACAGGTATATACTATATACAGGAGCAGATGATACACTGGTATATACTATATACAGGAGGAGATGACTTACAGGTCCATACTATATACAGGAGGAGATGATACACGTTTATACTATATACAGGAGGAGATGACATACAGGTATATACTATATAAAAGGGGAGATTACACATAGGTATATAGAGGAGGAGATGACATACAGCAGGTATATTCTATATACAGGGGAGATGACATACAGGTATATACTATATACAGGAGATGACATACAGGTATATACTATATATAGGAGATGACATACAGGTATATAGTATATACAGAAGTGATGACATACAGGTATATACTTTATACAGGAGGAGATGACACATGGGTATATACAATATACAGGAGGAGATGACATACAGCAGGTATATACTATTTATAGGGGAGATGACATACAGGTATATACTATATACAAGAGAAGACATACAAGTGTATACTATATATAAGGGAGATGACAACCATGTATATACTGAGGTGAAAATGAGGGGTGTGAGGTGAAAATGAGGGGTGTGAGGTGAAAATGAAAAGGTGTGAGTGCAAAATGAGAGGAGTGAGGGAAAATAGTGGAGTGATCGGAAAATGACAGATGTGAGGTCGAAATGACAAGTGTTAGGGGGGAATGAGAGGAGTGAGGGGGAAAATGAGAGGTGTTAGGGAGAAAATGAGAGGCATGATGGGAAAATAAGAGATGTGAGGTGCTATAACTAACCACGGATATTTACTATGCCCAGGCAACGCTGGGCTCTTCAGCTAGTATATATATATATATATATACAGTGGGGCAAAAAAGTATTTAGTCAGTCAGCAATAGTGCAAGTTCCACCACTTAAAAAGATGAGAGGCGTCTGTAATTTACATCATAGGTAGACCTCAACTATGGGAGACAAACTGAGAAAAAAATATCCAGAAAATCACATTGTCTGTTTTTTTAACATTTTATTTGCATATTATGGTGAAAAATAGGTATTTGGTCAGAAACAAAATTTCATCTCAATACTTTGTAATATATCCTTTGTTGGCAATGACAGAGGTCAAACGTTTTCTGTGTGTTGGTATGTTGGCCCATTCCTCCATGCAGATCTCCTCTAGAGCAGTGATGTTTTTGGCTTTTCGCTTGGCAACACGGACTTTCAACTCCCTCCAAAGGTTTTCTATAGGGTTGAGATCTGGAGACTGGCTAGGCCACTCCAGGACCTTGAAATGCTTCTTACGAAGCCACTCCTTCGTTGCCCTGGCGGTGTGCTTTGGATCATTGTCATGTTGAAAGACCCAGCCACGTTTCATCTTCAATGCCCTTGCTGATGGAAGGAGGTTTGCACTCAAAATCTCATGATACATGGCCCCATTCATTCTTTCATGTACCCGGATCAGTCATCCTGGCCCCTTTGCAGAGAAACAGCCCCAAAGCATGATGTTTCCACCACCATGCTTTACAGTAGGTATGGTGTTTGATGCATGCAACTCAGTATTCTTTTTCCTCCAAACACGACAAGTTGTGTTTCTACCAAACAGTTCCAGTTTGGTTTCATCAGACCATAGGACATTCTCCCAAAACTCATCTGGATCATCCAAATGCTCTCTAGAAAACTTCAGACGGGCCCGGACATGTACTGGCTTAAGCAGTGGGACACGTCTGGCACTGCAGGATCTGAGTCCATGGTGGCGTAGTGTGTTACTTATGGTAGGCCTTGTTACATTGGTCCCAGCTCTCTGCAGTTCATTCACTAGGTCCCCCCGCGTGGTTCTGGGATTTTTGCTCACCGTTCTTGTGATCATTCTGACCCCACGGGGTGGGATTTTGCGTGGAGCCCCAGATCGAGGGAGATTATCAGTGGTCTTGTATGTCTTCCATTTTCTAATTATTGCTCCCACTGTTGATTTCTTCACTCCAAGCTGGTTGGCTATTGCAGATTCAGTCTTCCCAGCCTGGTGCAGGGCTACAATTTTGTTTCTGGTGTCCTTTGACAGCTCTTTGGTCTTCACCATAGTGGAGTTTGGAGTCAGACTGTTTGAGGGTGTGCACAGGTGTCTTTTTATACTGATAACAAGTTTAAACAGGTGCCATTACTACAGGTAATGAGTGGAGGAAAGAGGAGACTCTTAAAGAAGAAGTTACAGGTCTGTGAGAGCCAGAAATCTTGATTGTTTGTTTCTGACCAAATACTTATTTTCCACCATAATATGTAAATAAAATGATAAAAAAAACAGACAATGTGATTTTCTGGATTTTTTTTTCTCAGTTTGGCTCCCATAGTTGAGGTCTGCCTATGATGTAAATTACAGACGCCTCTCATCTTTTTAAGTGGTGGAACTTGCACTATTGCTGACTGACTAAATACTTTTTTGCCCCACTGTATATATATATATATATATGTCAGTGAGATTCTGAAAAGTTCCCAAACTCGAGTTCATATGAGTTCATCCAGCAGAGGGCGCATCATCGCGACTCGAGGTAACTACAGTACATTCCCCTGCATTCCATCCATTCACCAAGTTTTACAGTCAGGAGCACAGCTGCATTAGCAGGCTCCTGGGTGTAAAATGATTTAACCCCTTCAGATGGATTTACAGCGTGGGACAAGACTGTAACATCAGAAGGTATGGAATATTGTTGTTTGTTTTTTTTAACTTTGTTACAGGTGACAAGGGTCTTCAGGTGGATTAAGAGTATAATAAAATATTAAAACACCATGTGTCTTTAATTAATTAAAATACGTTTTAATAATGTGTGTGTGTTTTATTAACCATTTCATACTCTTGGATTAATAATGGATAGGTGTCATAATTGACGCCTCTCCATCATTAACCTGGCTTAATGTCACCTTACAATAGCAAGGTGACATTAACCCTTCATTACCCCATATCCCACCGCTACAGGGGAGTGGGAAGAGAGTGGCCAAGTGCCAGAATAGGCGCATCTTACTTTTCTGATATCTAGCGCTGTATGAAATATACATATATATATATGTGTGTCTCACTGACATATATATACTGTATATATGCTTTGACGAATATTTGAGCCCATGGATCCATTGTATGTCCGTTTTGCAAGCCGGCGAGAAAATCTCGCAGTACAGATGCCATACGGATTACATACGGAGGATGACATGCGCAAAATACGCTGCCACACCCTGCCTACGGATGACATACGGATCACTATTTTGGGAACATTTCTGCATATTACGGCCGTAAATAACGGACCGTATTTTCGTACGCCTAGTGTGACGCCGGCCTTAAGGGGTTAATAGTTTTTTCTTGATCAGATTTTGAAAAAAAGGCTGGTGAAAAAAAGTGTATGTCAATTCTTTGAAAGCTGCTCCTGATGTAATCCACTCCAAAATATGGCACTGTCAAAAGAAAAGGCTGAAAACAAATCCAAAAACTCCCCAAAAAGTTGTTTTCACATGAAAAAATTCACTTGAAAAGGTGTTAAAAAAACTCTATAAAGAATGAACGTACAGGTCCTTCTCAAAAAATTAGCATATAGTGTTAAATTTCATTATTTACCATAATGTAATGATTACAATTAAACTTTCATATATTATAGATTCATTATCCACCAACTGAAATTTGTCAGGTCTTTTATTGTTTTAATACTGATGATTTTGGCATACAACTCCTGATAACCCAAAAAACCTGTCTCAATAAATTAGCATATCAAGAAAAGGTTCTCTAAACGACCTATTACCCTAATCTTCTGAATCAACTAATTAACTCTAAACACATGCAAAAGATACCTGAGGCTTTTATAAACTCCCTGCCTGGTTCATTACTCAAAACCCCCATCATGGGTAAGACTAGCGAGCTGACAGATGTCAAGAAGGCCATCATTGACACCCTCAAGCAAGAGGGTAAGACCCAGAAAGAAATTTCTCAACAAATAGGCTGTTCCCAGAGTGCTGTATCAAGGCACCTCAATGGTAAGTCTGTTGGAAGGAAACAATGTGGCAGAAAACGCTGTACAACGAGAAGAGGAGACCGGACCCTGAGGAAGATTGTGGAGAAGGACCGATTCCAGACCTTGGGGAACCTGAGGAAGCAGTGGACTGAGTCTGGTGTGGAAACATCCAGAGCCACCGTGCACAGGCGTGTGCAGGAAATGGGCTACAGGTGCCGCATTCCCCAGGTAAAGCCACTTTTGAACCATAAACAGCGGCAGAGGCGCCTGACCTGGGCTACAGAGAAGCAGCACTGGACTGTTGCTAAGTGGTCCCAAGTACTTTTTTCTGATGAAAGCAAATTTTGCATGTCATTCGGAAATCAAGGTGCCAGAGTCTGGAGGAAGACTGGGGAGAAGGAAATGCCAAAATGCCTGAAGTCCAGTGTCAAGTACCCACAGTCAGTGATGGTGTGGGGTGCCATGTCAGCTGCTGGTGTTGGTCCACTGTGTTTCATCAAGGGCAGGGTCAATGCAGCTAGCTATCAGGAGATTTTGGAGCACTTCATGCTTCCATCGGCTGAAATGCTTTATGGAGATGAAGATTTCATTTTTCAGCACGACCTGGCACCTGCTCACAGTGCCAAAACCACTGGTAAATGGTTTACTGACCATGGTATTACTGTGCTCAATTGGCCTGCCAACTCTCCTGACCTGAACCCCATAGAGAATCTGTGGGATATTGTGAAGAGAAAGTTGAGAGACGCAAGACCCAACACTCTGGATGAGCTTAAGGCCGCTATTGAAGCATCCTGGGCCTCCATAACATCTCAGCAGTGTCACAGGCTGATTGCCTCCATGCCACGCCGCATTGAAGCAGTCATTTCTGCCAAAGGATTCCCGACCAAGTATTGAGTGCATAACTGAACATTATTATTTGATGTTTTTTTTGTTTGTTATTAAAAAACACTTTTATTTGATTGGATGGGTGAAATATGCTAATTTATTGAGACAGGTTTTTTGGGTTATCAGGAGTTGTATGCCAAAATCATCAGTATTAAAACAATAAAAGACCTGACAAATTTCAGTTGGTGGATAATGAATCTATAATATATGAAAGTTTAATTGTAATCATTACATTATGGTAAATAATGAAATTTAACACTATATGCTAATTTTTTGAGAAGGACCTGTAATGCACAGCAATGTAAAAATGTCTTGCTGTGCACTTTTCATCTTTTGTCACTTATTTTACCTGTCAGGCTTTGAAAGCTTGTAAGTTTTTTCTTTGGGTGGCTTCTGCATGGCTGCCGCTCGTTATTTTTGAGAAAAGGCACAAAATTGTCAGATAATACACCAATGAAGACACTCCGGGAAAAACAGCTTTCCCTGAAGCATCTTGACCTTGAAAAACTTGTTTGGAGCACTAGTGTCTAAACGGTGCGGTTGTGCACTTACTATGAAAGGTAATACAGTATATATTTGTGATAATTTCTGTCCTGCACTTAATAGTTGTTCATGATTTTAGTTGCATAATAAGCAGCACTGTATGGAATGTTTAACACTAGAACTACTGATGGAGTCATTTTGACTCCTTTCGTTTTTTATTTCTCTTCTGTGACTACATTTTTCAGAATTCCGGCTTGAAACTCGGTGACTTTTCCTCAAATATGATGTGAAAAAAGATTTTGTGAGAATAAATAATTTTGGTGAAAAATTTGCGCGTTTTTTTCAAAATTTACTAAGAACTACTGAAGGGAGTCATTTTGACTCCCTACTATATTTTGAGGTCCTTTTGTCACTAAATGTTGCTATAAAGTTTTGTGCATAATTTTTTCACTCTGTCTTATTTACCCTGATGTTCATATAGATGTAGTTCAATTTACATGTCAACTTTTCACATTTTCCTTGTGTTTTACCTGCTTGTATTACTGTGTAATGCTGAACAAAATAGCTTGTTTACTCTAGGCTCTTATCTTATGCTAATGAAGGGTGGTGTTTTTCTAAGGTCCTAGCAGGAGACAGTATTCTGGATAGTAACTTTACTTTCAGTTCAGCTGAAGAGACAAAGAGAACAGACGCAGACATACGAGCTCTGAAGACTCATACAGGTATGAATTGTTATGAAATAGTTCAGCTGTCTGTCAACTGATTCAGCCCACCTACTTTTGAAGGTGGCAGAACAGTTATTATTTCTTTTAGTTTTCATTTCATTTCTATTTTTCAGCAGGGAACTATATAGAATTATGGAATTTGTGAGGAATATGGAGAGAAGACGTTTGATAAAGCCTCAGGATATTCTGGCTACTTTGCAATCCATACCGGAGGATAAATCGGAATCCGAATTGCAGGAACATGTATTTGATTCTGACAGTGATGAAGATTTCATTCCTCAGAACATATCAAGTGAATCTGAAGACTCAGAAGGAACAAATCCAGAAGTAGTTATGTGTATTTATTTGTTCTTCCACACACTGAGTTAGGGCCTGTGCACACTAGCAGAATTCTGGCTGAATAGCCATCTGGATATTCTTACCGCAATACAGGCCGTACCTGCCCGCTCATGCCTGAAGCTCCGCTCCGAACCCCGGGCTGGAGCCGCTGTCAGGGACAGAGCAGCGCTTGCTTACGCGCGAGCACGGCTCCGTCCCAGACAGCCCGGGGTTCGGAGCGGAGCTTCAGGTATGAAACTCCGCTCTGTACCTGAGCGAGCAGGTACGGGCCGGATTGTGGTGAGAATATCCAGTCGGATATTCCGCCGCTAATCCAGCCAGTGTGCACGGACCCTTACAAAACAAAAATTCTAAATATTCATCAACTTTTTTCCAGATATTCCAAGCACATCAACTGGGGATCGGGCTCATGCAGTTATGTTGCCTCGTGACCATCCTCCTGGTCGTGGACAGAAAAAAAATCAGCAAAACGTCCCAGAAATGAAAGAACAACAGATAACGATGGCGGCGAAGGTAATGCAACAACAAACACCAGAGAAGGCGAATCTGAAGGAATACTAGTTTCAGCGGATGGTATTCAATGGAAACCTGTTGAAATTGGACAACACTTGCCTGGTAGGCGTGACAGCCAAAATATTCTTCGAGAAGCACCTGGCCCTACAGGATGCGCCAGAAGAAATATCATTATCGATAGTCCTTTGAGCGCATGGCGTTTATTTTTTGATTCATATATATATTGACACATATAAAGAACTGTACGCTTGCAGAAGCATGCAGGAACAATAATTTACAGTTTACTCTATCTGATGAGGACCTAGATGCATTCATTGCGATATTCTATGCTCGTGGAATATCTGGCACGAACCGTCACTCGATTAGCAGTATTTGGTGTAATGACTGGGGAATACCGTTTTGCAAAGCGACAATGTCTAGGGACCGCTTTGTTGAAGTTATGAGGTTTCTCAGATTTGATGAGAAATCTACTTGATCGGAGAGACTGCAAACGGACAAGTTTGCTCTATTTTCTACTGTGTGGGACAGGTTTATTGAAAATTGTATTGCGTGTTACAAACCTGGCCCATACATAACGGTGCATGAGCAACTTTTCCCAAGCAAAACTAGGTGTCCATTCACGCAGTACATGCCTTCCAAACCAGATAAATATGGCCACAAATATTGGCTAGCTGTTGATAAGGAGAGCAAATATCTGGCAAATGGCTTCCCTTATCTAGGCAAAGATGACACACGCCGTGCTGAGGACCGTTTAGCTGACCATGTGGTAATGAAGTTATTGGACCCGTTTTTGAAAAAAGGTCGCAATGTTACAACCGATAATTATTTTACTTCATTAAAATTAGCTAAACAGCTAAAAAGCAAAGGAACAACCATCGTGGGAACACTGAATAAGATAAGGCGAGAAGTGCCTAAAGAAATAAAATCCATGAAAGAGGAATTGTACAACACTAAAGTGTTTAGAAATGAAGACAATTTTACACTTACAGTATATCAAGGAAAGCCCAACAAAAATGTTGTCATTTTGAGTTCCGTCCATCCAGATGTTGTTGTTGCGTCTGATTCCGCTAAAAAAACTCCAGAAACGGTAAAGTTTTACAATGAAACAAAATATGGAGTAGATGTAGTGGATCAGATGGCACGAAAATATACCACACGAACATGCACAAGGAGATGGCCTGTTCATGCATTTGAAAATGCCTTAGACTTTGCGGGTATAAATGCATGTATAATATTCAAGGAGATTACCCACCAAAAAATGTCACGCAAGGCATTTTTGCAAACGCTTGTGAGAGAGTTGAGTGGTCCTTATGTCACAGATAGGGAAAAGGGTTCCACGTCCCAAGTTTCTACATGTTCAGAAGTGATGGTTCAAACAAAATTTTGCCAGATCAAAGAAAAGTGCAAGAAAAATAGATCTGTCGGCAATTGTAAGACTTGTGGTAAGTCTTTGTGTGGGCAATGTACTGCCATAAATCAAAGGCAATGCCTAAAATGCGAAACACCAAATGTTTAGAAGGTGAATTCTGCGCCATATTTTCATTTTTATGCTCCTCCACCTACATTTTCTCTGCTTTTTGTTCTTCAGTTGTTGTTTATATGTGTGCACTTGAATAAAAAAAAAGTTTGAAAAACGTCTATTATAATTATTATTATTTTCTGTAGAAAAATAAGAAAAGCAGAAAAAAAACAATCAAAAGCATTACTGTTGGATCTCACAATAATAATACATTACAAAAAATATAATTATTAATAAATAACCACAAATGAAACTCTAAAAATAAACGAAAACAAGCAAGGAGTCAAAATGACTCCTTTCAGTAGTTCTAGGCGGGGTCACGAGTCCAGTAGTCCTAGTGTTAATAAGTGCTACTGTATTAGAAATACTTGCTGACACTATATCAATGTCTTAAATTACCAGTTTTTACAAATTACATAGAAGCCAGGTCAGGTTATTTACAACATATTGGTAGCAAAAATATGGTGCTAAATTGGCACAAGTTATTTCACAAAGATAACAGTGAAGTTTTGGAATTAATACTCTTAGAAAATTTGCCAAAAACTTTATTATGTTGCACTGTGTTTAAAATCCATATTTTAGGCTCTATTCACATTATTTTCTTTGCTTCCTTTTACAAAGAAGGCATTTTATATTAAATCTTGGTGAATCCCATTTACTTATTGCAGCCAGGCATGTCCTCTGAAAGCCGGAGGAGTGTCTGTTCCAGTAAGGAGGGAAATAGGAGAGCAGGGCAGGCCTGACAGGTGCTGGTAGTGGGGACTCAATTATTAGGGAAACAGATAGGGCAATCTGTCACAAAGACAGGGATCGTGGAGCGGTGTGCTGCCTACCTGGTGCTCGAGTCCGACATCGCTGATCGGGTGGACAGATTACTGGGAAGGGCTGGTGAGGACCCAGTGGTCATGGTGCACATTGGCACAAATGACAAAGTTAGAGGTAGGTGGAAGGTCCTTAAAGATGATTTCAGGGAATTAGGCTGCAAGCTGAAAGCAAGAACCTAGAACGTGGTATTTTCCGAAATACTGCCTGTACCACGTGCCACGCCAGAGAGGCAACGGGAGATTAGGGAGGTTAATAAGTGGCTCAAGAATTGGTGCAGGAAGGAGGGGTTTGGGTTCCTGCAGAACTGGGCCGACTTCTCAGTTGGCTATAGGTTCTATGCTAGGGACGGGCTGCACCTCAATGGGGAAGGTGCAGCTGTGCTGGGGGAGAAAATGGCTAGAAGGTTGGAGGAGTGTTTAAAATAGGGAATGGGGGGAGGGTATTCAATTTATAGAAGAGGAAGATAGTGCAGATAGAGACCTGGGCACAAATAAGGAAGTTGGGGGTGACGGTGGCATGGGGGGTAGGGTTAGATCAATTAATAATTTAAGAAAGAATAGAGGTGCAGAGAGATACATAAAATGTATGTATACTAATGCCAGAAGCCTTGCCAACAAAATGGACGAATTAGAATTAATGGTGTTGGAGAATAATTATGACATGGTGGGGATATCTGAAACATGGCTGGATGAGAGCCATGACTGGGCTGTTAACTTGCAGGGTTATAGTCTGTTCAGAAATGACCGAATGGATAAGTGAGGGGGAGGGGTGTGTCTATATGTAAAATCATCCTTAAAACCCATCCTGCTTGATAATATAGGTGAATCTAATGAAAATGTAGAATCCCTGTGGGTGGAGATAAGGGGAGGGGGGAAAAATAATAAATTACTGATAGGGGTTTGTTATAAGTCTCCAAAATAATGGAAGCAACAGAGAATATCCTCATAAAGCAAATAGATGAAGCTACGAGTCAAGGAGAAGTCATTATTATGGGGGACTTCAACTACCCTGAAATAGATTGGGGAACGGAAATCTGCAGTTTCAGCAAAGGCAATCGGTTTTTGACAACTATGAAAGATAATTACCTTTCACAACTGGTTCAAGACCCAAAAAGAAAGGGGGGACTGCTAGACCTAATAATAACCAACAGGCCAGACCGCATATCAAATATAAGGGTTAGGGGTCACTTGGGGAATAGTGATCACAAAATAATAAGTTTTCATGTATCCTTTAATAAGATGTGTAATAGAGGGGTTACAAGGACACTAAACTTCAGGAGGGCAAATTTCCAATGGATGAGAGAGGATCTTGGTGCAATTAACTGGGACGATATCCTGAGACATAAAAATGCACAATGAAAATGGGATAGGACCTGTGCACAGTATATACCATATGGGAATAAACATGCTAGAAATAGGAGGAAACCAATATGGCTAAACAGAGCTGTAAGGGTCGCAATAAGGGACAAAAAGAAAGCATTTAGAGAATTAAAGGAAGGAGGTAGTGAGGAGGCATTAAATAAATATAGAAAATTAAATAAATTCTGTAAAAAGCAAATCAAGGCAGCAAAGATTGAGACAGAGAGACTCATTGCCAGAGAGAGTAAAAATAATCCCAAAATATTCTTTAACTACGTAAATAGTAAGAAACTAAAAATGATAGTGTTGGCCCCCTTAAAAATAGTCTGGGTGAAATGGTGGATGAAGATGAGGAAAAAGCCAATATACTAAATAACTTTTTTTCATCAGTATTTACACAAGAAAATTCCATGGCAGACAATATGATCAGTGATAACAAAAATTCCCCATTAAATGTCACCTGCTTAACCCAGCAGGAAGTGCGTTGCGTCTAAAAATCACTAAAATTGACAAATCTCTGGGCCCGGATGGGATACACCCCCGAGTACTGCAGGAATTAAGTACAGTCATTGATAGACCATTATTTTTAATCTTTAAAGAGTCCATAATAACAGGGTCTGTACCACAGGACTGGCGTATAGCAAATGTGGTTCCAATATTCAAAAAGGGGACAAAAACTGAACTGGGAAATTATAGGCCAGTAAGCTTAACCTCTAGTGTGGGTAAAATCCTGGAGGGCATTCTAAGGGATGCTATACTGGAGTATCTGAAGAGGAATAACCTCATGACCCAGTATCAGCACGGGTTTACTAGGGACCGTTCCTGTCAGACAAATCTGATCAATTTCTATGAAGAGGTAAGTTCCGTACTGGACCAAGGGAACCCAGTGGACGTAGTGTATATGGACTTTTCAAAAGCTTTTGATACGGTGCCACACAAAAGGTTGATACATAAAATGAGAATAATGGGGATAGGGGAGAATATGTGTAAGTGGGTTAAGAGCTGGCTCAGGGATAGGAAACAAAGGGTGGTTATTAATGGAGCACACTCAGACTGGGTAGCGGTTAGCAGTGGGGTACCACAGGGGTCAGTATTGGGCCCTCTTCTTTTTAACATATTTATTAATGACCTTGTAGGGGGCATAAAGAGTGGAATTTCAATATTTGCAGATGACCCTAAACTCTGCAGGGTAATCAATACAGAGAAGGACAATTTTATATTACAGGATGATTTATGTAAACTAGAAGCTTGGGCTGATAAATGGCAAATGAGCTTTAATGGGGATAAATGTAAGGTCATGCACTTGGGTAGAAGTAATAAGATGTATAACTATGTGCTTAATTCTAAAACTCTGGGCAAAACCGTCATTGAAAAAGACCTGGGAGTATGGGTGGATGACAAACTCACATTTAGTGGCCAGTGTCAGGCAGCTGCTACAAAGGCAAATAAAATAATGGGATGCATTAAAAAAGGCATAGATGCTCATGAGAACATAATTTTACCTCTATACAAGTCACTAGTTCGACCACACTTAGAATACTGTGCACAGTTGTGGTCTCCGGTGTATAAGAAAGACATAGCTGAACTGGAGCGGGTGCAGAGAAGAGCGACCAAGGTTATTAGAGGACTGGGGGGGCTGCAATACCAAGATAGGTTATTACACTTGGGGCTATTTAGTTTGGAAAAACAAAGACTAAGGGGTGATCTTATGTTAATGTATAAATATATATGAGGGGACAGTACAAAGACCTTTCTGATGATCTTTTTAATCATAGACCTGAGACAGGGACAAGAGGGCATCCTCTACATCTGGAGGAAAGAAGGTTTAAGCATAATAACAGACGTGGATTCTTTACTGTAAGAGCAGTGAGACTATGGAACTCTCTGTGTATGATGTTGTAATGAGTGATTCATTACTGAAATTTAAGAGGGTACTGAATGCCTATCTTGAAAAGTATAATGTTACAGGGTATATATATACTAGATTCCTTGTAAGCGTGTTGATCCAGGGAACTAGTCTGATTGCCGTATGTGGAGTTGGGAAGGAATTTTTTTCCTTAGTGGGATCAACATGTTAGGGCATGTTAGGTTAGGCTATGGGTTTAACTAGATGGATTAAAGTCTTCCTTCAACCTTAATAACTATGCTACTATGTTACTATTCAAGTAATTTTGTTGGGAATAATGGCCCCTCAGATTGCAGGACTTATTGTAAAATATTCTGTAAACATGATAGCAAATAGCGATGGGTGAACGTGCTCAGATAAGGTGTTATCAGCGCATGCTCGGGTGCTGAGTGACTTTGGCGTGCTCGAAAAATATGTTAGCTGTGAGATATGCAGCTGTGGGAACGATATTCGGCAGCTGCAATACATGCAGGGATTACCTGTTTGTAAGGCAATCACTGCATGTGTTGCATCTGTCTAACAGCCGCGGGGACTCGGACATCTTTTTTGAGCATGACGAATACACTCTGTTAGCACCCGAGCATGATCAGATAGCACTTGATCCTGGCACATTCGGTCATCACCAATAACAAATAAGAACAGAATGAACAGAGCCTTCATCTTTATTTGTTTACAATTATAATCTCAGCCTTTAATTTATTTTTCAGCAATATATTACAAATGTAATATAGTGTAAGATTGATAAGAAATGCACTCTTATTCGGTGAAAAGAGACTAAAAGATCATGGAAAAATGTTACATGCAAAAGCAGCACAATCATATTACTGGACAAGACTAGGCAAACAGATTCAAAGATAGAAATAACAGCCCTGCGGCAATATGAGAACTCCCTAGCTACTTACATATAAACAGGAGGTTCCTCCTAGCTACGGGGACAAACAGCAACTAATTAATAAATGCCTATTCCAGCAAACATAATCAATAATTATTCCACTCATGGTAGTGGTTACGTCAGGGACCTTTCCTAGTGAAACTAATTTCAATCAGCACTAATTATAAAGGCCATGCATCTTTTGTTTGATTATAAAGATCAAAAGAAAGGATGCAGCAACAATGTTGGGTGGTGTGGATTAACCTGTACGGAAATGAGCTTTCCAACTCCCAATTGCAGGTTATAGACTGCCTATATATTCTTGTTGCCCAAAGAGACTGGCAACATATAAGGTGGTCCAGTAGGTGTTCTGTGTGGGTGACTGCTTAAGTGGTAGTCCTGAGTGTTACCGGCAGGCTGAATGGTTAGCACTGGAAAGTCTGTTCCTGACGTGGAGTTGGCCTGAGATATTGTCATAATGTTTCATAGTGAGACAGCCTATTGGATGACCACTGTGAGTAAACCTATTTGTTGACAACGCTCACAGAGCGAAGTCTGGGTCCAAGAAGTAGAACCCTTAAGACCAAGATCTAGGTTAAAGAAGTAAAGCCCCTGAGAGCAGACCCTGAGGTTAAAGAGCCATAGAAAGTAGGGTCTGTATGAGAGATAAATGTATGACTTGTGGTGCAAATTACCTCTTCAGAGAGGAGGACTCTACAGCGCCACCCATTGGAAGTAGCGATCCTACAAGTCACAATCAACCCTTTAACGAGTCTTGCAATATAACTTAGGATAAAAGCCAATTCGCAGACACGGTGTTTCGGGCTGTTGACCCTCGTCAGTGTGAAGCATGAGAACTGATTTGGCTAGGTGAGAGCCTCTGGACTGAGGTCTAAGGGGTAAGCTTTCTCCTTGGGGAGTCACTGTACACGGTTAAGCACAATGGTTTCCCCAGTTGAGCAATCTGGATGGCCCCCTTGCTGATCTTGTTCTAGTTTTACTAGAATTTCTTCTACATTATAATACATTTATTTTTAACAGTAACAGCTTTCTTCAATAACAAGGTACAGCTATGGGGGTATCGTATGCCCCCTCATATGCTAACCTCTTGCTGGGAGCATGGGTGCAGCATATTTTATGGAAATCTCATCCAGGAGGTAAACCATGTTCACAACTGGATGAGATACATTCATGACATCATCGTTTTCTGGGAAGGCACAGTGGAAGAATTAGAAATCTTGATGTGTAAATTAAATACCAATGATATCAACATCAAATTCACCTTCAAATTTGGCAGGAGTTTAGATTTCTTGGATGTCCAGATCTCCGCCTCTCCCGAGTGACAGTTGCACACTGATATCTTAAAGAAACTAACCGCAACAAACTCCTTTCTCATGGCTAACTCTTCTCATCCCAGTTCCAACATACAAGGGATTCTTATTCGACAGTTCCTCCGAGCCAAGAGAATCCTCTCGGAACCAAGTGTATTTGAAAATCAACATGCTGATTTGGCTTGGAGGTTCTTTGAAAGAGGATACACTGGTAAAGCCATTAATCAGAGCTACTATAAAATACAAGAAAAATCACACCAATTTGATCCCTGGAGTCTGACTGATTATTTGAGTCTGTGGACAGGAGTCTTTTATAAAGGTGACTATGTAAGACAGCTGTCTTTAATGCAGGTAACGAGTTGATTAGGAGTGTCTAACTGATCTGTAGGAACCAGAAGTCTTAATGGTTGGAAAGGGATCTAATACTTATTTCTTCCTGCAAAATGCAAATAAATTTATATAATTTATACAATGTGATTTTCTGGATTTTATTTTTAATATTCTATCTCTCCATGTTAAAATTAACCTACCCATAAAATTATAGACTGTTCATGTCTTTGTCAGTGGGCAAACTTACAAAATCAGCAAGAAATCAAATACTTATTTCCTCCACTTTATATGGCAAGACAACTAGGAAGGACCAAAATGATACCAACCAGGTACGTTTTATATTGACTTACAATGGCCAGTGGAAAGTACTCACAGGCATTGTCTGAAAACATTGGGGGTTTTGATGGTGGATCCCATCTTAAAACAAATACTACTATCTACTCCATCCTTTGTGGCCAAGCAATCAGCCAATTTAAAAGACATACTAGTACATAGCCATTGTGATCCCTATAAAGCAAAAGCCACAGTGTCTACATGTTAAAGATCCATGGGCTTTCTTTCCTTGTGGACTCTGTAAGGGATGTCTTAACCTTGGGAAATCTTCCACCTTTGCAAATTTTGATAACACCTACTTATGATATCAAAATATATCTGAACTGCTTATCCTGGGAGGTGATTTATTATGCCCAATGCCCATGTGGTAAAATATATGTGGGCTTAACGACCAGACAGCTTAAGATAAGAGCTAGACAGTATGCTAGGAATATTGAGAAGGCCAGAAAAATTGAAGACGAGACCCTCCTGAATACTCTACCACAACATTTCAAGCAATGTCATGACTGTAGTGCCAGAGGCCTTGTCGTTAAAGATATTGACCATTTTATCTTGGGGTCCCAGGGAGGTGATATAGGTAGAATCCTCTCCCAACTTGAGAACAAATGGATTTATCGCTTGGGTACTATGAGTCCCCAAGGCCTTAATGAAAGTTTGGGGATTTCAATATTTTGAATGTGAGGCATCTTTTAAAGGGGATGGGGGTTTCCTTTCCAGTTTTGTTTGTTTTAAAATATGTTTTTAACAGTTTTTTTCCTCATTATTAGAGTACTTACTGTACCTTGGATAGGATGGGTATGTTGTCACCATCATCGCTGGAGTGGTCATGTGAGGTTTTCACAGCGATGATGGCGTATTGAAGAATGCTACTATGGAGATGGCTAGTTTTGAATGCCACTTCCTCCATCTTCCTCTTTTGCCAGTAGTATATTTTTACCATAAATGGACTGCATTAATCATACTGATCATATGAAGAGGATTCATCTAGAAACTTGGAGTGATATTATATGTATTTTTTTAACTATTCATCTGTGCCAAGGGATCATGGGACATCACATTTATTATTTTTTACCCTTTTTCATACTGTTATGTCACTGCCCACTGTTTATGATCACTGCTCATATTGACCCCATCGAGATCTTGGAGGTATTGGTCTTAGAATTTGGGGAATGAACCGGTTTTCAGTACTATATTAACTAGCACTGTTCATTTTAAAAGCTATCTGTATATTTATACATGTAATCTAATATTGCATTAATATGTCACTGGCACTTTTTTAATTTGCATCTGTCACCTTGTACTATTAACAAACTTATTTTAGGATATGTATTGGATGTATACATACATTTATGGACATACGTTGCATGCAATTTTTGTAATTATGTAAATGAAATGTTACTAACAATAGTTCACATTGATACTTACACCTCACGTAGCCTTTAGCTTTAACTATCTAATTATTTAAATGGAATGTTAAAGTTCATTTGTTCATAACTTGTTTGCTCTGTCACTTTAAATACTATATATTTTTTAGCATATTAGTTAGTTCTTCTTCCTATGTCCCATAAGAAACTTTCACACCCCTTTAATCATGTCACTATATTGGCACTTTATTTTAAATAAAAAAAAGTCTGACTTCACTATTCAAAAAAATCTGTTTTTTTAATGAGTCATTGTTTAAGTGTCTCTATTAGATTTTCTGCCCTCGCTTTCTCATCATAATCACCGCACACCAGACAGTGCGCATGCGCTGCCTTCACTGCCACTCCACTACCGTTCCAGCATGCAAATCAATGAGCGCCATCTCGGAAGTAACTATTTACATATGGGCAGGGCCGGACTGGCCATCGGGCATTTCTGGCAAATGCCAGAAGGGCCGGTGCCTGCAGTGGGCTGCTCGATCTGTCGCCCCCTTCTGTTTTCTGCATCCAGCACACTAAGCAGCATCAGCTTGCCTTGTGCACAGGATTGCGCTGCACTTAAAATCACTGTGGCTGCCAGGCTAGACAGGATGAAGTTGATGGCCACGGTATGATGGTCTGAACACCAGCTGTCATGAGGTAACATAGACAGTGATACGGGGGAGGGGGAGAGGCGCGCTCTGCTCTTCTGTGCTGCTGCCTGCTGGGACCCTGCCACTTACTGCATCCTGGGGTCAGGAGTCAGGACATCAGAGGCCCACTTCCTCCTGTCCAGCCAGGTGGCAGGGAGTGGGACAGAAAGGATTTACGAGCTGCTGATAACTTTACCCTGAGTGCATGGAGCAGAAGCACAGAAAGCCCGGAGTTGTACCTGGAACTAGCTAAGAGGCAAGCTCTAATAGAATTAAGAGAAAAATGCTGCGTCCACTCTTCTTCCATTGCACTAGCTAAAAAATCACCACTCCTGTGGTGAACTATACTCCCAGCATGCCATAGGAGCTGCTGTACATGCTGGGGGTTATAGTTCTCAAAAGCAGGGAAAAGGCTATGTGCACACGTAGTTCTGATGGCTGCGGATTTTTCCGCAGCGGAATTCAGAAATCCGCAGGTAAAAGGCACTGCGTTTTACCTGCGGATTTATCGTTTTTTATGCGGATTTTGAGCGGATTCCCCTGCGGTTTTACACCTGCGGATTCATATTATGGAGCGGGTGTAAACTGCTGTGGAATCCGCACAAAGAATTGACATGCTGCAGAATGTAAACCGTTTTTTTCCGCAGCATGTGCACTGCGGATTGCGTTTTCCATAGGTTTACATTGTACTGTAAATGCATGGAAAGCTGCTGCGGACCCACAGCATCAAAACCGCTGCAGATCCGCTGCAAAATCCGCAACGTGTGCACATAGCCTAATAGTCAACCATGGGACATAGATGGCACCTGTGGGATCTTAAAGGAAATCTGATGGCTGATGGTATGTTTCCAGTTGGAGTGTTTGCTGTGGATTTGATGCAGTGTCCTATCCGCAGCAGCCAGATGATACAGCATAGTGGATGGGATTTTATGAAATCCCATCTCCACTAAGCATGCACTGACACCTCCGCGACATGATCCCAGGTCCTTCGCACACAGCTTTCCTGGGAACGGAAAGCGCCGCATGCACCGCTGAGAGGTGGGAGGACTCTGGAGGCCATCGGAAGTTAGTATATCAATATTTTTATTTTAATTCTTTTTATTTTTTACAGGGATATGGTGCCCAGTCCGTGGAGGAGAGTCTCCTCTCCTCCACCCTGGGTTTCATCCGCACATGATCCGCTTACTTCCCGCATGGTGGACATAGCCTCATGCGGGAAGTAAACGGATCAATGCATTCCTATGTGTGCGGAATCCCTGCGATTCCGCAAAATAATGAACATGCTGCGTTTTTTTCCGGAATACTTTTCCACTCCAGAAAAAAACGCAGCATGTACACAAAAATTGCGAAATGCATTCTAATTAATAGGATGCTTAATGTTAGCATTTTTTTCACGTTGTTATAGCGAAAAAACATTAAGAAGTGAAAAATCCTGAACGTGTGCACTTAGCCTTAGTGTGTAGCCACCATACGACAAGTGGGCCTGTGTACCTTCAAATGCCAGGGCTGAATTTTTTTCCCAGTCCGGCCCTGCATATGGACTGGTAGGCACTACATGCACCCACTTATGTCACAGATGCTGATTGGCTCTCTTTGGGTGTTCACGGGGTAAGGGGGAGACGCTTGATCTCTCTTATTTGTGCCTGACCATATTTCTTACAGATATCCCATACTGGTATTATCATCTCTTTACGTGAAGCACAGTGCAATATAATGATAATTCATATAGGTGTATAAATGGATTTTTGGTGCCTCAAACACAATATGGTTTGTATTTACTATATTTATGTATGAGGTTTTTAATATAAACCATATTGATTTAGTCTCTTTGTATTAACCTTTCCATACTTGACTATACAGTCATAAGTCTTGAGCTGGTTACATTTATACTATTTTAGTGTCAGTCCATATTGCTGACATTGCAATTATATTCCTTCTTTCATATATGTATAAGTTAATTAGCAATATGAAGTCCTATGCAAAGTGACTGTTGGCTACATTGACAAATATTATACTCTAGAAATTGACTTTGATTATTTATATATTACCATCTTCTGACTCTGTTTGATCTTTTACCCATATAGCAATGATATAATAACTCTATATGATACAGGTCCTTCTCAAAAAATTAGCATATAGTGTTAAATTTCATTATTTACCATAATGTAATGATTACAATTAAACTTTCATATATTATAGATTCATTATCCACCAACTGAAATTTGTCAGGTCTTTTATTGTTTTAATACTGATGATTTTGGCATACAACTCCTGATAACCCAAAAAACCTGTCTCAATAAATTAGCATATTTCACCCATCCAATCAAATAAAAGTGTTTTTTAATAACAAACAAAAAAACCAACAAATAATAATGTTCAGTTATGCACTCAATACTTGGTCGGGAATCCTTTGGCAGAAATGACTGCTTCAATGCGGCGTGGCATGGAGGCAATCAGCCTGTGACACTGCTGAGATGTTATGGAAGCCCAGGAGGCTTCAATAGCGGCCTTAAGCTCATCCAGAGTGTTGGGTCTTGCGTCTCTCAACTTTCTCTTCACAATATCCCACAGATTCTCTATGGGGTTCAGGTCAGGAGAGTTGGCAGGCCAATTGAGCACAGTAATACCATGGTCAGTAAACCATTTACCAGTGGTTTTGGCACTGTGAGCAGGTGCCAGGTCGTGCTGAAAAATGAAATCTTCATCTCCATAAAGCATTTCAGCCGATGGAAGCATGAAGTGCTCCAAAATCTCCTGATAGCTAGCTGCATTGACCCTGCCCTTGATGAAACACAGTGGACCAACACCAGCAGCTGACATGGCACCCCACACCATCACTGACTGTGGGTACTTGACACTGGACTTCAGGCATTTTGGCATTTCCTTCTCCCCAGTCTTCCTCCAGACTCTGGCACCTTGATTTCCGAATGACATGCAAAATTTGCTTTCATCAGAAAAAAGTACTTGGGACCACTTAGCAACAGTCCAGTGCTGCTTCTCTGTAGCCCAGGTCAGGCGCCTCTGCCGCTGTTTATGGTTCAAAAGTGGCATTACCTGGGGAATGCGGCACCTGTAGCCCATTTCCTGCACACGCCTGTGCACGGTGGCTCTGGATGTTTCCACACCAGACTCAGTCCACTGCTTCCTCAGGTTCCCCAAGGTCTGGAATCGGTCCTTCTCCACAATCTTCCTCAGGGTCCGGTCTCCTCTTCTCGTTGTACAGCGTTTTCTGCCACATTGTTTCCTAGCAACAGACTTACCATTGAGGTGCCTTGATACAGCACTCTGGGAACAGCCTATTTGTTGAGAAATTTCTTTCTGGGTCTTACCCTCTTGCTTGAGGGTGTCAATGATGGCCTTCTTGACATCTGTCAGGTCGCTAGTCTTACCCATGATGGGGGTTTTGAGTAATGAACCAGGCAGGGAGTTTATAAAAGCCTCAGGTATCTTTTGCATGTGTTTAGAGTTAATTAGTTGATTCAGAAGATTAGGGTAATAGGTCGTTTAGAGAACCTTTTCTTGATATGCTAATTTATTGAGACAGGTTTTTTGGGTTATCAGGAGTTGTATGCCAAAATCATCAGTATTAAAACAATAAAAGACCTGACAAATTTCAGTTGGTGGATAATGAATCTATAATATATGAAAGTTTAATTGTAATCATTACATTATGGTAAATAATGAAATTTAACACTATATGCTAATTTTTTAAGAAGGACCTGTATATTGGTGTCCCCCTACCGGGCACTCTGTTATATTTTATATTGTTTTAAGTGGCTCCAATAAAGATTTTTTTTAATCATATGATTCTCTTTAATAGAGATCAGCAAACCCTTCAAGGTTCGGCTCTGATTCGCCGAATGGACCGATGTTCACTGAACCTCCTTGAATTCAATGGGAGACAAAATCAAATGCAACACCTTCGGGGATGGCAAACAGCTGACCAAAAAGCTCAAATTAGACACCAGGAAAAGTGTCATCAATTGACCCACAGAAGAAATTTTATAATTTTGCAGCAGCAGTCAGCCCTGGGCCATGCATGAGACAGCATTTACAGCTTGGAATTGAAGTTTTATCAGAGTCTGGCCAAGCATTTACAACTTGGAATTGAAGTTTCAATGAGGACCTGGTGGTAAAACACCTCCAGTACTATTGGTAGAAAAATGGAAGAAAAGTAACACAGGTAGTTGATTGAAAGTAAGGGCAGGCCTGCCTATCTGGCAACCCACCAGATAAAGACGCAATTGGTGGATTCACTTTTTAAAAAAAAAAATGTCACTCACCACTAAAGTGGATTAATTTTCCAGTTTAGAAACAGTATAATAGGCCTCTGACACACCTTCTACTACAGGCAACCCATCCGATGGAGACGCAACTTTGACTCTCCTCATTTAATAAAAAATGTCACTCACCACTTAAGGAGCATCAATTTCCACTGAGTACAAACAGTATAATAGGCCTCTGACACATCTTTTAATACAGGAAACTCACCAGATGGAGGCCCAACTTGGAGTATCCACATTTAAAAAATTTTTTTGGAAACATCAGTAGCAGTAGCAACAGCAGGCACAGAAACACCACAAAGATGGCACAGACTGCAATACTGCAAGATCAATACATGACAATAAAGACGACACCTTTGCCTAGACTGCCTAACCTGTGACTGGGTGCAAAAGTTATCGGAGAGCCATGGCTTGCTCATTTTGATGTAAGTTAAGCGGTCTACACTTTGAGGTGGCAGCCGAATGCGCTTAGGCCACTCTTCCATTTTTAAAGACCAAAATGTAAAAGGGTCCATCCCCCGATGGCATTCATTCTGAGCTCCATATACTCCTGCACCATCCTCTCCAGTCCTTCACAAAGTGTCAGACTTTTACTCTGTTCTGCTGGTGCATGGGCTGGTCTTAAAGATGTGTTAAATGAATCACCAAAATTGCTTATGCCACTGACACTGCTGCTGCTGGTAATGTTTTGGCGATGACACCTTGACGTTCCCGGGGTTGGATGTATAGAATTGGGATGCACAATGTGTGCCTCACTGCCGTCTTAGGGAAAACCACTCTTAAGATTGTCTACAAGCATATTTAGATACTCCAGCACGTGCGCATCCCTTTCCAGGGGGGGAAGACGCATCTGGCTAAATTTAATCTTGTACTATGGATCTAACATAGTGGAAATGCAATAGTCAGCACCATTTTTAACCCTAAGAATATGGGCATCGTGTTGTAGATAGTGCAGCAAGAAGGCGATCAAGGGTCAGGCACTTCCATGAGGTCCAAGTCCATGGTGTGTTGGTGTTGGGGTAACACTCTACGTTGCTTCCTCCATCCCCTCCCGCCAGCCACGGACAACAGAAAGCATATCATTATTTTCTTCAGTTCCTGTTGCCCGTCCATCACCTCATCCTACTCAATTCGTTCCTCGGCTGCTGCATCTTCATTAACAGTTTGTCTGGAACCATGAACCCCCCTTGATCACTGTAAAACACCCTCCCATGGCACCCGCCTGTTGACAGTCCGGAAATTTGAGATACTGTTATCCCTTTCACATCCTCCTTTGCTTCCAACTCTTCCTCTGGGACCATGGGACCATAATCTCATCATGTAGACTATTCAAAGAGAGCTCCAGCGTGTAGATGACCGGAATAGTGATGCTGATAATGGTATCACCAGGACTAGCCATCTTAGTAGCCATTTCAAAATTGTGCACAGGCTGCAAAGGTCCATCACCTGTGTCCACTCCACAAGCGTGTTTGCACCGCGTACGGACTGGGTTGGACCCGGCTATGCAAAAGGACATACTGTACCAGGGCTCTTCGCTCCTGCCACATCTGCTGCAACATGTGCAGAGTGGAATTCCACCATGCCAGAACATTGCAAATCAAACAGTTAACTGGTAGGCTGAAAGACCTTTCTAGCAATGCAAGTTGATGACCTGTGGGGTTCAATCGTCAAAAGTGAGCACACAGTGACGGTGCTTTCTGCAGGATCACATCCAGGCTGGGATAGTGGCAGAGAAATTGCTGTACCACCTGGTTGAGGGCATTAGCCATGCAAGGCACGTGTGTGAGATTGCCATGGTGTAGAGCCACTGCCAGGTTTGCACCGTTAGCGCACATGGACTTCCCTGGCTCCAGATTTAGTGGAGACAGCCATTGCCCTAACTCAACACTACCTGATTGTGGTGAGCTATGGTTTCGCAATACGGAGGTGGGTGGAATTCTATCTGTACTGTTGGAACGTGTGCCTGATTGAAATAGAAGTTGAGGGCACAGGAGTAGGCCCTAGAGGAGGTGGAGGAGGCAGAAGCAGTGGAGAAACTGCAAGATACTGAGGTTTGTCCCGCAAGCCTTGGGGATTCAATGACTTATGGAGCAGCCTCTTGACCACCTGCTCCCACAGCCACCAGAGTCACCCAATGCCCAGTCAGCAAGATGTAACACCCCTGGCCATGTTTGCTCATCCAAGCATCAGTGGTGAAATGCACCCTCGCAGACACAGATTTTTTCAGGGAATGGGTGATGTTGTCAGCAACATGCTGGTGTAGCGCAGGCACAGCTTTCTTAGAGAAGTAATGGCTACTGGGCAACTGGTGCTAGTGGACTGTGATGGCCAATAACTTTCGGAAACCGTCTTTATCCACCAGGCAGAAAAGCAGCATTTCTATGACCAATGGATTGGAGAAGGTGACGTTCAACTGTGTAATGGACACCGTGACAGACCTACCCCCTGAGACTGTACACGTGTCCGGAGGCATGCTGGGTAAGCTGGAAACTTCTGCTGTAATGTGGGAAGCTGCTGTGAGCATGCTTGCAGGTGAACAGGACCTGCAGCACGTGACCACCGTGGAAGTGGTTTGGAGACGGGGCTAGGTCCTGAACTCCCAGGGATGATGACAGGAGCCGGGTAAACCCAGAGAAGTGTCAGGCGAGCCGAGGTCAGACCAGAAAACAGAGTTGTAGCCAATGGGACAGACAAATAGTGTGGTAAGAGACAAACTAGGGTCAGAAGCCAGAGAGAGATACGAAGAACCAGAGGGACTAACGAGCAGACACTCAGGGGACAAAGCAGAGATCAAAACAGGAGTAAAACAAGAAGTAACGAATCAGGAGACAAATGCAAAATGGGGAACAGACCAGGTCATATACAAGCACGCAAACAGATACAAGCAATACACACAGGTATTCATAGGGTCAGCTGCTCAGCCAAGGTTGGATGTATAACTGACAATGGGCACCGCACAGGGGCGGGTAAATATAGCCCTCCCCCAACCAAAGAGAGGCCACATGAGGTTGATTGGAGGGCAGGAGTTTGGCGAGGGCCACTAGTCCATATTTTAGCACAGTGAGATTCCCACACTAAGGCATGTTGATCGCGTATGCGCTGATTCATGCATGTAGCTGTCAAACTATCCGCTGCCTCGGAGTAACCCTTGACTCTGCCCTGTCCTTCAAACCACACATCCAAGCTCTTGCCACCTCCTGTCGCCTCCAGCTCAAAAATATTTCCATAAACCGTCCTTTCCTCAACTCACACTCTACCAAAATGCTCGTGCATGCTCTAATCATCTCCCGCTTTGACTACTGCAACATACTCCTCTGTGGCCTACCTTCTAACACTATCGCACCCCTCCAGTCCATCCTTAACTCTGCTGCTCGACTAATTAATCTCTCTCCTCGCTACACTCCTGCTTCACCTCTTTGCATATTCCTTCACTGGCTCCCAATTTCCCAGCGTATCCAGTTTAAATTACTAACACTGACCTACAAAGCCATCCATAACCTTTCTCCTCCACATATTTCCACACTAATCTCTCAATATCTTCCCTCACGTAATCTCCGGGCCTCCCAAGACCTCCTCCTTTCCTCCATGCTTATTCGCTCCTCACTCAATGGGCTCCAAGACTTTTCCCGAATATCACCCATCCTCTGGAATTCAGTGCCCCAACACATCCAGTTATCCACTACTTTTGGATCCTTCAAAAGAAACCTGAAAACCCACCTCTTCAAGGAAGCTTACAGCCTGTAAAGACCACAAGGCCCCCTCAACACCATTGGAGCTACTGCAACCTTCAACCTACTGTTTCCTTCCCCATATTCCTGTAGAATGTAAGCCTGCAAGGGCAGGGTCCTCTTCCCTCTGTACCAGGCTGTTATTGTTAGTTTTGTTTATTGTAAGTGATATTTGTATTTTGATGTAACCCCTTCTCATGTACAGCACCATGGAATTAATGGTGCTATATAAATAAATAATAATAATAATAATAGTAATAAACTATAGCAATTTTTACCGCGCAAATTTTACAGATAAAGTGTGTTGGGTGATCCTTTGATATTTCAAAAAATGCCCAGGCTAGGCAACCCTTGCTGCCCCTGAAAACTTCACACTTGCAAATGGTGCTGGGCACAGCCAGAGTTAGGACTGAGTATGCAGCGCTTGTTGTGGTTGCACCTCTTTCTGTCTGTGTGGAAAACTGCAAACATAACCTCCTCATCTTCCTCCTCCTCCCCTTCCCCTGCTGAGTTACTCAGCTGCATACATCTGGGTTCACACCAAGTGGGATCTACAACCTTATTGTCATCCTCCCTTCTCTCACTCTCCTCCCCCTGAGAGTTAACCTCCTTTTCCTGCCCTGACACCACAGTACATTCCACGTACGCTTCTGGTATCTGAGTTTCATCAGGATCACCTCCACCCTTGGTGGTTAATGTGTGGTGACCAGGGTCTGGATTATAAACAGCAGTCATGGATGCGTCTGGGGTGACTGACACTCATCCTGGATCCGACTGTAGAAGGTCTTTGCAATTAGCTCAAGCACCTTCTTGATTTTTGTATCTCTGTTGTGGAGCGATATCCCTCTCCCTTTAGGGCTCAATGGTTACCTCCACCTTCTGCTAATTAGACACATTTGCTGAAGGTTTATATTCATTCCGTGTATGCAGCATGTTGCTGGTGTTAGCTCTTTGGAGGATTGCTGGCGTGACATCTCGGTGGTCATTCTAAATCTAAGTGTTCCCCTCATTCGTCTACACTTTCTGTGTTTAGTTGTAGTGGGACTGACTAGTGCTCTCCCTGTCCTTTCCCTAACCAGAACCTATCGCTAGGGTTATGTAGGGATAAGGTTCCTGCTTAGCAATAGGTGCAGAACCTATATAGGGACGTTTAGGGCAGACAGGGTGATTTAAGATCTGCCTAGAGGTTTCCACTTCCCACTTCCCTAGTGTTTTGGCTTCCCCCTCCCTCTACCTCTTGTTGTGCACTTACTCCTCCCTCACCCAGCATGAAAATGGCTTTGTAGGTCAGTGTTAGTAGCTTGAAGCGGATATGTTGTAGATTTGGGAGACTTTAAAGGGATATGCAGATGAGAGAGGCTGAGAAATAGCAAGGACAGAAATGGATTAGTGGGGCAGGAGAGTTAAGAACAGACTTGAGAGGTGCAATGATGAGAAAGGGGATGATGAAGTCCTAGAACCCACATGGAGTCAAGGCTCTCTGAGTGATGTTGGCAGTTCGGAGGAAGAGGTGGTGGTCATGCTCTCCCAACTGCACAGCAAAAGAAGGAGCAGGGTGAAAAAGCACCCGTGCAGCCCCTAGCCAGAACGTCATCTGCTACTGGCCACCGCACCATTGAACTGAGCACACCAAAGCCAGCTCAAAGGAGCAGGAGTTCCCTTACAAGACATGAAGAGAGGCATAAATGTTCTTAATCTGAACACTACGTCCATGATGAGCCATCTGAATGCAAAGAATGAGCTGCAGTGGAGTACACACCTGGAAAACCAGGAACGATATGAGCCTCCTCCAGCTCTCTCTTTTGCTGCGGTCCTGGTCTCTTACTCCCCTCCAGGGCAACCTGTCTCCCTGCAAAGAGGGGATGTGACAGCACAACCACCAGCAGTGTCACACATCATCTCCACACCATCCCAATGAATGGTTCAGCTATGCATCCCCCAAATACTGGATACCATATTCTACAAGTGATTTCTAAAGATTTAACAATACTTTGGGATCATGGCAACAACAGTACATGGTACCCAGCTGCCACTACATTTTCGGCAGGCTATCTCTGCCCTGCACAAAATTGTTGCATAGAAAATAAGATGTGCACTGTGCAACACCATCAATGTAAAGGACCACTTAAACACAACACATAGACCAGTAAGCATTGGCAGGGATGTTAAATCTCTCTTTCTGCCCACTGGCTAAATGTGGTGGCTGGGCATGAGGTAGAAAGCGTTTTGGCGCATATTCTGCAGAGGATTACTGAATGTTTTTGGGATATTTCTCTGGTGTCTACTTCAAGAATAAATGCCATTTCAAGATTTGGATGAACTAATAATGGTGCGGAAATAAAAAGAGTCTTTAGTTTGTCAAAACCCACTTGTGCCTCTGGAGACCAGGAAAACATTTTGTTTTTTTGTGAGTGAAATAATTGCTAAAATGATTTTTGAAAAATTTTCTATGAATCTTCTGTAGAAATTTGCAAATTGTACAAAGCGCTGGACATCTTTTAGATTTCATGGGATAGGCCAGTCATCTACAGCACTGATTTTACTGGGATCCATGCTCAGACCTTCTGGGAGTATAATATATGCCAGAAATTGAGTCCTGGTTTGTTCAAATTCACATTTTTTAGGTTTTATATAGAGCTGATTCTCCTGTAGACATTCCACTACTAACTGGACATGCTTGTGATGTTCCTCCAAGGTATCTGAAAATGCAGTGCCTTGCGAAAGTATTCGGCTCCCTAGAACTTTTCAACCTTTTCCTACATATCATACTTCAAACATAAAGATAACAAATGTAAATTTTTGGTGAAGAATCAACAAGTGGAACACAATTGTGAAGTTGAACGAAATTTATTGATTATTTTAAATTTTTGTAGAAAATCAAAAACTGAAAAGTGTGGTGTGCAATATTATTCGGCCCCTTTAACTTAATACTTTGTTGCACCACCTTTTGCTGCGATTACAGCTGCAAGTCACTTGGGGTATGTCTCTATCAGTTTTGTACATCAAGAGACTGAAATTCTTGCCCATTCTTCCTTGGCAAACAGCTGGAGCTCAGTGAGGTTTGATGGAGATCGTTTGTGAACAGCAGTTTTCAGCTCTTTCCACAGATTCTCGATTGGATTGAGGTCTGGACTTTGACTTGGCCATTCTAACACCTGGATACCTTTATTTGTGAAACATTCCATTGTAGATTTTGCTTTATGTTTGAGATCATTGTCTTATTGGAAGACAAATCTCCGTCCCAGTCTCAAGTCTCAGGCACTGTATAAGAATGTCATCAAGATAAACAACAACAAATTGATCCTATAAATCTCAAAAACAACATTAATGAAGTGCTGAAAGGTGGCAGGGGCATTACTAAGGCTCAAAGGCATAACCAGGTATTAAAAATGTCCATATCTAGCACAAAAGGTGGTTTTCCACTCATGTCCCAGGCTAATTCGTATGAGATTATAAGCCCCTCTTAGACTGAATTTGGCAAAATCTTGACAGAATGCAGTCTGTCCAGCAGCTCAGGAATTAAGGGGAGTGGGTAGTGGTATTTAATATAATCTTATTTTTTCCCTTTAATCAATACATATCCACTGGGTTAAGTCCTTCTTTTCTACAAATGGCAAAGGTTCTCCAGCTGGCAAGAAAGAAGGTCAAAAGAAGCCTTTCTCTAAATTTTAATTTAGGTATACCTTTAGTACAATTCTGTTTCAGAAAGATTGTCAATTTTCCCAAACAGAATGGATGCTCTAGGAAACAATTCAACTGGACAGTCATAGGAACAATGAGGAGGCTGTTGATAGGCTTTTTTCTTACTGCAGACCTCACTGAACTCCTTGTACTGAGGTGGTAGTATATCATAGTTCTGATGAGAAATCCCAGATACTTGAATTTCTTTGAGAACAGATAAATTACCATGGCAATTTTTCTTACAGTTCTCAGAAGGAAAAGTAAAGGTCCTCAATGCCCAGTTGATAGATGGGTTTCGGATTGAAAACCAGGGAATTTCTAGAATAATTGGCAAATTGCCTCTTTAGAGAAAAAGAGCACTTAAACTCTATAGCGCCACCTGTTGGAAGTAGCGATCCTACAAGTCACAATCAACCCTTTAACGAGTCGTGCAATATGACTTAGGATAAAAGCCAAATCAGTATCTCAATTCGCAGACACTGTGTTTCGGGCTGTTGGCCCTCACCAGTGCGAAGCATGAGAACTAATTTGGCTAGATGAGAGGCTTTGGACTGGGGTATGTCACTCTCCATAAGGAGAAACGTTGCCCCTTAGACCCTAGAATAATTGGAAATTTCGGAGAGGAAATAAGATGAAAACTAACAGCTTTATGATGATTTCATTCAATATGGAATTCAAGTTCAATTTTATTGTAATTAATAGGTCTAGATGATAAAAGGTGATCAATCCAGTTTCCAATTCGATTGGCATGGATTTAGTCCCATTTGCAATGCTATTATCAAGTGTAAATTGTAAGTCCATAAAATTTTCTCCTGCTCCAGAATCTAACATGGCAGAGTATTAAATTTGTTGGCTCCCAATTATGACCTGTAAGGAAATGACAAAATGAGGCTATGGTGAGTGCTCTTTAACTTTATCCTGTATTGCAGATGATATGGTCTGCAAAACAGGATCTGGCCATTCAAAAAGGTTTAAATTACCTGCAGCTTTGGCATTTGTGAAGGCTATACTTCTATTATTAGGCTATTTAGTGGCAAAATATCTATTGCCCCCACAATAGAGGTGAGTGCAGCACCCCAGGGTCCTGGTCATTGCAGTAATATCGTTCTCCTCTAGGGGGGAGTGATGTTATATTTGAAGGCAATAAAGGAGATTTCTTTACCAGGTATCACAAAAATGCAACACACTTCATACTCCAGTCCACCAGGGGGAGCTATGCTCCTATTTATTAGGGCACTCTTCACAATTAGGTAAAACTGGTGGTCTGGATAGGAAGTGATATAAAGGCACAGATGATTGGCCTCGGGGAGAACAAAACATCCAACACCGCGGAGACACCATCACGTGTTTCTCAACGCAGTGATTCCAGAACACTGCCCCCATCCCTTATGGGAAATATGCAGATGCATGTAAAGAAGCTGCGGAGACACCATCACGTGTTTCTCGACGCAAGCAGTGAATAGCCAGGCCTTTCCCCGGGAAGGAACAACCACGGGAAGGGCAGCATCCTATGAAGGAAAGCCACCTATGCCAAGCATGGTATCCATCCACAGACAGCTGTTTCGGGGTTTTTGCCCCTCATCAGTGTGGAGTAGGAATCTGGCTATTAGGAGCAGTGCCTAGTAAAAAGGCTATAAAGGCACAGATGATTGGCCTCGGGGAGACCAAAACATCCAACACCGCGGAGACACCATCACGTGTTTCTCAACGCAGCTGTCTGGCTATTCACTGCTTGCGTCGAGAAACACGTGATGGTGTCTCCGCAGCTTCTTTACATGGATAGGAAGTGAGGCAGAAGCGATCTGAGCTTTGCTCAGGCAGCTGCTATCTGAGCTCCGCTCAGGTAGTTAGTCCCTGACAGGGGTGGGATCCTGTCAGAGGCCTAGACGGAAGGCCACGGAGCTGCGCCTGCCCCACGTGCGGCAGCATCCTAAGAAAAAGACACAAACAGAGAACTGTATTGTAGAGGGTGAGAAACGAAGTCATAGCAAAAGGAGAGGAAACCATGAGGAGTTCTACCCTACACAGGCTGCCTCCTTCTGAGGCGCAGGATCCAGTAGCCGGAACACCGAGGAAGCAACAGTCCATTATGCCTTCCTCCAGAGACCGGCAGGACAGCTAATTTCAATTTACTGATCCGCCCTATACCCAGGAGGCACGGTGGCAATTTGTGGGGGCTGGGGCTTGCTAGAGTCCCTGTAAAAAGCCTCAGGCCATCAGTCATACGGGTTTGTCCTATCCATCCGGGGGACAGAGAGAGACACAACATCTAGAAAACCTACAATAGTTGTAAGGACCTTATGAGAGGCTCAGCAATAAAGTACTACAACACCCAGGAGCTAGAGGAAGGCTACTGATTTCGACCTGGATAAGGGGTCTCTGGATTTGCCTTCAAACCGGTCGGACTCTGACTGCCCTGTGATCTGGTGCTCTGGACTGTGGATGCTGAAGCCTTCAGTAAAGGTAGTAGAGACTACAACCTTGTGTCCTCGTTCTTCTCTGCGCCTCACACCATCCACCATCTACATGCTGGGAATCCCTGGGGACATACTTCTAGCTGCCATAACATCACTCCAGCGGACCCCTAAGCAGCGTTGGTCGCCCTGACTGAATACCACAGGTGGCGTCACGAACATTTCCCATTTAAAGACCTTTCCCTTTTATTAACGGACCTCCCGAGGGCCACGGACTGGGTCAGCCACCGTGACATCCCCCTTAAGAACCGAAGGACCCGGTACCGAGTACCCCACTGCCGTACGGGGGTGATCCACATACATTTTTTGTATGTCACCTCTCCTTTACTGCTGAGAGATTACATCAATTTGCATGAGTTCAGGGACACTTTCCATTTCCTGTTGGTTTTTCAATGTTGATTGAGTAAAGTAGTAGTTTTTTTCCAAATACTCACAGTCTTTTCTTTCTTCGTTCATTTAGTCTCTGATCAATTCAGCTGCATATTGAATAAAGTCTTCTAAATTTTCTGGGGTCTCGACTAGGGTTGAGCGAAACGGGTCGTTCATTTTCAAAAGTCGCCGACTTTTGGCAAAGTCGGGTTTCATGAAACCCGATCCGACCCCTGTGCGGGGTCGGCCATGCGGTACGCGACTTTCGCGCCAAAGTCGCGTTTCAATGACGCGAGTGTGGGCAACGTGATGACATAGGTCCTGGTCCCCACCATCTTAGAGAAGGGCATTGCAGTGATTGGCTTGCTGTCTGCGGCGTCACAGGGGCTATAAAGGGGCGTTCCCGCCGACCGCCATGTTACTGCTGCTGATCTGAGCTTAGGGAGAGGTTGCTGCCGCTTCGTCAGAAGCAGGGATAGCGTTAGGCAGGGTCCATTAACCCCCAAACCGCTTGTGCTGTAGCGATTTCCACTGTCCAACACCACCTTCGATGTGCAGGGACAGTGGAAGCTACATTTTTTTTTTCTCAGCGCTGTAGCTCATTGGGCTGCCCTAGAAGGCTCCCTGATAGCTGCATTGCTGTGTGTACACCGCTGTGCAAACCAACTGCTTTTTTCAAAGCACAAATCCTCTTGTTCCTTCCTTTCTGCACAGCTATCTTTTTTGTTTGTCCACACTTTTTATTTAATTTGTGCATCAGTCCACTCCTTATTGCTGCCTGCCATACCTGGCTGAGATTACTGCAGAGAGATAGTAATTGTAGGACAGTCCCTGTTTTTTGTTTTTTGTGGGAGATTAAGATTGGCATTTCTGCTAGAGTGCCATCCCTGTGTGTGTGCCATCTCTCACTCAGTGGGCCATATAAAGCCTATTTATTTTTTTGGTTGATTTGGGTTCTAAATTCTACCTGAAAAAATCACTAAATCAATCAGTGGGAGATAAATATTGGCCTCTGGGCTTGTGTGCCACTCCTGACTCCTGTGTGTGCCATCTCTCACTCAGTGGGCCATAGAAAGCCTATTTATTTTTTTGCTTGATTTGAGTTCTAAATTCTACCTGAAAAAATCACTAAATCAATCAGTGGGAGATAAATATTGTCCTCTGGGCTTGTGTGCCACTCCTGACTCCTGTGTGTGCCATCTCTCACTCAGTGGGCCATAGAAAGCCTATTTATTTTTTTGCTTGATTTGGGTTCTAAATTCTACCTGAAAAAATCAATAAATCAATCAGTGGGAGATAAATATTGGCCTCTGGGCTTGTGTGCCACTCCTGACTCCTGTGTGTGCCATCTCTCACTCAGTGGGCCATAGAAAGCCTATTTATTTTTTTGCTTGATTTGGGTTCTAAATTCTACCTGAAAAAAATCAATAAATCAATCAGTGGGAGATAAATATTGGCCTCTGGGCTTGTATGCCACTCCTGACTCCTGTGTGTGCCATGTCTCACTCAGTGGGCCATAGAAAGCCTATTTATTTTTTTGCTTGATTTGGGTTCTAAATTCTACCTGAAAAAATCACTAAATCAATCAGTGGGAGATAAATATTGGCCTCTGGGCTTGTGTGCCATCTCTCACTCAGTGGGCTATAGAAAGCCTATTTATTTTTTTGGTTGATTTGGGTTCTAAATTCTACCTGAAAAAATCACTAAATCAATCAGTGGGAGATAAATATTGGCCTCTGGGCTTGTGTGCCACTCCTGACTCCTGTGTGTGCCATCTCTCACTCAGTGGGCCATAGAAAGCCTATTTATTTTTTTGCTTGATTTGGGTTCTAAATTCTACCTGAAAAAATCACTAAATCAATCAGTGGGAGATAAATATTGGCCTCTGGGCTTGTGTGCCACTCCTGACTCCTGTGTGTGCCATCTCTCACTCAGTGGGCCATAGAAAGCCTATTTATTTTTTTGCTTGATTTGGGTTCTAAATTCTACCTGAAAAAATCACTAAATCAATCAGTGGGAGATAAATATTGGCCTCTGGGCTTGTGTGCCACTCCTGACTCCTGTGTGTGCCATCTCTCACTCAGTGGGCCATAGAAAGCCTATTTATTTTTTTACTTGATTTGGGTTCTAAATTCTACCTGAAAAAATCACTAAATCAATCAGTGGGAGATAAATATTGGCCTCTGGGCTTGTGTGCCACTCCTGACTCCTGTGTGTGCCATCTCTCACTCAGTGGGCCATAGAAAGCCTATTTTTTTTTTTTTATTTGGTTTCTAAATTCTCCCTGAAAAAATCATTTTATTTTATTTGGTTTCTAAATTCTTACTGAAAAAATCATTTTATTTTATTTTGTTTCTAACGTCTCCCTGAAAAAAATAAATAAATAAAAATCAGTGGGAGATTAATATTGCCCTTTCTGCTTGTGTGCCAGTCTTGACTCCTGGGTGTGCCATCTCTCTCTCAAATAGTGGGCCATAGAAAGCCTATTTATTTTTGTTGGTTGATTTGGGTTCTAAATTCTACCTGAAAAAATCAATAAATCAATCAGTGGGAGATAAATATTGGCCTCTGGGCTTGTTTGCCACTCCTGACTCCTGTGTGTGCCATCTCTCACTCAGTGGGCCATAGAAAGCCTATTTTTTTTTAATTTGGTTTCTAAATTCTCCCTGAAAAAATCATTTTATTTTATTTGGTTTCTAAATTCTTCCTGAAAAAATCATTTTATTTTATTTTGTTTCTAAAGTCTCCCTGAAAAAAAAAAAAAAAAAAAAAAGGGAGATTAATATTGACATTTGTGCTTGAGTGACAGTCCTGCGTGTGTGGCATCTCTGTGATTTGGTGCCACAGAAAACAGAGTGTGTAACATTGTGCCTGATTTTCCTTGCGGTCTCACCAACCTGTAAAGGGATATCGAAATCATACTGAAGTTATAGCTCACCGTGTAAGTTGTTTGACAGCAATAAATAAAGTTACTTTGGTTAAGTTTTTAAAACAATGAGGAAGTCTGGTGCAAGAGGTCGTGGCCATGGGCGTTCATTGTCAGCTGGTAATGATGGTAGTGGTAGTGGAGCATCAGGTGGTCGTGGGGAAAAAAATATTCCACCTAAGTCTGGAGCTGTGGAGCCAGGTTCGTCGTCTGGCTACACAAGGCCTCGAACGCTCTCTTTTCTGGGAGTAGGAAAACCGCTTTCAAAGCCGGAGCAGCAAGAGCAAGTTTTGGCTTACCTTGCAGACTCAGCCTCTAGCTCTTTTGCCTCCTCTTCTGAAACTGGTAAATGTAAAAGCAGCGTGTCATTTGTGGATGTTCACGGTCAGGGACAAGTCGCTTCCTTGTCCTCTTCAGCAAAAACAACAACAAGAGAGAAGGATGCAGCAGGCGACACAACGGGTTACTCCATGAAGCTCTTTACACATACCGTCCCTGGCTTAGAAAGTGAAACAGTTAACAGGCCATGCCCATTACAAGTAGATTCTGACATGGAGTGCACTGATGCACAGCCACAGCCAGACTACTATGCTGGTCCTTTGACTCAGACCACAACATTGCCCTCTCAGGGTACTGACCCACAATCAGACCCTGATGAGACTATGTTGCCCCGTCACGAACGCTATACCACCGACCGACACGGTGACACAGACGAAGTTGCACACGAGCTAGAAGAGGAGGTAATAGATGACCCAGTTGTTGACCCCGATTGGCAGCCATTGGGGGAACAGGGTGCAGGCGGCAGTAGTTCTGAAGCGGAGGTGGAGGAGAGGCCGCAGCAGGCATCAACATCGCAACAGGTTCCATCTGCCGGGCCCGTATCTTGCCCAAAACGCGTGGCAAAGCCAAAACCTGTTGGAGGACAGCGTGGCCATCCGGTTAAAGCTCAGTCTGCAATCCCTGAAAAGGGATCCGATGCTAGGAAGAGTGCAGTTTGGCATTTTTTTAAACAACATCCAATTGATCAGCGCAAAGTCATCTGTCAAAAATGTTCAACTAGCTTAAGCAGAGGTCAGAATCTGAAAAGTCTCAATACAAGTTGCATGCATAGACATTTAACCACCATGCATTTCCAAGCCTGGACTAACTACCAAAACATCCCTTAAGGTTGTAGCACCCGCGGCCAATGAAGCTAGTCAGCAACGCAACATCCCTTCCGTCACTGTAAGGCCACCATTTTCCGCACCACCGGCAGTATCTGTGCAGGTTTCTTTGCCAGCCAAAAGCAGTCAGGGTCAGGGAATCACCAGTTTTGTAGGAGGAAATATTGCATCTAGGGCACCGGCGGAAACAATACCGTCTCCAACCGTCTCTCAGTCTGCCATGTCCACCGGCACACCCGCTAGTTCCACGATCTAAAGCTCTCCAGTCCAGCTCACCCTACATGAGACTCTGGTTAGAAAAAGGAAGTACTTATCCTCGCATCCGCGTACACAGGGTTTTAACGCCCACATAGCTAGACTAATCTCGTTAGCGATGATGCCCTACCGGTTAGTTGAAAGCGAAGCTTTCAAAGCCCTGATGGAGTACGCTGAACCACGCTACGAGCTACCCAGTCGACACTGTTTTTCCAGAAAAGCCATCCCAGCCCTGCACCAGCATGTTAAACAGCGCATCGTCCATGCACTCAGGCAATCTGTGAGTACAAAGGTGCACCTGACTACAGATGCATGGACCAGTAGGCATGGCCAGGGACGTTACGTGTCCATCACGGCACACTGGGTGAATGTGGTGGATGCAAGGTCCACAGGGGACATCAATTTCGGGACAGTTGTGCCTAGCCCACGGTCTAGGAAACAGTTGGCTGTAGGCGTTCGCACCCCCTCCTCCTCCTCCTCGTCCTCCTGCAGAAGCGAGAGCTCTTCCACAGAACGCAGTCGCCCAACCACTCCATCGGCAGCTGACACTGTTGCACACCAGTTGTCCCATTATGGGCCAGCTACTGGCAAGCGTCAGCAGGCTGTATTGGCTATGAAGTGTTTGGGCGACAACAGACACACCGCGGAAGTTCTGTCCGAGTTCTTGCAGCAAGAAACGCAGTCGTGGCTGGGCACAGTAGATCTTGAGGCAGGCAAGGTAGTGAGTGATAACGGAAGGAATTTCATGGCTGCCATCTCCCTTTCCCAACTGAAACACATTCCTTGCCTGGCTCACACCTTAAACCTGGTGGTGCAGTGCTTATTGAAAACTTATCCTGGGTTCTCCGACCTGCTCCTCAAAGTGCGTGGACTTTGCTCACATATCCGCCGTTCGCCTGTACACTCCAGCCGTATGCAGACCTATCAGCGGTCTTTGAACCTTCCCCAGCATCGCCTAATCATAGACGTTGCAACAAGGTGGAACTCAACACTGCACATGCTTCAGAGACTGTGCGAACAGAGGCGGGCTGTTATGTTTTTGTGGGAGGATACACATACACGGGCAGGCAGTAGGATGGCAGACATGGAGTTGTCAGGTGTGCAGTGGTCGAAGATACAAGACATGTGTCAAGTCCTTCAGTGTTTTGAGGAATGCACACGGCTGGTTAGTGCAGACAACGCCATAATAAGCATGAGCATCCCCCTAATGTGTCTGCTGATGCAAAGTTTGACGCACATAAAGGATCAGGCGTCTGCACCAGAGGAAGAGGAAAGCCTTGATGACAGTCAGCCATTGTCTGGTCAGGGCAGTGTACAGGACGAGGTAGCGGGCGAAGAGGAGGTGGAGGACGAGGAGGATGATGGGGATGAGTATATTTTTAATGAGGAAGCTTTTCCGGGGGCACTGGAAATTGGTTGCGTGGCAAGGCCGGGTTCTGGTTTTTTGAGGGACACAAGTGACGTAGATTTGCCTGAAACTGCCCCTCAACCAATCACAACCGCAGATTTGACAACTGGAACTTTGGCCCACATGGCGGGTTATGCCTTACGTATCCTCAAAAGGGACACACGCATTACGAAAATGATGAACGATGACGATTACTGGTTGGCCTGCCTCCTTGATCCTCGCTATAAAGGCAAATTGCAAAATATTATGCCACATGAGAACTTGGAACTAATATTAGCAACCAAACAATCAACTCTTGTTGACCGTTTGCTTCAGGCATTCCCAGCACACAGCGCCTATGATCGTTCTCACACGAGCTCCAGGGGGCAGCAGACCAGGAGTGTCAGGGGTGCACACATCAGAAGTGGTGTTGGACAGAGGGGTTTTCTGACCAGATTGTGGAGTGATTTTGCTATGACCGCAGACAGGACAGGTACTGCTGCATCAATTGAAAGTGACAGGAGACAACATTTGTCCAGTATGGTTACAAACTATTTTTCATCCCTTATCGATGTTCTCCCTCAACCGTCTGTTAAGGCTAGCGGAACGCACCAAATAATAAGACAGATAGAGTATGGTGCGTTCGAAGCCCGGGGTCCACCGTGCAGAGATGGAACCTGCTGCCAAGTAATGACGGACTATATGGCGGTACTCATAAGTATACACACGTGGGTTAAACTTCACCCAGCATGAAGGAAGCGATCCTGTTGCGTCACAGGATCGCGGTACCGCACATAGAGCGCGAGCAAGTAGTCAGCGAACTCAACCCCAACTAGGATTGAAGTCCGATTTGACCCTTGCTGGCACAACACCGCAACTGGGTGTGTAAGGAAACTCAATAACAATTTTAAGGCACAAGAGTGCATGCGGTGCCGCACTGACGAACGCCACTAACCACCCAGGCTTGGGTAAGGAAAGCGCAGAGGAAGTGCACGGCGCCATACTGGCGGTCACAGCAACTGGACGCTGTAATGTGTGATTAGTGCTGTAGGCTAAGTCGGGCGCTAGATAGCAACCATACACCTTCCACGAACAGACATTCAATAGGGTAGGGGTTTCCAAGGACGACTTGCACTCACAACATACACACATTAACAATTGTACACTAGCGCATGGCCGTGCGGTCATGCGCAGTTTATATAGTTGCAGCACAGGAAGTGGCCACAGAAACTTTGCCCTTCCAAGACCTGCCAAGAGGACCAATGGAATGTGCTGCAGAGCCTGAGCACATGACCCTCGATCTCCAACGGGAGATCTTGCCCTGGGCATGCTCAGGGTGTGCAGACAAGGACTTAGTCCCAGAGAAGTCCGCTCGCTGCTGACCAGCACTGGCTTTAATGGCAGAAGCTGAAGAAGCAGCAGTAACTCTCAGTACAGAGTGAGACTGAGCAAGACGCTGGGACCGACGTCCTTGCTGAGCAGACTCCACTGCGGCTGGATGAGAATGGGAGACCGCAGCGGAGATGGCTCGAGATTCCCCCTGTGCAGAAGCGGGAACTCGAGACCTAACATTACCCCCCCTCCTAGGGCCCCCCCCTCCTTGGGCCTCGCTACGCTCGAAGGCAGCAATGAGCTGTGGGGCCCGAATGTTTTCAGCAGGCTCCCATGACCTGTCCTCCGGGCCACAACCCTTCCAATCCACCAGATAGAACTTTTTGCCGCGTACCACCTTGCACCCCAAAATAGCGTTCACCTCGTAATCGTCCGTAGACGAACCCGATGTCCCGGCAGATGACTCGGAAAACCGGGACATGTATACGGGTTTCAAGAGGGACACATGAAAGGTGTCGGTGATACCCAAGCGTGGAGGAAGAGCCAAACGGTAGACCACAGGATTAACCCGTTTGAGAACCTTGAAGGGACCTAAGTAGCGAGGAGCAAACTTAGTGGACTCAACTCGCAGACTGATGTTACGGGCGGAGAGCCACACCAAGTCGCCAGGAGCAAAGGTCGGAGCGGAGCGCCGATGAACATTGGCGGAGGATCTCATTCTCTCCTTGGAGGCCCGAATGGCATCCTGCGTGCGGTCCCAAATGTCCCGTGCCTCCACAGCCCAGTCTGCCACCCTGGAGTCAGCAGAAGATACCGGCATGGGCACAGGAACACGCGGATGCTGGACGTAATTTAGGAGGAATGGAGTCTGACCGGTGGAGTCGGCTACGGCATTGTTAAGTGCAAACTCTGCCCACGGTAGCAAGGATGCCCAGTCATCCTGCCTGGCAGAAACAAAATGTCGTAAATATGTGACCAAGGTCTGGTTGGCCCTCTCTACCAACCCATTCGTCTCGGGATGATATGCCGAAGAGAGATTTAACTCAATACTGAGTAGACGACAAAGCTCTCTCCAGAATCGAGACGCAAACTGGGGACCTCGGTCACTAACAATTTTGTCTGGCATACCGTGTAGGCGAAAGATATGCTTGACGAACAAGACAGCCAACGCCCGTGCAGAAGGTAGCCGTGGAAGAGGCACCAAGTGCACCATTTTGGAAAAATGGTCGGTGATCACCCAGATAATGGTGCAGTTACGAGACTTGGGTAAGCCCACCACAAAGTCCATCCCGACCATCTCCCAGGGCCTGTCCACCACCGGCAGAGGATAAAGCAAACCAGCTGGCCGTTGCCGAGGAGTCTTGTTCTTGGCGCAAGAGACACACGCCCGAACATACTCTGCGACATCACGAGCCATATGCGGCCACCAGTATGTCCTCGCCAGTAACTCAGATGTCCTTTTGGTACCAAAATGTCCACCCACCCTGGACGAGTGTGCCCAAGAGAGAACCTCCGGTCGCAAACTGGATGGAACAAAAGTCTTGCCCGGGGGCACAGACTCTAGCGAAACCGGGGCCACAGTTCTCAAGCTCTCGGTGGGGACAATAAGCCGAGGCTCCTCCTCCGCAGATGACACAACGGAGCGAGAAAGAGCGTCGGCCCGAATGTTCTTCTCCCCAGAAAGAAAATGGAGGGTGAAATGAAACCGGGAGAAGAATAAGGACCATCTGGCCTGGCGAGAATTCAACCGCTGGGCTGTCTGCAGGTACACCAAATTTTTATGGTCTGTGAAGACTTGGAAGGGAAAACGTGCTCCCTCCAACAGATGTCTCCACTCCGAGAAAGCCAACTTCATGGCTAGCAACTCCCTGTCCCCGATGGAATAATTCCACTCTGCTGGTGAGAAGGTCTTGGAGAAAAAGAAGCAAGGATGCTTCCGACCTTGAGCATCCTTTTGGAAGAGGACTGCTCCAGCACCAACAGAAGAGGCATCCACCTCCATGATAAATGGCTTATCAACATCGGGGCGATGTAGGATGGGAGCGCTAGCGAAGTGTGACTTTATAGAGTTAAAGGCCTTGGAGACCTCCTCAGACCACAATTTGGGATTCGCCCCCTTCTTGGTGAGGGCAACCAAGGGAGCTACCAAAGTTAAGAAGTGCGGAATGAACTGGCTATAATAATTAATGAACCCCATAAAGCGCTGCACCGCTTTAAGAGAATGGGGTTCCTGCCAGTCCATCACAGCCTGTAGTTTAGCAGGATCCATAGCCAATCCCTGGGCAGAGATGATGTAGCCTAGGAAAGGTAAGGACTCCTGTTCAAACATACACTTCTCCAACTTGGCATAGAGGGAGTTTGCCCGTAGGAGGTCGAAGAGTTTGCAAACATCTCTCCGGTGGGAGTCAATATCTGGAGAGTAGATGAGAATATCATCCAGATAGACTACGACCGAGGTGGAAAGCATATCCCGGAAGATATCGTTCACAAAGTCTTGGAAAACGGCCGGGGCATTACAGAGCCCGAAGGGCATCACCAGATATTCATAGTGCCCATCCCTGGTGTTAAAAGCCGTCTTCCATTCGTCCCCCTCACGGATGCGAATCAGGTTGTAAGCACCCCGCAGATCTAGTTTAGTAAATACCCTTGCTCCCCGAAGCCTATCGAAGAGCTCAGATATCAAGGGTAAAGGATACTTATTTTTAACGGTGATGGCGTTAAGACCCCTGTAGTCTATGCATGGACGTAGTTCCCCATTCTTCTTCTGCACGAAGAAGAACCCTGCCCCAGCAGGTGACACTGACTTCCTAATGAATCCTCTTGCCAGATTTTCCTGGATGTACTGTGACATTGCCTCCGTCTCCGGGAGAGATAGCGGATAGACTCGACCCCGGGGAGGCTCAGCACCAGGCAAGAGATCAATAGGACAGTCATAGGGGCGATGGGGCGGAAGGATCTCCGCCGCCTTTTTGGAGAACTTGTCTGCATAAGACCAATACTGCTTGGGGAAAGAGGAAAGATCTGTGGGTACCTCAGTAGTAGCAACCTGAACGCACTCCCTCTGACACCTACCCCCACAAGATTCGCCCCATCCCAGGATTCTGCCAGAGGACCACTCGATATGAGGAGAGTGGTACCATAGCCAAGGTATTCCCAACAGGACCTCATCAATTCCCTCAGGAATGACGAGCAGAGATATAATCTCCTGATGAGATGGCGACATGGACAGAGTAAAAGGGATGGTTTGGTGTGTTATCTGTGAGGGCAGTGTCGACCCATTCACCACTCGTACCGTTACTGGTTGAGCTAGCATAACCAGGTGTATTGCGTGACGTTGGGCGAAGGCAGAAGACATAAAATTGCCCTCCGCCCCAGAATCCACGCAGAGCTCTACCGAGTGGGAGAATGAGCCTACAGTAATTGTCCCCTTAAAGGACAATTTAGAGGCAAACGTCGCCGTGTCTAGTGCACCTCCACCTACTACCACTAGACGCTGACGTTTCCTCGACCGCTGAGAACATCTGGTGGCTAGATGTCCTGACTGCTGGCATACATGACAGACCTTGAGTGCACCTGCGGTCCGGGACTTAGATCCCGCTTGTGACACTTCCCTGGCCTCATGTGACTCAGGAACCAGAACCGGAGATTCCAGAGGTTTGGCGAAGGTAGGAGCCAGCCGAAACCTCTGCCTACACTGGGCTCGCTCTAACCTCCGCTCGTTAAAATGGAGGTCAATTCGAGTGGAGACAGTTATTAACTCCTCCAGTGTGGCAGGAATCTCCCTAGTGGCCAGAGCGTCCTTAACGTGGTCAGCCAGGCCCCTCCAAAATATGGGGATAAGAGCTTTATCCGACCAATCCAGCTCAGAAGCTAAAGTGCGGAATTGGACGGCAAAATGACTGACCAAGGACTCACCCTGAGTTAATGCCAGCAGTTGGAGCGCAGTATCATGGGTGACTTGAGGTCCTAAAAAGACCTGTTTCAGAGTGCTCAGAAACAGCGGAGCACTCTTCACCACATGATCGCCACGCTCCCACAGCGGCGTAGCCCATTCCAACGCCCTGTCCGACAAGAGAGACACTATAAATCCCACCTTAGCCCGCTCTGTGGGAAAACGTGCAGCCAGGAGCTCGAGGTGAATAGAGCACTGACTCACAAATCCCCTACAAAATTTGCTATCACCAGAAAATTTTTCTGGCAGCGGGAGGCGAGAAAATGTCGGAGCAGGGGTGGCAATGGACAGGGTTGCTGCAGCCACGCTAGCAGCCTGTACAGCAACTGCGGTAACATCCACAGCTGAGGTTGCGCTCTCAAGAGCCGCCAACCTACCCTCCAGCTGCTGGATATACCGCAAGGATTGCTGTTTGTCCGTCATTACTAGCCATACCCTGGCGCAAGTGTAATGTTAAGGCTAGCGGAACGCACCAAATAATAAGACAGATAGAGTATGGTGCGTTCGCAGCCCGGGGTCCACCGTGCAGAGATGGAACCTGCTGCCAAGTAATGACGGACTATATGGCGGTACTCATAAGTATACACACGTGGGTTAAACTTCACCCAGCGTGAAGGAAGCGATCCTGTTGCGTCACAGGACCGCGGTACCGCACATAGAGCGCGAGCAAGTAGTCAGCGAACTCAACCCCAACTAGGATTGAAGTCCAATTAGACCCTTGCTGGCACAACACCGCAACTGGGTGTGTAAGGAAACTCAATAACAATTTTAAGGCACAAGAGTGCATGCGGTGCCGCACTGACGAACGCCACTAACCACCCAGGCTTGGGTAAGGAAAGCACAGAGGAAGTGCACGGCGCCGTACTGGCGGTCACAGCAACTGGACGCTGTAATGTGTGATTAGTGCTGTAGGCTAAGTCGGGCGCTAGATAGCAACCATACACCTTCCGTGAACAGACATTCAATAGGGTAGGGGTTTCCAAGGACGACTTGCACTCACAACATACACACATTAACAATTGTACACTAGCGCATGGCCGTGCGGTCATGCGCAGTTTATATAGTTGCAGCACAGGAAGTGGCCACAGAAACTTTGCCCTTCCAAGACCTGCCAAGAGGACCAATGGAATGTGCTGCAGAGCCTGAGCACATGACCCTCGATCTCCAACGGGAGATCTTGCCCTGGGCATGCTCAGTGTGTGCAGACAAGGACTTAGTCCCAGAGAAGTCCGCTCGCTGCTGACCAGCACTGGCTTTAATGGCAGAAGCTGAAGAAGCAGCAGTAACTCTCAGTACAGAGTGAGACTGAGCAAGACGCTGGGACCGACGTCCTTGCTGAGCAGACTCCACTGCGGCTGGATGAGAATGGGAGACCGCAGCGGAGATGGCTCGAGATTCCCCCTGTGCAGAAGCGGGAACTCGAGACCTAACACCATCATTCCCATTTGATTGCTGGGCATCCAAATTAGACACCTGGCCAGTATTGGCAGGAGCTTGCTTGCCCGGCAGCTAGTGTCCTATCAGATAGAGTATTCAGTGCTGCAGGTTCAATATTAACCGAAAAAAGGACTCGTCTGGCTACCCAAAATGTTGATGATCTAACATTCATTAAAATGAACCACAACTGGATTTCGAATTCTTTTGCCCCACCTTGCCCGGCTGACACCTAGCTTTCCTATGAAAAGCTCTTGCCTGTGGACTACTGTGAATTTCTTTTCTAATGTCTTAATTTGCTGCAGCTGATAGTCCATCATACGACATGTTTACACCTCCCTAAATGGCCAAACCCCCACACGGGGCCGTGGTATCGCGACTTGGCGCAAGCACCCGTGAGAGTGCTGTTTGTCTGAAGAGGTGGGTGTGCCCGCTTTTGGTCGACAGCACAGCCACTGGGTCCCTCATAGTACAATAAAGTGTCTCTGGCGGTGGTGGTGCGCACCCAATGTCAGACACACTGTTGTAACATGAGGGGCCCTGGGCCTGTACCGCCGGCCACAAGAGAGTTCACCCACCCCCAGGTCAAACATTGCTCTACCACTTCCACATTTATCTCTCACACTTCCACCAATGTTTAGTCTATGCGCTGACATCCTTCCATTCCTGCCACTGACAATACCATTGTGTTGACATGTATGATGGTACTTAACATAGTCAGGGGCAGTGTCCTCTATTTACCAAAGTAAATACTTTGCGCCAAATTAGTAGGTCTAAAACTACGTAGAGGATCCCACCCCTGTACCTAATGATTGCACCCTTTAGTGTTTTCGTTTTGTTTTAATGCGAGACATTCACATTTATTTATTGTTTTGGACTACTAACTGGCAGACACTCATTACAATCGGCCTCCGCTGACCAGACCACTGCTGCCCGTGTACCCCTGGAACCAATTATAAAGTGCCTACAGCCAGTCCAATTTTATTATGTTAGGCCTTCGAAGCCTGTCTGCGGTCCCTCCTTCCACTAGGCCTCCACTGACCTGTCTACTGCTGCCCGTGTACCCCTGGAACCAATTTTAAATTGCCTACAGCCAGCCCAATTTATTATGTTAGGCCTTCGAAGCCTGTCTGCGGTCCCTCCTTCCACTAGGCCTCCACTGACCAGACCACTGCTGCCCGTGTACCCCTGGAACCAATTTTAAATTGCCTACAGCCAGCCCAATTTATTATGTTAGGCCTTCGAAGCCTGTCTGCGGTCCCTCCTTCCACTAGGCCTCCACTGACCTGTCTACTACTGCCCGTGTACCCCTGGAACCAATTTTAAATTGCCTACAGCCAGCCGAATTTATTATGTTAGGCCTTCAAAGCCTGTCTGCGGTCCCTCCTTCCACTAGGCCTCCACTGACCTGTCTACTACTGCCCGTGTACCCCTGGAACCAATTTTAAATTGCCTCCAGCCAGCCCAATTTATTATGTTAGGCCTTCGAAGCCTGTCTGCGGTCCCTCCTTCCACTAGGCCTCCACTGACCTGTCTACTGCTGCCCGTGTACCCCTGGAACCAATTGTAAATTGCCTACAGCAAGCCCAATTTATTATGTTAGGCCTTCGAAGCCTGTCTGCGGTCCCTCCTTCCACTAGGCCTCCACTGACCTGTCTACTGCTGCCCGTGTACCCCTGGAACCAATTTTAAATTGCCTACAGCCAGCCCAATTTATTATCTTAGGCCTTCGAAGCCTGTCTGCGGTCCCTCCTTCCACTAGGCCTCCACTGACCTGTCTACTGCTGCCCGTGTACCCCTGGAACCGATTATAAAGTGCCTACAGCCTGTCCAATTTTATTATGTTAGGCCTTCGAAGCCTGTCTGCGGCCCGTTCTTTCTACTACTACTACACTGACCAGTCTACTGCTGCCCGTGTACCCCTTGAACCAATGTTAAAGTGCCTACAGCCCAATATTTTTTTATGTTAGGCCTTCGAAGCCTGTCTGCGGCCCGTTCTTTCAACTACTACTACACTGACCAGTCTACTGCTGCCCGTGTACCCCTGGAACCTATTTAAAAGTGCCTACAGCCCAATATTTTTTTATGTTAGGCCTTCGAAGCCTGTCTGCGGCCCGTTTTTTCTACTACTACTACAGTGACCAGACCACTGCTGCCCGTGTACCCCTGGAACCTATTTAAAAGTGTCTACAGCCCAATATTTTTTTATGTTAGGCCTTCGAAGCCTGTCTGCGGCCCGTTCTTTCTACTACTCCTACACTGACCAGACCACTGCTGCCCGTGTACCCCTGGAACCTATTTAAAAGTGCCTACAGCCCAATATTTTATTATGTTAGGCCTTCGAAGCCTGTCTGCGGCCCGTTCTTTCTACTACTACTACACTGACCAGACCACTGCTGCCCGTGTACCCCTGGAACCTATTTAAAAGTGCCTACAGCCCAATATTTTTTTATGTTAGGCCTTCGAAGCCTGTCTGCGGCCCGTTCTTTCTACTACTACTACACTGACCAGTCTACTGCTGCCCGTGTACCCCTGGAACCTATTTAAAAGTGCCTACAGCCCAATATTTTTTTATGTTAGGCCTTCGAAGCCTGTCTGCGGCCCGTTCTTTCTACTACTACTACACTGACCAGACCACTGCTGCCCGTGTACCCCAGGAACCTATTTAAAAGTGCCTACAGCCCAATATTTTATTATGTTAGGCCTTCGAAGCCTGTCTGCGGCCCGTTCTTTCTACTACTACTACACTGACCAGTCTACTGCTGCCCGTGTACCCCTGGAACCTATTTAAAAGTGCCTACAGCCCAATATTTTTTTATGTTAGGCCTTCGAAGCCTGTCTGCGGCCCGTTCTTTCTACTACTCCTACACTGACCAGACCACTGCTGCCCGTGTACCCCTGGAACCTATTCAAAAGTACCTACAGCCCAATATTTTATTATGTTAGGCCTTCAAAGCCTGTCTGCGGCTCGTTCTTTCTACAACTACTACTCTGACCAGACCACTGCTGCCCGTGTACCCCTGGAACCTATTTAAAAGTGCCTACAGCCCAATATTTTTTTATGTTAGGCCTTCGAAGCCTGTCTGCGGCCCGTTCTTTCTACTACTACTACACTGACCAGACCACTGCTGCCCGTGTACCCCTGGAACCTATTTAAAAGTGCCTACAGCCCAATATTTTTTTATGTTAGGCCTTCGAAGCCTGTCTGCGGCCCGTTCTTTCTACTACTACTACACTGATCAGTCTACTGCTGCCCGTGTACCCCTGGAACATATTTAAAAGTGCCTACAGCCCAATATTTTATTATGTTAGGCCTTCGAAGCCTGTCTGCGGCCCGTTCTTTCTACTACTACTACACTGACCAGACCACTGCTGCCCATGTACCCCAGGAACCTATTTAAAAGTGCCTACAGCCCAATATTTTATTATGTTAGGCCTTCGAAGCCTGTCTGCGGCCCGTTCTTTCTACTACTACTACACTGACCAGTCTACTGCTGCCCGTGTACCCCTGGAACCTATTTAAAAGTGCCTACAGCCCAATATTTTTTTATGTTAGGCCTTCGAAGCCTGTCTGCGGCCCGTTCTTTCTACTACTCCTACACTGACCAGACCACTGCTGCCCGTGTACCCCTGGAACCTATTCAAAAGTACCTACAGCCCAATATTTTATTATGTTAGGCCTTCAAAGCCTGTCTGCGGCTCGTTCTTTCTACTACTACTACTCTGACCAGACCACTGCTGCCCGTGTACCCCTGGAACCTATTTAAAAGTGCCTACAGCCCAATATTTTTTTATGTTAGGCCTTCGAAGCCTGTCTGCGGCCCGTTCTTTCTACTACTACTACACTGACCAGTCTACTGCTGCCCGTGTACCCCTTGAACCAATGTTAAAGTGCCTACAGCCCAATATTTTGTTATGTTAGGCCTTCGAAGCCTGTCTGCGGCCCGTTCTTTCAACTACTACTACACTGACCAGTCTACTGCTGCCCGTGTACCCCGAAACCTATTTAAAAGTGCCTACAGCCCAATATTTTTTTATGTTAGGCCTTCGAAGCCTGTCTGCGGCCCGTTCTTTCTACTACTACTACACTGACCAGACCGCTGCTGCCTGTGTTCCCCTGGAACCTATTTAAAAGTGCCTACAGCCCAATATTTTATTATGTTAGGCCTTCGAAGCCTGTCTGCGGCCCGTTCTTTCTACTACTACTACACTGACCAGACCACTGCTGCCCGTGTACCCCTGGAACCTATTTAAAAGTGCCTACAGCCCAATATTTTTTTATGTTAGGCCTTCGAAGCCTGTCTGCGGCCCGTTCTTTCTACTACTACTACACTGACCAGTCTACTGCTGCCCGTGTACCCCTGGAACCTATTTAAAGGTGCCTACAGCCCAATATTTTTTTATGTTAGGCCTTCGAAGCCTGTCTGCGGCCCGTTCTTTCTACTACTCCTACACTGACCAGACCACTGCTGCCCGTGTACCCCTGGAACCTATTCAAAAGTGCCTACAGCCCAATATTTTATTATGTTAGGCCTTCGAAGCCTGTCTGCGGCCCGTTCTTTCTACTACTACTACTCTGACCAGACCACTGCTGCCCGTGTACCCCTGGAACCTATTTAAAAGTGCCTACAGCCCAATATTTTTTTATGTTAGGCCTTCGAAGCCTGTCTGCGGCCCGTTCTTTCTACTACTACTACACTGACCAGTCTACTGCTGCCCGTGTACCCCTTGAACCAATGTTAAAGTGCCTACAGCCCAATATTTTGTTATGTTAGGCCTTCGAAGCCTGTCTGCGGCCCGTTCTTTCAACTACTACTACACTGACCAGTCTACTGCTGCCCGTGTACCCCTGGAACCTATTTAAAAGTGCCTACAGCCAAATATTTTTTTATGTTAGGCCTTCGAAACCTGTCTGCGGCCTGTTCTTTCTACTACTACTACACTGACCAGAGAGCTGCTGCCTGTGTTCCCCTGGAACCTATTTAAAAGTGCCTACAGCCCAATATTTTATTATGTTAGGCCTTCGAAGCCTGTCTGCGGCCCGTTCTTTCTACTACTACTACACTGACCAGACCACTGCTGCCCGTGTACCCCTGGAACCTATTTAAAAGTGCCTACAGCCCAATATTTTTTTATGTTAGGCCTTCGAAGCCTGTCTGCGGCCCGTTCTTTCTACTACTCCTACACTGACCAGACCACTGCTGCCCGTGTACCCCTGTAACCTTTTTTAAGCTGCAGTGAGCCACATTTTTGGTTTAAGGCCTACTACCTGTGTCTGTCTGCACCACTCAATACAGCTGTGTTCCTTTGAAAAAAGCTGAGCGTCAATCGTCTTGTTTTCAGCCTCTAGGAATTTTAAAACTGTATTGGGGCTACAACTTTGGTAGGGCCTACTAACGGTGTCTGCCGCCCCAAGGTGTGCCCCAGGTTTCGTCCACATTGCTTCGATCTTCCGACTCTCGTTTAGTAGTTGTTGCAAACTACACTGCATTAGGCCTACAAATTTGGTATGGGGTGTAGAGAGACGGTGTGTTACACTCCAAGGTGTTCCCCAGGTTTCGTCCACATTGCTTCGATCTTCCTACTCTCGTTTAGTAGTTGTTGGAAACTACACTGCATTAGGCCTACAAATTGGGTATGGGGTGTAGAGACGGTGTCTTCCACTCCAAGGTGTTCTCCAGGTTGCCTTTCCTGAGCTTCTATCTTCAGGCTCTTGTTAAATAGTGGTTAAATGGAACAACTGCATTTGGCGTACTAGTTGGTTTGGGGCCTACTAACAGTGTCTACCGCTCCTTGCTGTTCTCCTGGTTTCCTGTCCTGAAATTCCATTTTCAGGCTCTCGTTAAGTAGTTGTTAATGTTAGACTGCATTTGGCCTACTAGTTGGGTTGGGGCCTACTATCGGTGTCTGCCACTCCTTGCTGTTCTCCTCCACTGAACAAAGCTGTGCCGCCTGTTTACTACGGTTGCCAATTTTGAACTGCATTTCGACTACTTACTGATTTGGGCCTACTCTCTGTGTCAGCCTCTCATTCCAGTTGTCCTCCACTGCAATGCCCCCTGGTTACTCCTGTGTTACCAATTTTGAACTGCATTTAGCCCACTTTATTCTTTGGGCCTATATCTGTGTTTCCTCCTCATCCTGCCCATTGCCCAGCCAGTGATAGATGAGTCTGCTGGTACATTGACCCATAACGCAACATTCCCCGTGCACGCCACACAGCAAGATTGTGACCCTGCTGAAAGTCAGGTTCCTCTTCCCGCATACCATACCACCTTACACGGGGACAAAGAGGAAGGTGCAGATGAAAGTGCAGGTTCCTTCATAAGGTGGGGGGAGGAATACTAGTTGGCGACGTCACTGGCACAGGGTGTTATAAACTTAGTGCTAAGTGCAGTGGAGATCAGTATCATGGGTCAGAAAAGAGGCCGAGAGACAACAGGTTAAGAGTTCAATAATATTTATGATGGTATGCAGGTAAACAGCTATGACACAGCAAGTTAGTAGCAGACAGAGCTGGATAAGCAGTAAGCACGTGTACAGACCGTGGAAGTCCAAGTATGTGAGATCCAGAGACCTGGAGACCAGGCCAGCCTCCTAGCAGGGAACAGTCCAGCAGCAGAGATGAGTGCAGAGCAGATCCAGGGAAACAAGTCTTATGATGAAGAGATGTAGATCCGGAGACAGATGGGGTATCCCAAGGTAATGAAGAAACCAGCAAGATAGCAGTTCTTCCAGCTTGATCACAAGTCCAGGAACAAGATACTCAAGCAATGAGTAATATACAGAGCTCCCTTATATACACCACAGACAGGAACAAGGAAAGTCTGACAGGAAGCAAGATGGCCCCCGTGAGGCCAGTGACTCCATCTTAGGTAAGGGCAAAAGTAACCGAACTGAGGGCAACAGCAGACAGGAACAGATGTACAGTCCAAATCCTTACACAGGGCCTCTCATAGTACGCAAAAGTGTTGCTGCCAGTGGGAGGCGCCCCCGCCGTGCAAACACACCGCTGTACTTTGAGGGGCCCTGTGCCAGTGCCAATGCCAATGAGTGGGCCCCCCCTTCTTGCTCAGGATCACAGCACTTGCAAAGTTGAAATACTTACCTCTCCCTGCTCCACTGCCGTGACGTGGTCCAGATTTCCTGGGCCCACTAATTACTTGAACCAGCCCTACCCCCCACAACTTTAGCCAAATGACCCCCAATTTCAAATGCCTTCCAATTATTATAAGGTAAATTATGATTGACAAGCTTCTGTAACAAGAATTGATGTTTTTGCCACAAACACGAAACACGAAACCCAATGCAAGTCAATGGGGGAGCATAGTCGGCAGTGAGTGGAGGCCAGGAAAACACCTACACTGCCCATTTTAGGGCAGTGTAGGTGTTTTCCTGGCCTCCACTCACTGCCGACTATGCTCCCCCATTGACTTGCATTGGGTTTCGTGTTTCGGTCGATACCCGACTTTTCACGATAATCGGCCGATTCCACTCGACTCGACTTCTAAGATAGTCGGGTTTCGCGAAACACGGCTCGACTCTAAAAAGGTCAAGGTCGCTCAACCCTAGTCTCGACCCTTGCAAATTCATCCTCTATTGTCTCTCTTTAATCCTAGTCAAAATTGACTCCTCTGTGCAGCTAAATTCCATGTGGGGTCTGCCACCCAGCGGCAGAATTAAGAGGCATATTCAGCTACATAGTGCCGCCCTTAATATAAATTTTACAATTTGGTTTTGGCGGTAGTACAGCGATTCGGGCATAAAATACTTGATTTATAGCTGTGATCAATGAAACTAAGTCATTATGGTGGTCAGAATTCTGAAAGTTCTGAAGTTTAGCAACTTGTTGCCTCAGGGTGGCTACAACAGATTCCATTTTGTGTTATGGTCTGACCTGGGATGGAATAGTGATATAGCAACCATGATGGACAACAACGGCAGGTAGCATAGTCAGGAAAAGCCAGAAGTCGGTACACGGGAGCAGCAGTATGGTCTTGAGAATAAGCAGGTTGCATAGTCAGGAATAGCCAGAGGTCAGTACATGGGAGCAGCAGTATAGTTAAAGGATCAGCAGGTTGCATAGTGAGGAATAGCCAGAGGTTGGTTCATGGTAGAATTCTATAGTGTGTGTATGTATGTATATATGTATGTTCTTCATGTATACATGCATGTCTCTATATGTGTGTGCCCTGTGCATGCATCTGTCTCTCTCTCTCTCTCTCTATATATATATATACTGTATATATGTGTGTTCTGTGCATACATGTCTCTATTTATGTGCTCTTTGCAGGCATGTCTCTGTATTTGTGTTCTGTTCAGGTATGTCTTTGTATGTACATGCTCTGTGCATACAAGTGTCCATATGTATGTGCTCTTTGCAGGCATGTCTATGTGTTTATATGTTCTATTCATGCATGTCTTTCCAAATACAGGTGCTTCTCACAAAATTAGAATATCATCAAAACGTTATTTTATTTCAGTTCTTCAATAGAAAAAGTGAAACTCATATATTATATGAAGTCATTACAAACAGAGAGATCTATTTCAAGTTTTTATTTCTGTTAATGTTGATGATTATTGCTTGCAGCCAATGAAAACACAAAAGTCATTATCTCAGTAAATTAAAATAATTATAATTTACAAAATCACTTGCCAAGGCTTCCTATGCATTTAGTCTGTTTCAGTAGGCTCCACAATCATGGGGAGGACTGCTGACTTGACAGATGTCAAGAAGGCAGTCAATGACATAAACCACAAGGACTTTAAGCCACAAAAAGTCATTGCTTAAGAAGCTGGCTGTTCACAGAGTGCTGTACCCAAGCATATTAATGGAAAGTTGAGTGGAAGGAAAAAGTGTGGTAGAAAAAGGTACACAAGCAACCAGGATAATCGCAGCCTTGAAAAGATTGTTAAGAAAAGGCCATTCAAAAATTTGGGGGAGATTCACAAGGAGTGGGCTGCTGCTGGTATCAAGCCACTCATGACCAATACACAACGTCAGAAGCATCTTACCTTGGCCAAGTAGAAAAAGAATTGGACCGTTGCTCAGTGGTCCAAGGTGTTGTTTTCAGACAAAAGTAAATTTTGCATTTCAATCAAGGTCCCAGAGTCTGGAGGGAGGAAGAGTGCACAGGCACACAATCCAAGCTGCCTGAGGTCTAGTGTGAAATTTCCACAATCAGTGATGGTTTGGGAAGCCATGCCATCTGCTGGTGTAGATCCACTGTATTTTTTCTAGACCAAATTCAGCGCAGCCATCTACAAGGAAATTTAGAGCACTTCATGCTTCCCTCTGCCAGCAAGCTTTTTGGAGACGGAAATTTAATTCTCCAGCAGGACTTGGCAGGTGTTCACACTGCCAAAAGAACCAATACCTAGTTTAAAAACAACAGTATCACTGTGCTTGATTGGCTAAGAAACTCGCCTGACCTTAACCCCATAGAGAATCTATTGGGTATTATCAAAAGGAAGATGAGACACCAGACCCAACAATGCAGACGAGCTGAAGGCTGCTATCAAAGCAACCTGGGCTTCCATAACACCTCAGCAGTGTCACAGGCTGATCACCTTCATGCCACACTGCATTAATGCAGTTATTGATGCAAAAGGAGTCCTGACCAAGTATTGAGTGAATTTACTGAACATACATTTCAGTAGGTCAACATTTCAAATTTTAAATCATTTTTCAAGCTGGTGTTATAAAGTATTCTATTTTAATGAGAATTACTTGTAGGTTTTCATTGGCTGTAAGCCTTAATCATCAACATTAACAGACATAAACACAAATAGATCACTTTGTTTGTAATGACTCTATATAATATGAGTTTCACTTTTTGTATTGAAGAACTGAACTAAATTACCTTTTTGATGATATTCTAATTTTGTGAGAAGCACCTGTATGTGTTCTGTGCATACAAGTGTCTGTATGTATGTGCTCTTTGCAGGCATGTCTCTGTATTTATGTGTTATTTTCAGGTATGTCTTTGTATGTATGTGCTTTGCCCATACAAGTGTCTGTATGTATGTGCTCTGTACAGGCATGTCTCTGTATTGATGTGCTATGTGCCTGCATGTAACTGTTTGTATGTATGTCTCTGTATGTATTTGCTCTGTGCATGCATGTCTTTTTTGTATGCATGTTTCTGTATGTATTTGCTCTGTGCATGCATCTGTCTGTATGTACACCTCTGGCAAAAATTAGGAGACCACCACATCAAACCCTATCATGAGCAGCTGGAATGTAATCAAGAGCATGGGTAGTCACAAGTCATCAAACAAAGAAGACTTGCTTAAATTTTTGTTCCAGAAGCAGTGTGAAAGACTGGTGGAAAGCATGCCAAGATTCATGAAAGCTGTGATTAAAAATCATGGTTATTCCACAAAATATTGATTTCTGAACTCTTCCTGAGTTAAAACATTAGTATTGTTGTTTCTAAATGATTATGAACTTGTTTTCTTTGCATTATTTGAGGTCTGAAAGCACTGTTTTTTTTAATGTTGCCCATTTTTCTTTGTCAGAAAAAAAATACAAAATGTATTGCTTTGAAATTCTGAGACATGTCAGAAGTTTATAGACTAAAAGAACAATTTACATTTTACTCAAAAATATATCTATAAAGAGAAAAATCATACAAACTGAAAATTTTGCAGTGGTCTCTTATTTTTTGCCAGAGCTGTATGTGCTCCATGAATGCATGTATCTGTATGTAGGCACTCCATTTATGCATGTATCTATTTGTATGTGTTATGCATACATATATCTGTATTTACGTGCATGAGTATATGTATGTGCTCTGTGTCTGTGCTGTGTGTATGCACATATCTGTATGTACAGTCATGGTCAAAAGTGTTGGCACACTTGAAATTGTTACAGAAAATAAAATTTTTCTTCCAGAAAATTATTGCAATTACACGTTTTATTATACACATGTTTATTTTTTTAAGACACAAAAAAGCACAGTAAGGTCAAAAATACTCTGTTGTAAAAAAAATCACAGCAATAAGCAAGTGCTTGTCAAAAGATGGAAAAAAACCAGGGTATTTAGTTGATACTTTTTTTGCAAAAAAATGTATACTAAGCTGCACCACCAATCGTCAAGGTATACCCTTATAGAGCAGTCCTATCTAATGTATATAATCCCTATCTGATGTATTTAAAACCTGATCATCTGTATAGTACCTGTATAAGCAGGGTTCAGAGAAGGAATATCCATGTGGACATGCAGGATGGAACAGCTTAAATGCAAATAGACCCACAGAGGAGTGATGGACTCCCCAGTCTTGTAGAAAGAAGAGAACAATTATATGTATAATATTATTATGCATGTCCACATGGATATTCCTTCTCTGAACCCTGCTTATACAGGTACTATACAGATGATCAGGTTTTAAATAAATCAGATAGGGATTATATACATTAGATAGGACTGCTCTATAAGGGTATAGCTTGACGATTGGTGGAGCAGCTTAGTATACATTTTTTTGCAAAAAACGTATCAACTAAATACCCTGTTTTTTCCATCTTTTGACAAGCACTTGCTTATTGCTGTGACTTTTTTTACAACAGAGTATTTTTGACCTCACTGTGCTTTTTTGTGTCTTCAAGTTTTTTGGTGGTGTGAACAGGTTCCTACCAACTTGTTCAATGTGCAAGTAGCCCCTGTGTTTCTGGTTCTATATTTATTTTTTTGTGTTTATCACAAAAACATTTAAAAACAGAGGAAAAAAGGTAAATTGGAGATCATTTTACACAAAACCGTAAAAATGAGCAAGACAAAATTGTTGGCACCCTCAACTTAATATTTGCTTGCACATCCTTTGGAATAAATAACTGTGATCAATCACCTACTATATCTATCAACAAGCTTCCTACACATCTCAACTGAAATTTTGGTCCACTTTTCTTTTGCAAACTGCTCCAGGCTTCTAGGCTTCTAATATTTGAAGGGTGCCTTCTTCCAATAGCAATGATAAGATTTCTCCACAGGTGTTCAACGGGATTTACATCTGGACTTATTGCTGACCACTTCAGAACTCTCCTGAGCTTTGCTTCCATTCATTTCATGGTGTTTCTTGAGGTCATTGTCCTGCTGGAAAACCCATGACCAAGGACGCAAGCCCAGCTTTCTGACACTGGGCACTACATTGTGACCCAAAATCCATTGGTACGCTTCAGATTTCATGATCCCTTGCACACAATTAAGGTACTCGGTGACAGAGGCAGCAAAACAACCCCAAATCAACTTTGAACCTTCATCATGTTTGACTCTAGGTACTGTGTTCTTTTTTTGTATGCCTCATTCCATTTTTGGTAAACAATAGAATGATGTTCTTTATCTAAAAACTCTATTTGGTCTCATCTGTCTGCAAGACACTTTCCAGGAAGGATTTTGGCTTGCTCATGCACATTTTGGCAAGCTGCAGTGTAGCTTTTTTATGTCTTTGTGTCAGCAGTGGGTCCTCCTGGGTCTTCTGCTATAGCATTCTATTTCATTCAAATGTTGATGGATAGTTTGCACTTACACTAATGTACCCCGAGCCTGCAGGGATTGTCTGCCACACACTGTGATTACGCAGCCATCTTTGTTGTGGTATTACAGTGTTTGGCTTGCCGCACAGCGTCATCAGGTCTATAAGAGACCTGCCGCCTCCTTTCTTGTCACATTCAGCTCCCGATTCAGACAGTGTAGGGAGAGCTACTACAGAGATAGGGTCAGATTTGGGGATTTATTAGTTAGTGTGGGTGTACCATCATAGAATTCACAAATCCAGGTAAACTAACAGTCCTTCTAAGGACTAATTACTGAGTATATAGATTACAGTACTAGGTAGGCAAGGGAGCGTATGTGGCTCTATACATATCAGTGCAAGGCATACAGGCACTGTATGTGAGTATATAGATACCATTGCATACAGCAAGAGGGTCCATTCCATTACTGTCTGCTGCTGCTTCCTATTACATATATACCTAGCCCCAGGTATCAGTGGCTAGGAAGAATTTTTTTGGCATCTTAATCCTGATTATTTTTATTCCAAAGCAACCCAGAGCCCCCCCCCCCCCCCCTTTTTTTTTTTTTGCTTTTTCACATATTGGACATTATGGTTTCTCTGTCAGACCCCTGATCTATCTGTGGGATACAAATTTGGGCATTTCTCGCATCCGTTACACTGTATTTGCTGTCGGTTACCCTTGTTCTATACAGCATTTTGGTGGGAAAAAAAACGGCCACATATTGCACATTGTGGTTTCTCTGTCAGATGCCAGATCTAACTGTGGGCTACAAATTAGGGTATTTCACGCCTCAATTCCACTGTATTTGTTGTCTGTTACCCTCATTCTATACAGTATTTAGGGGAAAAAATACAAAAATACAGGCCACATATTGCACATTGTGGTTTCTCTGTCAGACGCCAGATCTAACTGTGGGCTGCAAATTAGGGCATTCAGGCCTCCATTCCACTGTAGTTGCTGTCTGTTACTCTCATTCTATACATTATATTGGGGGAAAAATACAAAAATACAGGCCACATATTGCACATTGTGGTACCTCTGTCAGACGCAAGAGCTATCTGTGGGCTACAAATTTGGGCATTTCAAGCCTCCATTCCACTGTATTTGCTGTCTGTTACCCTTGTTCTATACAGTCTTTTGGGGGCAAAAATGCAAAAATATAGGCCACATATTGAGCAGTGTGGTTTCTCTGTTAGACGCCAGATCTATCGGTGGGCTACAAATTAGGGTATTCCAGGACTCCATTCCACTGTATTTGTTGTCTGTTACCCTCATTCTATACATTATACAAAAACACAGGCCACATATTAAACTGTGTGGTATCTCCGTCACATGCCCCATCTATCTGTGGGCAAAAAATTGGGGCATTTCAGGCTTATATTGAAATGTTTTTGCTGTGTGCTACCCTAGTTAGTGACACTATTTTGCTGTAAAAAATGAAGAAAATCTAGGCCACATATTTTACAGTGTGGTATCTCCGTGACATGCCTCATCTATCTGTTGGCTACAAATTTTGGCATTTGAGGCTTCCATTCACCTTTTTTGCTGTGTGTTACCCTAGTTCTATACACTGTTTTACTGTAAAAAATAAAAATACAAGCCATATATTTTACAGTCTCTGAAAAAAATACTTTTTATGATCATTATTATGGCTGCTTTATGACTGTCTCAAATGCACCAACTACTACCACCATCATCATCTTCTGCGTAGAGGCAGTTACTGCACAGATAGAAAGTCTGAGGAGCAGAGGGTGAATACTTGGTTGGTGTTGCACTCTGTCTCTCTATTACTAAGGCGAAATCTTCTAGATTAAATCATGACTGTAAGAGCCAGATCAAGAGCACGTGTAAGAGCACAGGGCCATAACTCGCAATGACCCAAGCCTGTGTTTTTTCTCGCAACTCTATTCAGCTGTGCACAAACTATGTGAAATTGCTCTCTAGACCCCACTGGGTCTTGTCACAGTTCTATGTTGACTACAGTCCACAGATTTTATCTAGATCCCGAATGTCACCTCTACTTTACCAGCATGATGAATTAATAGGAAAAGCACAGGGTTTTTATGAAGCTGTTCTTTTCTTGCCAAAGAAAGTAAATAAGATCAATGAGGTGGTTTGCCGCACACACAATGGAGAAATAGTAAAGATTACAATTACTTTAAAAACGACTTAATAATTACTTCACTAACTTGCTTTAACTGTTACAACATTATTTTCCGATGGATTCTTTAGATGATGAATATGAAGCAAATAGGTATGAATTATTAGCACCCAAATGATGTTACAGAAGTCAAAGTAGACAACATGTGTGGCAAGGATTCATTACCGAAATTTTGAATTATGATACTAGCATCATGTTGTGCATTGATGTGAGCCACAAAGTCATTCAAAGTGAAACTGACCTTGATGAAATGTACAATTTGCACTCAAAAATTGGATCACACGCCTTCCATGATGCTTGCATTAAAGAACTGGTTGAACAGTTTTTTAAGTAGGAAGACCAGGCTGCGTGTACCTGTGCTGCACTGGATCCGGAACTGTCGAGGCTGTGACCACTGTTTCCTGGGGGAAGGCATAGGGGATTGAACATGACCTATGACCCAGGAAGAGGTGGCATGTTTAGACAGGAAATCTGGATGTAAGCTGAGTGAAAAAGCGTGCAAAGCAGGAGTGAGTCCCCTGCTGTCAGTGTGCAAGCAGCAAGGGGGCAGCGCACTATGCCCCCGAAGAGCCGGCGCTGCGACGGACTGCCGGTGACCCAGAGGACAGACAGACACGGTGACCCAGAGGCATGGGGCAAGGCTAAGATAAAGCAGGCAGGACAGCAGAGACATTTTGCGTGGACAAGCAGCACATAGTAGGCTGAGCAGCGTGCTCCGTCCTTTGAGCACTGGTGCTGCAAAGGACTGCTCCCGTTGGCTACAGCCACTAACAGTGGTACTTTCAGAGAGTGAGGCGCCATGCGCTCCGTGGCCGTGAGTACAGCACATTTGCACAGTAGAGAGAGCCAGTTCGTGCTACATGTCCAGCTTGGATAACCAATATTATAAGTCACAGAGGAATCTAGTAGGACGTTGGTATGGTCAGCAAGGTACTCCCTCTGCATCTTCCAAAACTTTGCACTCCTTGTGAGACTACCACATGCCTCAGGGCCAGGTCAATGGGTTGGTCAGAGAAAACTCTCCCAGAACTTTTACAGTGTTCCACTGACTCTGCTGGATAGGAGTTGTGTCTCTCTCACATCTGTCCTCCTTGGTTGGCTAACAAACTGTGACCACTGCTGCCAGCATTTTCAGATGTTATTTTTTTAATAATTCCACAAGAAGGGCCCTCTGGTACTCCAACATTTTAGTACAACTGTTTGCCTCTGGAATAAGACATATAAAGTTCTCCATGTATCATGGGTCTAGAAGTGTCAACAATCAGTATTGCCTATCACCCAAAATTTTGAAAACGCAAGGGTCACAGGAAAGGCAGCATAACATAAACTGAACCATGCATGGCTGACTGCTAATAGGGAAGACTTCCATGTCCTCACCAAGAAGACGACAGACAATGCTCTCCTTCTCCTCCCTGTCCTCAGGCAATCCACGCTTAACAGATGGTCTGACAGTTGTGTTTGTAGTACCGTGCATAGCGCATGAAACTAGCTCCTGTTCTTCCTCCTCTTCCTCTTCCTCATTGTCACCCAATCCACGTTGGGTTGAGATGAGGCTGGGATGTGTGTAATCACTCTGCATGGTTCCTAGCTCAGTCTCATCATGCTCTGCAAGCAGTGAATCCTCTTTGCTTGTGAGCAGAGAACATTTAATGCTCTATTAATTGGCCTCCCCCTCTCTTGACTTTGCCCTCTCCAGTCCATCCTTAATGCTGCACTCGGACCTGTCCTCTTTTTGCGAGCCCTTACACTGGCTGCCCATTCATTGTAGGATCCAATTCAAAGTACTTGTTCTAACCCACAAAGCTCTCCACAGTGCGGCACCCACTCACATCTCCTCCCTCATTTCTGTCTATCAGTCTAGCCAATTGCTGCACTCTGCAAACGACTTTCGACTAACCTCTCCACTAATTATTACCTCACGATCCTGACTCAAAGACTTTTCCCACGTTGGGACAATAATATGGAATGCTGTACCCCAAGAATTTTGGACCAGCCCCAAATTGCAGTTTTAGGTGTTGCCTCAAAACACATTTATTCAGAGCAGCCTATCAAGTTCCTTAATCCAAGTCATTTTATGTGTAAGTGTGTGTGTAGCCCATTCACTATCTCTATATACCACCCACTCCCTGGAGATGGCTGGACTATCAATATAAATACATAAATATAAATTATTGTGAATACACACCTGAACTTTATATCTCCCCCACCTCATTGTAGATTGTAAGCTCTTACGAGCAGGGGTGTTTTATTTTACTTTAATTATTGTATTACTGTTAACATTGTTACTTATGACTGTATTGTTTGAAACTGTTAAACTGTAAAGCGCTGTTGAATATGTTGGCGCTGTATAAATAACGATAATTATTATAATTATTAGAACTCAAAGAAACGGGATGTTGAAGCTAATAATGGCGTGTCCGCCGCTCACGATCTTGGTGGAGTTCTCAAAGTTTTGGAGGATGGTACATATGTCTGACATCCATGTCCACTCCTGAGGTCTTATGTGTGGAGTCAGAACTGAATACCGCTGCCGTTGTTGATGTTGGTAGTCAACAACTGCCCTTTTTTGTTTACAAATCCTTTCGAACCTTATGGAGTGTACAGTTCCAACGTGTGGGGAACCAGTCTGGGAGCCAGAATGTCATGAAGTGACTGTCCTAGCGTGACATGGCCCAACGGGTGGTCGGTCTCAAAATGACAAAACTCACAAGGGAACACCGGGGACACAATAACAACGATGGACCCTGCAATAGGGAACGGGGAAATGGGCACCTCCTGCACTCTCCTAAGGATGTGCCCTAATCTTCCTGACGTCCCTATACAGGTTCTTTCAACCTGTCACCGAGCAGGATGCCTCAGACCTCGCTCACCCTGCACCTATCCATGGGTAGGGAATTGGCAAGTGAGAACACAGGTCCCACCGCTGCACTAATTAAACACCAAGGGAAGGAAAGACAGACAAGGTAAACGAAAACAACACTTAGCTTTCTCTGCTGCAATGCACCGCAAAGCAGAGTAAGGCACCAGATAAGAATTTGGCTGAAGAACCGCAGTACTCAGCAACCTCCTTCTCCCCCAAGGTTGGTCTCCAAAAAAGGACCTGTATAGCCAACAGTCAGCTGATGCAGCAGGTGACCTTTTGAAGGATGGTGGGAGTGGTCACCACCCACATCAGCTGGCCCAGCAGCAATGCAATGCAATAACACCAGCAGCCACCGGGGGAAGAAAACTGCATTAACCCCCGATGACCAGAAAGGAAAAAGGTTTTAATCAGAGGGAAACCAGATCTGCCACAGATGCAAACATGGATCGTGACACAGAAACTGCAAACGCTGATGAAGCGCGGCAAGGGTGGCTGAAGCTGTAGCTGACTTTCTAAAATGGGCACACAGGTGGCATACTTTCACAAGCTGATCCAGCAGCTAGCAGTAGCTTTGGACAAACTGTTGAACAATGAGGTTAAGCACATGAGCCAGGCATGGTACATGTGTGAGCTTGCATCGCCTCAGAGCCGACAACAGGTTCCACCCAGTGTCACACATGACCATGCCTGGCTGTAGGTTCAGCGGTGTCAGCCACAGACCTGCCTGCTCTTTCAGAGCTGTCCACAACTCTTCAACATTGTGCGGTTTGTCACCTAAGGATATTATCTTCAGCACTGCCTGTTGCCACTCAGCTGAGGCAGTGCTGCAGTGCTTCCAGCTTGTGACTGATGTGATCATTTCGGGGATGAGGCTAAAGAGGAGGAGAATGAGATGCAGGAGCTGTAGATTGTGGGGGCAACCCAGATTGACGTAGGTCCCGCAATCATCGACTTACTGTTATTCCACAGCCTCTACTCACTGCAAGGCCCTTCACTGGCTTCCTATTGCCCAGAGGCTACATTTCCAAACCCTAACTATGACATACATAGCCACTGTAACGCCCACAGGGTGTGACAAGGTATAGTGGACTCACTAGACCACTGATGGCGCAGTGGCGGCTGTATGCCTGATACTCAAAAGACAGGAGAGTGGATCTCATAAACCAAAAGATATTTATTAACAAGGTAAAAACAAAAAGGAAAAAGATGTCAGAGGGAAAGAACCTCTGGATCACAACACTGTACCATGTAGTGGAGCACCGGGCAAGGTGTACCCCTATACAGGGATTCCCCCATCACAACACCAGGTGACCTGAATGCCACAAATCCAGGACCAGAGGATGACCCGTACTGACAAACTAGCAACACTGTAGAATACTAGGGCCTGATGGTGGAGAGAATCCCAGATGCTCCATGAAATCCAGAAAGGTTGATGCCACCGGTAGCAGGGTCTGGAGGGTTCCGTGAGGAGAGGCAAGACAACTTGGAGTGGGAACCGGAGAGACCAGAGGAGTCCGGGATGGGAATTGCCAGAAGAGGAGGTATAATTAAAGTGCAGAGCACAGCAGAGCGTCGCCTGAAGCTGAGGCAACAATCCAGAGAATGAACACGTTGCCCAGGCACCTCCCTTAAGGGGAGGGTGCTTTTTATGCACAGAGCATCATAACACAGACAGCCCTAATAGCGAACAGGTGCCCTGTTGTTTCAAGTATGTGCAGGAAGCGGGGCGCGGCTCCTAAGAGCATTTCCAGGAGACCTGCCAAGAGGATGCAGGTTCTTAGCAGAGAAAGGAGCCGCTGATCGTCTGGAGCCACGGAGAGGGTGAGTAAGGCTGTGTGATAGACGCCGATCTCCCTGCGCAGCGGAAACCGGACCTGCGGCTGAGGGCATGACAGCCATCCATAACATGTCTCCTTCATACATCTGTGTTCTGTGGTCTCACAAGGTCCGAATATTAATGCATCTCTACATGCGATATCATCTTGCCCTGCTTCAAGTGGACCAAAAGAGGGCCAAATCTATGAATGGAAAAGTGAACAGCTCTTCAGTGTCCAATTGTGGGATCAGTTGTCTCCCAGGACTCGGCATGGTGGGGGCAAGGAGTCTCAGGGTGAGGGATATGCGATCCAGACTCAAGGTTATTCAGACTTGACCATGTGGAAGACAGAGTTCTGGTGGTGGTTGCAAAGTCACTGGAAGTATTATCCGCTATCCAATCAACAACCTTTTGACACTGCTCTGGCTTCAATAGTGGTGTGCTGCTGCGGTCCCTTAGTAATTGGTATAGGCCTTTGCGCAGTAGCACCAACGGGTCATATCATACTCACCCATTGTGAGAGGAGTTTAGTGGGCAAAAAAAGCCTAGTTCCTATTGTTAGGTAGATTGGGAAGAATATTGCAAAAATAAAGGACCTATGGCTCTAATGTAGCAGACCTGCACTGAAACGTTTTTTTTTTACTTGAATAGGGTACACCATATATCAGAACACACTTTCTGAAGGAAACAAGGATTAAGTGACAGAAGGATTGCTTATCTCTCAGGCAAACGGGCATTATCCTCTTTACGATCTATGACGTATAGGTATCTCATAGGTTACCTCCCCCTGTTTCATGAGGGCTCCGGTGATGAGCCCCCAACTTTTCTGGCATGTCAGTTGATTTCATTGTTCAGAATCGCCAGATCCATCAATATATAAAAATAATTAATCCGATCGGCAAACAGCATAACGAGAAAAAAATCGAAACCCCAGAATTACGCTTTTTCGGTCACAGTAACACTGCATCCAAACGCAATAACAGGCAATCAAAACATCATATCTACCCCAAAATAGTATCAATAAAAACATTAGCTTGACACAAAAAATAAGCCCTCACCCAACCCCAGATTATGAAAAATGTAGACGCTACGGGTCTCAGAAAATGACTCCATTTTTTTTTCAAAGTTTGGATTTTTTTTTCAACACATAAAAAAGATATACACATTTTTGGTGTCTACAAATTCCTAATGACCTAGAGAATCATAATAGCTGGTCAGTTTTAGCATTTAGTGAACATGATAAAAAAAATCCAAAAAACAATTATGGAATTGCACTTTAAAAAAAAAAAAAAACGGTCCGTCGGGTAGAGAAAACGTTCAGAGGAATGTTTTTTCTGCACGTCGGAAAATCGGTCAGTGACTTAGCCTGCGGTGCCCGTCACTGGCTACAATGGAAGCCTATGGGCAGGAATCCAGCGACGGGTCCCGCCTTTTCAAAGACAGCATGCGTGGAAGAATTTCCCGTCATCAATAGTAACAAGATATAATGTTAAAAATAATAATAATAATAAAAAAAAATCGCAATATTCTCACCTACCGGCGTTTTATTTTTTTTAACCTGGTTTGTGTATGCGAAGACGCATACACAACAGGTGCACATAGGCTCGACGGGTCCGTCAGAAAGATGGGCCCAGTGCACACGTTTTCCACAATCTGCATAGGATCCGTCATTTCAACGTCTTGACGGATCCTGTGCAGATTTGGAAGACGGAAGTGTGAAAGAAGCCTAAGAAGATAGAATGTAGCCAGGCCTGAGGGTCATGGAGGAAAAGATGGCCAGGCTGTGAGACATGTCTTCCTACACTAAACTGAAGATGCAGTGGCACAACAAGAAGTATGTGACCTTGATCAAATGCACTTGTAGAGTAGTAGTACTACAACCCCTGGCAAAAATTATGGAATCACTGGCCTTGGAGGATGTTGTTTAATTTTGTAGAAAAAAAGCAGATCACAGACATGGCACAAAACTACAATCATTTCAAATGGCAACTTTCTGGCTTTAACCCCTTTACCCCCAAGGGTGGTTTGCACGTCAATGACCAGGCCAATTTTTACAATTCTGACCACTGTCCCTTTATGAGGTTATAACTCCGAAACGCTTCAACGGATCTTAGCGATTCTGAGATTGTTTTCTTGTAACATATTGTACTTCATGATAGTGCTAAAATTTCTTCGATATAACTTGCGTTTATTTGTGAAAAAACGGAAATTTGGCGAAAATTTTGAAAATTTCACAATTTTCCAACTTTGAATTTTTATTCTGTTAAACCAGAGAGTTATGTGACACAATATAGTTAATAAATAACATTTCCCACATGTCTACTTTACATCAGCACAATTTTTGAAACAAACTTTTTTTTTTCAAGGAAGTTATAAGGGTTAAAATTTGACCAGCAATTTCTCATTTTTACAACCAAATTTACAAAACCATTTTTTTTAGGGACCACCTCACATTTGAAGTCATTTTGAAGGGTCTATATGGCAGAAAATACCCAAAAGCGACACCATTCTAAAAACTGCACCCCTCAAGGTGCTCAAAACCACATTCAAGAAGTTTATTAACCCTTCAGGTGATTCACAGCAGCAGAAGCAACATGGAAGGAAAAAATTAACATTTTACTTTTTAGTCACAAAAATGATCTTTCAGCAATAATCTTTTTAATTTCCCAAGGGTAAAAAGAGAAAATGGACCTCAAAAGTTGTTGTCCAATTTATCCTGAGTACGCTGATACCCCATATGTGGGGGGGACCACTGTTTGGGCGCATGGCAGGGCTCAGAAGGAAAGGAGCGCCGTTTGACTTTTTCAAGCTAAATTTGGCTGGAATTGAGATCGGACGCCATGTCGCGTTTGGCGACCCCCTGATGTGCCTAAACAGTGGAAACCCCCCACAAGTGACCCTATTTTGGAAACTAGACCCCCTAAGGAACTTATCTAGATGTGTCATGAGCACTTTTATCCCCCAAGTGCTTCACGAAAGTTTATAACGCCCGGGCGTGAAAAAAAGAAATCCTATTTTTTCCACAAACATGATCGTTTAGTCCCCAATTATTTATTTTCTCAAGGGTAAAAGGAGAAATTGGACCCCAAAAGTTGTTGTCCAATTTGTCCTGAGTACGCTGATACCCCATATGTGGGGGGGACCACTGTTTGGGCGCATGGCAGGGCTCAGAAGGAAAGGAGCGCCGTTTGACTTTTTCAAGCTAAATTTGGCTGGAATTGAGATCGGACGCCATGTCGCGTTTGGCGACCCCCTGATGTGCCTAAACAGTGGAAACCCCCCACAAATGACCCCATTTTGGAAACTAGACCCCCTAAGGAACTTATCTAGATGTGTCATGAGCACTTTTATACCCCAAGTGCTTCACGAAAGTTTATAACGCCCGGGCGTGAAAAAAAAAAATCCTATTTTTTCCACAAACATGATCGTTTAGTCCCCAATTTTTTGTTTTCTCAAGGGTAAAAGGAGAAATTGGACCCCAAAAGTTGTTGTCCAATTTGTCCTGAGTACGCTGATACCCCATATGTGGGGGGGACCACTGTTTGGGCGCATGGCAGGGCTCAGAAGGAAAGGAGCGCCGTTTGACTTTTTCAAGCTAACTTTGACTGGAATTGAGATCGGACGCCATGTCGCGTTTGGCGACCCCTTGATGTGCCTAAACAGTGGAAACCCCCCACAAGTGACCCCATTTTGGAAACTAGACCCCCTAAGGAACTTATCTAGATGTGTCATGAGCACTTTTATCCCCCAAGTGCTTCACGAAAGTTTATAACGCCCGGGCGTGAAAAAAAAATTCCTATTTTTTTCCACAAACATGATCGTTTAGTCCCCAATTTTTTATTTTCTCAAGGGTAAAAGGAGAAATTGGACCCCAAAAGTTGTTGTCCAATTTGTCCTGAGTACGCTGATACCCCATATTTGGGGGGAACCACTGTTTGGGCGCATGGCAGGGCTCAGAAGGAAAGGAGCGCCGTTTGACTTTTTCAAGCTAACTTTGGCTGGAATCGAGATCGGACGCCATGTCGCGTTTGGCGACCTCCTGATGTGCCTAAACAGTGGAAACCCCCCACAAGTGACACCATTTTGGAAACTAGACCCCCTAAGGAACTTATCTAGATGTGTCATGAGCACTTTTATCCCCCAAGTGCTTCACGAAAGTTTATAAAGCCCAGGCGTGAAAAAAAAAAATTCCTATATTTTTCCACAAACATGATCGTTTAGTCCCCAATTTTTTATTTTCTCAAGGGTAAAAGGAGAAATTGGACCCCAAAAGTTGTTGTCCAATTTGTCCTGAGTACGCTGATACCCCATATTTGGGGGGAACCACTGTTTGGGCGCATGGCAGGGCTCAGAAGGAAAGGAGCGCCGTTTGACTTTTTCAAGCTAAATTTGGCTGGAATTGAGATCAGACGCCATGTCGCGTTTGGAGAGCCCATGATGTGCTTAAACAGTGGAAACCCCCCACAAGTGACCCCATTTTGGAAACTAGACCCTCTAAGGAACTTATCTAGTTGTGTGGTGAGAATTTTGAACCCCCACGTGCTTCACTAAAGTTTATAATGCCCAGGCGTGAAAATAAAAAATCCTATTTTTTCCTACAAAAATGATATTTTAGTCCCCAATTTTTAATTTTCCCAAGGGTACCAGGAGAAATTGGACCCCAAAAGTTGTTGTCCAATTTGTCCTGAGTACGCTGATACCCCATATGTGGGGAGGAACTACTGTTTGGGCACACGTTGGGGCTCGAAAGGGAAGTAGTGACGTTTTGGAATGCAGACTTTGATGGAATGTTCTGCTGGCATCATGTTCCATTTGCAGAGCCCCTGATGTGACTAAACAGTAGAAACCCCCCACAAGTGACCCCATTTTGGAAACTGTACCCCCTAAGGAACTTATCTAGTTGTGTGGTGAGAATTTTGAACCCCCACGTGCTTCACTAAAGTTTATAATGCCCAGGCGTGAAAATAAAAAATCCTATTTTTTCCTACAAAAATGATATTTTAGTCCCCAATTTTTAATTTTCCCAAGGGTACCAGGAGAAATTGGACCCCAAAAGTTGTTGTCCAATTTGTCCTGAGTACGCTGATACCCCATATGTGGGGAGGAACTACTGTTTGGGCACACGTTGGGGCTCGAAAGGGAAGTAGTGACGTTTTGGAATGCAGACTTTGATGGAATGTTCTGCTGGCATCATGTTCCATTTGCAGAGCCCCTGATGTGACTAAACAGTAGAAACCCCCCACAAGTGACCCCATTTTGGAAACTGTACCCCCTAAGGAACTTATCTAGGTGTTTGGTGAGAAATTTGAACCCCCACGTGCTTCACTAAAGTTTATAATGCCCAGGCGTGAAAATAAAAAATCCTATTTTTTCCCACAAAAATGATATTTTAGTCCCCAATTTTTAATTTTCCCAAAGGTAACAGGAGAAATTGGACATCAAAAGTTGTTGTCCAAATTGTCCTGATTACGCTGGTACGCCATATGTGGGAAAAAACTGTTTAGGCACACGTTGGGGCTCGAAAGGGAAGTTGTGACGTTTTGGAATGCAGAAATTGTCTGCGGTCGTCATGTTCCGTTTGCAGAGCCCCTGATGTGCCTAAACAGTAAAAAAAAACCACAAGTGACATCATTTTGGAACCTAGACCCCCCCCCAAGGAACTTATCTAGATGTGCCCCCTTTTTGGAACTAATGTACGCTTTCTTGTAAAGTAAATTAGTAGTGCATGGAGGTGTGGTACAATCTGAAGCAATCCTTCATACACAGGCCAGGTTTTTCGGGGCAGGTGTCGCATTGATAAATGGTGTCCTTGCGTATTCCCCTTTTGTAACACACTCGGCACCTTTTTTGCGGCTTACCTTTTCTGCCGGTTGGCGGGACCACCCCCGGAAAATGCTGGCCTGGTACGATACGAGCACCTTCAGTTCCGGAAGTACTGGGGCCCTCTCCTTCCGGAGTACGAAATATCAGGGCCTTAACCACTACCTCCTGGAACTGAAGGTACGACGTATCGGTGTGGCGTGCACATCGTAACAGCATGAAAGCATTGCCATTTGTACGATGTGGACGGCTAACTTTTTGTACCACACCTTGGCCTTTCTCAAAGCACTCTATGGTTGGAGGAGTTGATCAGAGAGATCAACCCCCCCCCCATGCTTTTGTTGTAGCCCAGTACACAGTCCGGTTTGCAGACCTGTGTAGAGGTACCCCGTACAGTGCTGAGGGCTCTGCCATCACCATGTATGGTGGTCAAGAGAAGGACATCCCTCTTGTCCTTGTACTTGACCACCAGCAGGTGGTCGCTACATTGGGCCTTGCTCTCACCTTTTCTGAGCATCTGCCGAAGTAGCGTCTTTGGGAGGCCTCTCTGATTTTTGCGCACAGTACCGCAGGCTGCGGTACCTCGCGCAGAGAGGGATTTGTAGAGTGGGATGCTGGTATAAAAGTTATCAGTATAGAGGTGATAACCTTTATCCAGCAGTGGGTGCACCAAATCCCACACGATCTTCCCACTCACTCCCAGGACAGGAGGACACTCAGGGGGTTCAATCCTGCTGTCCTTCCCTTCATACACTCTAAACCTGTGGATGTACCCTGAGGCACTCTCACACAGCTTGTAGAGTTTGATTCCGTACCTGGCCCTTTTGTTGGGCAGGTATTGACGGAATCCGAGCCGCCCCTTAAAATGGACCAAGGACTCATCCACGCAGATGTCCCTTTTGGGCACGTACACTTCAGAAAACTTTTTGTTGAAGTGTTCGATGACCGGCCGAACTTTGAACAGACGGTCAAAGTTGGGGTCATCTCGTGCGGGACACTGTGCATTATCGGAATAATGCAGGAATTTATGGATGGCCTCAAAACGTCTCCGAACCATGGCCATTCGGAATACTGGAGTGTTATATAAAACTTCTACACTCCAATATTGCCGCATTTCTGGCTTCTTCACGATCCCCATGTGGAGGACCAGGCCCCAAAACTGAATCATTTCAACTGCGTCTACAGGAGACCAGTTGGAAAATGATGTACCGGGGTTTTGCTCCAAAAATTGACGAGCATACAAATTAGTTTGCTCCACCATGAGGTTAATAAAATCCTCAGAGAAAAAGATTTTGAAAAAGTCTGTTTCTGTGAGGCCCGTGGTGTCAAACTTGATTCCTGATTCTGCCACAAAATCAGGAATCAGTGGCTCGTAATTTTCGGGGGGGGCGAGGTCCATGTGGGTTCCGCAGTGGGGAGCGCTGGTTCAGGAGTGGTGGGGGCTGCCTCATCTTCTGTCCTGGGGCGTCTGCGTGGTGGTTCCGCAGGACCCGAGGAGGAAGATGAGGAGGAAGAGGAGGAGGAGGAGGAAGAGGATGAAGAATCAGAAAAGTGAAGAAAAGTGGGATCCTCTCCCTCGCTATCAGTGTCGGAGGCAAGGAAAGCATATGCCTCCTCCAATGAATAGCGCTGTTGGGACGAACGGGACGAGCGGGACATTTTTGTGTGAATATGGTGATTGGGTGCACTTTATTGATAACTGTATGTGTATGTGTGGGGGGATAGTGATTTGTGCAAACTTATCTGAAAAGAAAATGCTAAAAGGAAAAGAAAAACCTGTAAAAAAAAAAAAAGGCAGGCACAAACTCTGATAAGAGAACTGCGTCACTTATCAAAGTTTGGCGGCTGCGGGATGTGTGTACGGAGGTTGCGCAAAAAGGCTGAAGGGAAAAAAGCGAGCGCGAGAGTTGATCGGTGAACTGCGTCACCAATCAACGCTCGGCGGCTGTTAAATGGGCGCACGGAAGGAGGTGCAAAGGGGGGTAAAAAGAGGGGGAACGGAGATGGGGGTGGAAGTGGGGATTGGGCAGGGATCAGTGATCAAAACGTACGGTTGTAGTCAGGTGGCGCAAAAGGGGGGTGAAAAAAAAAAAAGGAAAACGGCAGGCACAAACTCTGATAAGTGAACTGCGTCACTTATCAAACTTTGGCGGCTGCGGAATGTGTGTACGGAGTTGGCGCAACGGGGGTGAGGGAAAAAAAGCGAGCGCGAGCGTTGATCGGTGAACTGCGTCACCAATCAACGTTCGGCGGCTGTTAAATGGGCGCACGGAAGGAGGTGCAAAGAGGGGTAAAAAGAGGGGGAAGGGAGATGGGGGTGGAAGTGGGGATTGGGCAGGGATCAGTGATCAAAACGTACGGTTGTAGTCAGGTGGCGCAAAAGGGGGGTGAAAAAAAAAAAAGGAAAACGGCAGGCACAAACTCTGATAAGTGAACTGCGTCACTTATCAAACTTTGGCGGCTGCGGAATGTGTGTACGGAGTTGGCGCAACGGGGGTGAGGGAAAAAAAGCGAGCGCGAGCGTTGATCGGTGAACTGCGTCACCAATCAACGTTCGGCGGCTGTTAAATGGGCGCACGGAAGGAGGTGCAAAGGGGGGTAAAAAGAGGGGGAAGGGAGATGGGGGTGGAAGTGGGGATTGGGCAGGGATCAGTGATCAAAACGTACGGTTGTAGTCAGGTGGCGCAAAAGGGGGGTGAAAAAAAAAAAAGGAAAACGGCAGGCACAAACTCTGATAAGTGAACTGCGTCACTTATCAAACTTTGGCGGCTGCGGAATGTGTGTACGGAGTTGGCGCCAGGGGGGTGAGGGAAAAAAAGCGAGCGCGAGCGTTGATCGGTGAACTGCGTCACCAATCAACGTTCGGCGGCTGTTAAATGGGCGCACGGGAGGAGGTGCAAAGGGGGGTAAAAAGAGGGGGAAGGGAGATGGGGGTGGAAGTGGGGATTGGGCAGGGATCAGTGATCAAAACGTACAGTTGTAGTCAGGTGGCGCAAAAGGGGGGTGAAAAAAAAAAGGAAAACGGCAGGCACAAACTCTGATAAGTGAACTGCGTCACTTATCAAACTTTAGCGGCTGCGGAATGTGTGTACGGAGTTGGCGCAACGGGGGCGAGGGAAAAAAAGCGAGCGCGAGCGTTGATCGGTGAACTGCGTCACCAATCAACGCTCGGCGGCTACTAAATGTGCGCACGGAGGCGGCACAAATGGGGGTGGAGGGGGTAAAAAGAGGGGGAAGGGGGGATTGGGGTGGATGAACGGGGATTGGGGTGGATGAACGGGGATTGGGGTGGATGAACGGGGATTGGGCACGGATGAACGGGGATTGGGCAGGGATCAGGGATAAAACTTACGTTTAGTTGTCTTCTTTCTTTAGCAGGGATTGTGGTGCTACAGGCTGCTGTGGCACCACAATACCCAGCACAGAAGGTAGATTCAGCAGAGAGATCAAGCCAGGAGATCCAGCAGTATGACCGCTCTGTAGGAATCCTCAGCTAGAATGAGGACCCTGCAGAGCGGTCATACACAGGTCAGGCAGGTGACACAGACAGGTCACAGAGCGGTCATGCTGCTGCTGTGACCTGTCATTGGTGGGATCGACCATAACATCGATCCCACCAATCAGAGCTTTCCTGGTGACCTGGCTGTGACCTGCCTAGGATCGGATCTGTTCGCGCCATCCTAGGCAGGTCACAGCCAGGTCACCTGCAGGGCACAGAGCGGTCACAGCGTGATCGCCGCTGCGCCCTGTGATTGGCGCGATCGATGATGACATCGATCACGCCAATCGGCTCCTGCAGGCCCTGCTGGGCCTGCACTGTGTCCTATCCTAGGATCGGTGCTATTAGAGCACCGATCCACGCAGGTTCCGGCAGGGCACAGCGCGGTAATACCGCGCGGTGCCCTGCGATTGGCGCGATCGATGCGATCGGCGATCGCGCCAATCCGGGGTGTTCTTGCCGGTGCCTGGCGTTGCCAGGCACCGGACCTAGGATCGAGTACATCGGTACTCGATCCTAGCCTGTGACCTCATTGTTTCAGCCGCTCCGATTGGCTGAAACAATGAGAATGGCTGTGATTGGCTGTTCAGAATTGAACAGCCAATCACAGCGATCGAGAGGGCGGGTGGGCGGCGACAATGCCCTGGATGCCGAGGCCATCTCCCCCCAGGTGAGATGGCGTCGGAATTTTAATGCGATCACCGCGACTTAAGTCGCGGTATCGCATTAAAGGGCAGGACGTACTATCCCGTCAAGGGTCAGATAGGCCCAGGGCACCTCGACGGGATAGTACGTCCAAGGTCACAGAGGGGTTAAGAAACACTAAAAGAAATCAAGAACAAAAAATGTTGTAGTCAGTATTTGTTACTTTTTTTAACCAAGCATATGGGAAAAATAATGGAGTAATTCAATTCTGAGGAAAAAATTATGGAATCACCCTGTAAATTTTCATACCCAAAAATAACACCTGCATCAAATTAGATCTGCTCGTTAGTCTGCATCTAAAAAAGAGTGATCACACCTTGGAGAGCTGTTGCATCAAGTGGACTGACAGGTATCATGGCTCCAACACGAGATATGCCAATTGAAACAAAGGAGAGAATTATCAAACTCTTAAAAGAGGGTAAATCATCATGCAATGTTGAAAAAGATGTTGGTTGTTCACAGTCAGCTGTGTCTAAAATCTGGACCAAATACAAACAACATGGGAAGGTTGTTAAAGGCAAACATACTGGTAGACCAAGGAAGACATCAAAGCATCAAGACCGGAAACTTAAAGCAATATGTCTGCAAAACAGGAAATGCACAATAAAACAAATGAGGAATGAATGGGTGGAAACTGGAGTCAACGTCTGTGACCAAACTGTAAGAAACCGCCTAAAGGAAATGGGATTTACATACAGAAAAGCTAAAGGAAAGTCATCATTAACACCTAAACAGAAAAAACAAGGTTACAATGGTCTAAGGAAAAGCAATCGTGGACTGTGGATGACTGGATGAAAGTCATATTCAGTGATGAATCGCGAATCTGCATTGGGCAAGGTGATGATGCTGGAACTTTTTTTTGTGCCGTTCCAATGAGATTTATAAAGATGACTGCCTGAAGAGAACATGCAAATTTCCACAGTCATTGATGATATGGGGCTGCATGTCAGGTAAAGGCACTGGGGAGATGGCTGTCATTACATCTTCAATAATTGCACAAGTTTATGTTGATATTTTGGACACTTTTCTTATCCCATGAATTGAAACGATGTTTGGGGTGATGAAATCATTTTTCAAGATGATAATACATCCTGCCATAGAGCAAAAACTGTGAAAACATTCCTTGAAAAAAGACCCATAAGGTCAATGTCATGGCCTGCAAATAGTCCGGATCTCAATCCAATTGAAAATCTTTGGTGGAAGTTGAAGAAAATGATCCATGACAAGGCTCCAACCTGCAAAGCTGATCTGGCCACAGCAATCAGAGAAAGTTGGAGCCAGATTGATGAAGAGTACTGTTTGACACTCATTAAGTCCATGCCTCAGACACTGCAAGCTGTTATAAAAGCCAGAGGTGGTGCAACAAAATACTAGTGATGTTTGAGTGTTTTTTTGTTTGTTTGTTTTTCATGATTCCATAATTTTTTCCTCAGAATTGAGTGACTCCATAATTTTTTTTCCTATGCTTGGTTAAAACAAGTAACCATTACTGACTACCACATTTTTTGTTCTTGATTTCTTTTAGTGTTTCTTAAAGCCAGAAAGCAGCCATTTGAAATGATTTTAGTTTTGTGCCATGTCTGTGATCTGCTTTTTTTCTACAAAATTAAATAACATCCTCCAAGGCAAGTGATTCCATAATTTCTGCCAGGGGTTGTAGTTACTTCTAATTAAGTTGTTCAGTAAAGAAAAGATTATTTTTGGACTCTGGTCTCCGTCATTCATCTCGGTTCCATCTGGTCCTGGCCTACCATGTAAATCGCCAGTGTGCGGTCTTCAGAGGCATATTGCCAAGGTAACAGTCAGGAACCCCATTTTCCCGTAGCATGGTGGTGCACGAATGATGGACCCCTGAGCCACGCCCTTTGTATTTGGTCTTGAATTTTTTTGTATGCTGGTTCAGAAAATTCCCCTGACCATAAGCATTTATTTTCATTTCTTTATTTTACAGTATATGCTATTTATATATTTGTGTAAAACTATTAATAGATATTAAGCAATATACATATTCAGCTGTATTTATTTTTCCTTCAACAGAAGCATGCTGCTATATAATTTATACATATTCATGCGTACATATTCTAGATGGTATTTTACTTACTCATTTAGTTATGTAAGCATTTGCCGTGATATTACCAAGCTAATAAAATATATTTATGTACTGCAAAGTATGAGGACACATAATTTCCATTCATATCAGTGTCTGCACATATTAATATTTTACTGATTGAGGTTTTCCCCTTTCAGAAAGTCCCAATGCCTGGGTGCAGTTTGTTATAAAACAAACAAACTGTAGTTCCCTCACCGATCAATGGGCAAAGGAGAGTGTCTGGTATTGACCGCAGCGGTGACACCACATTGATAGTGCAGGAACCGGTCACTAAGCTCAGCGGATCTGAGTGGGACATTCCATCTACATGGGCAGACCTGCTGACCTCAGTGATTGGCCACCACACTGTCAATGTGACATCAGTGCCGCAGCCAACAGCAGACAGGTTTTTCCAGTGTACCAAGGGATTTCAAAAAAGCACATTCTAGTTTTGCACAACAAATTGCACTTAATAATCAGAGTTCCTGAAAGTGGATAACCATTTTAAAGGGAACCTGTCACCTGAATTTGGCGGGACCGGTTTTCGGTCATATGGGCGGAGTTTTCGGTGTTTGATTCACCCTTTCCTTACCCGCTGGCTGCATGCTGGCCGCAATATTGGATTGAAGTTCATTCTATGTCCTCCATAGTACATGCCTGTGCAAGGCAAGATTGAAGGTCATATACCAAAGAAATGTACCCAATAACACGTAATACCCTATTGATGAGCAATATAATACCTATAAACTTTGAAGAAGTTTTTTGAGGGTTATATACCAACAAAATGTACCAAAGAACATGTAATACTGAATGGATTTGCAATATACTAACAATTAATATGTGAACAAGAGAGTTTTGAGGGTTATATAACAATTAAATGTATCTGAGAAGATGGAAGAGTGTATGGGTGAGAAATTTAACACAGCAGAAAACTGTAAGGCTATTTTGGAGTGTTTTATATAATAGAAATGTACCCAAGTCCACATAATTTGTAGATTGTGAGTCCTCGTGGACTGGGTCCCCTCTCCTACTGTACCAGTCGTGACTTGTATTGTTTAAGATTATTGCACTTGTTTTTATTATGTATACCACTCCTCACATGTAAAGTGCCATGGAATAAATGGCACTATAATAATAAATAATAATAATACTCTTTGTCTGCAAAATGTACCCCAGCAAAATTTGTTAACACTCTTTTTTGAGTGTTATATTTGACTAAATGTACCCCAGACCACAGAATAGTGTATGGGTGAGAAATATAACCCAGCAAAAATTTTATATGCTTTTTTGGAGTGTTATGTATCCACAAGAAATGTAGCCCAGACCAAAGAATAGTGTATTGGTAAGAAATGTAACCAAACTAAATTTTTTGTACTGTTATATGCCAACAAAATGTGACAGAAAGCACATACTAATCTATAGATGAGTAATAGAATCCAGAAATATTTTTGTAAGTTTTGCATACCACAATAATGCAAAAATAACTGTGTTAAATTGTATGGATGACTCATTGAATTCATGAACAAATTTAGAACGTAAATATTTTGAAAGTGTAGTTGAAAGTGTAGTTGTATACTTATACAGTTAGGTCCATATATATTTGGACAGAGACAACATTTTTCTAATTTTGGTTATAGAAATTACCAAAATGAATTTTAAACAAAACAATTCAGATGCAGTTGAAGTTCAGACTTTCATTTTTCATTTGAGGGTATCCACATTAAAATTGGATGAAAGGTTTAGGAGTTTCAGCTCCTTAACATGTGCCACCCTGTTTTTAAAGAGACCAAAAGTAATTGGACAGTTGACTCCAAGGCTATTTCATGGACCGGGGTGGGCAATCCCTTCCTTATGTCATTCTCAAATAAGTAGATAAAAGGCCTGTAGTTGATTTGAGGTGTGGTGCTTGCATTTGGAATGTTTTGCTGTGAAGTAAAAATGCGGTCAAAGGAGCTCTCCATGCAGGTGAAAGAAGCCATCCTTAAGCTGCGAAAAGAGAAAAAACCCATCCGAGAAATTGCTACAATATTAGGAGTGGCAAAATCTACAGTTTGGTACATCCTGAGAAAGAAAGAAAGCACTGGTGAACTCATCAATGCAAAAAGACCTGGGCGCCCACGGAAGACAACAGTGGTGGATGATCGCAGAATAATCTCCATGGTGAAGAGAAACTCCTTCACAACAGCCAACCAAGTGAACAACACTCTCCAGGAGGTAGGCATATCAATAACCAAATCTACCACAAAGAGAAGACTGCATGAAAGTAAATACAGAGGGTTCACTGCACGGTGCAAGCCACTCATAAGCATCAAGAATAAAAAGGCTAGACTGGACTTTGCTAAAAAACATCTAAAAAAGCCAGCACAGTTCTGGAAGAACATTCTTTGGACAGATAAAACCAATTTCAACCTCTACCAGAATGATGGAAAGAGAAAAGTATGGCGAAGGCGTGGTACAGCTCATGATCCAAAGCATACCACATCATCTGTAAAACACGGGGGAGACAGTGTGATGGCTTAGGCATGCATGGCTGCCAGTGGCACTGGGTCACTAGTGTTTATTGATGATGTGACACAGGACAGAAGCAGCCGAATGAATTCTGAGGTATTCAGAGCCATACTGTGTGCTCAGATCCAGCCAAATGCAGCAAAACTGATTGGTCGTTGTTTCATACTACAGATGGACAGTGACCCAAAACATAAAGCCAAAGCAACCAAGGAGTTTATTAAAGCATAGAAGTGGAATATTCTTGAATGGCCAAGTCAATCACCTGATCTCAACCCAACAGAGCAGCATTTCACTTGTTAAAGACTAAACTTCAGACAGAAACGCCCACAAACAAACAGCAACTGAAACCCACCGAAGTGAAGGCCTGGCAGAGCATCAAAAAGGAGGAAACACAGCGTCTGGTGATGTCCATGAGTTCAAGACTTCAGGCAGTCATTGCCAACAAAGGGTTTTCAACCAAGCACTAGAAATGAACATTTTATTTAAAATTATTTAATCTGTCCAATTACTTTTGGTCCCTTTACCAACAGGGTTGCACATGTTAAGGAGCTAAAACTCCTAAACCCTGCATCCAATTTTAATGTGGATACCCTCAAATGAAAGCTGAAAACCTGAACTTCAACTGCATCTGAATTGTTTTGTTTAAAATTCAATGTGGTCATGTCTATAACCAAAATTAGAAAAATGTTGTCTCTGTCCAAATATATATGGACCTAACTGTACTTATACTGTCCTAAAGGCTTTGCAAAAAGTGGAAAGCCAGGCAAAAATTATGAACAGGGTCATCCAAAGAAAGGCAACAACTGGGGGGCCTCAGTCAAATATTGAATATTTAAAACACTTTATGTGCTGCTGTCATCTGATGGTTTGGAGAAGTGTGATCTAATCCAGACTGTGTTAATTTTTATGAGAGTGAGCTTGTAAATATTCTCAGTTGACAGGCAAAAGCGCCTGTCTGTTATGACCCACTTGGTGGCACTAAAATCTTGCTCAGACAAGATGCTAGTGGCAAAGCAGCACAACATCTCCAAGGCACAAAAGGACAGTTTATGCCAGGTGTCCAGCTTTGTTTTTCTGGTGGGAATATTTTCAAGATATTTTCCACAATGACCTTTTAGTATAACACCATTTTAGAAAGTGTCCTCACCTTAGGAAGAAGTGATGCAAAGTTCTCCTTGTAGCCTTGGTCTAGCAGGGTGAACAACCAGTATACTTTTTGGGCCAAGATGAATGTAATGGAAATGGTCACGTGAAAGGCAGCGGTACAGTCGGCCATATGTGCCAAGCTCCATACAGCCAACACTTCCCTCTCTCCACCATGATGATGACTCTCCATTTCATCCTCCTCCTCCCACTCTCCTTTCTCATTCTCTTCCTCAGTCCATCCACGTACGAGAGACAGGACGAAGCACTAGCCACTAGCTCCAGTTCCTCCTCTTCCTCCTCCTCAAAATTCATCTTCTCATTGATACCCAATCTGCGCTGAGCAGATGAGATGAGGCTGGGTTGGCTAGAATCTCTCTGTGTTATGCCTTCCTCCAAACCTCACCTGGTCCACATGCAAAGATTCATGTTTAATTGTGAGCAGCGACTAGTTAAGTAGGCACAGAAGTGGGATTGTTGTGCTGACTATGGCGCCATTGCCGCTGACCATGTTTGTGGACTCCTTAAAGTCTTGGAGAACCACACAAATATCAAACATCCATTTCCACTCTTCAGTTGTTATGTGCGGAGGCTGACCAGAATACAGACGGACTTGTTGGAGCTGATATTTAGAGATGAGCAGTGTTCGAGTCGAACTGTTTGCCAATTTCAAATTCGAGCTGTTTTGGGCTGTGTTCGAGTCGTTCGACGAACCCGAACAATTTGCTTAAAATTCGGCTGTTTGAGTTTCTGTTCGATAACTGTTCGTTCACCAAAAGCCTCGCTTGAATTGCACATTAAAACTGTTTATCGTTGTTAATAGACTGTTTCAGTGTATAGTGGGTGGGGGGGCGGGGGATAGATCTGTGCTGAAATAACGCCGATCTCCATTTTTTTTTCTTTCCCACATTTACAGTGGGGCGGTGCAGTCTCTCAGCCTATCAGCAGTGCACACACACAGCAATGTGCGTGTGATGCACACAAGCAAGGGCATGTGTTATTGGCTGTGTATGTCACATGTCCTTTCCCTATAAGAACCAGCCATTTGCTCCGTCTCCACCATTTCCTCACTGCTGCAGCTTAGTGTTAGACGGCACCGCTACTGCTATGGGGGCTTTACAGACTAAGAGTGTTTTTTTGGAGCGAATTGTCAGAGAGATAGGTTTAGGGAGTCGGGAGGAGTCGGGGCTAGTTGTAATATCAGACCTTTTCAGGGTAGTGTCATGATCTGGTAATTCAGTACCACAATGGACATAGGAGTCAGAGCACATACAGTGACCTGACAATGACCCAAAAACATAGAACGAGCTCTGAGACGTGGAAACTCTGCTGACCGCAATCCCTAATCCTCTCCAACACAACTAGAGGCAGCCGTGGATTGCGCCTAACGCTCCCTATGCAACTCGGCACAGCCTGAGAAACTAGCTAGCCTGAAGATAGAAAATAAGCCTACCTTGCCTCAGAGAAATACCCCAAAGGAAAAGGCAGCCCCCACATATAATGACTGTGAGTTAAGATGAAAAGACCAACGTAGAAATGAAATAGATTTAGCAAAGTGAGGCCCGACTTTCTGAACAGAGCGAGGATAGGAAAGGTAACTTTGCGGTCAACACAAAACCCTACAAACAACCACGCAAAGGGGGCAAAAAGACCCTCCGTACCGAACTAACGGCACGGAGGTACACCCTCTGCGTCCCAGAGCTTCCAGCAAGAACGAGAAAACAAATAAGCAAGCTGGACAGAAAAAAACAGCAAACAAAAAGCAAAAGCAGAACTTAGCTATTCAGAGCAGCAGGCCACAGGAACGATCCAGGAGGAAACAGGTCCCATACTAGAACATTGACTGGAAGCCAGGATCAAAGCACTAGGTGGAGTTAAATAGAGCAGCACCTAACGACTTCACCACATCACCTGAGGAAGGAAACTCAGAAGCCGCAGTACCACTTTCCTCCACCAACGGAAGCTCACAGAGAGAATCAGCCGAAGTACCACTTGTGACCACAGGAGGGAGCTCTGCCACAGAATTCACAACAGTACCCCCCCTTGAGGAGGGGTCACCGAACCCTCACCAGAGCCCCCAGGACGACCAGGATGAGCCACATGAAAGGCACGGACAAGATCGGGAGCATGGACATCAGAGGCAAAGACCCAGGAATTATCTTCCTGAGCATAACCCTTCCACTTAACCAGATACTGGAGTTTCCGTCTTGAAACACGAGAATCCAAAATCTTCTCCACAATATACTCCAACTCCCCCTCCACCAAAACCGGGACAGGAGGATCAACAGATGGAACCATAGGTGCCACGTATCTCCGCAACAATGACCTATGGAATACGTTATGGATGGAAAAAGAATCTGGCAGGGTCAGACGAAAAGACACAGGATTAAGAACCTCAGAAATCCTATACGGACCAATGAAACGAGGTTTAAACTTAGGAGAGGAAACCTTCATAGGAATATGACGAGAAGATAACCAAACCAAATCCCCAACACGAAGTCGGGGACCCACACAGCGTCTGCGATTAGCGAAACGTTGAGCCTTCTCCTGGGACAAGGTCAAATTGTCCACTACATGAGTCCAAATCTGCTGCAACCTGTCCACCACAGTATCCATACCAGGACAGTCCGAAGACTCAACCTGCCCTGAAGAGAAACGAGGATGGAACCCAGAGTTGCAGAAAAACGGCGAAACCAAGGTAGCCGAGCTGGCCCGATTATTAAGGGCGAACTCAGCCAAAGGCAAAAAGGACGTCCAGTCATCCTGATCAGCAGAAACAAAGCATCTCAGATATGTTTCCGAGGTCTGATTGGTTCGTTCGGTCTGGCCATTAGTCTGAGGATGGAAAGCCGAGGAAAAAGACAAGTCAATGCCCATCCTATCACAAAAGGCTCGCCAAAACCTCGAAACAAACTGGGAACCTCTGTCAGAAACGATATTCTCTGGAATGCCATGTAAACGAACCACATGCTGGAAGAACAATGGCACCAAATCAGAGGAGGAAGGTAATTTAGACAAGGGTACCAAATGGACCATCTTAGAGAAGCGATCACAGACCACCCAAATGACTGACATCTTTTGAGAGACGGGAAGATCTGAAATAAAATCCATAGAGATATGTGTCCAAGGCCTCTTCGGGACCAGCAAGGGCAAAAGCAACCCACTGGCACGAGAACAGCAGGGCTTAGCCCGAGCACAAATCCCACAGGACTGCACAAAAGTACGCACATCCCGCGGCAGAGATGGCCACCAAAAGGATCTAGCCACTAACTCTCTGGTACCAAAGATTCCAGGATGACCAGCCAACACCGAACAATGAACCTCAGAGATAACTTTATTCGTCCACCTATCAGGGACAAACAGTTTCTCCGCTGGGCAACGATCAGGTTTATTAGCCTGAAATTTTTGCAGCACCCGCCGCAAATCAGGGGAGATGGCAGACACAATTACTCCCTCTTTGAGGATACCCGCCGGCTCAGATAAACCCGGAGAGTCGGGCACAAAACTCCTAGACAGAGCATCCGCCTTCACATTTTTAGAGCCCGGAAGGTACGAAATCACAAAGTCAAAACGGGCAAAAAACAGCGACCAACGAGCCTGTATAGGATTCAACCGCTTGGCAGACTCGAGATAAGTCAAGTTCTTATGATCAGTCAAGACCACCACGCGATGCTTAGCTCCTTCAAGCCAATGACGCCACTCCTCGAATGCCCACTTCATGGCCAGCAACTCTCGATTAACCACATCATAATTTTGCTCAGCAGGCGAAAACTTCCTGGAAAAGAAGGCGCATGGTTTCATCACCGAGCAATCAGAACTTCTCTGCGACAAAACAGCCCCTGCTCCAATCTCAGAAGCATCAACCTCGACCTGGAACGGAAGCGAAACATCTGGTTGACACAACACAGGGGCAGAAGAAAAACGATGCTTCAAGTCTTGAAAAGCTTCCACAGCAGCAGAAGACCAATTGACCACATCAGCACCCTTCTTGGTTAAATCGGTCAATGGTTTAGCAATACTAGAAAAATTGCAGATGAAGCGACGATAAAAATTAGCAAAGCCCAGAAACTTTTGCAGACTTTTCAGAGATGTCGGCTGAGTCCAATCATGGATGGCTTGGACCTTAACAGGGTCCATCTCGATAGTAGAAGGGGAAAAGATGAACCCCAAAAATGAAACCTTCTGAACACCAAAGAGACACTTTGATCCCTTCACAAACAAAGAATTAGCACGCAGGACCTGGAACACCGTTCTGACCTGCTTCACATGAGACTCCCAATCATCCGAAAAGATCAAAATGTCATCCAAGTACACAATCAGGAATTTATCCAGGTACTCTCGGAAGATGTCATGCATAAAGGACTTAAACACTGATGGAGCATTGGCAAGTCCGAATGGCATTACTAGATACTCAAAATGGCCCTCGGGCGTATTAAATGCAGTTTTCCATTCATCGCCTCGCTTAATACGCACAAGATTATACGCACCACGAAGATCTATCTTGGTGAACCAACTAGCCCCCTTAATCCGAGCAAACAAATCAGATAACAACGGCAAGGGGTACTGAAATTTAACCGTGATCTTATTTAGAAGGCGGTAATCTATACAAGGTCTCAGTGAACCATCCTTCTTGGCTACAAAAAAGAACCCTGCTCCTAATGGCGACGATGACGGGCGAATATGCCCCTTCTCCAAGTCCATCAAATTCAGGGCAGCGCCTGAATCCACAAATGCCATGACAGAATACGATGACAAGGAGCAGATCAAGGTAACGGACAGAAGAAATTTTGACTGTACCGTACCAATGGTGGCAGACCTAGCGAACCGCTTAGTGCGCTTAGGACAATCAGAGATAGCATGAGTGGAATCACCACAGTAGAAACACAGCCCATTCAGACGTCTGTGTTCTTGCCGTTCAACTCTGGTCAAAGTCCTATCGCACTGCATAGGCTCAGGTTTAAGCTCAGGTAATACCGCCAAATGGTGCACAGATTTACGCTCACGCAAGCGTCGACCAATCTGAATGGCCAAAGACATAGACTCATTCAGACCAGCAGGCATAGGAAATCCCACCATGACATCCTTAAGGGCTTCAGAGAGACCTTTTCTGAAAATAGCTGCGAGCGCACCTTCATTCCATTGAGTGAGTACGGACCACTTTCTAAATTTCTGACAATATACCTGTATCTCATCCTGACCCTGACACAGAGCCAGCAAATTTTTTTCTGCCTGATCCACTGAATTAGGCTCATCGTACAGCAATCCGAGCGCCAGGAAAAACGCATCAACATTACTCAATGCAGGATCTCCTGGTGCAAGGAAAAATGCCCAGTCTTGAGGGTCGCCACGCAAAAAAGAAATAATAATTCTCACTTGTTGAACTGGGTCACCAGAGGAGCGAGGTTTCAAGGCCAGAAACAGTTTACAATTATTTTTGAAATTCACAAACTTGGCTCTATCACCATAAAACAAATCAGGAATAGGAATTCTTGGTTCTAACATAGGCTTCTGAACCACCAAATCTTGAATCTTTTGTACATTTATAACGAGATTATCCATTGAAGAGCACAGACCCTGAATGTCCATGTCCACACCTGTGTCCTGAACCACCCAAATGTCTAGGGGAAAAAAAAAGGCAAAACACAGTGCAGAGAAAAAAAAATGGTCTCAGAACTTCTTTTTTCCCTCTATTGAGAATCATTAGTACTTTTGGCTTCCAGTACTGTCATGATCTGGTAATTCAGTACCACAATGGACATAGGAGTCAGAGCACATACAGTGACCTGACAACGACCCAAAAACATAGAACGAGCTCTGAGACGTGGAAACTCTGCTGACCGCAATCCCTAATCCTCTCCAACACAACTAGAGGCAGCCGTGGATTGCGCCTAACGCTCCCTATGCAACTCGGCACAGCCTGAGAAACTAGCTAGCCTGAAGATAGAAAATAAGCCTACCTTGCCTCAGAGAAATACCCCAAAGGAAAAGGCAGCCCCCACATATAATGACTGTGAGTTAAGATGAAAAGACCAACGTAGAAATGAAATAGATTTAGCAAAGTGAGGCCCGACTTTCTGAACAGAGCGAGGATAGGAAAGGTAACTTTGCGGTCAACACAAAACCCTACAAACAACCACGCAAAGGGGGCAAAAAGACCCTCCGTACCGAACTAACGGCACGGAGGTACACCCTCTGCGTCCCAGAGCTTCCAGCAAGAACGAGAAAACAAATAAGCAAGCTGGACAGAAAAAAACAGCAAACAAAAAGCAAAAGCAGAACTTAGCTATGCAGAGCAGCAGGCCACAGGAACGATCCAGGAGGAAACAGGTCCAATACTAGAACATTGACTGGAAGCCAGGATCAAAGCACTAGGTGGAGTTAAATAGAGCAGCACCTAACGACTTCACCACATCACCTGAGGAAGGAAACTCAGAAGCCGCAGTACCACTTTCCTCCACCAACGGAAGCTCACAGAGAGAATCAGCCGAAGTACCACTTGTGACCACAGGAGGGAGCTCTGCCACAGAATTCACAACAGGGTAGGTTACAGCAGTTCATAGCACTGTTTGCCAGGCAGGTCTGTGCCAGTGCTGTGCAAGTGTTCGTCACAGCATTTGGTGTAATCTAGCTCAGCCAATCCTTTTGGGCTTGTAGCATTGTCTGATAGTCATCTGAGTAGCCCGCCTGTGAAACTAGCTACTCCGCCTGTGTATCTCTATTTTTACTGCATCTAACCCAGTTAATAGTTTTGGGCCTAGGAGCAGTGTCTGCACGTCAGCAGAGTAGCCCGCCTGTGAAACTAACTACACCGCCTGTTTATCTCTATTTTCACTGCATCTAATCCAGTTAATAGTTTAGGGCCTAGGAGCAGTGTCTGCACGTCAGCAGAGTAGCCCGCCTGTGAAACAAACTATACCACCTGTGTATCTCAATTTTCACTGCATCTAATCCAGTTATTAGTTTTGAGCCTAGGAGCAGTGTTCGCATGTCAGGAGAGTAGCCCGCCTGTGAAAATAACTACACTGCCTGTGTATCTCTATTTTCACTGCATCTAATCCAGTTAATAGTTTTGGGCCTAGGAGCAATGTCTGCATGTCAGCAGAGTAGCCCGCCTGTGAAACTAACTACACCGCCTGTGTATCTCTATTTTCACTGCATCTAATCCAGTTAATAGTTTAGGGCCTAGGAGCAGTGTCTGCACGGCAGCAGAGTAGCCCGCCTGTGAAACTAACTACAACGCCTGTGTATCTCTATTTTCACTGCATCTAATCCAGTTAATAGTTTAGGGCCTAGGAGCAGTGTCTGCACATCAGCAGAGTAGCCCGCCTGTGAAACTAACTACACCACCTGTGTATCTCTATTTTTACTGCATCTAATCCAGTTAATAGTTTGGGGCCCAGGAGCAGTGTCTGCACGTCAGCAGAGTAGCCCTCCTGTGAAACAAACTATACCGCCTGTGTATCTCAATTTTCACTGCATCTAATCCAGTTGATAGTTTGGGGCCTAGGAGCAGTGTCTGCACGTCAGCAGAGTAGCCCGCCTGTGAAACAAACTATACCGTCTGTGTATCTCAATTTTCACTGCATCTAATCAAGTTATTAGTTTTGGGCCTAGGAGCAGTGTCTGCACGTCAGCAGAGTAGCCCGCCTGTGAAACAAACTACACTGCCTGTGTATCTCAATTTTCACTGCATCTAATCCAGTTAATAGTTTAGGGCCTAGTACCCCAGTTTGGCCACTCAGTTCTGCTCGGTTTTCATCCATCTGTTGTTGTGCCAACAACTACAGATACAGAGTTGCCAATTAGTTAAGCACTAAAATGAGTGACAAAAGACCTGCTGCTGGTGGAAAGGGGGATAGGTGTGTTGGATAGTGTTGAGTAGTGTTGAGCGATACCGTCCGATACTTGAAAGTATCGGTATCGGATAGTATCGGCCGATACCCGAAAAATATCGGATATCGCCGATACCGATATCCGATACCAATACAAGTCAATGGGACATCAAGTATCGGAAGGTATCCTCATGGATCCCAGGGTCTGAAGGAGAGGAAACTCTCCTTCAGGCCCTGGGATCCATATTAAAGTGTAAAATAAAGAATTAAAATAAAAAATATTGTTATATTCACCTCTCCGGCGGCCCCTGGACATCAGCGGGAGGATCCGGCGTCCGGCACGGCTTCTTTCTTCAAAATGCGCGCCTTCAGGACCTGTGGAATGACGTCCCGGCTTCTGATTGGTCGCGTGCCGCCCATGTGACCGCCACGCGACCAATCAGAAGCCGCGACGTCATTCCTCAGGTCCTAGAAGGCGCTCATTCTAGGACTTTAGCTGAGGAATGACGTCGCGGCTTCTGATTGGTCGCGTGGCGGTCACATGGGCGGCACGCGACCAATCAGAAGCCGGGACGTCATTCCACAGGTCCTGAAGGCGCGCATTTTGAAGAAAGAAGCCGTGCCGGACGCCGGATCCTCCCGCTGATGTCCAGGGGCCGCCGGAGAGGTGAATATAACAATATTTTTTATTTTAATTCTTTATTTTACACTTCCGATACCGATACCCGATATCACAAAAATATCGGATCTCGGTATCGGAATTCCGATACCGCAAGTATCGGCCGATACCCGATACTTGCGGTATCGGAATGCTCAACACTAGTGTTGAGCGATACCGTCCGATATTTGAAAGTATCGGATGGTATCGGCCGATATCCGAAAAATATCGGATATCGCCGATACCGATATCCGATACCAATACAAGTCAATGGGACACAAATATCGGAAGGTATTCCTCTATGGTTCCCAGGGTCTGAAGGAGAGGAAACTGTCCTTCAGGCCCTGGGATCCATATTCATGTGTAAAATAAAGAATAAAAATAAAAAATATTGATATACTTACCCTCGGACGCGCCCTGGTTGTCACCGCTGCAACCGCCATGATTCCCTTCCTAAGAATGAGCGCGTTAAGGACCTTCGATGACGTCGCGGCTTGTGATTGGTCGCGGTAGCGTCATGTGACCGCTCACGCGACCAATCACAAGCCGCGACGCCATCGAAGGTCATTAACGCGCTCATTCTTAGGAAGGGAAGCATGGCGGTTGCAGCGGTGACAACCAGGGCGCGTCCGAGGGTAAGTATATCAATATTTTTTATTTTTATTCTTTATTTTAAACATGAATCTTAATCTTGATACCGATTCCCGATATCACAAAAATATCGGAACTCGGTATCGGAATTCCGATACCGTAAATATCGGCCGATACCCAATACTTGCGGTATCGGAATGCTCAACACTAGTGTTGGAAAGGGAAAAAAAGCTTGTGTCTGTGGGGTAGGTGGTAAAGCAACAGTAACATCTGCAGAAGAAAGACCATCTTCCAGCCAAAGTAAGATGCCTACTTCTTTTCATGGACAATCTGATATGATCCCTTTCTTACGACCATCGCTACAAGCATCGCCAAAAATTCCAGATGAGGCACAAAAACAGCAGGTGCTTGAACGGATATCAAGTGCTCATTCAAGTGGGCTCTCCTCCATATCAACTTCAACATCAAAACTACTCCAGTCCTCAGAGTTGTCACCCCAATCGCGCTTGCTTCCTCACAGCTCCCAAGTCTCCAGCTGCCCGTCTGAGCATGGGGTAACGCACATGGTTGAGTCTGTAGAGCTGTTTACGCATACTATAGCCGGGGAATCAGAGGTCTGCACCAGAGCTTCTGTGAATCCAGATAAGGAAATGATCTGAACTGATGCCCAGAATCTTTGTGAGTCGCATCCAGGCCGAGATGAAGAAGGTGCTGAGCATAATGTAGACCCTCGTTCCCAAACTGTAACTCCTGTTGGTGGAGACAATGAGGAAGATGATGATGAGACTGATATACCTGATTGGAACGAAAACTTGACTTTTCGGTCGGGGCAGGAAGAGGTTGGCTCTGAGGACGACGGGTGTGAGAACACACAGGATGATGATGATGAGGCTGTAGACCCCACTTACTGTCAACCCCCAGTCCGCCAGTCCATGAGGTCAGCAGAGGAGGTGGAGGAGGATGCCAGTGACGAGTCTGATGATGAGGTAACGGTGCGCCTTCCTGGACAGAGATGGAGTACTGGAACAATGTCAACAACTGCATCCTCAACCCCAACTGTGCCCCAGACCAGAAGTTGTGGTGGCTCTTCAGGTCGCACGGGCATTAAGCCTTGCATAGCCTGGGCATTTTATGACATCGCAAAGGATGACCCAACTCATGTTGTCTGTAAGATTTGTCAACAAAATCTCAGCAGAGGCCAAAAAATCACTAGCTTGAGTAGTTCATGCATGAACCGTCACGTGGATATGAGGCATAAGTTGCAGTGGGAAGCTCACTGTGCTACAATGCAGCCTAGTGGGCCGGGTCAACCACCGTCTGCCCCATCAAGTGAATCTGCATCCTCTTCATCCTCTGTGACTGTGGGTACAGCAGTCGCACATGGTTTTGGATGCAGACCTTCCACATCTTTACCCACAACAGCCAGTGTGATTGGCAGGTCGTCAGGATATTTTCAAGTGGAAACACCTGCTGATGTTGAGCGCTCTCCGACATCGACACCACATTTTGATCAAGGCAACATAACATCTCCACTTGCACCTTCCTCACAGACCAACAGTTTGACGCGGACACCCTACTCAACTCCGTCTAAGCATGGCAGCCAGGACTCAGTCCCTCAGATGTGGACAAGTAAATGACCATTTCCTCCTAGCCATGACAAAGCTAAGAGGTTGAATTTCTCCATTAGCAAGCTGTTGGCTACAGAAATGCTGCCTTTCCGCCTGGTGGACCCCGAAAATTTTCGAGACCTTATGTCCGTCGCAGTGCCCCAGTACCAGATTCCCAGTCGCTACTACTTCTCAAAGAATGCTGTGCCTACGCTATACCAGCATGTCGCACAGAACATCACCGCTTCCTTGAGAAACTCTGTGTGTGACAGGGTGCATTTCACCACAGACACTTGGATGAGTAGACATGGACAGGGGCGTTACATGTCGGTGACTGGGCACTGGGTAGCTACGGCGACATCAGGAGAAGGGGCTGCTGTCCAAGTCTTGCCGTCCCCACAAGTTGCTCGTCAATCCTCTGTATCTAGAAGTTCCTCCACTGCTTCTCCTCCTCAACCTCCTCTCGGTCCTCCACCTGCACCCAAAGCCTGTCTGGTAATGCCACCGGCGTTATAACTGCACAAAAGGAATCCTGCACACCTCCTCACTATGCTGTCACCAGGGCTCAACGGCATCAGGCAGTGTTTACATTGAAATGTCTGGGAAATGTGAGTCACACAGCTGAGGAGTTGTGGTCAGCTCTGGAGACCGAGTTCCATCAATGGTTGTCTCCACTCAACCTGCAGCCAGGGAAGGCTGTGTGCGATAATGCTGCAAACCTGGGTTTTGAACCTGTCCAGCAATTTTTATCCCACTATCCCGGACTAGATGGGCTTCTGCAGAGCGTACGTTCGCTGTGTGCTCACTTCCGCCGTTCGCATCCCGCAGCTCGACGACTTGCATCTCTACAGAAGTCGTTGGGCCTGCCAGTTCACCGGCTGAAATGCGATGTGCCCACACGGTGGAATTCAACTCTGCACATGTTGCAGCGACTGTGGCAGCACCGACGAGCCCTGGTGCAATACGTTATGACGTATAGCCTGGGCCAACGAGATCAAGAGGTGGGGCAAATCACGCTGCAGGAGTAATCTCAGATCAGGGACCTATGCACCCTTTTGCACAGTTTTGAAATAGCAACAAAGATGTTTAGTGCTGACGATGCCATTATCAGCATGACCATTCCGGTGATTTACATGGTACACAGTGTTCGGAGTCAGGTGGTGGAACAAGAGGAGGAGGAACAGGAGGAGTCGTATGTGGAAGGGATCATATCTCCAAGTTCAAGAAGGTTGGCAGCACCATGGGGGCTGGCATTGGAGGCTTACCGAGGATTACCGAGGGTGCATGGTAGCAGCCAAACTGTTGAGGAAGGTGCAGGAGGCGAGGAAGAAGTGGAGGATGAACTGGCGCTGGGCATGGAAGACTCATCAGATGAGGGAGACCTTGATCAAATTTCTGTTGTGCGAGGTTGGGGGGAGAGGGCAGATGAAGGTTTTTTCACCTCGCCACCACCAAGACAACAAGGACTTGGTCCTCCTGGATGTGCAAGACACATGAGTGCCTTCTTGCTGCACTACATGCAACATGACCCTCGGATTGTCAGAATCCGAAGTAATGCCGGCTACTAGGTTGCCACACTCTTGGTTTCCTGGTACAAAAGCAAATTTTGCAAAATAATTCCTGCCATTGAAAGGGATTCACGCATGCAGGAGTATCAGCAGAGACTGTAACAGAATCTAACATCTGCTTTTCCACAAAACACGTGGTGCACGTAGTGAATCTCTGAGTTCTAACTTGCCAACCGTGGGACTATCGAGTCATCACTTAAACCATAACAGTAACATCATATCTGGTGGTAACAGCAATTTTTTCCAATCGTTTCAAGATTTTTTTAGACCATGCTTTGCAAGGCCACAGGAGACAAGAAGTCTGACGCACAGCCAACGCCTAGAGAGGATGGTACAAGAGTATCTCCAAGTTAACATTGATGCCATGACTGTCGAACTGGAACCTTGCTCATTTTGGGCTTCCAATCTTAAAAAATGGCCTGAGCTCACCACTCACGCCTTGGAGATCTTGTTGTGTCCCGCAGCCAGTGTTCTCTCTGAACGTGTGTTCAGTGCTGCTGGTGGTGGGCTGACAGATAAGCGCACGCGGCTGTCCAGTGACAATGTAGACAGACTCAGGGTATGTGTCCACATTCAGGATTTCATCAGGATTTGGTCAGGATTTTATGCAGGTAAAATCCTGAACAAATCTGCACCTGAGGTCACTGGCAGGTCACCTGCTCTGTCCTTGCGTTTTTCTGCAATGTAAGGACATGCTGCGTTCTGTGTTTTCGCAGGTGTGCCGCATGCGTCTTTTACTGCATAGTGGAGACGGGATTTCATTAAATCCCCTCCACTAAGCTGTAACATCTGGACGCTGCGTTTTTGACACTGCGGCTCAACGCTGCATCAAAAATGCAGCGTTTCCTGAACATGGAAACATACCCTAACGTTCATCAATATGAACAAATCCTGGATCCACAAGGACTTTTCTACTCCTGTGTCATCTTGGGGAGACTAAAAGCTTGATGATTTTTGAAAATCACCTCACCAACTGTTTTAAAAAACTCTGGCGAAATTGATGCCACTTACGTGTTGTCTGTGGCCGAATTTTTGGAAAAAAAGGAGACTCTTTTATTTAGTCCCCTTGGTGAGTTTTACATGACGTTGCCATTGTCAATTCCAGGTGGGAGGGGTTGTCTGCAGAGTTGTTTACTCATACTATGGCCTGGGATTCAGAGGTATGCTCCAAAGCTTCAGTGTCTGCTAGTCAGCAGAGTAGCCCAGCCACCCACCGCCTGTTTACCTAAGTACTATTTTTAATGGCATCTGGCCCAGGAAAACCTTTTGGGCCTAGTAGAATTTGGTGCTACTCAGCAGCGTACCCCACCCATGAAACAAGCTACACCGCCTGTTTACCTAACTACTATTTTGTAACGGCATCTAGCCCAGGAAATCCTTTTGGGCCTAATAGAATTTGGTGCTACTCAGCAGCGTACTTCACCGATGAAGCAAGCTACACCGCCTGTTTACCTAACTACAATTTTGTAACGGCATCAAGCCCAGGAAATCCGTTTGGGCCTAGTAGAATTTAGTGATACTCAGCAGCGTACCCCACCCATGAAGCAAGCTACACCGCCTGTTGATCTAATTACTAATTTTTAACTGCATCTAGCCCAGGAAATCATTTTGTACCTAATAGCATTTTGTGCTACTCAGCAGCGTACCCCACCCATGAAGCAAGCTAGATTGCCTGTTTACCTAAGTACTATTTTTTAACGGCATCTAGCCCAGGAAATCCTTTTGGGCCTAGTAGAATTTGGTGCAACTCAGCAGCGTACCCCACCCATGAAGCAAGCTACACCGCCTGTTTACCTAAGTACTATTTTGTAACGGCATCTAGCCCAGGAAATCCTTTTGGACCTAGTAGAATTTAGTGCAACTCAGCAGCGTACCCCACCCATGAAGCAAGCTACACCGCCGGTTTACCTAAGTACTATTTTTTAATGGCATCTAGCCCAGGAAATCCTTTTGGGCCTAGTCGAATTTAGTGCTACTCAGCAGCGTACCCCACCCATGAAGCAAGCTACACCACCTGTTTACCTAAGTACTATTTTTTAATGGCATTTGGCGCAGGAAATCCTTTTGGGCCTAGTAGCAATTTCTGCTACTCAGCAGAGTACCCCACCCATGAAGCAAGCTACACCGCCTTCTTTCTTTCTCAATCTAACCCCTCGGCTCTGGGGTGTCCACTCTCCCTTCAGCTCTCTCCTTCTCACAGGTGGACTACCGCGTGTTTTCACACTGTGGCAAATCTTTAGGGCCCAGGCATAAGAAGTCGTCAAGGTAATGGATAATATGTGCCGCCTTACAAACGTCCATGACAACACATTCAAGGAAGCAACTAAACGCCTCAAATAGTGAGCAGGATATGGAGCACCCCATGGGCAAACAGCGATCTATGTAGTATGCTCCTTCACAGAAGCAGCCCAATGGGAAAACACTATTCGGAGGCACAGGTAGTAACCAAAACGCCCTCTCAGTGTCTGTTTTGGCCATTAGGGTGCCCCTTACCAACTTCTTGACCCACCTGATTGCCTCGTCAAAGGAGGTTCCATGTCGATGTTGTCATTTACTGACCTGCCCCTTGAATATGACAAATAGTGGATTAGTCTGAATGTATTGGGTTCATTTTTTGGCACAACTCTCAACGGAGGTACCACTACGTCTTCTAAGGAAAGTGTTTTGAATGGACCCGCCGCCATTCTACATAAAGATATTTATTTATTTTTTTTTGTCAAGACGTTTGGGTGTTGGTAGAGTGAGTTTAGATTTTTACTCCAGCTTTTCTTGATTTTAGAAGGGCATGACATGCCTATATCTGTGTCTCCTCCTCCTTTTACTCTTCCATCTCTTTTCTTTTCGCATGACTATATGTAGTTGTGACTTTTCCATGTGTTTGTTGTGTCTTCAGAGCAGTTTGTCAGCTTTTGGACACCTTTTAAGGTGTTTTCTATGTGTTTTCCATGTGTTTGTATGTGTTTGTGTTTGCCTGCCATTGGTTTCAATGGGGTTCGATGGTGTTCGTCGAACGTTCGATGAACATTTCGTCGAACACGTCCCTGTTCGACGAACTGAACCGAACCCGAACACTAGGGAGGTGGCTCAACAGTACTGATATTCAACTACTGGCCTCTGTTGCTCACAAGCCATTCCAGCATGAGCAGTGTGAAGATCCAGAGCATGGTGATGTCGGACACAAGTCAATGAGCTTGCATGCGCAATTGCAGCACTCCCAAAGTGGTACCAGCTGTAGCCAACTTACGGAAATGGATGCTGACGAGGTACCTTCACCAGAATCTCTGGCAAATCTGGGTAGGTTTCAGAAACTGCTGAACTACCAAGTTGGACACATATGATAGGCATAGTACATGTGTGAGCTTGACAAAAAAAAACAGTACACAGGCAAAGATGCTTACCTGTCCAAGGCCTCCAAACAATTACCGTATTTTCCGGCGTATAAGACGACTTTTTGACCCCTAAAAATTGTCCCAAAAGTCGGGGGTCGTCTTATACGCCGGATACGGCGTGTGCAGGGAGCGATCCTGGATGTCGGCATGTGGTTCCCAGGGTCTGGAGGAGAGGAGACTCTCCTTCAGGCCCTGGGATCCATATTCATGTAAAAAATAAAGAATAAAAATAAAAAACATGGATATACTCACCCTTGGATGGCCTGTGGCTCACAGTGCTGCTAGCGTCTGCCTCCGTTCCTAAGAATGCAGAGAGTGAAGGACCTTCGATGACATCGTGGTCACATGAGTGGTCAGGTGACCGGTCACCTGACCGCGACGTCATCGAAGGTCCTTCACTCTCTACATTCTTAGGAACGAAGGCAGACGCTTGCAGCGGTGACAGCCAGGGTTCGTCGGAGGGGTGAGTATATCCATATTTTTTATTTTATTCTTTATTTTTTACATGAATATGGATCCCAGGGCGTGAAGGAGAGTCTCCTCTCCTCCAGACCCTGGGAACCACACGCCGTATAAGATGACTTGGCGTATAAGATGACCCCCGTCTTAGGCTGGTTTCACACTTGCGTTTTTGTCTGCTGCGTTTTTTTTTTCAAAAAAACGCATGTGTTTTTTTTTCCTATATTTAACATTGAAAACGCATGCGTTTTTTTGTGTATGCGTTTGGTCGCGTTTTGCAACGCATGCGTTTTTTTACTGCATGCGTTTTTTTTCTAAAATGCTACTTGTAGTATTTTTAGAAGCGTTTTTTGGACCAAAAAAAACGCATGCGTTTTCATGCGTTTTTTTTGTGTCAAAAAATGCATTGGAGTCAATGGGGACGCATGCGTTTTTTGGTGCATGCGTTTTTTGCGTTAAAAAACGCATGCGTTTTTTTATTAAAAACACTGAAAACACACTAATATGCCACCACCCAACGTAAAGGTGATAAAGGGATCCTAACCCTACCCCTAACCCTACCCCTAACCCTAACCCTAAGGGATCCTAACCCTACCCCTAACCCTAACCCTAACCCTACCCCTACCCCTAACCCTAAGGGATCCTAACCCTACCCCTAACCCTAACCCTACCCCTAACCCTAACCCTACCCCTAACCCTAACCCTAAGGGATCCTAACCCTACCCCTAACCCTACCCCTAACCCTAACCCCTTTATGGTTAGGGGTAGGGTTAGGGTTAGGGTTAGGGGTAGGGTTAGGATCCCTTAGGGTTAGGGGTAGGGTTAGGGGTAGGGTTAGGTTTAGGGGTAGGGTTAGGGGTAGGGTTAGGATCCCTTAGGGTTAGGGTTAGGGGTAGGGTTAGGGTTAGGGTTAGGGGTAGGGTTAGGATCCCTTAGGGTTAGGGTTAGGGGTAGGGTTAGGGTTAGGGTTAGGGGTAGGGTTAGGGTTAGGATCTCTTTAGGGTTAGGGTTATAATCCCTACCCCTAACCCTACCCCTACCCCTAACCCTAACTATTTCTGTTTATAGTGGGTTTTTTACTTTTTTTTAATGATTGGCAGCTGTCACACATTTCTCAGCATGCGTTTAAAAAACGCAAACGCATGAAAAAACGCATGTAAACGCGGTAAAACGCCGCGTTTTTTACACCACATGCAAAAACGCATGCGTCAAAAAAACGCAGCGTTTGCATGCGTTTACATGCGTTTTTTCACCATGCGTTTTTTTGCGTTTTTTACCGCAAAAACGCACCCAAAAAAACGCAAATGTGAAACCAGCCTAATACGGTGGGCATATCCCAAATTCCATATTTTATATGGAAAAGTTGGGGGTCGTCTTATACGCCCAGTCGTCTTATACACCAGAAAATATGGTACACTAACCAAAGTGCAGCGGACCCAAGTTAAGATGGTGGATGACAGATGCACAGGTGCAATAATGCCAATAATGCAGCCAGCCTACAATCAGGATTTGGCCGCCTGGCACACCTGTGCAAAATAATCTGTATGTGGCATGTTCACACAGAAATGCAGAGCATATGGCTCAAGGCCTATTAGTGACGCCATAAAGTGGGCCAGCCATTGCTATAATGCATCCTGTGTGAACAGAGGCCACAGTTTACAGAGCCATCTAGGACCCAGCTGCACCCTGAAAAAATGACATGCCCAAAAACATAACAATGTATGTAAGGTATTGGTTGGTATTATTGCCATAATATTTAAGCTGGCAACCCACGCCAAGGGTCCTTACGTATTGCCAGTCCTACTCTAACAAAAAAACACCATAAGAGGAAAAAACCTCCACTTTTTTCAGGGTGCAGCTGGGCCCTAGATGGCTCTGTAAACTGTGGCCTCTGTTCAACCAGGATGCATTACAGCAATGGCTGACCCGCTTTATGGCGTCACTAATAGGCCTTGAGCATTTCTGTGTGAACGTGCTACATGTGTGAGCTTGCCAAGCTTCACAGCCGCTACCAAGTTACGCCCATTATCACATAAGACCATACCCGGTTGGAGGTTAGATGGCAAAAACCACAGATCTGTCTGGTCTGTTTTTCCTGTAAGTAACTCTGCAGTGGTGTGTGGTTTTCCTCCTAGACAAATCGGCTTTAACAGAGCTTGTTGCCACTTCACTTAAGCCCCCATCTCACATAGCGAGATCGCTAGCGAGATCACTGCTGAGTCACAAGTTTTGTGACGCAACAGCGATCTCAGTAGCGATCTCGCTATGTGTGACACGTAGCAGCGATCAGGCCCCTGCTGTGAGATCGCTGGTCATGTCGGAATGGCCTGGACCATTTTTTGATCGTTGAGGTCCCGCTGGGTAGCACACATCGCTGTGTTTGACACCTTGCCAACGACCTCATTGACAGGACGTCCCATTGAATCATCATGAAATGGCATCGTTCTACAGGTCGCTACAGTTCGCCGCATCGCTGCTGCGTAGTTGGGGAGATCGCACTGTGTGACATCTCACCAGCGACCACATAGCGACGCAGCAACGATCCCTGACAGGTCGTATCGTTGTCGGGATTGCTTAAGCGTCGCTATGTGTGACGGGGCCTTTAGGCAGTGCTGCAGAGCTTCCAGCTGATGTGGATGACGTGCTCTGAGATACCACATCAGAGATGGAGGATGAGGAGGTGCAGTAGGGGGTGCTGGAACTGCTGTAGGAGGTGGAGGAAACCCTGATTGAAGTATGGCCAGCAAATCTTGGGGTCGGGAGCACATGTGACGTGTCAGGGTGGCACTCGACCCAAGCCTCCACAATGTTTACTCAGTTTGCCATCAGGGAAATGTAGCTTCCATGGCTACAAGTGCTTGTCTATGTGTCGGTCTTTAAGTGGACAATGCTAGTAAGTGTGATGATAAAGGCATGGGTAATGTTCCTAGACATGTGCTGGTGCAAGGCAGTGGCATCACACTAGGTGAAAAAGTGGTAGCTAGGGACCGAGTTCTGATGGACGGTTGCCGCCTTAGAGTCGGCGGAAATCCTTAGTGCCCATGAACCAAAATGGCAACATTTCCACAGCAAGCAGTCTGGAAATGTGTCCATTTAGCATTTGGGGCTGTGCGTGGTTGGCTGCAAACTTTCTCTTTCTTTCCAAGCCCTGGGGTAGGGACAGCTGAATGCTGTGCTGGGACATGGATTTGGAATTACCTGATAATGTCACATGGCCAGACAATTACAGTAATGCCACAACCAAGGTTGCTACGGTAGTACAGTGACGCAAAAGCAATCCGCGCATGCTTATTGGAAGTGTAACAGGTGCCAAAAATGCGGGGCAGAGGTTCCAGTTTTACATAGTGCACCATCCATTATTTGTAGAGAAACAACTACATTTAGGCACTGTGATACTTGAGTGATAATCGAGTATCACTGCGCACATTCGCTCATCCCTAGATACCATACTGTATTACATGCAATTTTAACCTGTACATTTGAGCAGGTGTTCTTAGCTTTTTATTCGTTACTCACCAAACATGCCTAGAAGCCAAGTATTACAAAGCTATTTTAACATTCCTTACAGCATGTCTAAGTTAGAAAATCATTAATTAGTTACAATGTATAGTGTATGTAGAATATTTGGTAAAGTTGAGTAACATCTAAAGTATAAAAGTAAGAGTCATGAATGAGTCTATTAAGCACTGTAGGGAGCGGCTGACAGATAAAGTGGGAACATGAATAATAGTACAAAAGGAATAACTCTGCCGAGGGCTTATTTAAAGGCAGGAAGAGGGATATTGATCAGTATGGGTCTCACTACTAGGTTTACATGTCATAGGTTGTGCCCACGCAATCAAGAGCAGGTGTGGCACTGACCACGACAGCTGCAAATCTTATCTAGCAGAGATCACAGAAACCTCTGATTAATACTGTAAGCATCACGGACTGTCTGATTATAATGCTGTCACAGGGCAAATATGAAAATCAGGATTGATAACAAAATTATCCATTGATAGAGTATAATTAGATTTACCCTAACAACGTCTTGTCTAGTTATACAGACAGAAAAATCTGGACCAGTGCTAGGACAAATAAATGTAGGAAAAAATTGATTTTGTAGAAAAAAAAAAATCGGGTCACTTTTCAGAAGATATATTAGCCTACTGATCCCGTTTGGTGTATTTCAATGTTATTTTTTCTCTATGCAATGCAGGTGCAGGACAAGTTTTGGCTCTGTCTGTATTGCTGGACAATTCAATGGAGTGTGACATCTATAATTTCCTTTCCGGCAATTTATGTAATGATACAGCGATTGCTTAGCTTTTTCTGTACTGCCCATAGAGTACGTGCCCACGATCAGGAATAATATCATTTCGGACACAGCATATTTTCACTGATTCCGAAACGCTATGCTCTACAGTATATCACATGCTTAGAAGATGGGATTTATAGAAGTCCTTTGCCCGCTGTTCTTCTTTTTAGCACTGTGTAACCTCACGTGCGGTGCGGGTTTCCAAGCCGCAGCATATAAATTTCTGTAGCAAAGACATTTATTCTCCTCTGCGTATTTTACCCACTAGACTGTTATTAGTTGCGATAAATCCGTATAGTTCCAAAACACATTTTATGTAGTACACTGCATTTTGGCAATAGCAAAAATATGCTGTGTCTAAAACGCTACTATTCCTGATCGTGGGCACATACCTACAGCGTCGGACTGGGGTGACAAGGATCCACCAGTAACATTGACATTGGTGGGGGCCATTTTTCACCTGCATGCAAATATTATACTAGTAAAAACATAGGTCACCGCGCTATCCTATTGCAAGATAAATCAAAAAGTTGCTTGAGATAATGCCTTGCTTGGGTAGACCTTGTGGCTTTAATATTCAGAATGTATGACAATAAATGGGTGAATGACTGATCTAAATAAATATATAGGTTAGGCGCTTTCTAGCAACCACCAGTAGTAATGATAGTCAGTACTCAATACGAATAACCAATCTGGATGGATGTATTGGTAAGCGCTAACTAGCAGCCACCGGTATTAATAATCATATACCAGGAGAAAAAGAAGTATATCAATGACAATTAACCCCTTCATGACGGTGGGATGTTTTGTTTTTCCGTGTTCGTTTTTCACTCCCCTCCTTCCCAGAGCCATAACTTTTTTATTTTTCCGTCAATTTGGCCATGTGAGGGCTTATTTTTTGCGGGACGAGTTGTACTTTTGAACGACATCATTGGTTTTACCATGTCGTGTACTAGAAAACGGGAAAAAAATTCCAAGTGCGGTGAAGTTGCAAAAAAAGTGCAATGCCACACTTGTTTTTTGCTTGGCTTTTTTGCTAGGTTCACTAAATGCTAAAACTGACCTGCCAGTATGATTCTCCAGGTCATTACGAGTTCATAGACACCTAACATGACTAGGTTATTTTTTACCTAAGTGGTGAAAAAAAATTCCAAACTTTGCTAAAAAAAAATAATAAAATTGCGTCATTTTCCGATACTCGTAGCGTCTCCATTTTTCATGATCTGGGGTCAGTTGAGGGCTTATTTTTTGCATGCTGAGCTGGCGTTTTTAATGATACCAATTCGGTGCTTTTGATTGCCCGTTATTGCATTTTAATGCAATGTCACGGCGACCAAAAAAACGTAATTCTGGCGTTTCAATTTTTTTTCTCATTACGCTGTTTAGCGATCAGGTTAATGCTTTTTTTTATTGATAGATCGGGCGATTCTGAACGTGGTGATACCAAATATGTGTAGATTTGATTTTTTTTTATTGATTTATTTTGATTGGGGCGAAAGGGGGGTGATTTAAACTTTTATATTTTTTTTATTTTTTTCACATTTTTTTTAACTTTTTTTTTTACTTTTGCCATGCTTCAATAGCCTCCATGGGAGGCTAGAAGCAGGCACAGCACGATCGCCTCTGCTACATAGCAGCGATCTGCTGATCGCTGCTATGTAGCAGAAATGGAGGTGTGCTGTGAGCGCCGACCACAGGGTGGCGCTCACAGCCACCGGTCATCAGTAACCATAGAGGTCTCTAGGACCTCTATGGTTACCATCCTGACGCATCGCCGACCCCCGATCATGTGACGGGGGTCGGTGATGACGTCATTTCCGGCCGCCCGGCCGGATACGGTAGTTAAATGCCGCTGTCTGCGTTTGACAGCGGCATTTAACTGGTTAATAGCGGCGGATGAATCGCGATTTCACCCGCCGCTATTGCGGGCACATGTCAGCTGTTCAAAACAGCTGACATGTCCCGGCTTTGATGCGGGCTCACTGCGGAGCCCTGCATCAAAGCAGGGGAGCTGACATCGGACGTACTATCCCGTCCGATGTCAGTAAGGGGTTAAACGCTTCCTAACAGTCACCAGTATTGGTGATCATATACCAGGATAAATGGTGCAATAACAAATAAATAGACAAAAGAAGATCTCAATGGGAAAGGTAAGGCAAATATTTACTGATGTTGCGTCGCTACAGTGCCGATGCTGTGTCTAATTCGGCGTTGCAATGTGCAGCTACTGTGCTCAATTGATGTTGCGTCGCTGCAGTGCCGGTGCTGTGTCTCGTGCAGCGTAGCAATGTGCCAGAGGAAAGGAGACCAGTAAACTCCGTGTTTTTTTTTGAAGGCCCATTGGGGGCTCACTTTAAAAAACGAGGTGAGAGACAAAATATGGAAAGGGGATTACATAGAGATTTTTTCTCTGTTGCCGTTGGAGTGTTTCAATTTGGATAGGGTTAGGAGGGAGGATACTAAAAAAGAGGATGAAGAAAGGAGGAGGTACTGGTTAATCCCTAGAACATTCTCCAATTGGTTACAAGTGTTCGCTATTTTGGCAAGCGTAATTGGAGAGAAGGCCCCAGAAAATTGTTCAGGCCTGTTTTGTTATATGGATGCGATAGGTGAGGCTTATAGGGTTTATGGGGGACAAGGCTGGTTAAGATACGATGAACAGTTTCCCCAGCGAAAAGCGGTGCAACCTAGTATTAGATGGGACCACAAGGAAATTACATTGTGGATGAAGGTGATGATTCCTTCAAGGTCAGGTCAGCCATTTCAAGGGGGCACTGGGGGTTCAGGACAGTCAGGACACTCAGTGGCTATGCAAAAAGGACTGTGTTTCTCTTTTAACCCCTTCATGACCCAGCCTATTTTGACCTTAAAGACCTTGCCGTTTTTTGTAATTCTGACCAGTGTCCCTTTATGAGGTAATAACTCAGGAATGCTTCAATGGATCCTAGCGGTTCTGAGATTGTTTTTTCGTGACATATTGGGCTTCATGTTAGTGGTAAATTTAGGTCAATAAATTCTGCGTTTATTTGTGATAAAAACTGAAATTTGGCGAAAATTTTGAAAATTTCGCAATTTTCACATTTTGAATTTTTATTCTGTTAAACCAGAGAGATATGTGACACAAAATAGTTAATAAATAACATTTCCCACATGTTTACTTTACATCAGCACAATTTTGGAAACAAAATTTTTTTTTGTTAGGAAGTTATAAGGGTTAAAATTTGACCTGCGATTTGTCATTTTTACAACGAAATTTACAAAACCATTTTTTTTAGGGACCACCTCACATTTGAAGTCAGTTTGAGGGGTCTATATGGCTGAAAATACCCAAAAGTGACACCATTCTAAAAACTGCACCCCTCAAGGTACTCAAAACCACATTCAAGAAGTTTATTAACCCTTCAGGTGCTTCACAGCAGCAGAAGCAACATGGAAGGAAAAAATGAACATTTAACTTTTTAGTCACAAAAATTATCTTTTAGCAACAATTTTTTTATTTTCCCAATGGTAAAAGGAGAAACTGAACCACGAACGTTGTTGTCCAATTTGTCCTGAGTACGCTGATACCTCATATGTGGGGGTAAACCACTGTTTGGGCGCACGGCAGGGCTTGGAAGGGAAGGAGCGCCATTTGACTTTTTGAATCAAAAATTGGCTCCACTCTTTAGCGGACACCATGTCACGTTTGGAGAGCCCTCGTGTGCCTAAAAATTGGACATCCCCCAGAAATGACAACATTTTGGAAACTAGACCCCCAAAGGAACTAATCTAGATGTGTGGTGAGGACTTTGAACCCCCAAGTGCTTCACAGAAGTTTATAACGCAGAGCCATGAAAATAAAAAAAAATATATATTTTCTCAAAAATGATCTTTTAGCCTGCAATTTTTTATTTTCCCAAGGGTAACAGGAGAAATTTGACCCCAAAAGTTGTTGTCCAGTTTCTCCTGAGTACGCTGATACACCATATGTGGGGGTAAACCACTGTTTGGGCACATGCCGAGGCTCGGAAGTGAAGTAGTGACGTTTTGAAATGCAGACTTTGATGGAATGCTCTGTGGGCGTCACGTTGCGTTTGCAGAGCCCCTGATGTGGCTTAACAGTAGAAACCCCCCACAAGTGACCCCATTTTGGAAACTAGACCCCGAAAGGAACTTATCTAGATGTGTGGTGAGCACTTTGAACCCCCAAGCGCTTCATAGAAGTTTATAATGCAAAGCCGTGAAAATAATAAATACGTTTTCTTTCCTCAAAAATTATTATTTAGCCCAGAATTTTTTATTTTCCCAAGGGTTACAGAAGAAATTGGACCCCAAAAGTTGTTGTCCAGTTTCTCCTGAGTACGCTGATACCCCATATGTGGGGGTAAACCACTGTTTGGGCACATGCCGAGGCTCGGAAGTGAAGTAGTGACGTTTTGAAATGCAGACTTTGATGGAATGCTCTGCGGGCGTCACGTTGCGTTTGCAGAGCCCCTGATGTGCCTAAACAGTAGAAACCCCCCACAAGTGACCCCATTTTGGAAACTAGACCCCGAAAGGAACTTATCTAGATGTGTGGTGAGCACTTTGAACCCCCAAGTGCTTCATAGAAGTTTATAATGCAGAGCCGTGAAAATAATAAATACGTTTTCTTTCCTCAAAAATAATTATTTAGCCCAGAATTTTTTATTTTCCCAAGGGTTACAGGAGAAATTGGACCCCAAAAGTTGTTGTCCAGTTTCTCCTGAGTACGCTGATACCCCATGAGTTTGGGTAAACCACTGTTTGGGCACACGTCGGGGCTCAGAAGGGAAGTAGTGACTTTTGAAATGCAGACTTTGATGGAATGGTCTGCGGGTGTCACGTTGCGTTTGCAGAGCCCATGGTGTGCCTAAACAGTAGAAACCCCCACAAGTGACCCAATTTTAGAAACTAGACCCCCCAAGGAACTTATCTAGACATGTGGTGAGCACTTTGAACCCCCAACGCAGAGCCGTGAAAATAAAAAATCATTTTTCTTTCCTCAAAAATGATGTTTTAGCAAGCATTTTTTTAGATTCACAAGGGTAACAGGAGAAATTGGACCCCAGTAATTGTTGCGCAGTTTGTCCTGAGTATGCTGGTACCCCATATGTGGGGGTAAACCACTGTTTGGGCACACGTCAGGGCTCGGAAGTGAGGGAGCACCATTTGACTTTTTGAATACGAGATTGGCTGGAATCAATGGTGGCGCCATGTTGCGTTTGGAGACCCCTGATGTGCCTAAACAGTGGTAACCCCTCAATTCTAACTCCAACACTAACCCCCCCACACCCCTAACCCTAATCCCAACTGTAGCCATAACCCTAATCACACCCCTAACCACAACCCTAATTCCAACCCTAACCCTAAGGCTATGTGCCCACGTTGCGGATTCGTGTGAGATATTTCCGCACCATTTTTGAAAAATCCGCGGGTAAAAGGCACTGCGTTTAACCTGCGGATTTTCCGCGGATTTCCAGTGTTTTTTGTGCGGATTTCACCTGCGGATTCCTATTGAGGAACAGGTGTAAAACGCTGCGGAATCCGCACAAAGAATTGACATGCTACGGAAAATACAACGCAGCGTTTCCGCGCGGTATTTTCCGCACCATGGGCACAGCGGATTTGGTTTTTCATATGTTTACATGGTACTGTAAACCTGATGGAACACTGCTGCGAATCCGCAGCCAAATCCGCACCGTGTGCACATAGCCTAATTCTAAAGGTATGTGCACACGCTGCGGAAAACGCTGCGGATCCGCAGCAGTTTCCCATGAGTTTACAGTTCAATGTAAACCTACGGGAAACAAAAATCGCTGTACACATGCTGCGGAAAAACTGCACGGAAACGCAACGGTTTACATTCCGCAGCATGTCACATCTTTGTGCGGATTCCGCAGCGGTTTTACAACTGCTCCAATAGAAAATCGCAGTTGTAAAACCGCAGTGAAATGCGCAGAAAAAAACGCGGTAAATCCTGTTATGGCTGGCAATCAGGCAACACAGCGTGCAGTAATCAGCGCACATACAGAGATCTGGCAATAACCAAAAACAATAGGATGAGCTCTGAGACGTGGAATCTCTGTAAACTGCAGTACCTGATCTATCCTCACACAACTATAAGCAGCAGTGGATTGCGCCTATCACTACCTATGCAACTCGGCACTGCCTGAGGAGCTGACTAGCCTGAAGATAGAAATACAAGCCTGACTTACCTCAGAGAAATACCCCAAAGGAATAGGCAGCCCCCCACATATAATGACTGTTAGCAAGATGAAAAGACAAACGTAGGAATGAAATAGATTCAGCAAAGTGAGGCCCGATATTCTAGACAGAGCGAGGATAGCAAAGAGAACTATGCAGTCTACAAAAAACCCTAAAACGAAAACCACGCAAAGTGGCAAAAAGACCCACCGTGCCGAACTAACAGCACGGTGGTGCACCCCTTTGCTTCTCAGAGCTTCCAGCAAAAGTTAATAGCAAGCTGGACAGAAAAAACAGAAAACAAACTAGAAGCACTTATCTAGCAGAGCAGCAGGCCCAAGGAAAGATGCAGTAGCTCAGATCCAACACTGGAACATTGACAAGGAGCAAGGAAGACAGACTCAGGTGGAGCTAAATAGCAAGGCAGCCAACGAGCTCACCAAAACACCTGAGGGAGGAAGCCCAGAGACTGCAATACCACTTGTGACCACAGAAGTGAATTCAGCCACAGAATTCACAACAGTACCCCCCCCTTGAGGAGGGGTCACCGAACCCTCACCAGAACCCCCAGGCCGACCAGGATGAGCCACATGAAAGGCACGAACAAGATCTGGGGCATGGACATCAGAGGCAAAAACCCAGGAATTATCTTCCTGAGCATAACCCTTCCATTTGACCAGATACTGGAGTTTCCGTCTAGAGACACGAGAATCCAAAATCTTCTCCACAATATACTCCAATTCCCCCTCCACCAAAACAGGGGCAGGAGGCTCCACAGATGGAACCATAGGTGCCACGTATCTCCTCAACAACGACCTATGGAATACATTATGTATGGAAAAGGAGTCTGGGAGGATCAGACGAAAAGACACCGGATTGAGAATCTCAGAAATCCTATACGGACCAATAAAACGAGGTTTAAATTTAGGAGAGGAAACCTTCATAGGAATATGACGAGAAGATAACCAAACCAGATCCCCAACACAAAGTCGGGGTCCCACACGGCGTCTGCGATTAGCGAAAAGCTGAGCCTTCTCCTGGGACAAGGTCAAATTGTCCACTACCTGAGTCCAGATCTGCTGCAACCTGTCCACCACAGAATCCACACCAGGACAGTCCGAAGACTCAACCTGTCCTGAAGAGAAACGAGGATGGAACCCAGAATTGCAGAAAAATGGAGAGACCAAGGTAGCCGAGCTGGCCCGATTATTAAGGGCGAACTCAGCCAACGGCAAAAATGACACCCAATCATCCTGGTCAGCGGAAACAAAACATCTCAGATATGTTTCCAAGGTCTGATTGGTTCGTTCGGTCTGGCCATTAGTCTGAGGATGGAAGGCCGAGGAGAAAGATAGGTCAATGCCCATCCTACCACAAAAGGCTCGCCAGAACCTCGAGACAAACTGGGAACCTCTGTCAGAAACAATATTCTCAGGAATGCCATGTAAACGAACCACATGCTGGAAGAACAAAGGCACCAAATCAGAGGAGGAAGGCAATTTAACCAAAGGCACCAGATGGACCATTTTAGAAAAGCGATCACAGACCACCCAAATGACCGACATTTTTTGAGAAACGGGAAGGTCAGAAATGAAATCCATCGAAATATGTGTCCAAGGCCTCTTCGGGACCGGCAAGGGCAAAAGCAACCCACTGGCACGTGAACAGCAGGGCTTAGCCCTAGCACAAATTCCACAGGACTGCACAAAAGCACGCACATCCCGCGACAGAGATGGCCACCAGAAGGATCTAGCAACCAACTCCCTGGTACCAAAGATTCCTGGATGACCGGCCAGCACCGAACAATGAAGTTCAGAGATAACTTTACTAGACCACCTATCAGGGACGAACAGTTTCTCGGCCGGACAACGATCAGGATTATTAGCCTGAAATTTCTGCAACACTCTCCGCAAATCAGGGGAGATGGCAGACACAATGACTCCTTCCTTGAGGATACTCGCCGGCTCAGATAACCCCGGAGAGTCGGGCACAAAACTCCTAGACAGAGCATCCGCCTTCACATTTTTAGAGCCCGGAAGGTATGAAATCACAAAATCAAAACGAGCAAAAAATAACAACCAACGGGCCTGTCTAGGATTCAAGCGCTTGGCAGACTCAAGATAAGTAAGGTTCTTATGATCAGTCAAAACCACCACGCGATGCTTAGCACCCTCAAGCCAATGACGCCACTCCTCGAATGCCCACTTCATGGCCAGCAACTCTCGGTTGCCCACATCATAATTACGCTCAGCAGCAGAAAATTTCCTGGAAAAGAAAGCACATGGTTTGAACACTGAGCAACCAGAACCTCTCTGTGACAAAACCGCCCCTGCACCAATCTCAGAAGCATCAACCTCGACCTGGAACGGAAGAGAAACATCAGGTTGACACAACACAGGGGCACAGCAAAAACGACGCTTTAACTCCTGAAAAGCTTCCACGGCAGCAGAAGACCAATTAACCAAATCAGCACCCTTCTTGGTCAAATCGGTCAATGGTCTGGCAATGCTAGAAAAATTACAGATGAAGCGACGATAAAAATTAGCAAAGCCCAGGAATTTCTGCAGACTTTTTAGAGATGTCGGCTGAATCCAATCCTGGATGGCCTGAACCTTAACCGGATCCATCTCGATAGTAGAAGGGGAAAAGATGAACCCCAAAAATGAAACTTTCTGCACACCGAAGAGACACTTTGATCCCTTCACGAACAAGGAATTAGCACGCAGTACCTGGAAAACCATTCTGACTTGCTTCACATGAGACTCCCAATCATCTGAGAAGATCAAAATGTCATCCAAGTAAACAATCAAGAATTTATCCAGATACTCACGGAAAATGTCATGCATAAAAGACTGAAAAACAGATGGAGCATTGGCAAGTCCGAACGGCATCACCAGATACTCAAAATGACCCTCGGGCGTATTAAATCCCGTTTTCCATTCATCTCCCTGCCTGATTCTCACCAGATTATACGCACCACGAAGATCAATCTTAGTAAACCAACTAGCCCCCTTAATCCGAGCAAACAAGTCAGAAATCAATGGCAAGGGATACTGAAACTTAACAGTGATCTTATTAAGAAGGCGGTAATCAATACACGGTCTTAGCGAACCATCCTTCTTGGCTACAAAATAGAACCCTGCTCCCAATGGTGACGACGATGGGCGAATATGTCCCTTCTCCAGGGACTCCTTCACATAACTGCGCATAGCGGTGTGTTCAGGTACGGACAAATTAAATAAACGACCCTTAGGGAATTTACTACCAGGAATCAAATCGATAGCACAATCACAATTCCTATGCGGAGGTAGGGCATCAGACTTGGACTCTTCAAATACATCCTGAAAGTCCGACAAGAACTCTGGGATGTCAGAAGGAATGGATGACGAAATAGACAAAAATGGAACATCACCATGTACTCCCTGACAACCCCAGCTGGTTACCGACATAGAGTTCCAATCCAATACTGGATTATGGGTTTGTAGCCATGGCAACCCCAACACGACCACATCATGCAAATTATGCAGTACCAGAAAGCGAATAACTTCCTGATGTGCAGGAGCCATGCACATGGTCAGCTGGGCCCAGTACTGAGGCTTATTCTTGGCCAAAGGTGTAGCATCAATTCCTCTCAACGGAATAGGACACCGCAAAGGCTCCAAGAAAAATCCACAACGTTTAGCATAATCCAAATCCATCAGATTCAGGGCAGCGCCTGAATCCACAAACGCCATGACAGAATACGATGACAAAGAGCACATTAAGGTAATGGACAAAAGGAATTTGGACTGTACAGTACCAATAACGGCAGAGCTATCGAACCGCCTAGTGCGTTTAGGACAATTAGAAATAGCATGAGTAGAATCACCACAATAGAAACACAGTCGATTCAGACGTCTGTGTTCTTGCCGTTCTACTTTAGTCATAGTCCTGTCGCACTGCATAGGCTCAGGTTTACTCTCAGACAATACCGCCAGATGGTGCACAGATTTACGCTCGCGCAAGCGACGACCGATCTGAATGGCCAAGGACATAGACTCATTCAAACCAGCAGGCATAGGAAATCCCACCATTACATCCTTAAGAGCTTCAGAGAGACCCTTTCTGAACAAAGCCGCTAGTGCAGATTCATTCCACAGAGTGAGTACTGACGACTTCCTAAATTTCTGACAATATACTTCTACATCATCCTGACCCTGGCATAAAGCGAGCACATTTTTCTCAGCCTGATCCACTGAATTAGGCTCATCGTAAAGCAATCCCAGCGCCTGGAAAAATGCATCAACATTACTCAATGCAGAATCTCCTGGTGCAAGAGAAAACGCCCAGTCCTGTGGGTCGCCGCGCAAAAAAGAAATAATAATCAAAACCTGTTGAATAGGATTACCAGAAGAATGAGGTTTCAAGGCCAAAAATAGCTTACAATTATTTCTGAAGCTCAGGAATTTAGTTCTGTCACCAAAAAACAAATCAGGAATCGGAATTCTTGGTTCTAGCATCGATTTCTGATCAATAGTATCTTGAATCTTTTGTACATTTACAACGAGATTATCCATTGAGGAGCACAGAGCCTGAATATCCATGTCCACAGCTGTGTCCTGAAGCACTCTAATGTCTAGGGGAAAAAAAAGACTGAAGACAGAGCGAAGAAAAAAAAATGATGTCAGGATTTCTTTTTTCCCTCTATTGGGAATCATTGGTGTTTCTCCTTGTACTGTTATGGCTGGCAATCAGGCAACACAGCGTGCAGTAATCAGCGCACATACAGAGATCTGGCAATAACCAAAAACAATAGGACGAGCTCTGAGACGTGGAATCTCTGTAAACTGCAGTACCTGATCTATCCTCACACAACTATAAGCAGCAGTGGATTGCGCCTATCACTACCTATGCAACTCGGCACTGCCTGAGGAGCTGACTAGCCTGAAGATAGAAATACAAGCCTGACTTACCTCAGAGAAATACCCCAAAGGAATAGGCAGCCCCCCACATATAATGACTGTTAGCAAGATGAAAAGACAAACGTAGGAATGAAATAGATTCAGCAAAGTGAGGCCCGATATTCTAGACAGAGCGAGGATAGCAAAGAGAACTATGCAGTCTACAAAAAACCCTAAAACGAAAACCACGCAAAGGGGCAAAAAGACCCACCGTGCCGAACTAACAGCACGGCGGTGCACCCCTTTGCTTCTCAGAGCTTCCAGCAAAAGTTAATAGCAAGCTGGACAGAAAAAACAGAAAACAAACTAAAAGCACTTATCTAGCAGAGCAGCAGGCCCAAGGAAAGATGCAGTAGCTCAGATCCAACACTGGAACATTGACAAGGAGCAAGGAAGACAGACTCAGGTGGAGCTAAATAGCAAGGCAGCCAACGAGCTCACCAAAACACCTGAGGGAGGAAGCCCAGAGACTGCAATACCACTTGTGACCACAGAAGTGAATTCAGCCACAGAATTCACAACAAAATCCGCCATAAATCCGCAGCGGTTTAGCACTGCGGATTTATCAAATCCGCAGCGGAAAAATCCGCAGAGGAACAGAATACGTGTGCACATACCGAAACCCTAACCCTAGCCCTAACCCTAACCCTACCCCTAGCCCTAACCCTAGCCCTTACCCTAACCCTAACCCTACCCCTAGCCCTAACCCTAGCCCTACCCCTACCCCTAACCCTACCCCTAACCCTAACCCTAACCCTACCCCTACCCCTAACCCTAACCCTAACCCTACCCCTAACCCTAACCCTACTCCTAACCCTAACCCTACCCCTATTCTAACATTAGTGGAAAAAAAAAATTTTCTTTATTTTTTTTATTGTCCCTACCTATGGGGGTGACAAAGGGGGGGGGGTCATTTATTATTTTTTTTATTTTGATCACTGAGATAGATTATATCTCAGAGATCAAAATGCACTCTGGAACGAATCTGCCGGCCGGCAGATTCGGCGGGCGCACTGCGTATGCGCCCGCCATTTTGGAAGATGGCGGCGCCCAGGGAGAAGACGGACGGGACCCCGGCTGGATCGGTAAGTATGATGGGGTGGGGGGGACCACGGGGGGGGGATCGGAGCACGGGGGGGGGAATCGGAGCGCGGGAGGGGTGGAACAGAGCACGGGGGCGTGGAATGGAGCACGGGGGGGCTGGAATGGAGCACGGGGGGGTGGAACGGAGCACCGGGGGGGTGGATCGGAGTGCAGGGGGGGTGATTGGAGCACGGGGGGGTGATTGGAGCACGGGGGGAGCGGACAAGAGCACGGGGGGGGAGCGGAGCACTGGACGGAGGGGAGCCGGAGCAGTGTACCGGCCAGATCGGGGGGCTGGGGGGGCGATCGGAGGGGTGGAGTGGGGGCACATTAGTATTTCCAGCCATGGCCGATGATATTTCAGCATCGGCCATGGCTGGATTGTAATATTTCACCAGTTATAATAGGTGAAATATTACAAATCGCTCTGATTGGCAGTTTCACTTTCAACAGCCAATCAGAGTGATCGTAGCCACGAGGGGGTGAAGCCACCCCCCTGGGCTAAACTACCACTCCCCCTGTCCCTGCAGATCGGGTGAAATGGGAGTTAACCCTTTCACCCGGCCTGCAGGGACGCGATCTTTCCATGACGCCACATAGGCGTCATGGGTCGGATTGGCACCGACTTTCATGACGCCTACGTGGCGTCATGGGTCGGGAAGGGGTTAATGAAGGGAACTGTAGATTTGGGGGAAAATGTAAGTATAGGCACAAATGATCATCTTGTGGGGGAACACATGGGGCTTCAAAATGTTTTCGGGGAGGCAGGCAGACAGAAGGGAAGTGATACAATTGAAAAAAGGGGTGACCCCGGTTCAACTGGGCGAGATGGAAGCTTATCTAAATAGGTACCCTGACATAGCGGTGGCAATGTTGTTGAGAAATGGTTTTAAGGAAGGCTTTAGGATCCCTTTTATTAGGTTGTCAAAAAAAGAATTTAAAATCAGCTTTGCAGTTTTTGGAGGTGGTCTCGGAAAACTTAAAAAAGAGGTCTCCTTGGGCAGGATGGCCAGTCCCTTCGAATCGGCCCCCTTCAGTAACCTGAGGGTTTCACCACTTGGTGTAGTTCCGAAAAAAGAGCCCAATAAATTTAGACTTATTCATCATTTATCATTCCCAAAAGGCTCATCAGTAAATGATGGGATTGATCCACAGTTGTGCTCGGTTTTATATACGTCATTTGATGCAGCTGTGGACTGGGTTAGATTATGAGGAAAAGGGGCATTGCTAGCTAAAACAGATATTGAAGCAGCATTTTGTTTATTGCCAGTACACCCGGAGAGCATGCATTTGTTAGGTTGTTTTGGGGATAAGGGATTTTTTGTCGATCGTTTTGTCTCCCTATTTTGAAAATTTTCATACATTTTTAGAATGGGTGGTTGAGGATGTTTCCAGTTTGAATTCTTGTATCTATTATCTAGACGACTTCTTATTTATCGGTCCAGCACAGGCAGCTGATTCAATTTTATTGCATACCATGGAAAGAATGGCACAAAAATTTGGGATCCCTTTAGCAGCTGACAAGACAGTTGGGCTGGTTGTTTCACTCAGTTTTTTTAGGGATCGAGATTGACATGTTGGCTATGGAGTGTAGACTGGCAGAAGAAAAAGTGACGGCTTTGAAGACTGAGGTAGGGAGAGCGGCGAGTTCACGTAAATTAGCTCTGAGGGAGTTACAGTCTTTATTAGGCAAGCTAAATTTTGCATGCAGGATTTTGCCGATGGGACGTGTTTTTTGTCGGCGGCTATCGTTGGCGACAGCGGGTGTCAAATCCCCTTTGCATTTTATCAGATTGAAAAAAGAGATGAGAGATGATTTGAAAGTGTGGGAACGGTTTTTGGAGAATTATAATGGTCGTTCCATATGGATCCGCCCAATCGTGGATGCTGAAATTTTGGGTTTGTTCATCAAGGTAGATGAAAGCCGTGGTTTCGGTCTGTATTTTCGCGGCGATTTGATGGTGGCGGAGTGGCCTCAGTCATGGAGTGAGTCAGGTTCAGTGTCAAACCGCATTCTGCTTCAGTTGTTCCCCAGAGTCGTAGAGCTGGCTCAGTGGGGGGAAATGGTGCAAAACAGAAAGATCCATTTTCTTTGTGAACATGCATGTGCAGTTTCGGCGATAATTGCTTTATCGGCGACATCACCGGCAGTCATGAAAGTACTGCAGCACTTGGGGTTTGTGGGTTTGAAATTTATCTTATGGATTGTAGCGGAGGTTGGTTTTGGCTCTTCTAACTCTGTTGCTGATTCTCTTTTTTTTTCACAGTGGGAACAACATTCAGAGTCGGACTTGCAGGGCACGGAGTGTCCAGCGGAATTATGGAACCTGCCTTGCGGTCCGTGAGGCATCTCTTTTCTAGGTCACTGGCAGACAGGTCTCGGAAGCAGTATGGCCAAGCCTGGAATATTTGGGAGGCTTGGAGGGCGTCAATAAGCACAGATATTGAGGACGAGAGTAAATTGTTGTTGTTATTGGGTCACGGCTGGGAGTCAGGCTGGTCAGTGTCAAAATTGGGTACGTTTGTGGGGGGGTTATCATTTGGTTTTAAAGTCAGAAGTGTGACAGATGAAACCAAATCATTTTTGGTGCGGCAAGTGGTAAGAGGTATGAAAAGAGGGAGGAAGTCAGTAGACAGCAGGCGGCCTGTTTCATATGAAGTATTACTGGTGATTGGAAGAAAATTATCGGTTATATGTTTTTCCGTATGAGAAATTGATTTGTTTAATGCCGCGTTTTCTTTGGCGTTTTTTGGCGCCTTTCGCTTAGGGGAGCTCATTAGTCCATCGAGGTTTATAAGAGGGGGCTTGTTGAGGGAGGACGTGGATGTCTATTACGATAGGGTGGTGGTGTTCCCTCGCTCCTCAAAAACAGACGTGAATGGGAGAGGTTGTAAAGTTGTACTGTTTGAGATTCGTGGTTCTCCCTTGTGTCCGGTGTTTTGTTTGAGGAGTTTTATGCAACATGGGGGGTCAATAGGGGAACCATGGTTGGTTCATGCAGACGGCCCTTTTTTGTCAAGGTTCCAATTTCTAGCGGTTTTCAGACGTTGTTTGGAGGCGGGGGGTTTACCAGCCGCTGAATATAACGGACATTCGTTCAGGATTGGGGCAGCAATAGAAGCTGCTAGATTGGGTTTAAATGAGGATGTGATAAAGAAGATTGGACGCTGCGAATCCAAGAAATCTCGGTTTTATGTTCGTCCAATTCTGATTTGAGATGTTTGTCTTCCCTCCTTTTTTCTGTTGCAGACCATCATCAACAGTTAATTTGGATTATGGGACACTCATTCATCTTCTGGGCAGCGCTGAGGACAGCGGTGCGCCCGTCTGGGCGTCATTTGGGTTTTCCTCAGGAATCGGCAACCCTACGGTGGATTGGTAAAAGAGGGATGGTTTGGAGTCAGTTTTTGTTTGAATTTCATCACTTTGTTCGGTTGGACCGGTTCCTGACATAGTTGTTATACATTTAGGAGGGAACGATCTTGGTAAGAGGCCCTGCAGAGAGTTAATAAAAGACATTAAGTTTGACATGTTAAGGCTGTGGGCGATGTTTCCAAAAGTGGTGGTAGTTTGGTCTGATATTATCCCGCGGAAGGTCTGGCGAGGAGCGAGATCAGTAGTAGGGGTTAATAAAGCGAGAATTAAGTTGAATAAAGCAGTTTCTCTTTTTATGGGAAGGAATGGCGCGGTGGTAGTTAGGCATTTGGATTTGGAATCCGGTGAAGGAAGTTATTGGAGAGCGGACGGCGTTCATTTAAACGTAGTGGGCACAGTTATGTGGTGCTTGGCCATACAAGAAGTCATCGAGACAGCTTTGAAAGTGTGGAGGGACATGAATGTTTGAAGGGTCAGAACATTCATGTTGGTGGCATGGGGGGGAAGGTCCTCGAAGTTGGTGGAAATGGAAATGATGAATTGGTAGGGGGGATCTCACGAAGTCCTGGACTCCCCTAAGGAATTTCGGATGGATGGGGTCTGTTCAATCCTATGGAAGGGTTAATCAAGGGACCCGTCAATGGTTTAGTGGTTCGGCCAGGTTGGTTATCATCTCCCCCCGAGCTGGTGCATAGCGGCTGGGGGTAAGACTTGACCTGGGGGCCATGGTGGGCTGTGGATACTTAGGATTAGGTGTTTTTTTGGGGCTTCGAGGACCAACCCCCTCTTTTTGGACTTTATTGTTAAATTGTTTTATTAAATGTTAATAAAAGGCTGCTGTGGCCATTTAATCCAATTTCAGTGTAAAGTTTTTATTCGGTAATGGTCACCGTAACAGGTACTTGGGCAAGGGATCGAAAAGGGGGATGGGTATGGGGAATAGATGGGGAGAAGGTTAAGTAACATCTAAGCTACTTTGACTCACGGATGCCCTAATGTCAAGTGAGGCCGTACTGGGCCATCGGCGTTTAATTTTAAAAAGCAAATAAAGGGTTATTGGGATTGCTGGGGTGATGAGATCACTGATTGGGAGAGGGCAGAGAAATTCAAAAAAGGCGGGATTATAAATAGAGGTAGACATGTTAGTGGGACAACCAGTCAGGTACTCACCAGTTAGAGAAAGCAAGCATTTTAGTCAACGTTTATGTCATGCTTAGATGAGGTCAAGGAGACAAAAGATCATTGTGGTATTTGTTTACTCATTGCCTGTAAGTTTTGTCATCATGTCATGGCAGGAGGTGTGGGTGGGAAAGTCCTCGAAGTTGGTGGAAATGGAAATGGTGGATTGGCAGAGGGGGATCTCATGAGCTCCTGGACTCCCCTAAGGAATTTCAGATGGACGGGATCTGTTCAGTCCTATTGAAGGGTTAATCAAGGGACTCGTCAATGGTTTAGTGGTTCGGCCAGGTTGGTTATCATCTGCCCCCGAGCTGGTGCATAGCGGCTGGGGGTAAGACTTGACCTGGGGGCCATGGTGGGCTGTGGATACTTAGAATTAGGTGTTTTGGGGGCTTCGAGGACCACACCCCCTCTTTTTGGACTTTATTGTTAAATTGTTTTATTAAATGTTAATAAAAGGCTGCTGTCGCCATTTAATCCAATTTTAGTGTAAAGTTTTTATTCGGTAATGGTCACCGTAACAGGTACTTGGGCAAGGGATCGGAAAGGGGGTTGGGTATGGGGAATGGATGGGGAGAAGGTTAAGTAACATCTAAGCTACTTTGACTCATGGATACCCTATTGTCATGTTTTACCTCACAAAAAGAACCAGCTGTGATCCCTGCTGTAATGTCTGTATACTCTGTTGCCTTCTCCCCTAACCCAGGAGCTGTGGTATGATCAGACCATATACCTGCATGGCCAGACACAGCCATTACACAGTACACAGCAGGGGCACACTGATAAGATTATTTCAGCACAGGAAAAAATGTTTATTTAAGAGTTAAACATATTCAATTGTGGAAATTATTATTGTTCCAAATATCTATTGATTAAAATCAACTTTAAATGTATCTTTGTTCTTCTGAAAACCCCTTTAAATTCTACAATTTGTCCTGCGAAATAAAAAAAACTATACTTCTGCTGCCTCAATAGAGAAATAGAAAAAAATACAAATCTCACACTTTAATTAAGCAAATGTAACAAATTAAACATTTACTACCCCACAAATAAAGCATATTTTTAAGGCTACTTCCTCCCGATCAGGAATTATCTGCATTTTGGAAGCAGCGCATTTTCGCTGTGTCCAAAACGCTGCATTACAATTATGTAGTTAAATCTACATGTGTTCCATGAACCATGTGGATTCACCGCATCTAATAAACAGCTAGGGTCTCCGCTGCCAATAACTAACATGCTGCAGCTCTAAAACCCGCACCACAAGTGAGTATACGCAGCATTAAATAGAAGCACGGTGGGCATTCTATAAATCCCATCCACTGTGCTTCTAATGTAGAACGCAGTGATTTGGACGCCGCTCAGGTGAACTCTTCCTGATTGTGGACATGTACCCTAATAGTCACAAGGTACTTGCGATTTGTTTTGATTCAATAGTCTGAGCTTAAGTCTGCTCATTATGAATTCCTGCACATGCCATTCCCACAACACCCTCCCGTGTACGGATTATTGTGGTTGTATGGACAGACACTCCAATTTCTGCTTGGAAACTCTGCAGCTCCTTTAGAGTTACCTTTGATCTATGAGCTACCTCACTGATTAATGCCCTCCTTGCCCAGGCTGAGAGTTTTGGAGGTCGGCCTTCTCTTGTCAGGTTTGTTGTGGTACAATATTCTTTCCATTTGATGATAATGGATTTGTTGGTGCTCCAGGGGATCATCAGAGATTGGGAAAATTTTTAATAACCCAATCCTGAATTGTAGCCTGTATTTCCATAGGCTTCATGGTGTTGTTTGGTTACTTGTGCCTCTTTTGGTTAATGGTGTTGCATAGATATGGGCGAACCCAAACAGTAAAGTTCAGGGTCCATACTGAACACCCAGTGTTCGAGCACAGACCGCCAACGCAGACTTCTCCAGGAAGTACTTGTTACTGTTTTGGTTGGGCAACCCAAACATCGGATGTTTCCCACACTGTCATCTGCATAACAGAGCAAGAAACACCGGTGGCTCTGATCAGTGGTAAGATCATTACCGCCGGTCAGATAGCTGCAGTTCCCACTCTGTCAGATGACAGCATGAGCCAGCAGCTGTGACCGGCGGTAAAAAGGTAACGTCCAGGCACACGCATTGACCATTAGAGAGTACAACTCCCATCAGCCTATGCCTGCTGTTGCTGATAACAGTAAGAGCAGGCATCTCTGATGGAAGTGTTCATCAGCTTACACCTGTGCTGTAAATAAAAAAAATGACTTGGGGTCTCTTTTATTTTTGATAATGAGCACAGGTAAAACTGAGAGCTGCAGGATGCAACCCTCACCTGTCAGCTTTATTATGGCTGGTTATCAACAACAGACAGGGCTCCACGTCTTTTTGTTAAATTATTTTAATAAATAATTAAAAAAAACTGTGTGGGGTTCCCCCTTATTGAGCAACCAGCTGGGAGCTACAATTCTCTGACTTGTAAGAGGCCATGTATATTGGCCCCATCCCAGCATTAAATTAGCAGCCCACAGCCGCCACAGAAAAGGCACATCTATTAAATGCGGCAATTCAGGCGCTTTGCCTGGGTCTTCCTACTTTTCCTGGTGTGGTGGCAAGTGGGATAATGGCTGTAAGATTGATGTCAGCTGCTGACATCAAGCCCACAGGTTAGTAATGGAGATGTGTCTATAAGACACCCCCATTACTAACCCAACAATTAGACTGTAAAAAAGACACAGCCAGAATAAAATCGAAAGAATTGATAGAAAGACACAGACTCCTTTATTTGAAATAAAAATTAAAAGCACAGTTATTGTCACTGGGTTACCATGACAGTGTGGAGCTAGAAGACTGCAGCATCTGATTGTTCCTACTACGGCGCTGAGAAGAAGCACTTCTCCTTCATTTTAAATGTATTTATTTCTTCTGGCAGAACAGGGGTTAATCGGCCATGTTGGAAATCCCTGTGCTCACAGCTGAACCAGGTTAGCCACTCCTTTCCCCTTTATAATCTGGGCTCTGTTGCTAATCCTTTGTTAGAGCAAGCATTTGTTGTATGGCTAAGGCTAGGGTCACATTGCATTATGTGACCCCGTTTAACGGACTACGTTACACCGCGGCATAACGCAGTGTAACGTAGTCCGTTAACGCCGCTATTACTGTCTATGGCGAACGCATCGCTAGTGCACGCCCAAATTGGCGTGGATCTGCGCTAGCGGGATCGGCTAACGCAATCCCTTTTGGGACATATGCTATCCCTTTTGGGCTATGCGCTAAACAGACTGCCCTAACGCAATGTGACCCTAGCCTAATGGAGGAACAGGAGTTCATATGAGAAGGGGAGTTGGAAGAGTTACCAGTGACTGTTGCTTGATTTGTATGCGTGGTAATTCCATATCCTTCTCTATTTTGGTTTATTCCCCTACCTCCATGTCCCGATGCATTCCACTGTTATATGTGAGTGAATATTTTGAAGAATGACTTGAGTTTTCTGCTAACCCTTGTATGTGTTGCTTAGTTTGTCGAGTTGGTGTACTACGGAGCACAATTGCACCCCTCTTCCCTGGGTGGGGGAAGAGAACAGACGGAGGGCTAACACAGGAGATAAGGCAAGGGTGGAGGTCTCGGCATTTTCACCTTTGGAAGTATCCTGGGGAGTAGGGTGAGCTAGGGCGCCTCCTAGTGTTAGGGTCAGGGAAGGAGGTCACCGGACAGCTGTGCCGTGACATTTATGTTCACCTTTGCAATGCTAAGTATGCAAAAGGTGACCGCAAAGTGCAAAAGGACTGCTACATATAACATGCTGCATACAATGGCATAGATGTCTATAGATGACTATCTCTCCCATATAAGAATGTAATGGATGAGCCCTTCCTGATGCATTCACATAAGAGACAGCACAGGGAAAAAAGATAAGAAACAGTAGAAAGCATTAGAGTCTGCTGTCAGTTAGTGTCTGGGGCGCAGTTACAGCTGCCACTCTCTATACACAGAGCAGTGCCCCCACAACCCTACCGGGGGAATAAAGTTAATTTCCTCCCAGAAGTGGGGCTGTAAGTGCGGTCGCCAGGCAAGTTCAGAACTCTATTAACCTGCAGATTAACTCTATATTTGCATGTTAATAGATTAATTACTCAACAGGTTATTTTTAAGTCAGAGGATTAATTCTTTAAAGAGGTATACTAGATTTAATTTTTAGCACATTTTTTTCTACAAATATAGATCTGACCAAGGGCAAGGCATGAGTGGAGGGGGCATGCGCTTCTCTATTTTCCATGTTTGTCAAAGTAAAAGGGAGTATGATAGGACAGAAGACATATAAGCCTTGCAAAATATTCTAACAAACAGTATTTAGTTCACCTGTGCTGCAAAATGTCTTTTCAATATTTATTTGCTTCATCTATTCCTGCTGTTGTTTTCTTTCAACTTTGTCACTATTTTATACATTCTGTGCCCTCTATCCACATCAGTCCGTCTCTCCTGCCCTGTCCCATGTATAGCTCACACACCCTTCTCACATACTGAAAACCCTCAAATCCATCCTCTCCCATCATGCAGAACAAGAAATGCTCTCACAAATCTCTGAACCAACTGCTCTCTTTCTCTATTCCCCTTCACCTATAACTAGTGTTGAGCGATACCGTCCGATACTTGAAAGTATCGGTATCGGATAGTATCGGCCGATACCCGAAAAGTTTCGGATATCGCCGATACCGATACCCGATACCAATACAAGTCAATGGGACACCAAGTATCGGAAGGTATCCAGATGGTTCCCAGGGTCTGAAGGAGAGGAAACTCTCCTTCAGGCCCTGGGATCCATATTAATGTGTAAAATAAAGAATTAAAATAAAAAATATTGATATATTCACCTTTCCGGCGGCCCCTGGACATCACCGCGGGTAACCGGCAGGCTTCTTTGTTTAAAATGAGCGCGTTTAGGACCTGAGGAATGACGTCGCGGCTTCTGATTGGTCGCGTGCCGCCCATGTGACCGCCACGTGACCAATCAGAAGCCGAGACGTCATTCCTCAGGTCCTAAATTCCTAGAATGAGGAGGTTAGTGCCTGAGAATGACGTCGCGGCTTCTGATTGGTCGCGTGGCGGTCACATGGGCGGCACGCGACCAATCAGAAGCCGCGACGTCATTCCTCAGGTCCTAAACGCGCTCATTTTAAACAAAGAAGCCTGCCGGTTACTCGCGGTGATGTCCAGGGGCCGCCGGAGAGGTGAATATATCAATATTTTTTATTTAAGTCTTTATTTTGCACCTCACTATGGATCCGATACCGATACCCGATACCACAAAAGTATCGGATCTCGGTATCGGAATTCCGATACCGCAAGTATCGGCCGATACCCGATACTTGCGGTATCGGAATGCTCAACACTACCTATAACACATACAGTATATCTACCCTAATTCTGGCCCATCTTATACTAGTAATTGTAACTCTTTTTCTTCTGTATACAGAAACCTTGCTAATCTCATTAGTATTGAGTGCATGGCTTCTCCTATGTCCTTTAATTGTGCCCTCTGGAACTCCTGATCAGTGCTTGACAAACTCCCCTACTTTTTCTTTTAACACTCTTTTAACCTTCTGGCTCTCATTGAAGCCTAGATTAAGAAGTCAGACACCATCTCCTCCCCAGCTTTCTTGTATGGTAGACTACATTTTTTTCATACACCCTAGAACAGAAAATAGACAAGGTGGAGGTGTTATTCTGCTTCTTTCATCAAAATATGCTTTTCAGGTCATCCCCAAGACCCTCACTTGTGTTCCCCTCTTTTAAGGTCCTCACTGTCAGATATTTCCACCTTCTCCCCCTGCAAGTGGCAGATGTGTACTACAAGGCAGGCCAATCCAACCACTTACAAAGTCACTTTGCAAGCTGGCTTCCGCATTTTCTGTCCTGTGACATTCCCACTTTCATCATTGGAGTCTTTAACATCCTTTTTGATAATCCACTCTCCTCCTAATCTTCTCTTGCTAACTTTCTCTAAAAGCCTTTCATAGTTTACTAGTTCTCATACAAATGAAGATAGCAATCCTGTAAAGCTCGTCTTTTTCTAACATGATAATTTACTTCTAGGTTATGTAAATCATTAAATAAACTTCTCACATTATTTGTCACCTGCATTTTCACAGTGAACGTGCTTTATAAAGAACTGTACAGAAATACAATAGGGTTCACATTTCATATATATTCATGTATATTTCTAATTACAACCTGACAAACATGTTAAAATGTGAAGAGAAAAACTTACAGCAAAACTTCAAACACAGATAAATGTCAACTGACTGAGTAAATGGGTTTGGATTGGTGGCAGGCAGTGATACCTGCAATTTTTGTCTAGAGCTACAACCTTTGCTCTGAAGTTATTGTTCCAGAAAATCCATTCAGCAAAACCTGTCTTGTCGCAATCTTTAACCATATCTTACAAAAGAAGTGACGCCACTTTTCCGTCACAATTACTCCATCTCTTGATATGTTTCATAAATGGGCATTTATTTCATAAACATTAAACACAGACATGTTATGACACTATATAAGCTGTGGAGACCAGACTGAACCAAAGGATCCATTTTGTCTCCCAGATGAAATCTGCTTCTGCACAGCAAACTTGACATTTCCTTTTATAGAAGTAATCACGCGCGCATTTCTCCTTGATATTGTAGCCTTTCACCCACATACCAGATATTGTAACTTTTCACTAGTATAGATTTGCTTTGTAAGTGATTATGAAATATGAGCGCTTGTGCGCATGTCTGTAAATGCCTAACTTCTTACTATATAAAGAAGGGGCAGCGCCCAGTGAGGCAGGCGTGCTCCGGGGCTACCCCTGTTTATGAACACACAACCTTTGTGCTGCGTGTCATTTACTTGGATTCCTCAATCCAGGAAGCCAGGGACGGAAGAGGACTCAACATTTCTTGGCGCCCGAAACAGGGACCCGAGGCGAGAGTATCTGCTCGAGATTCACCTGCGGATACGGACAACGGAGATCTGGGATAATGGACGGCAAATGAACTGAAAAACCTGGCCAGGTAAGAGACATTATTAGTTCTCTTTTATCTGCCCTGTATTATCCGAAAGATCTCTACGAGCCGTGTCACGCTGGGTTAGTCTAGTAGTGAGTAGATACCTATAAAACTCGGGTTACCATATTGTATAGATTTATGAGTCCTGTCCCTGGCAGTGTGTGAACAAGTGTGAAGGTTGTGGCATGTTATGAAAGAAGGATAAAAGTACGTAGAACAATAAGCCGAAATTGTTAGGACAAGTCTTATTAGTGAAGTCAGCCTAACTGGGTCATGTGGTTGCGTCCTTTCGGGGAGACCTCCGCCCATGCTTGACTCTCTTTGAGAAACTTGTTCCTTCATTTTTGGATAAGAGTTTGATAGAATGAGCCCAGGACACGGGTCCATGAGCCTGGGACAAGTATGATAACAGAGACGGAAAGTTTGGTGATCTGTTTGGTGTTGCTGATCCTGTTTGCGTGCATTGTAGGAATCAAGTTTATTCTGCACATTAGAAAGAACGGAGCAAATCAGCCCTTCAATATCTTAGCTCCCTAGGAAAGAAGACAACGAGACATCACTCTAGTGAGGTGATTGTCCAAACGTCACCTAGGATAAGTGTAGCTATTATTGAAAAGAAAAATGGGAAATAAACAGACAAAATCCGTCTTAGGACAAGTAGAAGCAAAAGATATCATACAGGAAAGATGTGGAAAGACAGTCAGAAGGCAGATCAGAAGGGTAAGAGAAAAATTGGGAATTTCAGAAGCACTTATGTTTAGCACTGAATGGGAAAGACTGAGTAAAGAACGAGGTGGAATTATCAAAGACAATGGGTGGGAAGAAATCATACACTGTATGATAAAGGTCTCAAAAACAGCTAAAGAGGAGAATTGGAAGTATGATCCAGACACTTCCAAATGGAGTATGGGTACGGGAAAATGTTGTGCCACGACTCATTCAGTTCCTCCTCCTTACCTAGATCCGAATGTTCAACCATTTGTACCTTCTGAAGGAGGACAAACCAAACCAAATTTATATCCTGGGTTAAATGGGGTGGAAGGATGGGTGTGCAAAAATTGTGGCCAGCAGAATCCAGACTGGAGAACTGAATGTTCTACCTGTGGGGCCCCCAGAGGTCATCAATTGTTAGCTCCTGTTAGGATAGTACCGAAACCTTTCAGAGAAACTGGTGTAGATGGAGCAATGGCAACTAGATATCACCAAACCCGACAATACTTCCCTTGGTCCCCCGCTGAAGGAATGTCTCTTCTACATAATGCACCAGATCCTACCCAGTACCCAGTTAGATTCGCACAGTATATACAGCAAATTATGCAGACTCATGCAGGAGTCTGGGCAGATGGAGAGGAATTATGTAGAATGAAAATGACTCCTGGTCTCTTCCAGGAACTGCTAACACATCTACAGGGACACAGGCCACAGGTGGGACAGGAGCTACAAGAGGGACAAGCGGGACAAGGTGCCTTACAAACGATAGAATCAGGAACACAATTTGTAGACCATTTAATAGTTTTCATGAGGCAGAAACAGAGGCAGAGAGGAACAACGGGAGTGGTGGCTCAGAGACCTGGACAATCGGTAGATGAATATTATCTAGGGGTAGAGAATAATTTTAGAGATGAAGGAATAGATCTAACCGCTCCAGGAATGATGAGGTTAATTACAAAAACCTTTATAGATGGATTGTCTCCAAAAGTAAAGGAAAAACTTAAGGCTGCAACTCCTGATTGGAGAACCTTGGAAGACCCACACTTGGCCAGGCAAAAAGCCGTAGGGATAGAGTTGGATTTAAGAGAAAATCATAAGCCTGTCAGAATAGCGCAAGCAAACACAACAGGTGGAAGGGCAAGACATAATTTTCCCTGTCATTACTGCAAGAAACCAGGACATTTCCAGAGAGAATGTAGAAAGAAGCAGGCAGACATAAAATCAGGAAAATTTGTACCAAAGAATAAGCCCTCAGACATCCAACAGACATCCATAGTGGATGGTCCCATACCAGACTCAGATTGACTCAATGTGTTACAAACTTCCCTACCAGCTAGAAGACCTATAATACAGGTGAATGTAGGGGGGAGAGAGATTCCATTCTTGATAGATACAGGTGCAACTTCCTCAATTTTGAATCAAGATTTTCTTCCAAACCCGGAAGATATTTCACAACAAACAACTTTTGCTGAGGGTTATGATGGGGTAATTCAAACACTACCATACACTGTGCCCCTAGAGGTCTCATTAGGACCTAAATGTTTTGCATCCAGATTTTTGTATGCCAGAGGTGCCCCAACATGTTTGTTGGGAACTGATGTCTTGAAGAAATTAGAAGCTAACATCAATTTTAGGGAAGATGGCACAGTCATGCTGACTATCCCTGATGATGCAGAAACATTAGAACAATATGTCAGAATTCAGGCTTTTGAGGATTATACTGAAGAAAAAGAGTACACCACAGATCTAGACCTCTCAACGGTCCCAGAAACACTGTGGGCACAGGGTGACACTGATGTGGGATTATTGCATATCTCTCCTGTAAAACTATCTGTGCAACCAGGAACTGTTCTCCCACAGCTCAGACAATACCCTGTGAGTGCCCAGCAGGAACTAGCGATTACAAAACAGATAGAGGGATATAGAGAGAAAGGGGTTTTGGTAGAGATACAATCACCTGCTAACACTCCTCTGTATCCAGTCAAGAAGAGAACTCTTGATAAAGGTTCTATGCCCAAATATCGTATGGTACATGATCTAAGAGAAATAAACAAAGTTCTAGATCCAATCACCCCAGTTGTACCCAATCCTCATACGTTACTATCACAGATACCAGCCAGTTCTCAAGTGCTTACTGTAATAGATCTTTCAAATGCATTTTTCTCGGTTCCTTTACACCAAGACAGTTGGCATTTGTTTGCATTTACATTTAAGGGCAAACAGTTGGCGTGGACACGCCTTCCACAGGGAATGATACACTCCCCTACTCTTTATTCAAATGCCCTACAAACAGTCCTTCAGAGGTTTGAACCCGAACCACAGGTAGTAATTTTGCAGTATGTGGATGACCTACTACTTTGCTGCCCAGATCTAGAAACTGCAGAAAGGTCCACTGTGAGTTTACTATGTTTCCTAGAAAAAGAAGGGTGTAAAGTGAATAGACAAAAGCTACAAGTTTGTCAGACCAAAGTGGTCTTTCTAGGTCATTGCATTTCTCAAGGTAAAAAGCATCTTACACCTCAAAGAACTGAAGCAATAAGACAGATGAATGAGCCTAGAAATCATAAACAGCTACGAGCATTTTTAGGAATAGTGTCTCATTGTAGACAATGGATTATACATGCCAGTCAACTAATGCAACCACTGTATGACTGTGTAAAAAGTGAACCTTATTTGTTGACAAAAGAAGGTCAGATTTCGTTCCAACAATTAAAAGATGCCCTTGTTTCAGCTCCAGCGTTAGGGCTACCAGACTACACCAAACCATTTCAGCTTATGGCTGCAGAAGTTGATTCCCATGCTACAGGAGTTCTTACCCAGAAGCATGCAGGGAAACAAAGACCAATTGCATATCTTTCAGCAAGGTTAGATCCCGTAGCTAGAGCAGCGCCAACCTGTGTACGTGTAGTTGTTGCTGTCTCACTATTGTTGGACAAAGCATCAGAAATTGTCCTAGAGCATCCACTCACAGTTCAAACTACACATGATGTTTATGGGATATTAAACCAGGTCCAACCAAAACACATTTCCATGGCCAGACATTTGCGGCTGCAGTGTTCTTTGCTGCTCCCCTCTACTATCACATTTGCAAGGCTTCAGACTCTCAATTTAGCTACACTGCTACCTCTCGAGTCTAAAGGGGGGAATAAGGACACTGATCCACACGCAAATTTTTTCCCTACAGATACACATGATTGTACAGAGCTCATTTTACAAGAAACGGTAGGCTTACCCAATGTATCCGAAACACCACTTCAAAATCCAGATTTAGAGCTGTTTATAGATGGTAGTAGGTTTGCAGATGACACAGGTAACTTCCATACAGGGTATGCAGTTGTGTCAGAATCTGAAACTCTCAAAGCAGAACCGCTTCCACCGAAACAATCTGCACAAGAAGCAGAACTAACAGCATTGATTGAAGCTCTAAAAATAGCTGAGAATCAGACAGCTAATATATACACTGATTCTAGGTATGCACATGGTATTGTGTTTGATTTTGGAGTAATCTGGAGAGCTAGAGGTTACATGACAGCGTCAGGACAACCTGTAAAACATGCTTCTCTGATCAAACAGATCTTAGAGGCTGCACAAGAAACAAAAGAAGTAGCAGTAATCAAGGTAGCTGCACATGTGAGACTCGACACTAGGGAATCTAGGGGAAATGATAGGGCTGATAAAGCAGCCAAAGCAGCAGCAGTCAAACCCTTACAACAGGTCCATACTGTAAACCTCACAGAAAATACTGAAGATAGACTGAGACAAGCACAGGAAGATGCAGGAGAAGAGGAGAGGGACAGGTGGAAAAAGGAAGGGGCAGAAGAACAAGAGGGAATTTGGAAGAAAAATGGACTAATATGTCTACCTAGAGCCTGGTACCCGATAGTAGTTGGTGGATTACATCACCCTACGCATGTGTCTGCAAATGCAATGACACTACTGGCAAAGCAAGTCTGGTTGGCTCCAGGTTTTGGCAACTACGCAAGAGACTATTGTGCTGCATGCGCTATATGCCTGACACATAATCCCGGACAGACAGCAAAGACCCCTATGAAGCACCACGTCCGACCTCTCTACCCGTTTCAACGGTTGCAGATAGACTTTATCCAGCTGCCAAAGAGTAATGGGTATGAGTATGTGTTGGTGTGTGTGGACATGTTCTCGGGGTGGCCAGAGGCCTATCCAGTTCGGAAGGCTTCAGCTAAAAACACTGCTGTAAAGCTAGTTACCGAACTGGTGCCCCGTTATGGTCTCCCTGAAGTGATCGAGTCAGATAGGGGTACTCATTTCACTGGAGAAATATTTCAAAATGTACTAAAAATGTTGGGTGTTGAAAGTCAGTTACACACTCCGTATCATCCTCAAAGTTCTGGTAAGGTAGAACGCATGAATGGAACTTTAAAATTAAAAATACAGAAAGCCATGGCTGAAACAGGAAAGCCTTGGACAGAATGCCTTCCACTGGCCCTTTACTCAATACGCAATACCCCAAGGGGTAAGACTAAACTGTCTCCATATGAAATTTTGTTTGGCAGGACTGCCAATTTAGGATGTTATTTTCCACAGCAACTTGTGTTAAATATTGAATCACTGACTTCCTATGTGCAAAATCTTCAGAAACAATTAACTAAGGTGCATGCACAAGTTTTTGCTTCCCTTCCAGATCCTGACAACACTGAAGGAAGTCACAAGTTGGAACCAGGTGATCAAGTCTATATAAAAAGACACACCAGAAAGGCTCTTGAACCAAGATTTGACGGACCCTTCCAAGTCCTGTTGACAACACCTACATCAGTCAAGCTTGAAGGAAAGGCATCATGGATACATTATACTGCCGCATAAAGAAGAAAATGCACAAGCTTCATGCAAAAATTTATGACAAATTATAAAAGAATATGTCAAAGGGGGGAATTGTGGAGACCAGACTGAACCAAAGGATCCATTTTGTCTCCCAGATGAAATCTGCTTCTGCACAGCAAACTTGACATTTCGTTTTATAGAAGTAATCACGCGCGCATTTCTCCTTGATATTGTAGCCTTTCACCCACATACCAGATATTGTAACTTTTCACTAGTATAGATTTGCTTTGTAAGTGATTATGAAATATGAGCGCTTGTGCGCATGTCTGTAAATGCCTAACTTCTTACTATATAAAGAAGGGAAGTGAAAACACAAAAAAGCACAGTAAAACCAAAAACACTCTGTTGCAAAAAAATCACAGTGGACAGCAAGTGCTGGTAAAAAGATGGAAAAAACAGGGTATTTGGTTGATACGTTTTTTGCAAAAAATGTATATTAAGCCGCTCTACCAAACGTCAAGGTATAACCGTATCAGAGCAGTCCTAGCTAATGTATGTAATCCCTATCTGATGTATTTAAAACCTGGTCACATGTACAATACCTGTATGAGCAGGATTCAGAAAAGGAATGTCCATGTGGACACGCTGGACAGAACGGCTCCTGTGTTCTGGTTTTATATAAAGAAGGGGCAGCGCCCAGTGAGGCAGGCGTGCTCCGGGGCTACCCCTGTTTATGAACACACAACCTTTGTGCTGCGTGTCATTTACTTGGATTCCTCAATCCAGGAAGCCAGGGACGGAAGAGGACTCAACAAAGCCCTGATCGGTATAAGGCCATAATAAGGCACCAAACACCTTATATGGACCTAATGTACCTCCATATGATTTTTTTCTGTCTTGTTTTATCTGTTCCACTTCAGACACCCTATTACAAAGATATTCTTCCCCAGAAGCATTGCTGATTGATAACATCTATGTGATATGGCACTATACAGAGCATTACATAGGAACATATGAAAGTTTAGGATCCATTTACACGGGCCAATTTGGGGCAGTAAATGACCACCGATCAGCTGCTTGTTTGCTTAATAGCCTGTTTTCACAGGCTGACCAAGCTTTGGATACCCACTAAACAATCTATAATTATGGATCAGTGCGCTTATGTTGCCATTGTTCTCAGCATCACAAGTCCTGTTTACACAAGAGAAGATGCTGCCGAAAGTGAAAATCTTAAAAGATAATTTCACCTGATGAATACGCGACTGTGAACAGGTCAATAGGTTTGGGGGTCCTATTGAGGCCATCATTACTATCAACTGGAGGTGGGATACAAGATGCACCTACAGCTGAAAGCTAGGGCAGAACCGAGAGTCACTGGCTCCCTGCCCCAGACTTACTTTACATCCATGGGCCAATCAGAGGCCTGCAGCTGCAGAGCACCTTGGCACAATTACATCAGTTGCGGCTTCCAACATGATGCCGGTGTGACATCATTATGCCTCCTAAGAAGTGGCATCAGTGTGCGCTGCAGGTAGACCTGTGGCTGAGAAGTAAATGTGGAGCAGGGAGCAACCTGGGAAATAGAGGAAGACAGAGATACTCTGCGTGGGAGTAAGACAAGTAAGAGATTAGATTATAAGAGATTAGATTATTAGGATTTTTTTTCAATAGTAAGAGATTAGATTATAAGAGATTAGATTATTAGGATTTTTTCAATAGTACAGAACTATTGGCGCAGACCATGGGGGCATTACTAATGTATAGGGACAAGAATTGAGGATTATAAATTATGGGAGCCAGAATTAGGGGAACATTCCTAAAATATGGTAGACATTATCACTATATGGGAGCCACACAGGGGACATTGTTAATTTATGGGACCAGAATTCGGATATATTATTAGTCTATAGGAGCTACATAGGTGGATATTATTAATCTATAAGGGCCATAGAGGTGGACATTATTACTATATTTAGGAATCGTTAATATATGGTAACACATAAGGGACATTGTTAAAGTGTGGGAGGCCAAATAGAGGAACCTCACCATTATAATATGGCCACAAAGAGGGATGTTACACCTGAATGGGAGCATAAAAGGTGGACAATGCTACTGTATGGGTACCAAGATAGGGGCAGTTCTATTGTATTGGACACAAAGGGGACATAGGCATTACTACTGTATGTGGGGAAAAGATGTGGGGGGACCTCTCTAGTACAAGTGGGGGAAAAGATGGTGAAGTTGTTCTAAAAGTGATCAGCCATAGATTTATGTGTGTTATAGTTTTCAGAGACAAGTTCTGGCTGCAAGAAGTCACAATAGTCTGTGGGAGATGAACTACAAAAGAGAAAATGTCCAGTATTACATCAACTGGCGATGTCACTAGTGAATATCTTTCATTACCTGTACTGTACACACTAATATCTTTCTCTGTAGATTCATTGTATGGTGATAATATTAGTGTTAGTACTGTGGCTTTTTTAATAATCAGTATGGTGGAATTATTTGGTCACTATGTTGTGGTAATATTTAGTCCGGTCACGGTGTTAATTTTATTATTTGTGGTATTATTGGTATATTGGTCTTGGTATAGTGAGCAGGATGGTGGTTATACTCAGACACTATGTGGTGATAATATATGGCCATGATATGGCAGCATTTTTTGTCTCTTGTGTTTGGTATTATTTGCATATTGGTCTATAGAGGCTGTACTGGGCCCCCCGGCCCTCAAGGGAGGCCGACATGATATGGTAATGTGGGAATGTATAGAGCTGCATTTACAAGTGTGTAATCATCGGTTAACAGTTTGGTATAGGTGGAGCCAGGTTTAGGTCATGGAGGAGAGGAGGGGTTAGAGGTGGGGTCAGCGGGTTACTATATAGGGGATCTGCCATTTTGTGTGTCAACCATTTTAGGTACCCCCTAAAGAGAATAGGAAGCTACCACCCACCCTCTTTTGCTTTGAGTGGGGACTTCGGTATGATTTTATTTAATTTAAAAGACTAGGGGTTATACGGTTTTTGAACCGGCATTGTGGGTTGGTTCATGTCATGTTTGCAGTGGGGCATGGGGGAGGTCCTCAAAGTTGGTGGAATTGTGGAATGGCAGATTGGAGGGGGGATCTCATGGGATCTTGGACTCCCCCCTGGGTGAACGCAGGTGGACGGGTTTTAAATAATCCGGCGGAAGAGATTGTTTAAGGGACTCATTAATTGGTTTGTTGGTTTGGCCGGGTATGTCACTATCTGCCTCCGAGGTGGTGCATAGCGGCTGGGGCTAAGACTACACCTGGAGGCCAAGGTGGCATTTTCGGATATCTGCGGTTTGGGGCTTCGAGGACCACCCATCCTGGGAGAATATTGTTAAATTGTTTGTAATTAAATGTTAATAAAAGGCTGCTGTGGCCATTTAATCCAAGCTAAGTATTTTGTGTTTGTTTGGGTTTGTTGGAGTTAAGAGGAATTTTTGAATTTCAAGGGTTAAATGGTTTTGGGCACAAGCTCACATGAGTCACGTGTACCCCTTTTGTCATGCTATACTAGGTAACAGTTTGGGGATAATATTTGTTATCTGGTAGTTATATGACTTTCCTTTAGGCATATTACTTAGAAAATTATCTTGTTTGTCTAGAATTTGTTGTCACATTATAGTATATTGTATTAGTATTATTTTTTTAGGGTTGCCTGGGTCCAAATTTTGTCCTGAGGCCCATAAGACTAGTTACACCACTGCTGACAATGGAAAGTTTCTCAACGTAGGTGAATAAATAATTGCTCATGCATGTACAGACGGTTTGCTGTGGTTAGCGCTTATGTAAGTCAAGCAACGGAAAACTAAAATGAGAACTAGGTTAATATATTAAAGATTAACGGAAGTGAGCGGAAGTACATTTTGTTTGCATATTTATGAATTAATTGCCATCTATATATTGATGTTAATACAGCCCTGCTCACTGACCTGCGGAGAAATGATTTCCATAAACAGTTTTGTTGTTATAATGCTGATGAAAATGAATGACTTTGTTTAACTGGCAATAAAGAAATTGGATTATATAACCCCTTTGGAAGTGGACCAGTCGTTCCCATGTTGAAATGGTTTCATCCGCACACAGGGCACACACCTTTTCCCTGCTTTTTTATTGTCCCCAGGATAACAGTGAATGACAAAAATAAAAAAGTCCTATTAGTACTTCACTCTGATGCTTTTGTTATTTTAGGAACAGTCACAACTCGTTTTCACATGTCCTAGAGACGGAAGCCTTCAGGAGCATAAAAGAAGAAATGTAAAGAACTTACTCTGATTCATTCAGTGTTTAAAGCCTTAGTCCATAGCATTTCAAAACCTTGGCAGCAAGTCTGTTGTTGGCCTTTTATGACACAACAACTCAGACAAACTGACTTTTCACAGTAAAGTGTAGATGTCTTCTCTCTCACACACACGTGCATATACTAAATATCTATGAGATCTTTTTTAGGTATGCTGGGGGAATAAAGGTGTTCCCACAGTCATTGCACGTAGAGGCTGAATTGACCCTTCTCATTAATTCATATTTTGTTAAAAAAATGATAATTATTTTTTTTTTGTGCTATTTAGACGCCAGGTACCCACATAATTAATCAAAACGATAAACTGCCAATAATCTGATCTATTTGACATTCACAGGTATCTTATACTTCAACAAATGATTACCGTACTGTTCAATCGAATTCCAGAACCTTCACCCCTTTCAGCAAGAAATGCCCAGTTGTTAGTCACTTGTTAATTTAAGACCCGACCAAGAAAGAGGTCACCCAGAGGTAATACAAACTTCCAGTCTGTGTTTACTTTCATATGTTTATGATGATACCACCCACCCAATTTCTTCCATAGTGTATATTACTACTATTCCCGTGGAATCTTTCTAATGCTGACTCTGGTAGGACATCATAAATTAAAAATAATAGGAAACAGATTGGACTAGCCATTGCATTTTTAGTATAAATGATATGTATCTACTACATACGTCAATGTAAGAGATCTATCTCTAAAGCAAGTCTTGAGTACAGTTCTTTCTGTTTGACTAATGCATTACTCATTTTACACACACTTTCGACCAGCTGCTCCATGTCATGTAGGTGCCAATCAGTTAGATCAGGAAACGTGTTACTGTGGCCGGCATGGAAAAATATATATGTTTGTGCTGTGTTAGCCAGTACATAGAAAAATATTAACATTTGTAAATGTCTTCCCTACCTCATTGTAGATTGTAAGCTCTCACGAGCAGGGTCGTCATATTTTGCTTTAATTATTGTATTATTTTGAACATTGTTACTTATGACTTTTGTATGAACTGTTATACTGTAAAGCGCTGCGGATTATGTTGGTGCTATATAAATAAAGATTATTATTATTATTAAAATTTGATAGTCCTCAGTGGTTGAAACCTTTTAATGGCTGTACGAAAAGATGGTAACAAACACCAGGACTACACAGGTCTCTTTATCAGACATAGAATCACACAAAAACCTTTGGCACACTCACAGGAGGAATGAATGTGTCACATGGAATTATGTCTTTCTACATCAATTAAAGAATGTGCTCCTCAGACCATTTGGGGGCATCAGGACCATGGACCAAACCTCAGTCATAGAGCAATACAACTTTCACACTCCTTATCTATGAACTGATCCAATATTCATGGTCACATCTGATTCCCCCTCTCCCACATCACTTATCTTATCTATGACATTATTCCTGTTGTGTATAACCCTTTTAGCCACTTTCCCACCTCTGGAGCCTGTTTTCACCTATAAGATAATAACCCTGGAAGTCTTCAACGGATCCCAGTTATTCTGAGATTGATCTCTCGGTGACATATTGTACTTCATGGTAGTGGTAACATTTATTCTATACGACTTGCGTTTATTTGTAAAATTATCACAAATTTGGCAAACATTTAAAAATTTTTGCAAATTTAAAACTTTTCATTTTTATGCCCTTAAACCAGAGAGTTATGTCACACAAAATAGTTTATAAATGACATTTCCCACATGTCTACTTCACATCAGCATCATTTTTGAAACATACCATATTTTGTGGACTATAAGACGCCTCAGACTATAAGATGCACCCAAAATTTGGTTGTGGAAAATTAAAAAAAAATGTTTTAAGTAAAATCGTGGTGCCACTTATAGTCCATTTTAATGGTAGGTTATTGGGAAGTCAGCGGCGGTGGAGCAGAGTCACAGGAGGCCGGGTCGCTGCTCTAAGAAGCTGGTGGTATGGATGGGGCAAAGCTGTGGTGCTTGGGCACTCATTAAATGTTGTCGTCGATGAGCGGAGTCCCCTTTCGTATTCAGTTCCCTGCAGTGGGCTTCAAGAAAATGGCTGCCAGAGTTCTCCAATTATAAGATACAACCCCATTTTACTAGCAAATTTGGAAGAAAAAAAGTGCTTCTTATAATACAAACAAATAAGGTCATTTTATTTATTTATAAGGTTAGGGGTTAAAAGTTGATCAGTACTTTCTCATTTTTCCAACGAAGTATATAAAACCATTTTTTTTTTATGGACCACATCACAGTTGAAGCGCCTTTGGGGGGCCTATATTACAGAAAATACCCAAAAGTGACACCATTCTAAAAACTGGACCCTTCAAAGTCCTCAAAACCACATTCAATCTTTTTATACCTTACTGATATTAAGCGCCTCCCACTCACACACAACCTCCTCATCTCAAACCCCTATACACTACAGACCAAAAGTTTGGACACACCTTTTCATTTAAAGATTTTTCAGTATTTTTTTTAGTATCAAAATTGTAAATTCACACTGAAGGCATCAAAACTATGAATTAAAATATGTGGAATTATATACTTAACAAAAAAGTGTGAAACAACAAAAATTATGTCTTATATTCTAGGTTCTTCAAAGTAGCCACCTTTCGCTTTGATGACTGCTTTGCACACTCTTGGCATTCTCTTGATGAGCTTCAAGAGGTAGTCACCGGAAATGGTTTTCACTTCACAGGTGTGCCCTGTCAGGTTTAATAAGTGGGATTTCGTGCCTTATAAATGGGGTTGGGACCATCAGTTGTGTTGAGCAGAAGTCTGGTGGATACATAGCTGATAGTCCTACTGAATAGACTGTTAGAATTTGTATTATGGCAAGAAAAAAGCAGCTAAGTAAAGAAAAATGAGTGCCCATCGTTACTGTAAGAAATGAAGGTCAGTCAGTATGAAAAAATGGGAAAACTTTGAAAGTGTCCCCAAGTGCTGTTGCAAAAACCATCAAGCGCTACAAAGAAACTGGCTCACATGAGGACCGCCCCAGGAAAGGAAGACCAAGAGTCACCTCTGCTTCTGAGGATAAGTTTATCCGAGTCACCAGCTTTAGAAATCGCAGGTTAACAGCAGCTCAGATTAGAGACCAGGTCAATGCCACACAGAGTTCTAGCAGCAGACACATCTCTACAACCACTGTTAAGAGGAGACTCTGTGCAGCAGGCCTTCATGGTAAAATAGCTGCTAGGAAACCACTGCTAAGGACAGGCAACAAGCAGAAGAGACTTGTTTGGGCTAAAGAACACAAGGAATGAAAATTAAACCAGTGGAAATCTGTGCTTTGGTCTGATGAGTCCAAATTTGAGATCTTTGGTTCCAACCACCGTGTCTTTGTGCGACGCAGAAAAGGTGAACAAATGGAGCATGCCTGGTTCCCACCGTGAAGCATGGAGGAGGAGGTGTAATGGTGTGGGGGTGCTTTTCTGGTGACACTGTTGGGGATTTATTCAAAATTGAAGGCATACTGAACCAGCATGGCTACCACAGCATCTTGCAGCGGCATGCTATGCATCCGGTTTGCGTTTAGTTGGTCCATCATTTATTTTTCAACAGGACAATGACCCCAAACACACCTCCAGGCTGTGTAAGTGCTATTTGACCAAGAAGGAGAGTGATGGGGTGCTACGCCAGATGACTTGGCCTCCACAGTCCCCAGACCTGAACCCAATCGAGAAGGTTTGGGGTGAGCTGGACCGCAGAGTAAAGGCAAAAGGGCCAACAAGTGCTAAGCATCTCTGGGAACTCCTTGAAGATTGTTGGAAGACCATTCCCGATGACTACCTCTTGAAGCTCATCAAGAGAATGCCAAGAGTGTGCAAAGCAGTCATCAAAGCAAAAGGTGGCTACTTTGAAGAACCTAGAATATAAGACATATTTTCAGTTGTTTCACACTTTTTGTGAAGTATTCAACATGTGTTATTTCATAATTTTGATGCCTTCAGTGTGAATGTACAATTTTCATAGTCATAAAAATACAGAAAAATCTTTAAATGAGAAGGTGTGTCCAAACTTTGGTCTGCACTGTATGTCGGAGTTCCCTATGGTTCAGTTCTAGGACCCCTCGTCTTATCCATCTACACCTTTGGCCTGGGACAGCTCATAGAGTCCCATGGCTTTCAATATCATCTCTATGCTAATGACACACACATTTAACACTTTGGACCCAATATCACCTCTTCATTGACTAGAATCCAACAATGTATGTCCTCTATTTGATCCTTATTCTCTGCTCGATTTCTAAAGCTTAACATGGACAAAAGAAAATTAGTTATCTTTCCCCTGTCTCACTCAACCCCCCTACAGACCTATTCATGAAAGTAAAAAAAAAAAAAAATAGATAATAGCACTGGCACTTACCACTGTAGTGAGGAAAAAAGGGGGGAGGTCCAGGAGCAACTGGCGATTAAAACAGGTTCTGTGTAAGTACCTGTTGAAAGGCAGAGTGACTAGTGACAAGGTAAAATAATCGTCGCGCTAGCTAGACTGGGTGGAGATACAACAAGGGAGAATAGTCCCAAGAATAGAAAAAAATATAATATATAATATTCCAGTACTCACTTGCTTGTAAAAAAAGGAACTGACATGTGTGGGTCGATCAGGAAGACCTGTTTGCGGAAACAGCTGTAGGGAGAGCTGAAATAGTGGTTCAGATAAATTGGGGATAAATATGTATATATATATATACAGTATATATATATATATATATATATATATATATATAGTGCACTTAGAGTATAGAGATGTACTTACAGGTGCTACCGTGTGCAATGCACTGCAAGGCCCGTAAAAGGGAGTTATTTAGAATATAGATAGTCCACTGGAACTGTGCCGGGTTTTGGCGTTTGAGGAATTGCTACCAGAGAGGAGAGGTGCCAATTCCGTGTTACCGGTGTAATATGGAGTCTCTATAGTATGTAGATAAACACATATGGGGTGCAATTATAGTACCCTGGATAGTACTCAGGAGTATATACCCCGATACGGCTTGATTGTACTTGAGAATGTACTTACAGGTGCTACAGCGTGCAGAGTACTGCAGGGCCCGTAAGGGGAGTTGATTAGAATCGATAGTCAGCTGGAGCTGTGCCGAATTATGGTGTTAGAAGATTTGCTGCCAGTGAGGAGAGGTACCAATTCCGTGTTACCGGTGTAATATGGAGTCTCTGTAGTATGTAGGTAAACACATATGGGGTGCAGTTATAGTACCCTGGCTAGTAATCAGGTGTAAATGCCTAAATACAGCTTGTTAGAAATGGTTGGTAAGAAGGCAAACTTACTTGCAGGGTTGTAGATACGGTTTTGAGGGGTGTGCAGGACCCGCCGGGTAATTGATTGTGTCCGAGCTGGAGAGCAATGCTCGGGACCTGCTGCCAGAGAGAGGGAGTGTTGGGCGCGTGAAGCACTATGGTTGGGGGCCTCAGGAGTACACGGGAGGCGCCCGTAGTCCGCGTGCTCTGGCCGTGAGCGACGCTGGAATACGGCGCGTGAGGTGGGCGGAGCTAAAGTGTGACGTCACAGATAAGCAAGGACGGATGCTCGGTTAGGGAAATTAACCAACGCGTTTCGAGAGGTGTCTCCTCTCTTCATCAGGGCTGTCTCCATAACCGGCTGCTCACCTCATTATATACCCAAGGCTCCCCATTGCTCCATATTGCTTGATTGATTGACTAATACTTGTTTGGATGAGTGAATAATGTGATAGGGCTTTTAGAAGACTTGATTGCTAATCAGAGCAGGCTGAGAGATTAATTGTATAAATTGTAGCATAAAAAGGGCCATGCCATGAAGGTGGATAATATACCATATATACTCGAGTATATGCCGACCCGAGTATAAGCCGACCCCCCTAATTTTGCCACAAAAAACTGGGAAAACTTATTGACTCAAGTATAAGCCTAGGGTGGAAAATGGAGCAGCTATCGGTTAATGTCAAAAATAAAAATAGATACCAATAAAAGTAAAATTAATTGAGACATCAGTAGGTTAAGTGTTTTTGAATATCCATATTGAATCAGGAGCCCCATATAATGCTCCATACAGTTCATTATTGCCCCATAGATGCTCCATGTAAAGCTGTGTCCCATATACAATGCCCTGCACCGTTCATTATTGCCCTATAGCTGTGCCATATAGTGCTCTGCACGGTTCATTATTGCCCCATAGCTGTGCCATATAGTGCTCTGCACAGTTCATTATTGCCCCATAGCTGTGCTATACAGTGCCCTGCACCGTTCATTATTGCCCCATATAGCTGTGCCATATAGTCCTCTGCACCGTTCATTATTGCCCCATAGCTCTGCCATATAGTGCTCTGCACCGTTCATTATTGCACCATAGCTCTGCCATATAGTGCTCTGCACCGTTCATTTTTGTCCCATAGCTCTGCCATATAGTGCTCTGCACCCTTCATTATTGTCCCATAGCTGTGCCATATTGTGCTCTGCACCGTTCATTATTGTCCCATAGCTGTGCCATATAGTGCTCTGCACCGTTCATTATTGCCCCATAGCTGTGCCATATAGTGCTCTGCACAGTTCATTATTGCCCCATAGCTGTGCCATATAGTGCTCTGCACCGTTCATTATTGCCCCATAGCTGTGCCATATAGTGCTCTGCACAGTTCATTATTGCCCCATAGCTGTGCCATATAGTGTTCTGCACCATTCATTATTGCCCCATAGCTGTGCCATATAGTCCTCTACACCGTTCATTATTGCCCCATAGCTCTGCCATATAGTGCTCTGCACCGTCCATTATTGCCCCATAGCTCTGCCATATAGTGCTCTGCACCGTTCATTTTTGTCCCATAGCTCTGCCATATAGTGCTCTGCACCATTCATTATTGTCCCACTAGATTGTGGCCCGATTCTAACGCATCGGGTATTCTAGAATAAGCATGTCCCCGTAGTATATGGACAATGATGATTCCAGAATTCGCGGCAGACTGTGCCCGTCGCTGATTGGTCGAGGCAACCTTTATGACATCATTGTCGCCATGGCAACCATTATGACATCTACGTCGATACTGTGCCCGTCGCTGAATCAGAAACGTGAGATGTCTACGTCCTTTATGACATCATCGTCGCTGTGCCCGTTGCTGATTGGTCGAGGCCTGGCGGCCTCAGCCAATCAGAGACGCGGGATGTCTACGTCCTTTATGACATCATCGTCGCTGTGCCCGTTGCTGATTGGTCGAGGCCTGGCGGTCTCGACCAATCAGAGACGCGGGATTTCTACGTCGATGCTGTGCCGGTCTCTGATTGGTCGAGGCCTGGCGGCCTCGACCAATCAGAGACGCGGGATTTCCAGGACAGACAGACAGGACTGATCAATATAGAAGTGTCAGGAGGACTGATCAATACAGAAGTGTCAGGAGGACTGATCAATATAGAGGTATCAGGAGGACTGATCAATATAGAAGTGTCAGGAGGACTGATCAATATAGAAGTGTCAGGAGGACTGATCAATATAGAAGTATCAGGAGGACTGATCAATATAGAAGTGTCAGGAGGACTGATCAATACAGAAGTGTCAGGAGGACTGATCAATATAGAGGTATCAGGAGGACTGATCAATATAGAAGTGTCAGGAGGACTGATCAATACAGAAGTGTCAGGAGAACTGATCAATATAGAAGAGTCAGGAGGACTGATCAATATAGAAGAGTCAGGAGGACTGATCAATATAGAGGTGTCAGGAGGACTGATCAATATAGAGGTATCAGGAGGACTGATCAATATAGAGGTATCAGGAGGACTGATCAATATAGAAGTGTCAGGAGGACTGATCAATACAGAAGTGTCAGGAGGACTGATCAATATAGAAGTGTCAGGAGGACTGATCAATATAGAGGTATCAGGAGGGCTGATCAATATAGAGGTGTCAGGAGGGCTGATCAATACAGAAGTGTCAGGAGGGCTGATCAATAAGAAGTGTCAGGAGGACTGATCAATAAGAAGTGTCAGGAGGACTGATCAATATAGAGGTGTCAGGAGGACTGATCAATATAGAAGTGTCAGGAGGGCTGATCAATATAGAAGTGTCAGGAGGGCTGATCAATATAGAGGTGTCAGGAGGGCTGATCAATATAGAGGTGTCAGGAGGACTGATCAATATAGAAGTGTCAGGAGGACTGATCAATACAGAAGTGTCAGGAGGACTGATCAATACAGAAGTGTCAGGAGGACTGATCAATATAGAAGTGTCAGGAGGAATGATCAATATAGAAGTGTCAGGAGGACTGATCAATATAGAAGTGTCAGGAGGACTGATCAATATAGAAGTGTCAGGAGGACTGATCAATATAGAAGTGTCAGGAGGACTGATCAATACAGAAGTGTCAGGAGGACTGATCAATATAGAGGTATCAGGAGGGCTGATCAATATAGAGGTGTCAGGAGGGCTGATCAATACAGAAGTGTCAGGAGGGCTGATCAATAAGAAGTGTCAGGAGGACTGATCAATAAGAAGTGTCAGGAGGACTGATCAATATAGAGGTGTCAGGAGGACTGATCAATATAGAAGTGTCAGGAGGGCTGATCAATATAGAAGTGTCAGGAGGGCTGATCAATATAGAGGTGTCAGGAGGGCTGATCAATATAGAGGTGTCAGGAGGACTGATCAATATAGAAGTGTCAGGAGGACTGATCAATACAGAAGTGTCAGGAGGACTGATCAATACAGAAGTGTCAGGAGGACTGATCAATATAGAAGTGTCAGGAGGAATGATCAATATAGAAGTGTCAGGAGGACTGATCAATATAGAAGTGTCAGGAGGACTGATCAATATAGAAGTGTCAGGAGGACCGATCAATATAGAATGTCAGGAGGACTGATCAATACAGAAGTGTCAGGAGGACTGATCAATACAGAAGTGTCAGGAGGACTGATCAATATAGAAGTGTCAGGAGGACTGATCAATATAGAAGTGTCAGGAGGGCTGATCAATACAGAAGTGTCAGGAGGGCTGATCAATACAGAAGTGTCAGGAGGACTGATCAATATAGAAGTGTCAGGAGGACTGATCAATATAGAGGTATCAGGAGGACTGATCAATATAGAAGTGTCAGGAGGACTGATCAATATAGAAGTGTCAGGAGGGCTGATCAATATAGAAGTGTCAGGAGGGCTGATCAATACAGAAGTGTCAGGATGACTGATCAATATATAGGTGTCAGGAGGACTGATCAATATAGAAGTGTCAGGAGGACTGATCAATATAGAAGTGTCAGGAGGACTGATCAATATAGAGGTATCAGGAGGACTGATCAATATAGAAGTGTCAGGAGGACTGATCAATATAGAAGTGTCAGGAGGACTGATCAATATAGAGGTGTCAGGAGGACTGATCAATACAGAAGTGTCAGGAGGACTGATCAATATAGAAGTGTCAGGAGGACTGATCAATATAGAGGTATCAGGAGGACTGATCAATATAGAAGTGTCAGGAGGACTGATCAATATAGAAGTGTCAGGAGGACTGATCAATATAGAGGTGTCAGGAGGGCTGATCAATATAGAAGTGTCAGGAGGGCTGATCAATACAGAAGTGTCAGGAGGACTGATCAATATAGAGGTGTCAGGAGGACTGATCAATATAGAAGTGTCAGGAGGACTGATCAATATAGAAGTGTCAGGAGGACTGATCAATATAGAGGTATCAGGAGGACTGATCAATATAGAAGTGTCAGGAGGACTGATCAATATAGAAGTGTCAGGAGGACTGATCAATATAGAGGTGTCAGGAGGACTGATCAATACAGAAGTGTCAGGAGGACTGATCAATACAGAAGTGTCAGGAGGACTGATCAATATAGAAGTGTCAATCAGAGACGCGGGATGTCTACGTCCTTTATGACATCATCGTCGCTGTGCTCGTCCCTGATTGGTCGAGGCCCGGCGGCCTCGACCAATCAGAGACGCGGGATTTCTACGTCGATGCTGTGCCGGTCTCTGATTGGTCGAGGCCTGGCGGCCTCCACCAATCAGAGAGCCGGGATTTCCAGGACAGACAGACAGACAGACAGACAGACAGACAGACAGACGGAAAAACCCTTAGGCAATTATATATATAGATAGCTGTGCCATATAGTGCTCTGCACCGTTCATTATTGTCCCGTAGCTGTGCCATATAGTGCTCTGCACCATTCATTATTGCCCCATAGCTGTGCCATATAGTGCTCTGCACCGTTCATTTTTGTCCCATAGCTGTGCCATATAGTGCTCTGCACCGTTCATTATTGCCCCATAGCTGTGCCATATAGTGCTCTGCACCGTTCATTTTTGTCCCATAGCTGTGCCATATAGTGCTCTGCACCGTTCATTTTTGTCCCATAGCTGTGCCATATAGTGCTCTGCACTGCTCATTATTGTCCCATAGCTGTGCCATATAGTGCTCTGCACCGTTCATTCTTGCCCCATAGCTGTGCCATATAGTGCTCTGCACCGTTCATTATTGCCCCATAGCTGTGCCATATAGTGCTCTGCACCGTTCATTTTTGTCCCATATCTGTGCCATATAGTGCTCTGCACCGTTCATTATTGCCCCATAGCTGTACCATATAGTGCTCTCCACCGTTCATTTTTGTCATATTCACGGTGGAAAATGAAATGCTAGGTGAAATCCCAAGAAACAATGAAAACCCTATATTAAGGGTCACCAATTTAACCCAAGAAGAGGTGCGAAACCGGCTAAATAAGATTAAAATAGATAAATCTCCGGGTCCGGATGGCATACACCCACGAGTACTAAGAGAACTAAGTAATGTAATAGATAAACCATTATTTCTTATTTTTAGGGACTCTATAGCGACAGGGTCTGTTCCGCAGGATTGGCGCATAGCAAATGTGGTGCCAATATTCAAAAAGGGCTCTAAAAGTGAACCTGGAAATTATATGCCAGTAAGTCTAACCTCTATTGTTGGTAAAATATTTGAAGGGTTTCTGAGGGATGTTATTCTGGATTATCTCAATGAGAATAACTGTTTAACTCCATATCAGCATGGGTTTATGAGAAATCGCTCCTGTCAAACCAATCTAATCAGTTTTTATGAAGAGGTAAGCTATAGGCTGGACCACGGTGAGTCATTGGACGTGGTATATCTCGATTTTTCCAAAGCGTTTGATACCGTGCCGCACAAGAGGTTGGTACACAAAATGAGAATGCTTGGTCTGGGGGAAATTGTGTGTAAATGGGTTAGTAACTGGCTTAGTGATAGAAAGCAGAGGGTGGTTATAAATGGTATAGTCTCTAACTGGGTCGCTGTGACCAGTGGGGTACCGCAGGGGTCAGTATTGGGACCTGTTCTCTTCAACATATTCATTAATGATCTGGTAGAAGGTTTACACAGTAAAATATCGATATTTGCAGATGATACAAAACTATGTAAAGCAGTTAATACAAGAGAAGATAGTATTCTGCTACAGATGGATCTGGATAAGTTGGAAACTTGGGCTGAAAGGTGGCAGATGAGGTTTAACAATGATAAATGTAAGGTTATACACATGGGAAGAAGGAATCAATATCACCATTACACACTGAATGGGAAACCACTGGGTAAATCTGACAGGGAGAAGGACTTGGGGATCCTAGTTAATGATAAACTTACCTGGAGCAGCCAGTGCCAGGCAGCAGCTGCCAAGGCAAACAGGATCATGGGGTGCATTAAAAGAGGTCTGGATACACATGATGAGAGCATTATACTGCCTCTGTACAAATCCCTAGTTAGACCGCACATGGAGTACTGTGTCCAGTTTTGGGCACCGGTGCTCAGGAAGGATATAATGGAACTAGAGAGAGTACAAAGGAGGGCAACAAAATTAATAAAGGGGATGGGAGAACTACAATACCTAGATAGATTAGCGAAATTAGGATTATTTAGTCTAGAAAAAAGACGACTGAGGGGCGATCTAATAACCATGTATAAGTATATAAGGGGACAATACAAATATCTCGCTGAGGATCTGTTTATACCAAGGAAGGTGACGGGCACAAGGGGGCATTCTTTGCGTCTGGAGGAGAGAAGGTTTTTCCACCAACATAGAAGAGGATTCTTTACTGTTAGGGCAGTGAGAATCTGGAATTGCTTGCCTGAGGAGGTGGTGATGGCGAACTCAGTCGAGGGGTTCAAGAGAGGCCTGGATGTCTTCCTGGAGCAGAACAATATTGTATCATACAATTAGGTTCTGTAGAAGGACGTAGATCTGGGGATTTATTATGATGGAATATAGGCTGAACTGGATGGACAAATGTCTTTTTTCGGCCTTACTAACTATGTTACTATGTTACTATGTCCCATAGCTGTGCCATATAGTGCTCTGCACCGCTCATTATTGCCCCATAGCTGTGCCATATAGTGCTCTGCACCATTCATTATTGCCCCATAGCTGTGCCATATAGTGCTCTGCAACGTTCATTTTGGCCCCATAGCTGTGCCATATAGTGCTCTGCACCGTTCATTATTGCCCCATAGCTGTGCCATATAGTGCTCTGCACCGTTCATTATTGCCCCATTGATGTACGATAGAAAGCTGTGTCATTGCTGCTGCTGCTGCAATAAAAAAAAAGAATAGCCATACTCACCTTTCTTGCTTGCAGCTCCCGGCGTCCGGTCCCGGCCTCTCTCCGCACTGACTGAACAGGCAGAGGACGCCGCGCACACTATACACGTCATCGCGCCCTCTGACCTGCACAGTCAGAGCGGAGAGACGCCGGGAAGATGGAGCGGCGCCAGGAAGATGGAGCGACGCCCGGCGTGTGGAACATGGACAGGTGAATATGACATACTTACCTGCTCACGGCATCCCGCTCCTTCTCCCGGACAGCTGGTCTTCGGTGCCGCAGCCTCTTCCTCTATCAGTGGTCACCGTTACCGCTGATTAGAGAAATGAATATGCGGCTCCACCCCTATGGGAGTGGAGTCCATATTCATTTCTCTAATGAGTGGTCCCACGTGACCGCTGAAGAGGGAAAGAGCTGCGGCACCCGGAGACAATGTGACAGGCAGGGGGAGCGCCAGGAGCCCCGTAAGCAGGTAAGTATGCCTCAGCGCCCTCTCCCCCTCACCCGCTGACCCTGCCACCCACCGTGACTCGAGTATAAGCTGAGAGGGGCACTTTCAGCCCAAAAATTTGGGCTGAAAATCTCGGCTTATACTCGAGTATATACGGCTTGTTGGGCCCATGAAAGTTGCTGTATGTGTATGGAGGACCCCTTGTAAAACACCTGATGATATACCTACATGAATAAGGTGGTGGGCTACTATTGAATATATGTAACTAAAAATGCAATTTTAATAATAGTTAAAAATAAAAGTGAAAATAGAAATATAGATTAATAAATAAAATGAATTAAAATAAAACATGGAAAATATATGTAAAAATTCTGTATGTATAAAAAACACAAACACTCAAATAAAATAAAATAGGCAAAGTATATATGCCAACGCGCACTAGTGCGTATATAATAGTGCTGAGACAGTCGGGCGAGTGCCTGAGAAATGGTAGTTAGAGTGTTAGAATGCATAAAGCTTGATCTCCTGGTTCAGGCCATTAGAGGCCAGACTGTCTAGAGTAAATATCCATTTGTATTCGATTCTGAACATAGCTTTTAGGAAGTCCCCGCCCCTAGGGCTCGGCGGGACAACTAGAATGCCACAAAAGAAAATTCCACGGCAAGATTGGTTATGTTCCTCAGAAAAGTGCCGTGACAATGGATGTCCCTTAAAACCCTTGCTAATATTGTCCAAATGTTCTTTAATTCTAATCTGTGGACGTCTTTTGGTTCTACCTACATATATTTTTTCACAAGGGCATATTAGGATGTTGATGACTCCCTTGGTTTGACACGTGATGTTTGATCTAATGTTGTAGTGATTTAACTTGTATGTATCTGTGAAAGAGGTATACAGTTTTTTTCGCAGTGCTGTGCGTTTACAGCAAGAACACGTGCCACATGGGCGGAAACCCCCTGTTTGTATTAGGGATTTTGTAGGCAGCAAAGCTTGTTTGTTGGTGGTTGAGGTGACTGATTTAGTTGTAGGGGCCAGTAGAAGGCCCAAATTTTGTGCTTTTTTATATATAAATTTGGGCTGTTACAGTAGTAAGTCACCAATACATTTGTCTCCCTTTAATATCGGCCAATGTTTGCGGACAATTTTATTGAATTTTCTATGGTCCGCATGAAACTGAGTGATAATGGGTAGTTGGTTGATTTGTTCCTTAATAGTTAGCGGATTATGATCAACTTTGATTTTGGATAATAAAGAGTCCCTTGGAATGGCCTCCACCTCTGATCTGGCCTGAGCTAGAGTTTGTGCATTATACCCTTTCTCCTCAAATTTGGCGGTTAGGTATTGAGTTTCTTTGTGGTAATCTTCAATTTTTGTGCAGTTCCTCCGTATTCTCATAAATTGGCTCTTAGGGATGTTGGTTAACCATACAGGGAGGTGGCAGCTACTAGTATGGATGAAGCTGTTTGAGTCTACATCCTTATGATACCCTTTAGTGACCAGTTCATTATTCTCAATACAAATGATTAAGTCGAGAAAGTGTATATTGGATTGGCTATATGAGGCCGTGAATTCTAGGCCATAAGTGTTAGAGTTTAACCCCATGATGAAGATTTGTAAGTCTGGAATTGTACTCTCCCAAATGAACAAGACATCGTTTATGAAATGATGCCATAGTTTGAGGCCCGTATGTGTGTAATTGTTGTTGTAAATATGATCTTGTTCCCATTTTGCCACATATAAATTTGCGAAACTTGGTGCAAAGCGAGCACCCATTGCGGTCCCCTGAGTTTGTAAATAATACTGTTTGTTGTACATGAAATAGTTGTGTTTCAAAATGAAATCAATGCTGTCAATAATGAATTGGATTTGGGATGTTTTATAGGTTCCTAGGGCTTGTAGGAAATGGTTTGTTGCTTGACAACCTAATGTGGGGTCAATCACTGTATATAAGGACTTGATATCTAAGGTTCCTAATATAAAAATGGTTTGCCACTTGAATTGATTGAGAACTTGGAGAACATGAGTGGTGTCTTTTAGATAGGTGGGTTTTTTTCTATTCTTGGGACTATTCTCCCTTGTTGTATCTCCACCCAGTCTAGCTAGCGCGGCGATTATTTTACCTTGTCACTATTCATGAAAGTCAATGGCTGCTCACTCTCCCCATTCGCCCAAGCTCGCTGCCTAGAGTTAATTCTTGACTCTGATCTCTCCCACAAACCACATATCCAATCCCTTTCTATTTCCTGCCTACTGCAACTCAAAAGTATTTCCCGGATATGTACATTCTTTAATCAAGAATCTGCAAAAACACTAGGGCATGCTCTCATCACCGCCCATGTTGACTATGGCAACCTGGTCTGTGGCCTCACGTCTAACACTTTTGCACCCCTCGAATCTATCTTAAACTCTGCTCCCCGACTAGCCTACATGTCCCCCCACTATTCCTCAGCCGCTCCTCTCTGTCAATACCTTTACTGGCTTAACATTGCCTAGGCTCTAGTTCAAAACTTTAACCATGGCATGTAACGCCATTCACAACCTGTCTCCTCCATACATCTGTGACCTAGTCTCCAGATACTTACCTGCATGCCACCTCTGATCCACACAAGATATTCCTCCCTACTCCCCTCTTATCTCCTCTTAAAACAATTGCATACAAGATTTTTTCTATGCATTACCACTCATCTAAAACTCTCTTGACGCGGTCCCCTGGACTCCACTCCCATAGGGGTGGAGCCGCATATTCATTAATGTAATGAGCGGTGCCACATGACCGCTCACTACAGGAAGAAGCTGCCGCTCCCGGAGACATGGGACATGCGGGGACCGCATCCAGAGCGCTGGGAGCAGGTGAGTATGTCATACTCACCTTTCCGCGTTCCACCGTCGCCTCGTCTTCCACGTCGTCTGCACTGACTGTTCAGGTCAGAGGGCACGATGACGTATTAGTGTGCGTGCCACCCTCTGCCTGAACAGTCAGTGCAGAGAGATGGGACGCTGAGGAGCAGCGGGCAGCGATGAGAGGTGTGTATGTCATTTTTTTTTCAGTGCAGCAGCAGCATTACTGTTGTGAATTCCGCTCTTGGGCTCCCTCCGGTGGTTGTAAGTAGCATTTTTGTGAGTTCTGCTCTTGGGCTCCCTCCTGTGGTTTTGAGTGGCATGGCTGCTTCTTGGATTTAGCTTCAGCAGCTGTTTTCACTGATCGTCTTTCTGGCTCGGCTCTATTGGTCTGGCCTTATCCCTCATTCAATGCCAGTTGTCAATTGTTCCTGCCTGGAGTCATTGCTCTTAGGATTTTCCTGACACTCTGACCAGTTCAGCAAAAGCTAAGTCCTTGCTTGTCCTTTTGCAGTTCACTTGTTGTGGACTTTGTTGTTCAGCACTTTCTATGTTTTGTTCATTTGTCCAGCTTATCAGTATGGATCTATTCAGCTAGGCTGGAAGCTCTGGGCAGCAGAGTTTGCCCTACACACCTTTAGTCAGGTGTGGAGATTTTTGCATTCCTCTGCGGTGGACTTTTTCTAGTTTTTATTACTGACCGCACAGCGTTCTGTCCTGTACTATTTCTAACTAGCTAGAAGTGGCCTCCTGTGCTTGATCTTGTTTCATACTACATATGTCATTTCCTTCTCCTCTCACAGTCATTACTTGTGGGGGGCTAATCTATTCTTTGGGGATTTTCTCTGAGGCAAGATAGTTTTCCTGCTTCTATCTTTAGGGGTAGTCAGCTCTTAGGCTGTGACGAGATGCCTAGGCAGAGTTAGGAGCATTCCACGGCTACTTCTAGTGTTGTGTCGAGCTTAGGGACTGCGGTCAGTATAGTTACCACCTGCTCAGAGCTAGTCGCATGTCGCTCCTTAATCACTAGACCATAACAGTACAACTGGCCAAAAATGAGCTGAATGCATCTCAAAAGAAGGAAAAGAAAAAGAGTTCTGAGCCATTTTTTTTTCTTTAGTTTGTTTTGTCTTTTTCCTTCCTCTTATCTCTGGGTGATTCAGGATTTGGATGCAGGCATGGATGTTCAGGGGTTGTTTTCTCGTGTGGATCAGCTTGCTGCAAGAGTACAGAGTATTCAAGATTATGTTGTTCAGACTCCGGCCTTAGAGCCTAGAATTCCTACTCCGGATTTGTTTTACAGGGATAGATCTAAGTTTTTGAACTTTAAAAATAACTGCAAATTGTTTTTTGCTCTGAAACCCCGTTCCTCTGGTGACCCCATTCAGCAAGTAAAGATACCTATTTCTCTGCTGTGTGGCGACCCTCAGGACTGGGCATTCTCTCTTGAGTCAGGGGATCCGGCATTGCTCAATATAGATGCATTCTTTCAATCGCTCAGATTATTGTATGACGAACCTAACTCTGTAGAGCATGCTGAGAAAACACTATTGGCCCTGTGTCAGGGTCAGGAAGCGGCAGAATTATACTGCCAGAAATTTAGAAAATGGTCTGTGCTCACTAAATGGAATGAGGACGCTCTGGCAGCAATTTTCAGAAAGGGTCTTTCTGAAGCCCTTAAAGATGTTATGGTGGGTTTTCCCACGCCTGTTGGTTTGAGCGAATCTATGTCTATGCGCGAAAGCAAAGTGGTGCACCATATGGCAGTGTCCTCTGAGCAGAGTCCTGAGGCCATGCAATGTGATAGGATTTTGACTAGAGTGGAACAGAGGGGATACAGACGTCAGAATGGGCTGTGTTTTTACTGTGGTGATTCTGCTCATGCTATTTCTGATTGCCCTAAGCGTATTAAGAGGGTCGCTAGATCTGTTACCATTAGTACTGTGCAACCTAAGTTTCTCCTGTCTGTGACCCTGATTTGCTCATTGTCATCTTTTTCTGTCATGGCATTTGTGGATTCGGGCGCTGCTCTGAACTTAATGGACTTAGAATTCGCTAGGCGCTGTGGTTTTTCTTTGCAGCCTTTGCAGAGTCCCATACCCTTGAGGGGTATTGATGCTACACCATTGGCCAAGAATAAACCTCAGCATTGGACTCAGCTGACTATGTGCATAGCTGCTGCACATCAGGAAGATTGCCGTTTTCTGGTGTTGCATAATTTACATGATGTTGTTGTACTGGGTTTTCCATGGTTACAGGTGCACAATCCAGTGCTGGATTGGAAATCAATGTCTGTGACTAGTTAGGGTTGTCAAGGGGTACATAGTGACGTTCCTTTGATGTCAATTTCCTCTTCCCCCTCTTCTGATGTTCCTGAATTTTTGTCAGATTTCCAGGATGTATTCGATGAGCCCAAGTCCAGTTCCCTTCCTCCACATAGGGACTGTGATTGTGCTATTGACTTGATTCCTGGCTGTAAGTTCCCTAAGGGCCGACTTTTCAATCTGTCTGTGCCAGAGCATGCCGCCATGCGGAGCTATGTTAAGGAGTCTTTAGAGAAGGGGCATATTCGGCCGTCTTCGTCACCATTGGGAGCGGGATTCTTTTTTGTTGCCAAGAAGGATGGCTCCTTAAGACCCTGTATTGATTATCGCCTTCTTAATAAGATCACGGTCAAATTCCAATACCCTTTACCTTTGCTCTCTGATTTGTTTGCTAGGATTAAGGGGGCTAGTTGGTTTACCAAGATTGACCTTCGAGGGGCATATAATCTTGTTCACAGGGTGACGAATGGAAAACTGCATTTAATATGCCCGAAGGCCATTTTGAATACCTGGTGATGCCTTTCGGGCTTTATAATGCTCCTTCTGTATTTCAGTCCTTTATGCATGATATTTTCCGCAATTATCTTGACAAATTCTTGATTGTGTATTTGGATGATATTTTGATTTTTTCCAATGATTGGGAGTCTCATGTGAAGCAGGTCATGATGGTATTCCAGATCCTTCGTGATAATGCTCTATTTGTGAAGGGGTCTAAGTGCCTATTTGGAGTTCAGAAGGTCTCTTTTTTGGGGTTTATTTATTCCCCTTCGTCTATAGAAATGGATCCTGTTAAGGTCCAAGCCATTCATGACTGGATTCAACCCACATCTGTGAAGAGCCTTCAGAAATTTTTGGGCTTTGCTAATTTTTATCGCCATTTCATTGCCAACTTCTCTAGTGTGGTTAAACCCCTGACCGATTTGATGAAGAAAGGCGCTGATGTGACTAATTGGTCCTCTGAGGCTGTTGAGGCCTTTCAGGAGCTTAAACGCCGATTTACTTCTGCCCCTGTCTTGCGTCAGCCGGATGTTTCTCTTCCCTTTCAGGTTGAGGTTGACGCTTCTGAGATTGGGGCAGGGGCCGTTTTGTCACAGAGGAATTCTGATGGTTCCTTGATGAAGCCATGTGCCTTCTTTTCCCAAAAGTTTTCGCCTACGGAACGCAATTATGATGTTGGCAATCGGGAGTTGTTGGCTATGAAGTGGGCATTTGAGGAGTGGCGACATTGGCTTGAGGGAGCCAAGCATCGCATTGTGGTCTTGACCGATCATAAGAATCTGATTTACCTTGAGTCGGCCAAGCGGCTGAACCCTAGACAGGCTCGGTTGTCCCTGTTTTTCTCCCGTTTTGATTTTGTGGTCTCGTATCTTCCAGGATCTAAGAATGTTAAAGCGGATGCCCTCTCTAGGAGTTTTTTGCCGGATTCTCCTGGAGTCCTTGAGCCGGTTGGCATTCTTAGAGAAGTGGTGATTCTGTCTGCCATCTCCCCTGATTTGCGGCGGGCGCTTCGGGAGTTTCAGGCTGATAAACCTGACCGCTGTCCTGTGGGGAAGCTGTTTGTTCCTGATAGATGGACAAGTAAGGTCATTTCTGAGGTCCATTGTTCTGTGTTGGCCGGTCATCCTGGGATTTTTGGTACCAGAGATTTGGTTGCTAGGTCCTTTTGGTGGCCTTCCTTGTCGCGGGATGTGCGTTCTTTTGTGCAGTCCTGTGGGACTTGTGCCCGGGCTAAGCCTTGCTGTTCCCGCACTAGTGGGTTGCTTTTGCCTTTGCCCGTCCCAGAGAGGCCTTGGACGCATATTTCCATGGATTTTATTTCGGATCTTCCTGTGTCCCAGAGGATGTCTGTTATCTGGGTGGTTTGTGACCGGTTCTCTAAAATGGTCCATTTAGTACCTTTGCCTAAATTGCCTTCCTCCTCTGATTTGGTTCTATTGTTTTTTCAACATGTGGTTCGTTTGCATGGCATTCCGGAGAATATTGTGTCTGACAGAGGTTCCCAGTTTGTTTCCAGGTTTTGGCGGGCCCTTTGTGCTAGGATGGGTATTGATTTGTCTTTTTCTTCGGCGTTCCATCCTCAGACAAATGGTCAAACTGAGCGAACTAATCAAACCTTGGAGACCTATTTGAGATGCTTTGTGTCTGCTGATCAGGATGATTGGGTGACTTTCTTGCCGTTGGCCGAGTTTGCCCTTAATAATCGGGCCAGTTCGGCTACTTTGGTTTCACCTTTCTTTTGTAATTTTGGTTTCCATCCTCGTTTTTCTTTAGGGCAGGTTGAGCCTTCTGATTGTCCTGGTGTAGATTCTGTGATGGACAGGTTGCAGCAGATTTGGACTCATGTGGTGGACAATTTGACGTTGTCCGAGGAAAAGGCTCAGCGTTTTGCTAACCGCCGTCGGTGTGTTGGTCCTCGGCTTCGTGTGGGGGATTTGGTCTGGTTGTCCTCTCGTCATGTTCCTATGAAGGTTTCTTCCCCTAAGTTCAAGCCTCGGTTTATTGGTCCTTATAAGATTTCTGAGATTATCAATCCTGTGTCTTTTCGTTTGGCCCTTCCAGCCTCTTTTGCTATCCACAATGTTTTCCATAGATCTTTGTTGCGGAGATATGTGGTGCCCGTCACCACGTCCGTGTCTCGCATGTGAAATCCAAGCTCTGGCGCCGGCACTCCAGAGCGGAGCGTGCGGCTCCATGTGTTGCTATGCGGCCGCACGCTCCGCTCCACAGTGCCGGCGCCACAGCTTGGATTTCACATGCGAGACACGGACGTGTTTCTCGCATGTGTGATCCCGGCCTTACTATCAGTGTCAGAGGCAAGAAAGGCGTATGCCTCCTTGACTGAATACTGTGTTTGGGACGAGGAGGACATTTTTTCACATGTGTGCTGTGTGCACCAAATTTTATTTAAGTGTGTGTGAGATTTTCGTCTAAACTTTTTTATTACATTTAGAATAGAAGAAAGGAAAATACTAGAAAAAATAGAAGAGAAAAATCTAATCTAATCTAATCTAATTTTACTTCTTACCTTTTTCTAGATTGTTTTATTTTTTCTATTAAAAATAGAATCTAGATTTTGTGTCCGGCGAAAAAACGGACAGCGACGGATCTGGCGAAAAACAGATGAAGCGTGAGGCCATCTGTCCCAATCCATTGCTAATACAAGTTCATGATAAAAAAAAAACGGATCCGGCGGCAATTTTTAGCAGATCCATTTTTTTCAAAATTTGCTACATTCAGCCTAACTGCAAAAAACTGATGTGTGAAAGCAGCCTTAGCAGAAAAAAAATGGTAGTATAAATACAACAAGGATTTTCTACTAAAATTCTGAAATTACAAGATAGAAGTCAATAAAAACAAATTGCAGAACTATCTGACATGGATTGTGATTACATTTTACTTAAAAAACTGTAGCATAAGTGATTTACACACTGACAATAATCCTTACTTGAGGCCTGTCCCACACGTCCAGATAATTCCAGTACCGGAAAAATTGGTACCGGAGTTATCCGTGTGCGTGTGTCCCTGTGCTCACGTGGCACATCAGTCTGGCAAACGTGCGGCAGCCGTGTGCCATCCGTGTGCCGACTGGGTACCACACGCACCGTGCAGGAGACAGCGCTAGACTTAAGCGCTGTCCCCTGCTTTGGGTGCTAAATCCAGAATTCATTCCTTCTTCCCAGCAGCGTTCGCTGGAGAGAAGGAATGAAAAATCATTTTTTTTATTTTTTTTTTGTTAAAATAAAGTTCCCGGTAATCTCCCCCCTCCCTCCCCCTGTGAGCCCGCCCGCTGGCATTAAAATACTTACCCAGCTCCCTCGAAGCTTCCTCTCAGCGTCGCAGCTCTTCCTGTATGACCGGTCACGTGGTGCCACTTATTACAGTGATGAATATGTGGCTCCACCCCTCTGGGATTAGTCTACAAACATCAATTGTCTTTTTTGTAAACTTTTTACTAACTTTGCAACCCTTTTTTTTGGTTGTTAACCCCATATTTTTGCCATATGGTTTTGAGAAGCCTTTTTTATGGGTTGCTTTATACCAAGGATCCACAACAAAGTGGAAATGTTTTGAAAACACAACATTAACATGGTAGCCAGCTACCAAAACAAAACACAAAAAACAAAACTAAATTACAGATCCCTGTAAGTTGGTGGGGGAGATGTTGGCAGCTCTGGGTCCTGGTCTGGTGGCCTTTGTTGGGCCGATGGCAGTTCATCCTGTGAGGATGCAGTGGCTTGCGGCCCAGAATACTGGCCTTGTCCATATTGGCCAGATGTGTGTTGACCAAAAGCCATTTGGCTCTGGGCATCATGCTGAGGTACAGATTGCCTTGCATCATACCCCAACCCAAAATGGCCATGTTGTCCAAACCCAGGTTGGGACCAGCCAACATCACTGTGTCTGGAGAAGTGGCCATATTGGGATTGGGGGTTGAAGCCTGCCATTTGGTACTCTAATGGCCTTTGTAGATTTTGGGATGGGAGGGGTTGAAGGGGAGGCATACGTGGAGTAGGTGCAGCAAATCCTGATTGATTTGGCTCCTGTTGAGGGAATTGAAGGCGCAAGAGGTTTGTTTGGCCAAGCTGCCTTCGCTCCAGGTATTCAAAAACCTCATAGGGGTTATTTGGAGGGGTGCTTAAATCAATCAGGATTTGCATACACCCTCTGACACGTAGCCTCACCTCACGGGGAAGGGGTCTAAGGTATCGGGCAAGGCTGCGGGCAAAGGCCTCCTCGCCATCATCTGTGGCTGCCCTGGCCAAATAGTTGAGGACCCCAGCATCAACTTCACTTCTTCTGCCTTCAAGCTCTCTCCTTCGCCGGGATCTCCGTAAAGGCCCAGCTGCCTGTGGGGATGACACCAGTGGGCCTGTAGGGCTGCTGCTGTGCCCATGTTCCACAGGCCTTGGTACATGTGCTGCTGAGGGTGATGGTGCAGCATCTTCATCACTTGCTGCTGCCTGCAGTGATGATGCTGCTGATGGGTCCTCAATGATGGATCCTGATGCAGCCACAGATGGTCCTGCAACCTCTTCCTCCACACTTACAGGATCAATGATAGGGTCTGATTCTGATCCGGTTTCCCTCTCTGTGAGGTTTGACTGTGTTCTGTAAAGAAAACAATAAAATAAAATTTTTATTTTGACATTGTTTAATTAGACATCGGTGTGCAATATTAAAATAAAACAAAAAAAAAAAAAACACAACATCTCCTTCTCTACTCCCCTATTATCTCATATTCACACAAGAATATCCAAGATTTGTCTTGTAGAGCCCCACAAATGTAACAAACACTATCACGACACATCATAATGTGGCATACCATTTCAAGCTACACAAAAACCAGGCACAACCACCTCTTCAAACAATAAGATACCATGCAGTAACAACCCATACCACAAAACACTGCCTGAACATCTCTAAACTCGCATACTACATTCTCACCCATCCCTTGTTGAATCTTGGGATGCTTGGCGGCCAGGGTCCTCTCTCCTCCAGGACACTTTTGGAATTTATGCTTGTTTACATTTTTGTTGGCACTATATTGACACATCCTTACATGGAACTTGCAATGTCATAACCCTAATCCACAAAAAAAATAAAAATTTAGTTACATTACAAATGTCTAGAGTGGTTTGTACTTACTGCCTAAGATCCATACTGGCATCCAAAAAGGAAAGACGGTCGTAATATATATACTTCCTCTTCTTCAGTGGGGCTGCTGACCCACTCCTAGCCCGCTGCTGTCTTTCCCGCCGGTATTGGTCCCGGATGCTGCGCCATCTTGTCATAACATCATCCACTGCAATTACAAGGGCACAAATAATGTTCTATATCATTCTGAACATAGCTTAGTCCAGTTGTCAGACATATTTGTATTGTTAAAGCAAAAAGTGGCTATAGCACAATAATTTCCATGGTGAGTCAGATGATAAAGGGGTTACATGCAGAGGTCTATATATCGCCCACAGTTAAGAACTTGACAGTATCAGACTGGTAGAGAGGGGAGAGAACCCTGTTCTTGCAAACATACATTAGGTAAGATATGCTAGGATAGGAAAGGAAAATGACTTGTGCTATAATGAGAATAATGCTCAAAAATATCTAAAAATAAGACAAGGGACAACAACCCTCTGGACTGGGTATGAGGCCAAGAAAATATTTAGCAGGGCAAGATCAACATGAACTATGTCCAGAAACACTTTGGCATGTTCCTCAGCTTTAGAAAATGACAAATAAGGCCATAAATGACATATAAAGATAAAAATGATTGCTCAAGTAATCATGTAGGGAAAGCATCTTTTAAAGTTAAATCTTGTGAATACATGAGTGTACTTACATAGACTTGTCTGCTCCGCACGTGGCCGTTGGGCATAATCAGGGAATAGTAGCCCACAGATGGCCCTCCAAGCTGCCTCTTTCCTGGCCCGGTTGGAGTAGTTGGGATCCCTCTGGTCCCATATTTCAGGCCTTTCTTGGACCAGGATGAGGAGCATATCAACATTGATGATGTTTGCCATGCTGCTTGGAACTCTGTGGAGGCGAGCACCAGACTTCCGGGATGTCTGTGTGGCTTTTTGAGCTAATTAGCATGTCTGAGTTTCATGATTGAGGGCTTGGCTCAATTCCTTGCACCTGGCGATGTCTGGAGATGTCTGGCGTATTTTACGCAAGTCACACTGTTGGTCCGTGTGTAATCCGTATATTTCTCGCCCCCATAGACTTTCATTGGCGATTTTTTTGCGCAATACGGTGACAAACGCAGCATGCTGCGATTTTCTACGGCCGTAGAAGACCGTATAATACGGAACCGTAAAATACGGCAGATAGAAGCTAGGCCATAGAGATGCATTGTACCGTGTGCAATCCGTATTTTCTGCACCTCTCTTACGTCCGTAAAACTCGCGAGTGTGAGGCCGGCCTTAGTTTATGTTACAGATTAACTCACAGAAAAACTAATGGGCATTGATTGCACATATCCTGCGCTTAACCACCCGACTTCTGGAAATCAACTTCCCTTTTGAACCAACTACTCTTCCTTTTTTTGTGACTTTAATATTAGAATCCTGCAAGAATTACCATCTTTGTGTTCATCTATATATGAACCCCAAAATGTTACCAATAGAAGCTTTCACTCAATGAAATCAAAATAAGCCCTCACACACTTTTTTATGTTCTTCTTTATATATAATTTTAATTTTAAATATATATATATTTTTATATAATATATACAGTATATATATGAATCCAAAAACAGGAGCAGCACACCGTTGTTTGTGAAATAAGAGCTATTTTATTCAGCCCATGACAGCGACGTTTCGGTGCAAAGAATTGAACCTTTTTCAAGCAGTGTACAAGTGCAAAATGCTGAGTATTTAAAGGTTATACATAATTAAAGTGTTTAACAATAATCATATATCAAAGCGCATAGCCCTTCATTACAATGAGTATACATAAAGTGCAAAATATTGTCCAAATGGATATAAATCTCATAAAAGGCAGTACAGTGATAACAATATAAAAAGCTTCATACAGTGAGTATTATTGCGCTAATTGACAATAAGTGTACAGGTTTATTTCATTAGAATTAATAGTTGATCAGCTCCATGGCTTACCCCATATGACACATGATGATACACGCGCCCATCGGCGTCCTATAGTTTTGAGTGCGCATGTCAGGCAGAGAGTAGTTCAATGTGAAAATGAAAGCGCTTCCTTGCACATGCGCAGTGACAATCTCAACAGTTCAAGCACCATTTTAATTACTGTCAAAAAAAAGAACAACATGCACATGTCAAGCGAAAATATTCCACGCATGCGCAATGACAGACATAAAAAACATAACGCTATCTTGATCAAAAACAAGTAGGTACTTCGCATATTAGTGGGACATGAAATCAAAGCAACTATAGAGCAAAGTGATAAAGAAGAGCAATTTTAATAAAAAACAGTTGCGTATAAATGCTAATCGCTTCAACCATAACAAAGAAATAGTATTAGAGGTACCCCATAATAGTGGATGAATATAGGTGGCAATGGGTGTACCCAAATTGGTGAGAACACCCCCATTAGCTGTGGCTGGTAACTAACCACAGGAAAATGGGGGAAACACAAACCCCATGTAGGATCCGCACCTCAACCACAAATTTCTATTGGGTACAAACCTCCCCTGATGTCACCAATTCATTAAGAGCCACAAGAAAGGGGAGTGTGACATCTTATTTCATTGCTGTAGATGCTTCATAGAAAACAATGTCTCAAAAGACAATGAGAGTTCCTATTGAATATTAGGGAATTCTTGTAGATTTTAATAATGGGGCACATCATGGAACATGATTCAAAGAAATCTGTAAGACAAGACCAAAAAAAAAACATTAAAAAACATGCAAAAAAAGGGGAAGGGGAGGATAGGATGAAGATCTTCCCTGGGACAAGGAGTGCCAAAAATAAAGCACAACTTCAGAGGACTACTTGTAGCTTAAATTTTGCATTTAAACCATATGGTTTCAGTGTATTTAATCTTCTTATATATATATATATATATATAATTGTCTAAGGGTCACTTCCGTCTGTCTGTCTGTCCTTCTGTCATGGTTATTCATTCGCTGATTGGTCTCTCCAGCTGCCTGTCATGGCTGCCGTGACCAATCAGCGACGGGCACAGTCCGGAAGAAAATGGCCACTCCTTACTCCCCGTAGTCAGTGCCTGTCGCCCGCATAGTCCCCTCCGGTCGCCGCTAACACAGGGTTAATGCCGGCGGTAACGGACCGCGTTAGGCCGTGGGTAACGCACTCCGTTACTGCCGCTATTAACCCTGTGTGTCCCCAACTTTTTACTATTGACGCTGCCGATGCGTCATCATCAATAGTAAAAAATGTAATGTTAAAAATAATTTAAAAAAAACAAAAACCTGCTATACTCACCCTCCGTTGCAGCTCGCGCCGGCCGCCATCTTCCGTTGCAGGTTCCGGTGGCAGAAGGACCTGCCATGACGTCACGGTCATGTGACCGCGACATCATCACAGGCCCTGCGTGACTGCGCGACAAGGACCTGCCATGATGTCATGGTCATGTGACCGCAACGTCATCACAGGCCCTGCGCGCCTGCGCTACAAAGACCTGCCATGACGTCACGATCATGTGACCGTGACGTCATTACAGGTTCTGCGCTAATACCAACCCTGGGACCGGAACCTGCCGTGAACTACAAGGGCTCCCTCGGAAAGGTGAGTAAATGTTTATTTTTTATTTTTTCAACTGTGACAAACCCGGCTGGACAATATACTACGTAGCTGGGCAATATACTACGTGACTGGTCAATATACTACGTGGCTCTGTTCTGTATACTACTTCGCTGTGCAATATACTACGTGGCTGGCCAATATACTACGTCACTGGGCAATATACTACGTGGCTCTGTGCTGTATACTACGTCACTGGGCAATATACTACGTAACTGGGCAATATACTATGTGTCTCTGTGCCATATACTACTTCGCTGTGCAATATACTATGCGATTTGGCAATATACTACGTAACTGGGCAATATACTACGTGGCTGGACAATATACTACATGGCTCTGTGCTGTATACTACTTTGCTGTGCAATATACTACGTCACTGGGCAATATACTACGTAGCTCTGTACTGTATACTACTTCGCTGTGCAATATACTACGTGGCTGAGCAATATACAACGTGGCTGTGCTATATACTACGTGGCTGGGCAATATACTACGTGGCTGGGCAATATACTACGTGGCTGGGCAATATACTACGTGGCTGTGCTATATACTACGTGGCTGGGCAATATACTACGTGGCTGGGCAATATACTATGTGGGCTGTGCAATATACTACGTGGACATGCATATTCTAGAATACCGGATGCATTAGAATCGGGCCACCATCTAGTCCAAAATAATTCCCTTGTTTTCAACAACTTAATTCGATTACCTCCTCTCCTCAGAAGAGAAATTTGGTCCATGATTTGAAATTTTAGGTTTTTTTCAGTAAAGCCCTTTTCTACAAAATGCTTCGGAACAGGCAGGTCAAGCTTCTTCTTCCTATCCTAATCATGTACCTATGGTGATTCACACGGGTTTTTCGTACCTTCCGGGCTCTAAGAATGTGAAGGCTGATGCCCTGTCAAGGAGTTTTGTGCCTGACTCTCCGGGTGTCTCTGAGCCGGCAGGTATTCTCAAAAAGGGGATAATTTTGTCTGCCATCTCCCCTGATTTGCGGCGGGTGCTGCAAAAATTTCAGGCTGATAGACCTGACCGTTGCCCAGCAGAGAAACTGTTTGTCCCTGATAAATGGACTAATAGAGTTATATCTGAGCTTCATTGTTCGGTGTTGGCTGGGCATCCTGGAATCTTTGGTACCAGAGATTTGGTGGCTAGATCCTTTTGGTGGCCGTCTTTGTCATGGGATGTGCGTTCTTTTGTGCAGTCCTGTGGGACTTGTGCTCGGGCTAAGCCCTGCTGTTCTCGTTCTAGTGGGTTGCTTTTGCCCTTGCCGGTCCCGAAGAGGCCCTGGACGCATATTTCTATGGATTTTATTTCGGATCTCCCCGTCTCTCAAAAGATGTCAGTCATTTGGGTCATTTGTGATCGCTTTTCTAAGATGGTCCATTTGGTACCCTTGTCTAAATTGCCTTCCTCCTCTGATTTGGTGCCATTGTTTTTCCAGCATGTGGTTCGTTTACATGGCATCCCGGAGAACATCGTTTCGGACAGAGGTTCCCAGTTTGTTTCGAGGTTTTGGCGATCCTTTTGTGCTAGGATGGGCATTGATTTGTCTTTTTCCTCGGCTTTCCATCCTCAGACAAATGGCCAAACCGAACGAACTAATCAGACTTTGGAAACATATCTGAGATGCTTTGTTTCTGCTGATCAGGATGATTGGGTGTCCTTTTTGCCGTTGGCTGAGTTTGCCCTTAATAATCGGGCCAGCTCGGCTACTTTGGTTTCGCCGTTTTTCTGCAATTCTGGTTTCCATCCTCGTTTCTCTTCAGGGCAGGTTGAGTCTTCGGACTGTCCTGGTGTAGATACTGTGGTGGATAGGTTGCAGCAGATTTGGACTCATGTGGTGGACAATTTGACATTGTCCCAGGAGAAGGCTCAACGTTTCGCTAACCGCCGGCGCTGTGTGGGTCCCCGACTTCGTGTTGGGGATTTACTTCGGTTGTCGTCTCGTTATGTTCCTATGAAGGTTTCCTCTCCTAAGTTTAAGCCTCGTTTCATTGGTCCGTATAAAATTTCTGAGGTTATCAATCCTGTGTCATTTCGTTTGGCCCTTCCAGATTCTTTTGCCATCCATAATGTGTTCCATAGCTCGTTATTGCGGAGATACGTGGCGCCTGTGGTTCCATCCGTTGACCCTCCTGCTCCGGTGTTGGTTGAGGGGGAGTTGGAGTATGTGGTGGAGAAGATTTTGGATTCTCGTATTTCGAGACGGAAACTCCAGTACTTGGTCAAGTGGAAGGGTTATGGTCAGGAGAATAATTCCTGGGATTTTGCCTCTGATGTTCATGCGGCCGATCTGGTTCGTGCCTTTCATTTGGCTCATCCTGGTCGGCCTGGGGGCTCTTGTGAGGGTTCGGTGACCCCTCCTCAAGGGCGGGGTACTGTTGTGAATTCTGTTGTCAGGCTCCCTCCTGTGGTCATGAATGGTACTTCAGCTGGTTTTGTCCATGGACTTTCTCTGGTGCCTGTGGGTGTTTCTGAGTTTCCTTCCACAGGTGACGAGGCTAATTCGTTACTGGGCTGCTCTATTTAACTCCACTTAGATCTTTGCCCCATGCCAGCTGTCAATGTTGTACTATGGCTCTAGTTCGCTCTTGGATCGTTCTGAGTTTCTGTTGCTCCAGCAGAAGCTAAGTTCCTCTGTGCTATTTTGCTTGTTTGCTATTTTTTCTGTCCAGCTTGCTTTTGTCAATATTGCCTTGCTTGCTGGAAGCTCTGGGACGCAGAGGGGCGCCTCCCGCACCGTGAGTCGGTGCGGAAGGTATTTTTCCCTGCACTCTGCGTGGTCTTTTGTAGGTTTTTGTGCTGACCGCAAAGTAACCTTTTCTATCCTCGGTCTGTTCAGTAAGTCGGGTCTCACTTTGCTAAATCTATTTTATCTCTGTGTTTGTATTTTCGTCTTTACTCACAGTTATTATATGTGGGGGGCTGCCTTTTCCTTTGGGGAATTTCTCTGAGGCAAGGTAGGCTTTATTTTTCTATCTTCAGGGCTAGCTAGTTTCTTAGGCTGTGCCGAGTTGCATAGGGAGCGTTAGGCGCAATCCACGGCTATTTCTAGTGTGTTTTGATAGGTTTAGGGATTGCGGTCAGCAGAGTTCCCACGTTCCAGAGCTCATCCTTATTATCTGTAATAATCAGGTCCATTATTTGTCCAAACCACTGGATCATAACAAGCAGCTAACGAATTAACCTCGTCACCTGTGAAACTCAGAAACACCCACCAGAGGAAGTCCATGGACAGAACCAGCTGAAGTACCATTCATGACCACAGGAGGGAGCCCGACAACAGAATTCACAACAGGTGCCAGAGTGCTAGAGGGAGGCCAAAGAGTAGGAGGTTGCAGTAGTCAAGGTGGGAGATGATAAGGGCATGCACTAGCGTTTTTGTGGTTTAGTTGTCTAGGAATGTATGGATACGGAAAATATTTTTGAGTTTGAGACAGCAGGCGGAGGTAAGGGCTTGGATATGTGGCTTGAAAGAGAGTGCAGAGTCGTAGGATCACCCCGAGGCACTGAGCATGCAGGACTGGGGAAAGTGAGCAGCCATTGACATTGATGGATAGGTCTGGTGGAGAGGTAGAGTCAGATGGGGGAAAGATGATGAATTCTGTTTTGTCCATGTTCAGTTTTAGAAAGCGAGCAGAAAAGAAGGATGAGATAGCAGGCAGATGGTGTGGGATTTAGGTGAGTAAGGAGGTGAGGTCAGGTCCGGATAGGTAGATCTGTATGTCATCAGCGTAGAGTTGATACTGCAAACCGTGGGATTCTATGAGCTGTCCCAGGCCGAAGGTGTAGATGGAGAAGAGTAGGGGTCCCAGAACTGAGCCTTGAGGGACACCGACAGACAAGGGGCGAGGTGAGGAGGTGGTGTGGGGGAGGAAGAACTGAACGTTCGGTCTGTTAGATATGACGAGATCCAAGATAGGGCCAAGCCTGTGATGCCAAGAGATAATAGAACCTGTAGCAGGAGGGAATGGTCCACAGTGTCAAAGGCAGAAGACAGGTCCAGGAGAAGGAGGACAGAGTAGTGACGCTTGTACTTGGCTGTTTTTAGGTCTTTTGTGACTTTAGTTAGTGCAGTTTCAGTTGAGTGATGGGGTCGGAAGCCAGATTGTAACAGGTCAAACAGGGAGCAGGAGTAGAGGTGGGAGGGCAGTTCAAGATGGACATGCTGTTACAGTAGTGTTGAGGCATAAGGGAGAAGAAATATTGCGCGATAGCTAGACACAGAATATAACTCCAAGTAAATCAAACTTCTGTGAAATCAAACTGTCCACTTAGGAAGCAACACTGTTTGACAATCAATTTCACATGCAGTTGTGCAAATGGAATAGACAACAGATGGAAATTATTGGCAATTATCAAGACACACTTAACAAAGGAGTGGTTCTGCAGGTGGGGACCACAGACCACATCTCAGTATCAATGCTTTCTGGCTGATGTTTTGGTCACTTTTGAATGTGGGTTGTGCTTTCACACTCATGGTAGCATGAGACGGACTCTACAACTCATACAAGTGGCTCAGGTAGTGCAGCTCATCCAGGATGGCACATCAATGCGAGCTGTGGCAAGAAGGTTTGCTGTGTCTGTCAGCATAGTGTCCAGAGGCTGGAGGCGCTGCCAGGAGACAGCCCAGTACACCAGGAGATGTGCATGGGGCCATAGGTGGGCAACAACCCAGCGGCAGGACCTCTACCTCAGCCTTTGTGCAAGGAAGAACAGGAGGAGCACTGCCAGAGCCCTGCAAAATGACTTCCAGCAGGCCACAAATGTGCATGTATCTGCAGAAACGGTTAGAAACCGACTCCATGAGGATGGTCTGAGTGCCCGATGTCCACAGATAAGGGTTGTGCTCACAGCCCAACACCATGCAGGATGCTTGGCATTTGCCACAGAACACCAGGATTGGCAAATTTGCCACTGGCACCCTGTGCTCTCCACAGATTCACACTGAGCACACGTGACAGACGTGACAGAGTCTGGAGACACCGTGGAGAGCGATCTGCTGCCTGTAACATCCTTCTGCATGACCAGTTTGGCAGTGGGTCAGTAATGGTGTGGGGTGGCATTTCTTTGGAGGGCCACACAGCCCTCCACGTGCTCGCCAGAGGTAGCCTGACTGAAATTAGGTACCGAGATGAGATCCTCAGACCCCTTGTGAGACCATATGCTGGTGCGGTTAGCCCTAAGTTTCTCCTAATGCAGGACAATGCCAGACCTCATGTGTCAGCAGTTCCTGCAAGATGAACGCATTGAAGCTATGGACTGGTGCTCCCATTCCCCAGACCTGAATCCAATTGAACACATCTGGGACATCATGTCTCGCACCACCCACCAATGTCACGTTGCACCACAGACTGTCCAGGATTTGGCGGATGCTTTAGTCTGAGAGATCTCTAAGGAAACCATCCGCCGCCTCATCCGGAGCATGCACAGGCGTTGTAGGGAGGTCATACAGGCACGTGGAGGCCACTGCTGGGCATAATTTCCTTGTCTTGAGGCATTTACACTGAAGTTGGATCAGCCTGTTACTTCATTTTCCACTTTGACTGTGAGCATCATTCCAACTCCAGACCTCCATAGGATATTAGTTGTGATTTACATTGATCATTTTTAGGTTTTATTGTTCTCAACACATTCCACTATGTAATGAATAAAGATTTATCACTGGAATATTTCAGTCAGTGAAATCTAGGATGTGGGATGTTAGTGTCCCCTTTAATTTTTTTGAGCAGTGTATATATATATATATATATATATATATATGTATATATATATATACATATATTAATAATTGGGTTTCACTTTAATATATAAAACTATATGTCACAAATCCCTCTCTCCGCGCTGCCGCTAATTCATCACATATCCGCTCTCAGCACGTGACTTGGGTTTGTGCCTGGAAGAGTTAATCTATCTCCCCTCTCTCAGTCCAGCATTCAACCTCTGTACTACACTGTAATGGGAGCATAAATCACACACCAACCCAGGCCACACACCCGCTCACACACCCTGCCACCACTCACCGAAAGATGGGCGATGAGTCCCGGAAATATTACTAATACTGTCTACCACTGATAAGGCTCACACACCTTAGGCTATGGATTCTTTAGAAAATACAAGGTTCAACTGTTAAAGTTTTATGCGTTAATACAAAAAGGTTCAGTGATTATAGTAAAGAAAATACACAAAAATATGGTAATAAAAAGACATACAACTATGCCAAACAGTATAAAATAAACAGGAGAAAACATACAGAAATAGCTAACTTGTAGTCTGCTTCTGCTCCCTGAGGGTGGGATGAAGATAAACTGAATCACATCAGCTTCTCAGGCTGCCCTCACGTGTGAACAATTTTGAATGTGTACAAGCCAAATTTATAGAGTTACCCTGTAAGTCAGATTTCTAGACCAGCCCCTCAAGTTGATATTCTAATTGCTTGTTTTTGATTGAACCAACGGCCGCGCCCCAATGAATATATTATTTTCTCTGAGATTCTTTGTGTAAAGCTTCCCACAGATAGATAGTGTCAGGCTGTAATTGACATCTCTCTTCAAAGAGCTAGGAGGTGTTAAATGTTCCCTTTCTTCTTGGTTCCCAACATGAGCCCCTGGTGAGATAGGAGACAACAGACTGCCTTCTCAAGAAAATACATATTAACACCTGGGTGAGACCTGCAGCCTTCAGGACAGATGTTCAATTATTACAAGTCACACAATAAACCTATACATAGTTAACTGCACACATATATACCTATTAATATTTCACTATGCTATATTTATACATTTTCTTTGTATGCTGAACACCTCCCAAAAAAAGAAAAGAAAAATCATTGCAAGAATTATTGTTTACTTCTTCATCCCTCCTGTAAATAGAATTAAACAAGTGATAGAAAAGCCTTGCGTACCCAAAATACAGCCAATGAAAACTAGCTCGGTTGACAGAAAAGTGTTATGACGTTTTTTGCATTTCTTCTCAGAAAGAGGTAATAACAGTTAAGCATTAGGTTATATGTGCCCCAAATAGATAGCACTGTCAAATGCATTTCAACCCTCATAAAATAAATCATCATACGCCTATGTTGATGGAAAAAAGGCTCCTGTAATGCAGAAATAAAAAAAATTACACCACATGTGATCATTAATGCCATATTAGGTCCTTAACCACTTAACGACCAGAGGTATTTTTGGTTTTGCATTTTCATTTCTTGCTCCCCTTCTTCCCAGAGCCATAATTTTTTATTTTTTTTAGTCAAAATGGCCATATGAGTGCTTGCTTTTTTGAGGGACAACTTGTACTTTTGAATTACACGATTGGTTCTACCATGTCGTGTACTAGAAAACGGGAAAAATATTCCAAGTGTGGTGAAATTGCAAAAAAAGTGCAATCCCACCCTTGTTATTTGTTTTGCTTTCATACGAGATTCAATAAATGCTAAAACTGAGCTGCCTTTATGATTCTACAGGCCAATATGAGTCCATAGATACCAAACATGTCTAGGTTCTTTTTTATAAAAGTGGTGAAAAAAAATTGCAAACTATGCTAAAAAAAAAAAAAAAAAATTGCGCCATTTTGCAATACCCGTAGCGTCTCCATTTTTTGTGATCTCGGGTTGGATGAGGGCTTATTTTTTGTGCACTGAGCTGACGTTTTTATTGATACCATTTTGGTGTAGATACGATCTTTTGATCGCCCGTTATTGCATTTTATTTCAATGACGCGGCGACCAAAAAAAGCCTAACTTTTTTTGCTACGCCATTAACCAAGCGAACAGGTTAATCTCTTTTTCTGGATAGATTGGGCGATTCTGAACTCGGTGATACCAATTATGTGTATGTTTAAGTTTTTTTTTTATTGTTTTATTTTGAATGGGGTGAAAGGTGGATGATTTGATCTTTTATTTATTTTTTTATGTTTTTAAAAACATTTTTTTTTACTTTTGGCATGCTTCAATAGTCTCCATGGGAGACTAGAAGCTGCCATAACTCGATCGACTCTGCTACATACAGGCGATGATCAGATCATCTGTATGTAGCAAAATTACTCACTTGTTATGAGTGCTGTCCAGTGGGCGGCGCTCATAGCAATACGGCAGTGACAACCATAGAGGTCTCCAGAAGACCTCTAGTTGTCATGCCGAACTATCGCTGACCCACAATCACGTGACGGGGTCACCAGTGGGTTAGTGGGTGTGATATCTGGCATGATTGCCGGACGCACATGTTAAATGCTGCTGTCAGCGTTTGACAGCTGCAGTTAGCGGGTTAACAGCCATGTGTATATCGTGACTTCACCCACAGCTGTTCCGGGCGCACATGTCAGCTGTTCAAAAGATGTGGGCTCACCGCCGGAGCCCACATCAAAGGGAAGGTGTCCGACATCGGTGTACTATTACGCCCGATAGCGGAAAGGGGTTAAGATATTAAAAGACTTATATCTTATATATAATGGTGGATGCATCTTTCTGTCTGAAGACATGATGGGCAGCATCTGCTTAGTGTGGTGCTGGAATCAGCCTGTGCGCATATATAGCAGTTATCTGTATGGCAGGCACGTGCGCACTGCTTTATAAAATGCACAGTGTGGTGCCCGAGTCACCGTGTGCACATACTGCATTACAGTGCCATTTTATTAAAAACACTGGGTATGCAAATGCACAGATACGTGTCTTCAACAAAATAGCACCGGATATTTCATGCGTTGACTCAGGCACCATTTTATTGAAGAATTCTACTACAACGTCAATATAGCAGTGTGCACGCTCCTGCCATCACCATTATGCCTATGTCCAGCACATGCGCACTGCTATGTTGACGTTTTAGTACATTACTTCAACAATATGGCGCTAAAGTCAGCACATGTGCATATCGTTATTTCCGACACCATGTTATTGAAGATGCTGTATTTGCAAATTTGCAGCCACAGTGTCTTCAAGAAAATAGTGCCGGATAGTGACATATGTGCAAATGCTGACTCTTGTGCCATTTTATTGAAGAATTTCTTCTACAATATCAACATAGCTGTACACACATGCCGGCCATCACCATTATCCCTATGTCAGGCCAGTACGCACTGCTATGTTGACGTTGTAGTACATTACTTCAGTAAAATGGCACTGGAGTCAGCACATTGCATACGGCAATTTCTGGTGCCCTTATGTTGAAGACAATGTAAATATGTACCAATAAAAATACTCAACAACCGGGAGTAGAATGGGTTCAATAGCTGGTAATGTAGCAGAACACTCAAACTACCAAGGTTCAAAAAATGGTAGAGACACTAAAGCATACAGAGCAACATATTCAGAACAGCTAAGTTGCGGTATTCTGAGAAAGTTAGATAGAGTCATAGTTCTCATTCATACAATTCAAAAAAAGAGATTAAAAAGTAAAAAAGCAATAAACTTCCCTGTGGTGAAATATGTAGAGGTTTCTATGTGTGACCAGCAGTAGTTTAACCCCTTAATCCCATATGGCATACTATCCCGTTGAGGTGACCTGGGACTTAATTACCAGGGATGGGATAGTACGTTATAGGCGATCGGCCGCGCTCATGGGGGGAGCGCGGACGATCGCCTCAGGGTGTCAGCTGATTATTACAGAACATGATCTGGCACATGATAGCAGCGTTCTGGTGCCAAAGAGAAGCATCGCGCAGGGAGGAGGCTCCCTGCGTGCTCCCTTGAGACCCTCCGAACAACGCGATGTGATCGCGTTGTTCAGAGGGTCTCCTACGTCCTCCTCCCTGCTGGCCCCGAATCCAAAATGGCAGCGGGCCTCCTTCCGGGTCTTGCAGAGAGGTGGCTTGCAAGCGCCTGCTCAGAGTAGGCGCCAGCAAGCCTGGAGCACTACCTGTCAGATCGCTGATCTGACACAGTGCTTTGCAAAGTGTCACATCAGCGTTCTGACACTATACTGTGATGTCCCACACTGGGACAAAGTAAAAAAGTTAAAAAAAAATTTTTTACATGTGTAAAGAAATAAAATAAATAATAATGAAAAAAATATATTGTTCCAATAAATAAATTTCTTTATCTAAATAATAAAAAAATAATAAAAGTACACATATTTAGTACCGCCGAGTCCGTAACGACCCGACCTATAAAACTGTCCCACTAGTTAACCCCTTCAGTGAACACCGTAAAAAAAAAGAAAACGAGGCAAAAAAACAACGCTTTACTATCATACCCCCGAACAAAAAGTGGAATAACACGCGATCAAAAAGATGGATATAAATAACCATAGTACCGCTGAAAACCTCATCTTGTCCCGCAAAAAGTGAGCTGCCATACAGCATCATCAGCGAAAAAATAAAAAAGTTATAGTCCTCAGACTAAAGAGATTCAAAAATAATTTTTTTAATGTAAAAAAGTTTTTATCGTATAAAAGCGCCAGAACATAAAAAAAGATATAAATGAGGTGTCGCTGTAATGGTACTGACCCAGAGTATAAAACTGACCCGAAAATGGTACCAATAAAAATGTTAACTCCTCCCTCAAAAAACAAGACCTCTCATGACTATGGACCAAAATATGGAAAAAATATAGCTCTCAAAATGTGGAGACTAGAGTTGAGCGACTTTAACTTTTTTTCGGATCGAGTCTTGTTTTGCGAAACCCGACTTTGTCAAAAGTTGGGTCGGGTGAAATCGGCCGATTATTGCGAAAAGTCGGCGGCCGACTAAAACACGAAACCCAATGCAAGTCAATGGGGAATCAAAGTCGGCAGTCAGTGGAGGACAGGAAAACACTTACAGTGCCATTTTAATGCCAAAAACATCAATTTTTATTACTTAAGCTTGTCATTTTTAATTTACTTTATAATATTAGTTAGGCATTGAAAACTGGGGGTCATTTGGCTGAAGTTGTGGGGGGGGTAGGGCTGGCTCAAGATTTTTGTGGGCCCAAAACACGCGGAATACGTCACGGCGGTGGAGCAGGGAGAGGTAAGTATTTCAACTTTGCAAGTGCTGTGATCCAGAGCAAGCAGGGGGGGCCCACTTGTTGGCACTGGCACAGGGCCCCTCATAGTACGGTGGTGTGTTTGATGGTGGGTGGCGCCTCCCACTGGCAGAGACACTTTTGCGTACTATGAGGAGCCCTGTGCCAGTGACGTCGCCAAGAAGTATGCCCCCCCACCTGATGAAGGAACCCGCACTTTCATCTGCACCTTCCTCTTTGCCCCCGTGTAAGGTGGTATAGTATGCGGGAAGGGGAACCTGACTTTCAGAAGGGTCATATTCTGGCTGTGTAGAGTGCAAGGGGAATGTAGCGGTCTGGGTCAATGTACCAGCAGACTCGTCTAGCAGTGGCTGGGCAATGGGCAGGATGAGGAGGAAACACAGATATAGGCCCAAATAATAAAGTAGGCTACATGCAGTGCAAAATTGGTAACAGGACTCAACAGGCGGTATTGCTTTGTTCAGTGGAGGACAACTGTAATGAGTGGCAGACACTGTTAGTAGGCCCAAATAATAAAGTAGGCTATATGCAGTTCAAAATTGGTAACGGGATTAAACAGGCGGCATTGCTTTGCTCAGTGGAGGACAACTGTAATGAGTGGCAGACACAGTTAGTAGGCCCAAATACTAAAGTAGGCTAAATGCAGTTCAAAATTGGTAAAAGGTCTAAACAGCCAGCATTGCTTTGTTCAGTGGAGGACAACTGTAATGAGTGGCAGACACAGTTAGTAGGCCCAAATACTAAAGTAGGCTAAATGCAGTTCAAAATTGGTAACAGGACTAAACATTCGGCATTGCTTTGTTCAGTGGAGGACAACTGTAATGAGTGGCAGACACAGTTAGTAGGCCCAAATAATAAAGTAGGCTAAATGCAGTTCAAAATTGGTAACAGGACTAAACATGCGGCATTGCTTTGTTCAGTGGAGGACAACTGTAATGAGTGGCAGACACAGTTAGTTGGCCCAAATACTAACATAGGCTAAATGCAGATCAAAATTGGTAACAGGACTAAACGGGCGGCATTGCTTTGTTCAGTGGAGGACAACTGTAATGAGTGGCAGACACAGTTAGTAGGCCCAAACAGTAGGCTAAATGAAGTTCAAAATTGGTAACAGGACTAAACGGGCGGCATTGCTTTGTTCAGTGGGAGACAACTGTAATGAGTGGCAGACACAGTTAGTAGGTCCAAATACTAAAGTAGGCTAAATGCAGATCAAAATTGGTAACAGGACTAAACGGGCGGCATTGCTTTGTTCAGTGGGGGACAACTGTAATTAGTGGCAGACACAGTTAGTAGGCCCAAATAATAAAGTAGGCTAAATGTAGTTCAAAATTGGTAACAGGACTAAATGGGCGGCATTTATTTGTTCAGTGGGGGACAACTGTAATGAGTGGCAGACACAGTTAGTAGGCCCAAACACTAAAGTAGGCTAAATGAAGTTCAAAATTGGTAACAGGACTAAACAGGCGGCATTGCTTTGTTCAGTGGAGGACAACTGTAATGAGTGGCAGACACAGTTAGTAGGCCCAAATACTAATGTAGGCTAAATGCAGATCAAAAATGGTAACAGGACTAAACGGGCGGCATTGCTTTGTTCAGTGAAGGACAACTGTAATGAGTGGCAGACACAGTTAGTAGGCCCAAATAATAAAGTAGGCTAAATGTAGTTCAAAATTGGTAACAGGACTAAACGGGCAGCATTGCTTTGTTCAGTGGGGGACAACTGTAATGAGTGGCAGACACAGTTAGTAGGCCCAAATACTAAAGTAAGCTAAATGCAGTTCAAAATTGGTAACATGACTAAAGGAGCGGCAATGCTTTGTTCAGGGGTGGACAACTGTAATGAGTGGCAGACACAGTTAATAGGCCCAAATAATAAAGTAGGCTAAATGCAGTTCAAAATTGGTAACAGGACTAAACAGGTGTCATAGCTAGGTACAGGGGTGGGCTCCTCTGCTGAGTAGCAGACAGTGGTAGTAGGCGCAAAGTATTAACTGGTCTAAATGGAGGCCAGGGCCCCTATATATTTTAACTATCATTTCAACAAATTTGTGTTGGCAGTGCCATTGAAGGATTTAACAGCACAGACTACACAGTGGTGGAGCAGGGAGAGGTAAGTATTGCAAGTGGTAGAGCACTGTTCAAGCTGGGGGGAACACTCTCTTGTGGGCGGTGGTACTGGCACAGGGCCCCTCATATTACGACGGTGTGTCTGACGTTGGTTGTGCACCACCACCTTCAGAGAAACTTCATTGTACTATGAGGGACCCTGTGCCAGTGCCGTCGCCCAAGAGTGGGCACACCCACCTGTCCAGGCAAACGACACTCGCACGGGTGCTTGCTCCAGGTGGTGACCACGGCCCTTTGGGGGGAGTCAGCCCATTTAGGGAGGTATAAAAATGGCCTATGGTGGACATTCAGCAGCTGCAAATGAAGGAATTGGAGAAGTCAGTAAGAGGAGGCCAAAAGCAAGACATTTTTCGGGCAAGCTACGTGTCAGCAGGGCAACGTGGGGCAAAATAATTTGAAATCCATGATTGGTTAATTCTAATGAAGGTTAGATAATCAACATTCTGGGTAGCCAGACGTGTCCTTTTTTTGGTCAGTATTGAACCAGCAGTACTGAAGACTCTTTCTGATAGCACACTAGCAGCAGGGCAAGCAAGCTCCTGTAATGCAACACAATGTAAGTGGTAGAAAGTGGCTGGCTGACATACGACAAACTAACAGGACTGCAGTATATCCACTTTGTGAGAATTTGAATCTCACTTTTTTTTGGGGGGGAGACTGAACCAAAACTCGGGCCCAGTGTAAATAACAACGCAATCTAAGTGGCAAAAAGTGGCTGGCTGACAGCTGACATACGACAAACTAACAAGACTGCAGTATATCCACTTTGTGAGAATTTTAATCTCACTTTTTTGGGGGGAGACTGAACCAAAACTCAGGCCCAGTGTATATAACAACGCAATCTAAGTGGCAGAAAGTGGCTGGCTGACATACGACCAAACTAAGGCTACTTTCATATTAGCATCGGTGCAGGGCCGTTGCCATGCGTCGGCCCAACGTACCGATGCAAACTGCGAAAAAAAGAACAACGTGGGCAGTGGATGCAGTTTTACAACGCATCCGCTGCCCCATTGTAAGGTCCGGGGAGGAGGGGGCGGAGTTAAGGCCGCGCATGTGCGGTTGGAAATGGCAGACTCGATGCACCAAAAAACGTTACATGGAACTTTTTTGTGCCGACGGTCCGCCAAAACACGACGCATCCGTCGCACAATGGATGCGATGTGTGGCGATACGTCGCAATGCGTCGCTTATGAAAGTCTATGGAGAAAAAACGCATCCTGCGGGCAACTTTGCAAGATGCGTTTTTACTCCAAAACGACGCATTGCGACGTGCGTCAAAAAACGCTAGTGTGAAAATAGCCTAATAGGACTGCAGTATATCCACTTTGTGAGAATTTGAATCTCAATTTTTATTTTGGAAGACTGAACCAAAAAATCAGGCCCAGTGTATATAACAACGCAATATAAGTGGCAGAAAGTGGCTGGCTGACATACGACAAACTAACAGGACTGCAGTATATCCACTTTGTGAGAATAAACAAGATAACTGTGCAGAAAGGAGCAACAGGATTTTTGCTTTTAAAAAAGCAGTTGGTTTGCACAGCAGCGTGCAAACAGCAATGCAGCAATCAGGGAGCCTTATAAGGCAGCCTAATAAGCTACGGAGCTGATGCACAAAAATATAGCCTCCACTGTCCCTGCAAAAAAATGGTGGTGTTGGACAGTGGAAATCGCTACAGCACAAGCAGTTTGGGGGTTAATCTTCCCTCCCTAACTATATCCCTTCTTCTGATGAAGCTGCTGCAACCTCTCCCTATGCTAAGATCGGCAGAAGTAAAATGGCGGCCAATGTGCATGCCCTTTTATAGCCCCTGTGACACCGCAGAAAGCAAGCCAATCACTGTCATGCCCTTCTCTAAGATGGTGGGGACCGAAACCTATGTCATCACGCTGCCCACACTCTGCGTCCTCCTTCATTGGCCGAAAAATGGCGCTGAAAGCGTCATACGAAACGTGACTTTTGCGCGCAGATCGCCGACCTCATGACCGATCCCACACTAGGATCGGGTCGGGTTTCTTCAAACCCGAATTTGCCAAAAATCAGCGATTTTTTAATTTGTCCGATCCGTTTCCCTCAACCCTAGTGGAGAGGCAAAAACTATTTTTTTGCAATAAAAAGCGTCTATTAGTGTTTGACAGCTGCCAATTATAAAAATCCACTAAAAAACCCGTTATAAAACTAAATCACCTCCTTATTTAGGGAAAAATAATAAAATTTAAAAAATGTATTTATTTCCATTTTCCCATTAGGGTTAGGGTTAGGGATGGGGCTAAAGTTAGGGTTAGGGTCTGGGCTAAAGTTAGGGTTGGGGCAAAAATTAGGATTAGGACTACAGTTAGGGTTGGGGCTAAAGTTAGGGTTATGGTTGGTGCTAAAGTTAGGATTAGGGTTGAGGCTAAAGTTAGGGTTACGGTTGGGGCTAAAGTTAGGGTAGGGGCTAAAGTTAGGGTTAGGGTTTGGATTACATTTACGGTTGGGATTAGGGTTAGGAGTGTGTCAGGGTTAGGGCTGTGATTAGGGTTATGGTTGGGATTAGGCTTAGGGGTGTGTTGGAGTTAGGGGTGGTTTAGGGTTTGTGATTAGGGTTAGGGGTGTGATTGGGATTAGGGTCAGGGGCATGTTTGGGTTAGGGGTGTGGTTAGGGTTATGGTAAGGGTTGGGATTAGGGTTAGGGGTGTGTTTGGGTTAGGGCTTCAGTTAGAATTGGGGGATTTCCACTGTTTAGGCAGATCAGGGGCTCTCCAAATGCAACATGGCATCCGATCTCAATTCCAGACAATTCTGCGTTAAAAAAGTGAAACAGTGCTTCTTCCCTTCCGAGCTCTCCTGTGCGCCAAACCAGGTATTTACCCCAACATATGGGGTATTAGCGTACTCAGGACAAATTGGACAACAACTTTGGTGTCCAATTTCTCTGGTTAAGCTTGGGAAAATAAAGATTTGTGGGCTAAAAAATCATTTTTGTGGAAATTGCGTGCTCAGGACAAATTGCACAACAACTTTTGGGGTCCAATTTCTCCTGTTACCCTTCAGAAAATACAAAACTGGGGGCTAAAAAATAATTTTTGTGGAAAAAAAAAGAATTTTTATTTTCACGGCTCTGCGTTATAAACTGTAGTGAAACACTTGGGGGTGCAAAGTTCTCACAACACATGCAACACATGTAGATAGGTTCCTTAGGGGGTCTAGTTTCCAAAATAGTGTTACTTGTGGGGGGTTTCAATGTTTAGGCACATCAGGGGCTCTCCAAACACGACATGGTGTCCTATCTCAATTCCAGTCAATTTTGCATTGAAAAGTCAAACGGCGCTCCTTCCCTTCCGAGCTCTGCCATGCACCAAAACAGTGGTTTACCCCCACTTATTGTGTATCAGCGTTCGCAGGACAAGTTGCAAAACAACTTTTAAGGTCCAATTTCTTCTCATACCCTTGGGAAAATAAAAAATTGCGGGCGAAAATATCAGTTTTGTGAAAAAATATGATTTTTTATTTTTATGGCTCTACAGGTCCTTCTCAAAAAATTAGCATATAGTGTTAAATTTCATTATTTACCATAATGTAATGATTACAATTAAACTTTCATATATTATAGATTCATTATCCACCAACTGAAATTTGTCAGGTCTTTTATGGTTTTAATACTGATGATTTTGGCATACAACTCCTGATAACCCAAAAAACCTGTCTCAATAAATTAGCATATCAAGAAAAGGTTCTCTAAACGACCTATTACCCTAATCTTCTGAATCAACTAATTAACTCTAAACACATGCAAAAGATACCTGAGGCTTTTATAAACTCCCTGCCTGGTTCATTACTCAAAACCCCCATCATGGGTAAGACTAGCGACCTGACAGATGTCAAGAAGGCCATCATTGACACCCTCAAGCAAGAGGGTAAGACCCAGAAAGAAATTTCTCAACAAATAGGCTGTTCCCAGAGTGCTGTATCAAGGCACCTCAATGGTAAGTCTGTTGGAAGGAAACAATGTGGCAGAAAACGCTGTACAACGAGAAGAGGAGACCGGACCCTGAGGAAGATTGTGGAGAAGGACCGATTCCAGACCTTGGGGAACCTGAGGAAGCAGTGGACTGAGTCTGGTGTGGAAACATCCAGAGCCACCGTGCACAGGCGTGTGCAGGAAATGGGCTACAGGTGCCGCATTCCCCAGGTAAAGCCACTTTTGAACCATAAACAGCGGCAGAGGCGCCTGACCTGGGCTACAGAGAAGCAGCACTGGACTGTTGCTAAGTGGTCCCAAGTACTTTTTTCTGATGAAAGCAAATTTTGCATGTCATTCGGAAATCAAGGTGCCAGAGTCTGGAGGAAGACTGGGGAGAAGGAAATGCCAAAATGCCTGAAGTCCAGTGTCAAGTACCCACAGTCAGTGATGGTGTGGGGTGCCATGTCAGCTGCTGGTGTTGGTCCACTGTGTTTCATCAAGGGCAGGGTCAATGCAGCTAGCTATCAGGAGATTTTGGAGCACTTCATGCTTCCATCTGCTGAAATGCTTTATGGAGATGAAGATTTCATTTTTCAGCATGACCTGGCACCTGCTCACAGTGCCAAAACCACTGGTAAATGGTTTACTGACCATGGTATTACTGTGCTCAATTGGCCTGCCAACTCTCCTGACCTGAACCCCATAGAGAATCTGTGGGATATTGTGAAGAGAAAGTTGAGAGACGCAAGACCCAACACTCGGGATGAGCTTAAGGCCGCTATTGAAGCATCCTGGGCCTCCATAACATCTCAGCAGTGTCACAGGCTGATTGCCTCCATGCCACGCCGCATTGAAGCAGTCATTTCTGCCAAAGGATTCCCGACCAAGTATTGAGTGCATAACTGAACATTATTATTTGATGTTTTTTTTTTTTGTTATTAAAAAACACTTTTATTTGATTGGATGGGTGAAATATGCTAATTTATTGAGACAGATTTTTTGGGTTATCAGGAGTTGTATGCCAAAATCATCAGTATTAAAACCATAAAAGACCTGACAAATTTCAGTTGGTGGATAATGAATCTATAATATATGAAAGTTTAATTGTAATCATTACATTATGGTAAATAATGAAATTTAACACTATATGCTAATTTTTTGAGAAGGACCTGTATATTGTAAACTTCTGTGAAGCACTTGGTAGGTCAAAGTGCTTACCACACATCTAAATAAGTTCCTTAGGGGGTCTACTTTCCAAAATGGTGTCATTTGTGGGGGATTTCAATGTTTAGGCACATCAGGGGCTCCCCAAACGCAACATGACGTCCTATCTCAATTCCAGTCAATTTTGTATTGAAAAGTCAAATGGTCCTTCCCTTCCGAGCTCTGCCATGTGCCCAAACAGTGGTTTACCCCCACATATGGGGTATCAGCATACTCAGAACAAATTATACAACAACTTTTGGGGTTTAATTTCTCCTGTTACCCTTGGTAAAATAAGACAAATTGGAGCTGAATAAATTTTTTGCGAAAAAAAGTTAAATGTTCATTTTTTTTATGGGCATAAAAATTCAAAGTTGGAAAAATGCGATATTTTCAAAATTTTTGCCAAATTTAAATTTTTTTCACAAATAAATGCAGGTAGTATCAAAGAAATTTTACCACTATCATGAAGTACAATATGTCTCGAGAAAAAAGTCTCAGAATAATCAGGATCCGTTGAAGCATTTCAGAGTTATAACCTCATAAAGGGACAGAGGTCAGAATTGTAAAAATTGGCCCGGTCATTAATGTGCAAACCACCCTTGGGGATTAAGGGGTTAACATCTGCCCTGAAACTGCAGGTCTCACAAAGGTCACAACATATGGTATCCTGAGCAAGCAGTCTACTGTCTCCAATCTCGACAGGGGATCTGCTGGGAACCAGGAAGAAGGGGCAACATTTCACACCTTCTAGCTCTTTTGAAGAGAGATGTCAATTACAGCCTGACACTATCTATCTGTGGGAAACTTTACACCAAATATTTCAGAGAAAATAATATATTCATTAGTGTGGTGGCCATGGGCCAATGAAAAAACAAGCAATTATAATATTAACCTGAGAGAGCTGGTCTAAAAATTTGACCTCCAGGGTAACTCTATAAATCAGGCCTGTATACATAGAATTGTGTTCACAGATTGAGGGGCAGCCTAGCTGATGTGTTCCAGTCCATATTCACCCCACCTCAGGGAGCAGGAAGCAAACTACAAAGTTAGATATTCTGCAAGTTCTCTCCTGTTTATTTTATAACTGTTTTGCATATTTGTATGTCTTTTTATTACCATATTTTATACCTTTTTTCTTTATTGTAAACACTGTACCTTTTTGTAATAAAGCATAGCGCTTTAACAAGCTGAACCTTGTTTGTTCTAAAGAATCCATAGCCTTAAAGTGTTTGATCCTTATGATTGGCAGACAGTAGTAGTAATATTTCCGAGACCCATCACCCTTGTGTTCAGTGAGTGGTAGCAGCGTGTATCAGTGGGTGTGTGGCCTGGGTCGGTGTATGATTTATGCTCCCATTACAGCATAGGACAGAGGTTGAATGCTGGTCGAGAGAGGGGAGATAGATTAACCCTTGCAGGTGCAACCCCAAGTCTCGTGCTGAGAAGTGTGTACATGATAAATTGGTGGCAGCACGGTGGGATCCGTGACATTCCCTTTATAAAAGTCTTATTTTAACATGTTCATTATAATTACCCTCAGTTTCTTCCAGAATGCAACATTTGAGATGAAAAAAATGTATGACCATACTCAAAGAAATGTGCTGGCCAAACTAATTTCACAAAATTTTCTTTGCTTTTGTTCCCTAGTCTCCACATCTTTCTTACCTGTTAGTTATTTTATTTTTTGGGCATATGTGTTAAGTTAATCCCTTTACCTCCCCCCCAGACTGTTTTCACCTTCCTGACCAGGCCAAATTTTACAATTCTGACAAATGTAATTTCATGTGGTAATGAATCTGGAATGCTTTAACGTATTACAGTGATTCTAAGAATGTTTTTTGGGACACATCGCACTTTATGTCAGTGATAAATTTTTGTCAATATTTTTTACATTTATTTGTGAAACTATTGGAATTTTGGCAAAAATTTAGTACATTTTGCAATTTTCAAACTTTGAATTTTTATGCCCTAAAACCAGATAGTGATATCACACAAACCAATCAATAAATATAATTTACCACTAGGGTTGAGCGACTTTTAGTTTTTTAGGGTCGAGTCGGGTTTCGCGAAACCCGACTATCTCAAAAGTCGAGTCGAGTGAAATCGGCCGATTATCGCGAAAAGTCGGGGGTCGACCGAAACACGTAACCCAATGCAAGTCAATGGGGGAGCATAGTCGGCAGTGAGTGGAGGCCAGGAAAACACCTACAGTGCCCATTTTAATGGCAAAAACATCCATGCTTGGTACTGAAGTTTGTCAATCTTAATTTACCTTATAATAATAGTTAGGCATTGGACATTGGGGATCATTTGGCTAAAGTTGTGGGGGGTATGGCTGGGTCAAGTATTTAGTGGGCCCAGGAAATGTGGACCACGTCACAGCAGTGGAGCAGGGAGAGGTAAGTATTTAAACTTTGCAAGTGCTGTGATCCTGAGCAAGCAGGGGGGGCCCACTCGTTCGCATTGGCATTGGCACTGGCACAGGGCCCCTCAAAGTACGGCGGTGTGTTGCACGGCAGGGGAGCCTCCCACCGACAGCAACACTTTTGCGTACTATGAGGGGCCCTGTGCCAGTGACGTCACCAACGAGTATTCCCCCCCACCTGATGAAGGAACCTGCACTTTCATCTGCACCTTCCTCTTTGTCCCCGTGTAAGGTGGTATAGTATGCGGGAAGGGGAACCTCACTTTAAGCAGGGTCAGAATCTGGCTGTGTAGCGTGCAAGGGGAATGTAGCGGTCTGGGTCAATGTACCAGCAGAGTCATCTAGCACTGGCTGGGCAATGGGCAGGATGAGGAGGAAACACAGATATAGTCCCAAATACAAAAGTAGGCTAAAAGCAGTTCAAAATTGGTAACAGGACTAAACAGGCGGCATTGCGTTGTTCAGTGGAGGACAACTGTAATGAGAGGCTGACACAGTGAGTAGGCCCAAATCAATAAGTAGTCAAAATACAGTTCAAAATTGGTAACAGTAGTAAACAGGTGGCACTGCTTTGTTCAGTGGAGGAGAACAGCAAGGAGCGGCAGACACCGCTAGTAGACCCAACCAAACTAGTAGCCCCACTGCAGTTTTAAAATTACGATAGGCTGAAAACCTGACAATTGCAGGTAATTTTTTTTAGAGGACAGCTGTATTGAGTGGCACAGACAGACACTGCTAGTAGGCCTTACAACACAAAGTTGGCTCTATGCACTTTTAAAAAAGGTTACAAGGTTACACAGGCAGCATTGGTGTGGTCAGTGGAGGACTATTGGAAGGAGGGACCGCAGACAGACTTAGTAGGCCTAAAATAAAAAAGTAGGCTCTCTGCAGTTTCAATTATCTTGCAGGGGTACACAGGCAGCATTGGTGTGGTCAGTGGAGGACTATTGGAAGGAGGGACCACAGACAGACTTAGTAGGCCTAAAATAAAAAAGTAGGCTATATGCACTTTTAATTAGGTTCCAGGGGTACTCAGGCAGCATTGGTGTGGTGAGTGGAGAACTATTGGAAGAAGGGACCACAGACAGACTTAGTAGGCCTAAAATAAAAAAAGTAGGCTCTATGCACTGTTAAATAGGTTCCAGGGGTAAATAGGCAGCATTGGTGTGGTCAGTGGAGGACTATTGGAAGGAGGGACCGCAGACAGACTTAGTAGGCCTAAAATAAGAAAAGTAGGCTCTATGCACTTTTAATTAGGTTCCAGGGGTACACAGGCAGCATTGGTGTGGTCAGCGGAGGACTATTGGAAGGAGGGACCGGAGACAGAATTAGTAGGCCTAAAATAAAAAAGGAGGCTCTATGCAGTTTCAATTATCTTGCAGGGGTACACAGGCAGCATTGGTGTGGTCAGCGGAGGACTTTTGGAAGGAGAGACCGCAGACAGACTTAGTAGGCCTAAAATAAAAAAAGTAGGCTCTATGCACTTTTAAATAGGTTCCAGGGGTACACAGGCAGCATTGGTTTGGTCAGCGGAGGACAATTGGAAGGAGTGTCTGACACAGTTAGTACTCCAAAAGAATACAAAGATGTTAATGTCTCGCAAAAAACAAACAAAAAAAAAGGGTGGCATACTTAGGTACAGGCGTGGGCTCCTCTGCTGACCTTCAGACATTGTTATTTGGCGCAAAGTATTTACTGGTGTAAATGTAGGACAGGGCCACTGAATATTTTAAGTAGCATCATACATGTCAACAAATTGGTATTGTCAGTGCCAGGCATTGAAGTATTTCACCGCATAGACTAAACAGTGGTGGAGCAGTGACAGATAATTTTGCAAGTGGTAGAGCACAGTTTGAGCTGGGGGGTGGGGGGCACTCTCTCGTGCCCGGCAGTACTGGTCCAAGGCCCCTCATGTTACAACGGTGTGTCTGACGTTGGGTGCGCGCCACCAACGCCAGAGACACTTCATTGTACTATGAGGGACCCGGTGCCAGTGCCGTCGACCAAAAGTGGGCACACCCACCTCTTCAGACAAACGGCACTCTCACGGGTGCTTTCACCAAGTGGCGAGACCACGGCCCCGTGGGGGGAGTCAGCTCATTTAGGGAGGTGTAAACATGTCGTATGCTGGACATACAGCAGCTGCAAATGGTGAAATTGGAACACTCAGTAAGACCAGTCCAAAAGCAAGACCTTTTTAAAGGAAAGCTAGGTGTCAGCTGGGAAAGGTGGGGCAAAATAATTAGAAATCCATGAAGGTTAGATCATCAACATTTTGGGTAGCCAGACGAGTCCTTTTTTTGGTCAGTATTGAACCAGCAGCACTGAATACTCTTTCTGATAGTGCACTAGCTGCTGGGCAAGCAAGCTCCTGCAATGCATATTCGGACAATTCAGGCCAGGTGTCTATTTTGGATGCCCAGTAATCAAATGGGAATGAAGGGTGAGGGAGAACATTGATAGGGGAGCAAAAATAGTTAGTAACCATACTTGACAAATGTTGTCTCCTGTCACTTTGAATTGATGCTGCAGTACCTGTCCTGTCTGTGGTCATTGCGAAATCACTCCACAACCTGGTCAGAAAACCCCTCTGTCCAACGCCACTTCTGATTTGTGCACCTCTAACACCTCTGCCCTGTTGCCCCCTGCAGCTCGTGTGAGAACCATCACCGGCGCTGTGTGCTGGGAATGCGTGAATCAAACGGTCAACAAGAGTTGCTTGTTTGGTTGCCAATATTTTTTCAAGGTTCTCATGTGGCATGATGTTTTGCAGTTTCCCCTTATAGCGTGGATCCAGGAGGCAGGCCAACCAGTAATCGTCATCGGTCATCATTTTTATAATGCGGGGGTCCCTTTTTAGGATACGCAAGGCATAATCCGCCATGTGGGCCAATGTTCCAGTTGTCAATTCACTGCTTGTGCTGGGTTGAGGAGCACTTTCTGGCAAATCAACGTCACTTGCCTCCCTCAAAAACCCTGAACCTGGCCTTGCAACGCCACCAGTTTCTGTTGCCCCCTGAGAAGCTTCCTCATCCAAAAAATACTCATCCCCATCATCCTCATCATCCTCCTCCTCTTTACCTGCCACCTCGTCCAGTAGACTTCCCTGACCAGGAAATGGCTGACTGTCATCATGGCTTCCCTCGTCCTCGGCTGCAGACGCCTGCTCCTTTATGTGCGTCAAACTTTGCATCAGCAGACGCGTTAGGGGGATGCTCATGCTTATTATGGTGTTGTCTGCACTAACCAGCCATGTGCATTCCTCAAAACACTGAAGGACTTGACAGAGGTCTTGTAGCTTCGACCACTGCACACCTGACAACTCCATGTCTGCCATCCAACTGCCTGCCCGTGTATGTGTATCCTCCCACAAATACATAACAGCACGCCTCTGTTCGCACAGTCTCTGAAGCATGTGCAGTGTGGAGTTCCACCTTGTTGCAACGTCGATGATTAGCCGATGCTGGGGAAGGTTCAAAGACCGCTGATGGTTCTGCATACGGCTGGAGTGTAGGGGCGAACATCGGATGTGCAAGCAAAGTCTGCGCACCTTCAGGAGCAGGTCAGGTAACCCCGGACAACTTTTTAGGAAGCACTGCACCACCAGGTTTAAGGTGTGAGCCAGGCAAGGAATGTGTTTCAGTTGTGAAAGGGCTATGGCAGCCATAAAATTCCTTCCGTTATCACTCATTACCTTGCCTGCCTCAAGATGTACACTGCCCAGCCATGACTGAGTTTCTTGCTACAAGAACTCGGACAGAACTTCCGCGGTGTGTCTGTTGTCGCCCAAACACTTCATTGCCAATACAGCTGACGCTTGCCACTAGCTGTTCCATAATGGGACACCTCGTGTGCAACAGTGGCTGCTGCGGATGGAGTGGTCGTGCGACTGCGGTCTGTGGACGAGCTCATGCTTCTGCTGGAGGATGAGGAGGAGGAGGAGGGGGGGCGAACGCCTACAGCCAACTTTTTCCTAGACCGTGGGCTAGGTAGAACTGTCCCAATATTGCTGTCCCCAGTGGACCCTGCATCCACCACATTCACCCAGTGTGCCGTGATGGCCCATGGCCATGCCTACTGGTCCATGCATCTGTTGTCAGATGCACCTTTCTACTCACAGATTGCCTGAGTGCATGGACAATGCGGCCTTTTACATGCTGGTGGAGGGCTGGGAGGGCTTTTCTCGAAAAGAAGTGTCGACTGGGTAGCTCGTAGCGTGGTACAGCGTAGTCCATCAGGGCTTTGAAAGCTTTGCTTTCAACTAACCGGTAGGGCATCATCTCTAACGAGATTAGTCTAGCAATGTGGGCGTTCAAACCCTGTGTACGTGGATGAGAGGATGAGTACTTCCTTTTCCTAACGAGAGTCTCTTTTAGGGTGAGCTGGACTGGAGAGCTGCATATGGTGGAACTAGCGGGGGTGCCGGTGGACATGGCAGACTGAGAGAGGGTTGGTGATGATGGTATTCTTGCAGTTGGCCTACATACAGTGTTTCCCACCAAGAACCTGGTGATTCCCTGACTGCTTTGGCCTTGCGACAAAACCTCCACATTTGCTGCAGGTGGTGTGGTAAACGGTGGGCTTACAGTGAGGGAAGCGATGTAGCGTTGCTGACTAGCTTCATTGTGAGAGGGTGCAACAACATTAAGGGACATTTGGTAGATAGTCCAGGCTTGCAAGTGCATGGTGGTTAAATGTCTACGCATGCAACTTGTATTTAGATTTTTAACATTCTGACCTCTGCTGAAGGTCCTTGAGCATTTCTTACAGATGACTTTGCACTGATCATTTGGATCCTGGTTAAAAAAATGCCAGGCTGCACTCTTCCTACTATCGGATACCTTTTCAGGCATTGCACACTGAGCTACTTTAACCGGATGGCCACGCTGTCCTACAACTGTTTTTGGTTTTGCCACACGTTTTTGGCCAGATACGGGCCTGCCAGATAGAACCTGTTGCAATGTTGATGCATGCTGCGGCTCCTCCTCTGCTTCAGAGCTACTGCCGGCTGCACCCTGTTCCCCCAATGGCTGCCAATCGGGGTCAACAACTGGGTCATCTATGACCTCCTCTTCTATGTCCTGTGCACCTTCCTCTGTGTCACCGTGTAAGCCGGTGCTATAGCGTTCTTGACGGGGCTCCATAGTCTCATCAGTGTCTGATTCTGGATCAGTACACTGCGAGGGCAATGTTGTGATCTGAGTTAAAGGAACAGCATAATAATCTGGCTGTGGCTGTGCATCTGTGCACTCCATGTCCGATTCATCTGGTAATGGGCATGGCCTGTTAACAATTTCCCTTTCTAACCCAGGAACGGTATGTGTAAAGAGCTCCATGGAGTAACCTGTTGTGTCACCTGACGCATCCTTCTCTGTTGTTCTGGGTGAAGAACGCAAGGAAGCGACTTGTCCCTGACCGGGAACATCCACTGACAACGCGCTGCTTTTACATTTTGCACTTTCCGAAGAGGAGGCAAAAGAGCTAGAGGCAGAGTCAGCAAGGAAAGCCAAAACTTGTTCCTGCTGCTACGGCTTTAAAAGCAGTTTTCCTACTCCCAGAAAAGGCAGCGTTCGAGGCCTTGTGTAGCCAAACGATGACGGTGGCTGAACAACTCGAGACTTAGGTGCTATATTGCTTTTCCCATGACCACCTGATGCTCCACCACCACTACCATCATTACCAGCTGGCAATGACCGCCCACGGCCACGACCTCTTCCACCAGACTTCCCCATTCTTGGAAATATGTAACCAAACTAACAAACGGTATTTGGTACTGTAAAACCAGTTACAAGGTGGACACAAAATTGTTGTGAATTTAAATCTCCCTTTATAGGTGTGTGAGAGTGCAGGGAAAATCAGGCCCACTGTATTACAGTACACAGTTTCAGTGGCAGTGGCTGACAGATATGCCACTAACAGGACTGACGCAGATGCACACACTGTAAATAAAAATCTCCCCTTCTTTTTGTTTTAAATGGAAGACTAGTGAATAAATCTGGCCCACTGTATTACAGTATATTTTCTGTGGCAGAAAATGACTGACAGATACCACAGACTGGACTGGCAGAGATGCAAAGATTTGCCAATATTAATCTCCCCTTCTTTTTTTTTTATGGGAGACTAGTGAATAAATCTGGCCCACTGTTTTACAGTATTGTTTCTGTAGCAGAAAATGACAGACAGATACAACAGACTGGACTGGCACAGATGCACTGATTGGCAATATAAATCTCCCTTTTTAGGTGTGGGACAGTGCAGAAAAATACAGGCCCACTCTTTCACACTACACAGTTTCAGGGGCAGAAAGCGGCTTGAAGATATCTATATAAAAAAAAGGGACTGTACTACAATTACTGTCTCCCTACAGTAATCTCACAAAAGTATGGTAGGCAGCAATAAAAAGGACTGCTGCACACAAAAGTGTGGACAAACAAACAAGATAGCTGTGCAGAAAGGAAGGAGCAACATGATTTGTGCTTTGAAAAAAGCAGTTGGTTTGTACAGCGGCACACAAACAGCAATGCAGCTATCAGGGAGCCTTAGGCCGGCGTCACACTTGCGAGTTTTACGGACGTAAGAGCGCAGAAACTACGTCCGTAAAACTCGCCAAAAATACGGCACAATTATTCTCTATGCCCCTGCTCCTATCTGCCGTATTAAACTGATCAGTATTATACGGCTTTCTACGGCCGTAGAAAATCGCAGCATGCTGCGTTTGTCACTGTATTGTGCAAATAAAACGTCAATTAAAGTCTATGGAAGCCCCAAAAATACGGATCACACACGGACCAGCAGTGTGACTTGCGAGGAATACGCAGCGGTGTTAGCGAGAAAAGCCGGTAATTCAGTGCGGTGTACAGTAAAATCACACTGACAGCTTCCAGTAGAATAGGTAGAATAAATGTGTACACATAGAATAGGTATATATATATGTCATTGAGACACATATATGTATATATATTAATATTTCTTCCAGCGCTAGACAGCTTTAAAGCCGGTAATTCAATTACCGGCTTTTGCTTTCTCCTTCCTAAAACCCGACATGATATGAGACCTGGTTTACATACAGTAAACCATCTCATATCAACATTTTTTTTGCATATTCCACACTACTAATGTTAGTAGTGTGTATATGCAAAATTTGGCCGTTCTAGCTAGTAAATTAAAGGGTTAAATGGCGGAAAAAATTGGCGTGGGCTCCCGCGCAATTTTCTCCGCCAGAGTGGTAAAGCCAGAGACTGAGGGCAGATATTAATAGCCTGGAGAGGGTCCATGGTTATTGCCCCCCCCCCCTGGCTAAAAACACCTGCCCCCAGCCACCCCAGAAAAGGCACATCTGGAAGATGCTCCTATTCTGGCACTTGGCCACTCTCTTCCCATTCCCGTGTAGCGGTGGGATATGGGGTAATGAAGGGTTAATGTCACCTTGCTATTGTAAGGTGACATTAAGCCAAATTAATAATGGAGAGGCGTCAATTATGACACCTATCCATTATTAATCCAATACTAGTAAAGGGTTAAAAAAAACAACACACACACATTATTAAAAATTAATTTAATGAAAAAAACACAAAGGTTGTTGTAGTAATTTATTCTACTCTCAATCCACTCACTGAAGACCCTCGATCTGTAAATCAAAAAAATAAAAATAAACCAAGAATATACATACCTTCCGAGGATCTGTAAGGTCCAACGATGTAAATCCATCTGAAGGGGTTAAAATATTTTGCAGGCAGGAGTTCTGTTAATGCAGTGCTACTCCTGCCTGCAAAACCCCAGGGAATGAAGGTAAAGTAGGTCAATGACCTATATTTAGCTTCATTTGCGGTGAGGCGCCCTCTGCTGGCTGTTCCTAGTTCGTGGGAACTTTCCTAGAAAGCTCCCAGGCTCGAGATCATAAGAGTGCGCCCTCTGCTGGTTGTCCTCATATGAACTCGAGCCAGGGAGCTTTCTAGGAAAGTTCCCACGATCTAGGAACAATCAGCAGAGGGCGCCTCACCGCAAATGAAGCTAAATATAAGGTCATTGACCTACTTTACCTTCATTCGCTGGGGTTTTGCAGGCAGGAGTAGCGCTGCATTAACTGTTATGGACCTGGTGGTTAGGAGCACCCGGCATGACCTGATAGTTAAACTCACACAGGACAAGCTCTGGAATGTGGGAGCTCTGCTGACCGCAACCCCTAATCCTATCACACAACTAGAAATAGCCGTGGAGCGTTCCTGACTCTTCCTAGACGCTTCTTCACAGCCTAAGAGCTAGCTAGCCCTAGAGATAGAAAATATAGCCTACTTTGCCTCAGAGAAATTTCCCAAAGGAAAAGGCAGCCCCCCACATATATTGACTGCGAGTAAAGATGAAAGTCACAAACGCAGAAATGAAACTGGTTTCAGCAAAGGGAGGCCAGACTTACTAAACAGACAGAGGATAGGAAAGGTATCCTTGCGGTCAGCACAAAAACTACAAAAGACCACGCCGAGTGTGCAAAAAGATCTCCGCACCATGATGCCACTCTGCATCCCAGAGCTTCCAGCTAGCAAGACAAAATCATGAAAACCAGCTGGACAAGGAAACAATGAACAAATAATAACTATCAGGAACTTAGCTTCTGCTGGAGAAGACAGGTCACCAGAAAGATCCAAGAGCGAACTGAACCAATGCAGGAACATTGACAGCTGGCATGGAGTAACGATCTGAGTGGAGTTAAATAGAGCAGCCAGCCAAAGGATAAACCACGTCACCTGTGTAAGGAACCTCAGAAGCAGCAGCTTCACTCACAGCCACCAGAGGGAGTCCATGGACAGATCTCGCCGAAGTACCATTCACGACCACAGGAGGGAGTTTGACAACAGAATTCACAACAATTAACAGAACTCCTGCCTGCAAAATATTTTAACCCCTTCAGATGGATTTACATCGTTGGACCTTACAGATCCTCGGAAGGTATGTATATTCTTGGTTTAATTTTTTTTTTTTTGATTTACAGATCGAGGGTCTTCAGTGAGTGGATTGAGAGTAGAATAAACTAATACAACAACCTTTGTGTTTTTTTCATTAAATTAATTTTTAATAATGTGTGTGTGTTGTTTTTTTTTAACCCTTTACTAGTATTGGATTAATAATGGATAGGTGTCATAATTGACGCCTCTCCATTATTAATTTGGCTTAATGTCACCTTACAATAGCAAGGTGACATTAACCCTTCATTACCCCATATCCCACCGCTACACGGGAATGGGAAGAGAGTGGCCAAGTGCCAGAATAGGCGCATCTTCCAGATATGCCTTTTCTGGGGTGTCTGGGGGCTGATGTTTTCAGCCAGGGGGGGGCCAATAACCATGGACCCTCTCCAGGCTATAAATATCTGCCCTCAGTCACTGGCTTTACCACTCTGGCGGAGAAAATTGTGCGGGAGCCCACGCCAATTCTTTCCGCCATTTAACCCCTTAATTTACTAGCTAGAACGGCCAAATTTTGAATATACACACTACTAACATTAGTAGTGTGGAATATGCAAAAAAATGGGGATATGAGATGGTTTACTGTATGTAAACCAGGTCTCATATCATGTCGGATTTTAGGAAGGAGAAAGCAAAAGACGGTAATTGAATTACCGGCTTTCTGCTATATCGCGCTGGATGAAATATTAATATATATACATATATGTGTCTACTGACATATATATATATATATATATAGACAGTATATATGGGTTTTTTTTTTTACACATGGATCCCTTGTATAGCCGTATGTCGGTTTTGCAAGCCTGCGATAAAAACACGCATTACGGCTGCAATACGGATTACATACGGAGGATGCCATGCGCAAAAAACGGTGACACACCCTGCCTACGGAGGAGCTACGGACCACTATTTTCGGGACTTTTCAGCGTATTACGGCCGTAATATACGGACCGTATTTTCATACACTGTGTGTGACGCCGGCCTTATAAGGCAGCCTTATAAGCTACAGAGCTGATGCACTGAAATCTAGACTCCACTGTCCCTGCAAGGAAAAGGTGGTGTTGGACAGTGGAAATCGCTATAGCACAAGCGGTTTGGGGGTTTATATTCCCTGCCTAACGCTATCCCTGCTTCTGACGAAGCGGCAGCAACCTCTCCCTATGCTCAAATCAGCAGCAGTAAGATGGCGGTCGGCGTGCACGCCCCTTTATAGCCCCTGTGACGCCGCAGAAAGCAAGCCAATCACTGCCATGCCCTTCTCTAAGATGGTGGGGACCGAGAACTATGTCATCACGCTGCCCACACTTTGCGTCCACCTTCATTGGCTGAGAAATGGCGCTGAACGCGTCTTTGGCGCGAAGGTCGCGTACCGCATGGCCGATCCTACGCTGGGATCGGATCGGGTTTCATGAAACCTGACTTTGCCAAAAGTCGGCGACTTATGAAAATGACCGATCCGTTTCGCTCAACCCTATTTACCACATCTCTATTTTACATTTTTTAAACATATTCTTTTCTTAGGAAGTTAGAAGGATTAAAAGGTTATCACCAATTTCTTGATTTTCCAACAAAATTTAGAAAACCAACTTTGGGGGGAACCACATCCCATTTGATGTGACTTTGAGGGCCTATGTGACTGAAAATACCTAAAAGTGGCACCATTTCATAATCTGCACCCCTCAAAGAGCTCAAAACCACATGCAATAACCTTATTAACCTTACAGGTGCTTCACAGGAAATAAATCAATTTGGAAGTATAAAATGAAAATTTTACTTTTCCCTACAAAATTATTGCTTTAGCCCAAAAGTTTGCATTTCCACAAAGGTTAATGGAGAAAATGGAAAATGCAATTTGTTGTGCAATTTCTCCTGAGTACACGGATACCCCATACGAGGTGGAAAACTACCATTAGGGAGGACAGCAGGGATCGCAAGGGAAAGAAAACTATTTTACTTTTGGAGTCAAAAATTGTCTGGAATTGATAGCAGATACCATGTCACATTTGCAGAACCCCTGATGTACCTAAACAGTGGAAACCCCCACAAGTGGCTCCATTTCGGAAGCTACACCCCTCAAGTAACTTATTTAGTGGTGTGGTGAGCAACTAGAATTCACAGATGCTTCACAGAATTTTATAACTTTGAGCCATGAAAATGAAGCAACACATTTCTCCCACAAAAATGTTGTTTTTTGCCAAAATTTTTCATTTTCACATGGATTAAAGGAGAAATTGGATGATGCAATTTGTTTTGCAATTTCTCCGGAGTAAGCCAGTACCCCAAATGTGGTGGAAAACTACTGTTAGGGCACACGATGGGGCTTGTAAGGGAAGGCGTGCCATTTGACTTTTGAAATGAAAAATTGGCTGGAATAGATAGTGGACACCATATTGCATTTACATGTACTCTAATGTGCCTAATCAGTGAAATGGAAACTTCCTACAAGCAACCACATTTTGGAAACTACACCCCTCAATGAATTTGTTTAGAGGTGTTTTGAGCACCTTGAACCCACAAATGCATCACAGAATTTTATAATTCTTGGTACTAGGTTTGACATCTGCTCCGATGATATCTATTTTTTTAGGCGTGCACAGACCTGTGTTCATCCACACTTTTGCACTAAAAAAAGCCTAAAATGATGGGACACCGTCGGAACAGAGACCTGTCCAAAGTGACTCCATCTGCCTCATACAGTTGTTCTCAAAAGTTTACATACCCTGGCAGAATTTTTGCTTTCTTGGCCTTTTTTCAGAGAATATGAATGGTAACACCAAAACTTTTATTCCACTCATGGTTAGCGGTTGGGTGAAGCCATTTATTGTCAAACTACTGTGTTTTCTCTTTTTAAATCATAATGACAACCCAAAACATCCAAATGACCCTGATCAAAAGTTTACATACCCCATTTCTTAATACCATGTATTGCCCCCCTCTAACATCAATGACAGCTTGAAGTCTTTTGTGGTAGCTGTAGATCAGGTTCTTTATTTTCTCAGATGGTAAAGCTGCCCACTATTCTTGGCAAAAAGCCTCCAGTTCCTGTAAATTCCTTGGCTATCTAGCATCAACTGTGCGTTTGACATCTCCCCAGAGTGGCTCAATTACATTGAGGTCAGGAGACTGAGATCGCCACTCGAGAACGTTCACTTTGTTCTGCTGCAGCCAATGACAGGTAAACTTGGCCTTGTGTTTTGGATCATTGTCATATTGGAATGTCCAAGTACGTCCCATGAACAGCTTCTAGGCTAATGATTTCAAGTTTGCCTCCAGTATTTGCTGATAACGTGCTGCATTCATCTTTCCTTCAACTTTGATCAAGTTTCCTGTACCTTTGTAGCTCACACATCCCCTAAACATCAGCGATTCATCTCAGTGCTTTAAGGTAGGAATGGTGTTCCTTTCATCATAGGCCTCGTTGACCTCTCTCCAAATGTAATGTTTCTGGTTGTGGCCAAAAAGTTCAATCTTGGTCTCATCACTCTGAATTACCCTGTTCCAGAAGTTTTGAAGCTTGTGTAACAACCCAAGGTCCTGGTTGTTACAGTGGCATTGCTTTTCTCACGGAGAGAGTGCTGTCATGCTTGGAAGTGAAGGAAGATCTCTTTCATCAGGTAAACACAAGCATACAACATGTTCACACTCCAGGCCAGAAGGAGGAGCTCTCATCCAGCTTGTGGGTGGCTCCACTTTATATATATTCTGGTCTGGAGGAAAAGTCAGTCAGTGAGTCAGATATTGGCAGAGAGGAGCTGGTCAAGGAACTTCAGCTTAGGCAGAGCTGGTAAGGAAGGAGTGTAGCTGAGCAGACGTGGAAGTCTGCAGCATCAGGCAAGAAGAGAAAAGAGCAGTCAGAAGGACTGGAGGGGCTGTGCAGCCACGAGGGTGCTGCAGCTCCTGCAGAAAGAGAGCATAGGAAGACAAACAGACTTGTAGGGAGCTTACAGGAGAGGGAAGCGCAGGAGAGTGACACCTGGGGAGAACAGCTGCGATTGGGCTACCTCCATGCAGAGCGCAGATTCTGGTAGCCGAAAGACTGAGGTTGTGTCGGATTCTAGGAGGCACAGCAGAAACCGGCAAGACAGTTGGACTACACGTAATCTGTCCACCCTAATACCCAGGAGACACAGTGGCGCATAGAGCCTGGGTTGTGATAGAGACCCTGTGAAAAGGCTCAAGTCTCCTGTCATACGGGTTTGTGTCCCACCTTTAAGGAGGACAGAGAGAACTGTGAAGAGCTTGATAGAAACCACAGGCAGCAAGGGACTACACCAAAGTGCTGGTAGGAAGGCTTCTAACTCCACCTGGTAGAGGGGACTCCGAACTTGCTTCCAAGCCAGCCGGACCCTGCCTGTACCTGTGATTTGTTGCCCTGGACCAGGTAAAGAGACTGCAAACCGGTGTCCTCAGTACTTTACTGCACCACTCACCATCCTCATCTATACATCGGGAGCCCTGGGGACCTACTTCACTTGTGGGAAGTTATACCTTCCTAGCTGCCATAACATAACCCCAGAAGACCCCTTTAAGCAGCATCAGTCCCTACTGATCGAATACCACAGGTGGTGTCACAAACTGTTATTATTCAACTAAGCCCTTTAAAGGCTGTCCATTTAACATGGGTGCCCAGTGCCACGGACCAGGTCGCTGCTGCTGTGACACGTCCCTTTAAGTACCGGACCGGGTACCGAGTACCCCACGGCCCTGGCAGGTGTTCCATCTTTACTCTCACCCCACCTCCATGTGCTGAAATAAAATGTAAGGACAGTTCTAAAATGTCATCTTGCTGCTACATTTATATATACTGTAATTGGTGACTGTATTCGTGTGTACATACAGTTTATGTACAAATATGCTTCAGATGAACATTAATAAAAATGAAAACACATTTGGTAATAAATGATGTCCATCAATAGCAATGTTTTTATCTGTATTACTTTTTTAATTTAAAATATTCCATATATTTTGGCTGTAGAAAACAAAAGGTCAAAGATTATATCTCACTTGTCACCTACCCTATTATTTATCAAGACATATGGGTAACATAATGACTAGGTACTACTGTCAGTACAAGCTTTTCTTGTCACTTCTTAGGGACACAATGTACTCTGTGTGTACAATCATTAGGCAATTTGTATTTTTGATGATTGATTTCTTCATTGAATAACTACAGTGCTGTCAGTCAATCCAACCATAAACCTGAAACCTAAATATTTAAGAAACTAAAAGTGAGATTTTATTTTTATTAGGATAATATCTATGTGTGCAGAAATATTAGGGTATATGTCCATGTTCAGGATTGCATCAGGATTTGATCAGGATTTGACGCAGGTAAAATCTGCACCAAATCTGCACCTGAGGTCAGTGGCAGGTCACCTGCGTTTTTCATGCGTTTTTTGACGCGTTTTTCATGCGTTTTTGATGCGGATTTGTGGGTGTTTTTTGTAAGCTCAATAAAGATATACAAAAAAAATGAATTGTGATGTCATTTCTTGTCCAACCTCGTCATTTACATACTCCATTGAAGAATATGCAAATATACACACACAGATACAGATAGATAGATAGATAGATAGATAGATAGATAGATAGATAGATAGATACGTTAGATGGATACAATAGACAGATACGATACATATCTATCGTATCTGTCTATCTATCGTATCTATCTATCACATCTACTGTATCTATGGATCTATCTATCGAATTTATCTATGGTATCTATCTATCGATATATCTATCTATTATCTACTGATATATCTATCTATAAATATATCTCTATATAGATATATTGATAGATAGATATATTGATAGCTAGATAATAGCTAGATAATAGATAAATAGATAATAGATAGATACGATAGATAGATAATAGATAAACAGATGATTCATAGATACGATAGATAGATAGATAGATAGATAGATAGATAGATAGATAGATAGATAGATAGATATGATAGATGCATCACACAAGCGAGAAACTCGGATGAGTCTCGCATCTTAATACCCGGCATTGCCGCCGGCACTCGGGTGCGGAGCGTGCAGCTGCATGTATTTCTATGCAGTTGCACGCTCCACTCCCGAGTGTCGGCGCCAGTGTTGGGTATTAAGATGCGAGACTCGTCCGAGTTTCTCGCATGTGTGATCCCAGCCTTAAATAAAGACACACACACAAAATCTGCGTTAGGCCGGGGTCACACTCGCGAGAAACTCACCCAAGTCTCTCGCTTCAATACCCGGCACTGCCACCGGCACTCGGAAGTGGAGCGTGCGGCTGCATGTATTCCTATGCAGCTGAATGCTCCGGTCCCGAGTGCCAGCGGCCGGGTATTGACGCTGGCCTTAAACGTAATATGTTTAATTTTTTTTAAAAAATTGAAAATAAAAATGGCGTGGGCTCCCGAGCAATTTTCTGCACCAGAGGGGGAATGCCGACGGCTGGGGGCCAATATTTGTAGCCTAGGAAGGGGGCAATACCCATGGCTCCTCTCTAGGCTATGAATATCAGCCCACAGCTGTCTGCGTAGCATTTACTAGCTATTAAATTAAGGGGACCCCCCAAAAAATGACAGACAGACAGCTGCGAGCTGATATTCATAGCCTAGAGAAGGGCCATGGTTATGAATATGAATATCAGCCCGCAGCTGTCTGCGTCGCCTTTCTGGCTATAAAATATAGGGGGACCACACGTCATTTTATGGGGGGTCCCCTTAATTTAATAGCCAGAAAAGGCTACGCAGACAGCTGCGGGCTGATATTCAAAGCCTAGAGAGGGGCCATGGTTATTGGCCCCTGGGCTACAAATACCAGCCCCCAGCCACTCCAGAAATGGCGCATCTGTAAGATGCGCCAATTCCGGCACTTAGCCCCTCTCTTCCCACTCCCCTGTAGCGGTGGGATATGGGGTAATAAGGGGTTAATGTCACCTTGCTATTGTAAGGTGACTTTAAGCCTGGTTAATAATGGAGAGGTGTCAATAAGACGCCTATCGATTATTAATCCTAGAGTAGTGAAAGGGTTAAAAAAAATAAAGACACAGCCAGATAAAAGTATTTTAATATTCTTTATTTTACCGTACTTATCATACTCGATCGCCTGCATAAAAATTAAAATAATAAACCAACCGTATACTTACTTTCTGCCGTAGTCCAATTAATAACGAATGTCCCATGACGATCTTCCCTATAGAACAGTGACATCGGGTGATGTCACCGCTCTATAGACCTCCAGTGACACACTGACAGGAGACAATGGCTCCTGCAGTGCATCACTGAGGTTACCTTCAGAGTCTCACTTTATGGCATTGCTGCATGGGAACTTTCTCACACAGCAGAGCCACAAGTGAGACTAGGGACTATTTTTTACAGTGGCGGAGGAATACAGTGCGGAAGGATTCATTGTATTCCTGGGGCCCCTGGAGAGCTGATGCTGTTGCTCTCCATGGGAGATCGTCGTGGGACACTTGTTTTAATTGGATATCTGCAGATCAGGGAGTATATTGTTTGTTTATTATTTTATAATTTTTTACAGATGACAATGGCTTCAGGGATCAAAGTGACAAGGTGATGGTGTGTATGTACTCTATGTTTAATGTACTGTATGTCTATATGTATGTATTGCATGTATGTTATGAATGTTGCATGTTCTGTATGTATGTACAGTATGTTGCATGTCACATGTTGCATGTCACATGTTGCATGTCACATGTTGAATGTCGCATGTTGCATGTCACATGTTGTTGTATGTCGCATGTCGCATGTTGTCACATGTTGTCACATGTTGTCACATGTCGCATGTTGTCGCATGTCACATGTTGTCACATGTTGCATGTCGCATGTTGTCGTATGGCGCGTGTTGTCGCATGTCACATGTTGCATGTTGCACGTTGTCGCATGTCGCATGTTGTTGCATGTTGATTGTCACATGTTGCATGTCACATGATGTTGCATGTTGCATGTTGCATGATGTTGCATGTTGCATGTCGCATATTGCATGTCGCATGTTGTCACATATTGTCGCATGTCACATGTTGAATGTTGTCGCATGTTGCATGTCGCATGTTGCATGTCACATGTTGTCACATGTCACATGTTGTTGCATGTTGCATGTTGAATGTTGTCGCATGTTGCATGTTGCATGCTGCATGTCGCATGTTGTCACATGTTGTCGCATGTTGCATGTCAAATGTTGTCACATGTTGCATGTCACATGTTGCATGTCGCATGTTGTCACATGTTGTCGCATGTTGCATGTCGAATGTTGTCGCATGCTGTTGCATGTTTCATGTTGTCGCATGTTGTCACATGTCGCATGTTGTTGCATGTTGCATGTTGCATGTTGCATGTTGTCGTATGGCGTGTGTTGTCGCATGTCACATGTTGCATGTCGCATGTTGTCACATGTTGCATGTCGCATGATGTCGCATGTTGCATGTCACATGTTGTTGCATGTCGCACATTGTATGTCGCATGTTGTCACATGTTGTCGCATGTCACATGTCGAATGCTGTTGCATGTGGCATGTTGCATGTCGCATATCGTCACATGTTGAATGTTGTCGCATGTTGCATGTTGTCACATGTTGCCGCATGTCGCATGTGGTCACATGTTGCATGTCACATGTCACATGTCACATGTTGAATGTTGTTGCATGTTGCATTTTGCATGTCGCATGTTGTCACATGTCACATGTTGAATGCTGTCGCATGTTGCATGTCGCATGTTGTCACATGTTGTCACGTGTGGTCACATGTCGCATGAGTCACATGTTGCATGACGCATGTTGTCGCATGTTTCATGTTGCATGATGTCGCATGTTGCATGTTGTATGTTGCTTGTTGCATGTCGCATATTGCATGTTGCATGTTGTCACATGTCAGATTTCACATGTCGAATGTTGTCGCATGTTGCATGTCACATGTTGCATGTTGTAACATGTTGCATGTCACATGTTGTCACATGTTGTCACATGTTGTCGCATGTTGTCGCATGTTGAATGTTGTCTCATGTTGCATGTCGCATGTTGTCACATGTTGTCGCATGTTGCATGTCAAATGTTGTTGCATGTTGCATGTTGCATGTCGCATGTTGCATGTCACATGTTGCATGTCACATGTTGCATGTTGTTGCATGTTGCATGTTGTTGCATACTGTCGCATGTTGCATGTTGCTGCATGTTGCATGTCGTCACATGTAGCATGTTACATGTCACATGTTGCATGTTGTATGTAGCATGTTGCATGTTGTTGCATGTTGTCGCATGTCACATGCTGTCGCATGTTGCATGTCACATGTTGCATGTCGTATGTTGCATGTCGTATGCCGCATGTTGTATGTCATATGGTGTATGTTGCATGGTGTATGTTGTGTGTTGTATGTTGTGTGTTGCATGTGCACACAGTCTAGACGAGTCCAGCTTTGCTACGTCTGGATGCCTGACATCTAGATGTAGCAGAGCCTGTAGATGATCACCAGAGACAACTCTCCAGCGATCACCTGCACTACAGCGTAGAACAGCTGATCAGCTGTTTGCGAGAACCAGACTAGCGAGAACTGCAGTGGATGAGGGACTTCCGGCGGCAGGACAGGTGAGACGGCAAACATGCGTAGTAAGCTGCGTGTATGCAGTTTCTACGCATGTGACTAATCATTAGATGCGATTTTATCGCATCTAATGATAGTCTATGGAAAATTTACGGGGCGGCGAAAAGACGCACCACATGTCCGTTTACGCGGGTCTGCCGCCTACGTGTTTTACCGCATAGTGGAGACGGGATTTCATGAAAACCCCTCCACTATGCTGTAACATCTGGACGCTGCGTGTTTGACGTTGTGGCTCTAAGCAGAGTCAAACACACAGCGTTTCCTGAACGTGGAAGCATACGCTTATGCAACTAAATTAAAAATGTCAATTTTCCAATTTCACTTGTTAATTTTCATCTGTTAGGCCGGGGTCACACTCAGCGTAGGGAAATACGGCGTAATACGCAGAAATTATCCCAAAACAGTGATCCATATGTAATCCGTAGGCAAGGTGTGGCTGCGTATTTTGCGCATGTAAACCTCCGTATGTAGTCCGTATGGCATCCGTAATGCGTATTTTTCATGCAACCTTATAAAATGGACATTTAACGGTTTTGAGGCCTGAAATTAATTTAAATCATCAGCATAAACCTATTTAAGGCCTCTACAACAGCTGAAACCCTCCCATATGGCCATTTTATTGCTGTGCTTGTGTAGGTGTTGTGGTGGTACTTGGGCAACATGTGTGACCTTCTGCAATTCACACCAACTCAGCAGGTGTTATTTAATTGGGTCTTGTCACGCCGCTTTGGTAAGCTATACCCCGTGATAGTTGATCCGCGAAGGAGGAGAAGAAGAATGTGGGTGCATCCACTTTTGCGGCAACGCCTCAATAAAGGGCATTTTCACAGGTTCTATTCATGTCTGCGGACACATCCGGACAAATGTTTCCAGTACTGTCGCATGACAATACCAACCTTTGATATCTTGTTGGAGACAGTACGTCCTGGAATCACATATCAGGATACTAGGATGTGGAAATGCATATCCGCAGAGGAGCGTCTTCTCCTTACCTTACGGTATGTATTCACCATCCTCACATACTGTATGTTGATGATGTTTTTTGCCATATTTTGTTTTTCTAAGCATCAGATTTAAATGATATTCAATTTTAACAAAATCTGAAACAAATATGTAGTTAATGTAAAATGTAAGTAGCCAGTGTACATTTTGTAAGGTACACTGGTATCCTGCCTTTTAATATCCTCATATTACTTGGCTTTACTATGGATTTTAACAAGCTTTGTAACATTGCTAATATTTTATTTTTGTTGTGTGGTTTCAGATTCCTGTCAACTGGATTATGTTATGCTGGAATATATCTTGAATTTCTGATTGGGAGGTCCACTATTTCTGGCATTGTGCGTGATACATGTGGTCAAATATGGGACAAACTACATGAACTTGTGATGCCGGAGCCCAAAAGGGAGGATTGGCTGAAAATAGCTAGTGGATTTTCTGACTCTTGTGATTTTCCTAACTGTATTGGAGCCCTGGATGGGAAACATATCAGGGTACGTAAGCCGCCGAACTCAGGCACCCAATTATATAATTATAAGCAGTTTTTCTGTTCTGTTAGCTGTAGTTGACAGTAACAACAGGTTTATAATTGTAGATATTGGGGCCTATGGGCGAACTGGAGACTCTAGAGTCTTCAATGCATCCATTATGGGTCGGCGGCTTCGTGAAAACCTGTTGGACCTCCCACCACCATGACAACTCCCAGCCTCCAATGCTGAAGCAGTCCCTTATGTACTTGTGGCAGATGAGGCCTTCCAATTGACCAGGCATGTCATGAGGCCTTATCCCCGGCACAACCTGGACCACCGGCAGCGGGTGTTTAATGTCATACTTTCACGGGCGCTGCGAATGGTGGAGTGCGCCTTTGGCATTATGGCATCGAAATGGCGTGTCCTCCAGCCTGCCATTCAGAGTGAGGCAAGTGTTAATGAAGTCATAAAAGCTTGTGTTGTTTTACACAACTTCACAAGAATTCATTAGTGTTCCTCAGCTGACAGTGGTGAAGGCATGTTGTCCAATGTACATAATTATACTTTGTTATATTCCCTGTTGTGAATTCTGTGGTCAAGCTCCCTCCTGTGGTCATGAGTGGTACTTCGGCTGGTTCTGTCTATGAGCTTCCGCTGGTTGATGTGAGTGGGGCTGCGGCTTCTGAGTTTCCTTCTCAGGTGACGAGGTTAAGTTGTTAGGTGCTGCTCTATTTAACTCCACCTAGTTCTTTGTTCCTGGCCTCCAGTCTATGTTCCAGTATTGGTCTTGCTTTCTCCTGGATCGTTCTTATGGCCTGTCTGCCCTGCATAAGCTAAGTTTTGCTTGTGTTACTTTTGTTTACTATATTTCCTGTCCAGCTTGCTATATTGGTTTTTCTTGCTTGCTGGAAGCTCTTAGACGCAGAGGGAGCACCTCCGTACCGTTAGTCGGTGCGGAGGGTCTTTTTGCCCCTCTGCGTGGTTGTTTGTAGGTTTTTGTGCTGACCGCAAAGCTATCTTTCCTATCCTCGGTCTATTCAGTAAGTCGGGCCTCACTTTGCTAAAATCTATTTCATCTCTGTGTTTGTATTTTCATCTTAACTCACAGTCATTATATGTGGGGGGCTGCCTTTTCCTTTGGGGAATTTCTCTGAGGCAAGGTAGGCTTATTTTTCTATCTTCAGGGCTAGTTAGTTTCTCAGGCTGTGCCGAGTTGCATAGGGAGCGTTAGGCGCAATCCACGGCTACCTCTAGTGTGGTATGATAGGATTAGGGATTGCGGTCAGCAGAGTTTCCACGTCTCAAAGCTCGTCCTATGTTAGTAACTATCAGGTCACTTTGTGTGCTCTTAACCACTAGGTCCATTGTGGTTCTGAATCGCCTGTTCATAACAGTACTGGAGGCCCAAAGTACTAATGCTTCTCAATAGAGGGAAAAGAGAAGTTCTGAGACCATTTTTTTTTTCTTTGCACTATGTTTTGTCTTTCTTTTCCCCTTTACATCAGGGTGGTTCAGAACACAGGTGTAGACATGGACATTCAAGGTCTGTCCTCTTTGATGGATAATCTCGCTATAAGTGTTCAGAACATTCAAGATTTAGTGGTTCAGAATCCTATGTTAGAACCTAAAATTCCTATTCCTGAGTTATTTTCTGGAGATAGAGCTAAGTTCCTGAATTCCAAAAATAATTGTAAACTATTTCTGGCTTTGAAACCCCGCTCCTCTGGTGACCCAGTTCAACAAGTAAAGATCATAATTTCTTTATTACGTGGCGACCCTCAAGACTGGGCATTTTCCCTTGCGCCAGGAGATCCTGCATTATGTGCTATTGATGCGTTTTTTCTGGCGCTCGGGTTGCTTTATGATGAACCTAATTCAGTGGATCAGGCAGAGAAAATCTTGCTGGCTCTGTGTCAGGGTCAGGATGAGGTAGAGATATATTGTCAGAAATTTAGGAAGTGGTCTGTGCTCACTCAATGGAATGAATGTGTTCTGGCAGCAATTTTCAGAAAGGGTCTCTCTGAAGCCCTTAAGGATGTCATGGTGGGATTTCCTATGCCTGCTGGTCTGAATGAGTCTATGTCTTTGGCCATTCAGATCGATCGACGCTTACGTGAGCGTAAAACTGTGCATCATTTGGCGGTATTATCTGAGCATAAACCTGAGCCTATGCAATGCAATAGGACTTTGACCAGAGCTGAACGGCAAGAACACAGACGACGGAATGGGCTGTGTTTTTACTGTGGTGATTCCACTCATGCTATCTCCGATTGTCCTAAGCGCACTAAGCGGTTCGCTGGGTCTGCCACCATTGGTACGGTACAGTCGAAATTTCTTTTGTCCGTTACTTTGATCTGCTCTTTGTCATCCTATTCTGTTATGGCATTTGTGGATTCAGGCGCTGCCCTGAATTTGATGGACTTGGAGCATGCTAGGTGCTGTGGGTTTTTCTTGGAGCCCTTGCAGTATCCTATTCCATTGAGAGGAATTGATGCTACACCTTTGGCCAAGAATAAGCCTCAGTACTGGACCCAGCTGACCATGTGCATGGCTCCTGCGCATCAGGAGGATATTCGCTTTTTGGTGTTGCATAATCTGCATGATGTGGTCGTGTTGGGGTTGCCATGGCTACAAGTCCATAACCCAGTATTGGATTGGGAATCAATGTCTGTGTCCAGCTGGGGTTGTCAGGGGGTACATGGTGATGTTCAATTTCTGTCTATTTCATCATCCACCCCTTCTGAGGTCCCAGAGTTCTTGTCGGATTACCGGGATGTATTTGATGAGCCCAAGTCCAGTGCTCTACCTCCGCATAGGGATTGTGATTGTGCTATCGATTTGATTCCTGGTAGTAAGTTTCCTAAAGGTCGACTGTTTAATTTGTCTGTGCCTGAGCACGCCGCTATGCGGAGTTACGTAAAGGAATCCTTGGAGAAGGGTCATATTCGCCCGTCGTCGTCGCCATTGGGAGCAGGGTTCTTTTTTGTGGCCAAGAAGGATGGTTCGCTGAGACCTTGTATTGATTACCGCCTTCTAAATAAAATCACGGTCAAATTTCAGTACCCCTTGCCGCTGCTGTCTGATTTGTTTGCTCGGATTAAGGGGGCTAGTTGGTTCACCAAGATAGATCTTCGTGGTGCGTATAATCTTGTGCGCATTAAACAGGGCGATGAATGGAAAACAGCATTTAATACGCCCGAGGGCCATTTTGAGTACCTGGTTATGCCATTCGGGCTTTCTAATGCTCCATCAGTGTTTCAGTCCTTCATGCATGACATCTTCCGAGAGTACCTGGATAAATTCCTGATTGTATACTTGGATGATATTTTGGTCTTCTCGGATGATTGGGAGTCTCAAGTGAAGCAGGTCAGAATGGTGTTCCAGGTCCTGCGTGCAAATTCTTTGTTTGTGATGGGGTCAAGGTGTCTCTTTGGTGTTCAGAAGGTTTCATTTTTGGGTTTCATTTTTTCCCCTTCTACTATCGAGATGGACCCTGTTAAAGTTCAGGCCATTTATGATTGGACTCAGCCTACTTCTCTGAAGAGTCTGCAAAAGTTCCTGGGCTTTGCTAATTTTTATCGTCGCTTCATCAATAATTTTCTAGTATTGCTAAACCGTTGACTGATTTGACCAAGAAGGGTGCTGATGTGGTCAATTGGTCTTCTGCTGCTGTGGAAGCTTTTCAAGTGTTGAAGCGTCATTTTTCTTCTGCCCCTGTGTTGTGTCAACCAGATGTTTCGCTCCCGTTCCAGGTCGAGGTTGATGCTTCTGAGATTGGAGCAGGGGCTGTTTTGTCGCAAAGAAGTTCTGATGGCTCGGTGATGAAACCATGCGCCTTCTTTTCCAGGAAGTTTTCGCCTGCTGAGCGTAATTATGATGTTGGCAATCGAGAGTTGCTGGCCATGATGTGGGCATTCGAGGAGTGGCGTCATTGGCTTGAAGGAGCTAAGCATCGCGTGGTGGTCTTGACTGATCACAAGAACTTGACTTATCTCGAGTCTGCCAAACGGTTGAATCCTAGACAGGCTCGTTGGTCGCTGTTTTTCTCCCGTTTTGACTTTGTGGTTTCGTACCTTCCGGGCTCTAAAAATGTGAAGGCGGATGCCCTGTCTAGGAGTTTTGTGCCCGACTCTCCGGGTTTGTCTGAGCCGGCGGGTATTCTCGAAGAGGGGGTAATTTTTTCTGCCATCTCCCCTGATTTGCGGCGGGTGCTGCAAAAATTTCAGGCTAATAGACCTGACCGTTGCCCAGCGGAGAAACTGTTTGTCCCTGATAAATGGACTAGTAGAGTTATCTCTGAGGTTCATTGTTCGGTGTTGGCTGGTCATCCTGGAATCTTTGGTACCAGAGATTTGGTGGCTAGATCCTTTTGGTGGCCGTCTCTGTCGCGTGATGTGTGCTCGTTTGTGCAGTCCTGTGGGATTTGTGCTCGGGCTAAGCCCTGCTGTTCTCGTGCCAGTGGGTTGCTTTTGCCCTTGCCAGTCCCGAAGAGGCCCTGGACACATATCTCTATGGATTTTATTTTGGATCTCCCCGTCTCTCAAAAAATGTCGGTCATTTGGGTTGTTTGTGATCGCTTCTCGAAGATGGTCCATTTGGTACCCTTGTCTAAATTGCCTTCCTCCTCTGATTTGGTGCCATTGTTCTTCCAGCATGTGGTTCGTTTACATGGCATTCCGGAGAACATCGTTTCTGACAGAGGTTCCCAGTTTGTTTCGAGGTTTTGGCGAGCGTTTTGTGCTAGGATGGGCATTGATTTGTCTTTTTCCTCGGCTTTCCATCCTCAGACAAATGGCCAGACTGAACGAACCAATCAGACCTTGGAAACATATCTGAGATGTTTTGTTTCTGCCGATCAGGATGATTGGGTGTCCTTTTTGCCTTTGGCTGAGTTCGCCCTTAATAATCGGGCCAGCTCGGCTACTTTGGTTTCGCCGTTTTTCTGCAATTCTGGTTTCCATCCTCGTTTCTCTTCAGGGCAGGTTGAGTCTTCTGACTGTCCTGGTGTGGATACTGTGGTGGATAGGTTGCAGCAGATTTGGACTCATGTGGTGGACAATTTGACATTGTCTCAGGAGAAGGCTCAACGTTTCGCTAACCGCAGGCGCTGTGCGGGTCCCCGACTTCGTGTTGGGGATTTGGTTTGGTTGTCATCTCGTTATATTCCTATGAAAGTTTCCTCTCCTAAGTTTAAGCCTCGTTTCATTGGTCCATACAGGATTTCTGAGGTTCTTAATTCTGTGTCTTTTCGTTTGACTCTTCCAGCTTCTTTTTCCATCCATAAAGTATTCCATAGGTCATTGTTGCGGAGATACGTGGCACCTGTGGTTCCATCTGTTGATCCTCCTGCCCCGGTTTTGGTTGAGGGGGAGTTGGAGTATATAGTGGAGAAGATTTTGGATTCTCGTATTTCGAGACGGAAACTTCAGTACCTGGTTAAGTGGAAGGGTTATGGTCAGGAAGATAATTCCTGGGTCTTTGCCTCTGATGTTCATGCTGCCGATCTGGTTTGTGCCTTTCATTTGGCTCATCTTGGTCGGCCTGGGGGCTCTGGTGAGGGTTCGGTGACCCCTCCTCAAGGGGGGGGGTACTGTTGTGAATTCTGTGGTCAAGCTCCCTCCTGTGGTCATGAGTGGTACTTCGGCTGGTTCTGTCTATGAGCTTCCGCTGGTGGATGTGAGTGGGGCTGCGGCTTCTGAGTTTCCTTCCTCAGGGGACGAGGTTAAGTCGTTAGGTGCTGCTCTATTTAACTCCACCTAGTTCTTTGTTCCTGGCCTCCAGTCAATGTTCCAGTATTGGTCTGGCTCTCTCCTGGATCGTTCTTGTGGCCTGTCTGCCCTGCATAAGCTAAGTTCTGCTTGTGTTACTTTTGTTTGCTATATTTTCTGTCCAGCTTGCTATATTGGTTTTTCTTGCTTGCTGGAAGCTCTGAGACGCAGAGGGAGCACCTCCGTACCGTTAGTCGGTGCGGAGGGTCTTTTTGCCCCTCTGCGTGGTTGTTTGTCGGTTTTTGTGCTGACCGCAAAGCTATCTTTCCTATCCTCGGTCTATTCAGTAAGTCGGGCCTCACTTTGCTAAAATCTATTTCATCTCTGTGTTTGTATTTTCATCTTAACTCACAGTCATTATATGTGGGGGGCTGCCTTTTCCTTTGGGGAATTTCTCTGAGGCAAGGTAGGCTTATTTTTCTATCTTCAGGGCTAGTTAGTTTCTCAGGCTGTGCCGAGTTGCATAGGGAGCGTTAGGCGCAATCCACGGCTACCTCTAGTGTGGTATGATAGGATTAGGGATTGCGGTCAGCAGAGTTCCCACGTCTCAGAGCTCGTCCTATGTTAGTAACTATCAGGTCACTTTGTGTGCTCTTAACCACTAGGTCCATTGTGGTTCTGAATCGCCTGTTCATAACAATCCCCCCCCTGTTTTTAACAATTGTATTAATAAACAGTTATTTTAATCCTAAAATATTGTTCATTTCACTTCTTATCCTCTTAATATACTCTGCAGAGGATTATGTGTTTTTATGTACGTTGTGGAGTGACTCCTTGAACCACAAAACTAACTAGGATTTTTGATAATGAATGTTGTCCAATGTGTGTAGTCCAACACCACAAGTCCTTCCTCAGCGGCGTCCCCTTTCTGGCCTAAAAGTTAGAGATATTTATACCAATTATTTTATTTCTCCTCAGGGTGCTACTCCCTGGCAAGATAATGTTGTCTTTATGTTGTAATTTAAAAAAAAATAAAATTAGCACTTGATATATTTCACAATTTTAATGATTTGTCAAACACAAAGAAATTGGCTTGTTAATGTTTTTTTATAAATGATATGATAAGCCAAAATGTTTTTGGAAAACAACCATATTTACTTCATATGGCTTTTGGGGCCATTTTACCTTGGCCAAAGGTAAAATAAACAAAAAAACACATTGCTATCACAGCAGATTAAATAATTTTGGGAGATAACACAAAATTACCAACAAGAAAATATTTTTTAAAGATTCTGATACGTTGGTGGGGGTGCTGGCGTTAGTTCGGGTTGCTGCTCTTGTGGCCTTTGTTGGGCCAATTGTCCTTCACCCTGTTGGTGACTTCTCTGTTGGGCCTGCTCCAAAATCTGACCATGCTCAGATTGCCCATATGAGTACTGGCCATAAGTGTGGATACTATGGGCATCATGACTAGAGTACACCTCCCGGAAGTCATATCCCCCACCAATATGTCCATGTTGTCCAAACCCAGGTTGGGACCACCCTCCAACACTGGGTCTAGACAAGTGGCCTTATTGGTAAGGTTGCTGGAAGGGAGCCATTTGGTACGGTGTAGGCATTGGTGGGTTATGTTGTGGAAAAGGCTGAGGTGTAGGCATCGGTGGGTTATGTTGGGGAAAGGGTTGAGGTGTAGGCATACGTGGAGGAGGTGCTTCAAATCCCTCTTGAGCATGCACTGGTTGATTTGTTGGCATGCGCAGGACATTACTTGTTGACAGCTGCCACCTCTCAATGTACTGAAACAAATCATAAGGGCTAATTGGAGGGTGCATGCATCAAGAAGGATTTGAAAGCACCCTCTCACACTTGGCATCACCTCAAGGGGTATGGTACAGAGATATCGGGCCAGGCTTTGAGAAAATGCCTCCTCACTATCATCATGAGCAGCCCTGGCCAAATAATTTAAGACACCAGTGTCCACATTTCTTTGGGTTTCCAATAGCTCTCTCCTTCTGCGGCCACGGTGTGAGGTCACAGCAGGCTGTGGGGAGGCCTCCAACGGAACAGTGGGGCTGCTGCTGTGGCCAGGATCTTCTGGCGTCCCTGAAGCTGGTGCATCTGTTGGTGGGGCTGCATCATCTGGCCCAGGTGGATGTTGACCATGAGGGGCAGCCGAAGATGGATCCGGAGGGTTGAACATGGTAGGAGGCGTAGATGGTCCAGCCACCTCTTCTTCTTCTTCCCCAACAGGATCAATTAATGGCTCCAATTCGGACCCTGTTGTCTCCCTCTCAGTGAGGTTGGACTGTGTTCTGTTATGAAAAATTAAAAATGTAATTTGAAAAATCATCTATGAGCATTACAAACATATGTGTAATGTGGTGTGAGGTTTGTACTTACGGTTTGAGATCCATACTGGGATCCAGAAAGGACAGCCGGTCAAAATATATATATTTCCTTTTGCAGGAGCAGATGACCCACTTTTGCACCGCTGCTGCCTTTCTCTCCGCTACTGGTCCCGAATGATGCGCCAACATCTCATAACATCTTCCACTGCAATGGCAAAGAAGCAAATAATATATAAGGCCATTGTGCAGATTGGTACCACAAGAGATTTCCCAGATTGTAAAATGCCCTAGTAAGCTGCATTTCTTACTAAATATCTTCAATAATCAAATTTTACACACAAATCCCACAATACCATAAAAGGGTAACACCATAGAATGTAAGTACACAAGGTCAAGGGTCCTCTTCCCTCTATACCAGTCTGTCATTGTAAATTTGCTTACTGTAAGCGACATCTTTAAACGCTGTACATAACCCCTTTCTCATGTCCAGCAGCACCATTAAATAAATGGTGCAATATACATACAAATTCAGAATAAGATAAATAATAATATTGTTAAAATATTGTTCTTACGGCAGTGTTCAATATTAAATACTTGATAAACATGAGTGTACTTACTTATCTGCCTCTGTCCCTTACGTGGCCGCTGCTTATAATCTGGGAAAAGGATCCCACGGATGATCCTCCAAGCAGCCTCTTTCCTTGCCCGGTTAGCGTAGTTGGAATCACGTTGGTCCCATATTTCAGGCCTTTCTTGGACCAGGACCAGAAGCATATCAACATTGATTATGTTGGCCATGCTGCTTGCAACTCCGTGGAGGCGTGAGGCAGACGTTCGGGATGTCTGTCTGGCTTTTTTAGCTGATTAGCATGTCTGAGCTTCCTGATTGAGGGCCTGGCACATTTCCTGTCACCTGGAGATGTCTGGCGTATTTTTCGCAAGTCACACTGCTGGTCCGTGTGTAATCCGTATTTTTCTCGCCCCCATAGACTTGCATTGGCTGATTTTTTGCACAATACACCGACAAATGCAGCATGCCGCGATTTTCTATGGCCGTAAAATACGGTTGCAAAATATACGCCAGATAGAAGCTGCCCCATAGAGAATCATTGGTCCGTGTGCAATGCGTAGTTTTTGTGCCTCTCATACGTCCATAAAAATCTCTAGTGTGACACCGGCCTTAAGGTGAGAATAATAACCAAACAACTCAAATATACAATAATATTTTTCTGACATTTCCAAAAATATCATTGACCAATATAGCCATCCTTTTTTTCAATATCAGACATAAGCTCAGTTTATGCAGTCTGTCAGTTTCCTAATCTGTTGATGATAAATTTTTTGGGCAGCACCAACCACAATCTCCCAGACACTTCAGAGAGGTGTACTGTTTTCCTTCACCGTCAATCTACCATTTAAAAAAGGCCCACAAGTTCTTAATAGGGTTTAGGTGAGGTGAGGAAAGAGCCATGTCATTATTCTTTCATATTAAAAGCCTTTACTGGCAGCTAAGCTATGGAGACTTTGATAAATGTGATGGAGCATTGTTCTGTATAAAAATCCTTGTTTTCTTGAAAGAGTCAGAGTTTTTTCAGTACCAATGCTTAATGAAAATGTCTTCTTAACACTGTCAGTAGGCTTGGGGGTTCATTTTGAGTCAATCTTCAACCTGAAAAGGTCCAACTGACACATCTTTAATAATACCAGCCCATAGCAGTACCCACCTCCAGCTTTCTGGTGTCTAAGTGGAAGTGGTGGTCTTTGTAATTACTTATCCAGACATGGCCTCATCCATCTGGTCCATCAAGTGTCACTCTCATCTCATCAGTCCATAAAACTTTTGAAAAATCTGCCTTCAGATATTTCTTGGCCCAGTCTTGATGCATCATCTTCCACATCTTGTTCAGTTGTGGTCTTTTTCAGCCTTCCTTATCTCAGCCATGTATCTGAGCACTGAATACTTTGTACTTCTGTGCTCACCAGGGGGATTGCAATTCTTGAATATTACAGCACTGGAGAATAATGGGTAGAGATGAGCGAATCTTTAAAAGTTCTGATTTGGCGGACCGAAGTTCACCGCACGGTTCGTCGAACATATCCGAACCACAATAGATTCAATAAGACCAAAACCAAACGCAAAGACAACACCTTCAGGAAATGGGACAAAAAGCTACCCAAAATGCTAAAGTTAGGGGTAAGCACCATGAAAAGTGGCATCAATTGACCCACAGTGGAAATTTTATAATGGCACAGGAATCAGGCATGGGCCATGCATGAGAAAGGGTCTGAGCCAGCATTTACAACTTAGAATTGAAGTTTCAATGAGGACCTGGTGGTTAAAGGAGCGGTGTAAGCTTTCTTAGCTGGGAGACCTGATACCTCATGCAGCACCTCCATTTTTTTTTATTCCAGCCACACTCAAATAGCATAAACATCAGTTTCATACAGTGCACTTACTATTGGTAGTAAGTGTAAGGAAAGTAACACAGGTTGTTGACTGATCAATGTCACACACCACTAAAGTGGCATCAATTTCCACAGAGTAAAAACAAAATAATAGGCCTCTAACCACCTTCCACCATAGGCAACCCACCAGATGGAGACCCAATTTGGAGTCTCCACATTTAAAAAATAATTGTCACACACCACTAAAGTGTAATCAATTTCCACAGAGTAGAAATATTATAATAGGCCTCTAACACACCTTCCACCAAAGGCAACCCACAAGATGGAGACCCAACTTGGAGTCTCCACAGTTCAAAAATTATTTGTAACATCAGCAACAGTAGCAACAGCAGACACAGAAAACACCACAAAGATGTCACAGATTGAAATAACGCGAGGTCAAAGCATGACACTAAAAATGATATCAACGTCTAGTCTACCCAGTCTGAGACTGGGGTGCAAAAGTCATTGGAGATCCATTTTGATGAAAGTTAGGTGGTCTACACTTTCAGGGGAAAGTCAGATGCAGTTGTCCATCAGGACACGACCAGAAGTACTGAAGACACGTTCTGCCTCTAAGGCATGACAGATGAGCTGAGGCCACTCTTCCATTTTTGAAGACTAAAATGAAAAAGTGTCCGAATCCAACAGAGAGTGGATCATAATCCTCTTCATTTCCTGACTGTTGCGCGTCCATCACCTTGTCCTCCTCCATTTGTTCCTAGGCTCCTGTGCGTTCACTAACAGTTTGTCTGGTACCATGAGCCACCCTCAATCACTGTAAGCCACCCACCTGTGCGACGACAGTCTGGAAATTTGAGATATTGTTATCTCTTCTGCATCCTCCTCTGCTTACTCCTCTTTCTCTGGGACCACCATCTCCTCATGCAGACTATTCAAAGTGTGCTCCAGCATGTAGATGACTGGAATAGTGATGCTGATAACAGCAATGTCAGTGCTAACCATCTTAGTAGCCATTTCAAAACTGTGCAGTTTGGTGCCGAGGTCTTTCATCTGTGCCCACTCTGCATGCATGATCTGGACCACATATGTACTCGCTGCTGGTGCCACTGTCGCTGCAACATGTGCAGAGTGGAATTCCCCTGTGTCAGATCATCGCAAATCAAACGGTAGGCTGAAAGACCTCTGTAGCGATACAAGTCGATGGCCTGCCAGGTGTGATCTATGGAATTGAGCACACAGCGACCATGCTTTCTGCGGCAGCACATCCAGGCCACGATAGTGGTGAAGAAATTGCTGTACTACCACGTTGAGGACATGAACCATACAAGGTACGTGTGAGAGGTTGCCCAGGTGAAGGGCCGCAACCAGGTTTGCACCGTTATTGCACACGGCTTCCCTGGCTCTAGGTTCGGTGGAGACAGGTGTTGCTCAAACTCAACCTGGATAGCTGTCCACTACTCTTGAGCTGTGTGACTGCGATCTCCAATGCATATTAATTTGAACATTGCCTGATTGAGATGAGCCATGGCTGTACAGTACGGAGGTGGGAGTGATTCTATAACCATTCAGTGAGATGTAATGCCCCTACCCATGTTTGCTCGTCAATTTGTCAGTGGTGAAATGCACCCTGGAAGACATAGATTTTTTCAGGGAACGGGGGATGTTGTCGGTGACAAGCTGATGAAGTACAGGCACAGCTTTCTTAGAGAAGTAATGGTGACTGGGCAATTGGTATCGTGGTACTGCGACAGCCATCATCTTTCTGAAACCGTCTATATCCACCAGGCGGAAAGGCAGCATTTCCGTGGCCAACAGATTGAAGATTGAGGAGTTCAAGCTCTGCAGAATGGCTCATCAATGGTTTTCCACCGTCAGATGGGCGTTTGGAAATTTTCGACACAAGGGAAACAAGGGTGATTGGAGTACCTCCTCTGATAATTGTACTGTATGTGATGTTAAGGTGGATGAAAAGGAGGAGAGGCCACTTGATGCAGCTCTTGCCATCTACTGTAGCACATGCTCTTTCTGAGCCTCATCTACAAGGCATACCGTTGTGTGGCTGCCCAAGAAAGGGAGTTGAGTAGCCTGTCCAGTAATAAATGTTGTTAGTGGTCTTTGGATAGGATGAGATGGTGTTTGTTCATTTGACTTTTCATTAACATTAACACCTAACACTCGTATACGTCAAACACCAAGCCTATTCTCCCTTGCACCATGACGTTGTTTTTTCCCACTCATGTTGTAAGTAGCCTTCCCCTCTTGTAACCTGCTGTTTCACAACCTTAGGCCCACAGCTGTCAGTCACCTGTCACTTAATGAACAATCGCTTTTTATTTTCTTAGATATTGTGCCTGAACAACACTGTTATATCTAACAATTTTTAAGTGGAAATCTGGCCTTCTTATCTGCCACTGAACCATTTTTATCACAAACAATTTGGATTAGCTAATTGGGTCTCCAGGCTGCTCCCCAATATTAGGCCTAATAATTTTTCATCTGGCCCTATGATTTGCCACTGAAGCACAGTTTTATCACAAACTACTTGGATTAGCTAATCGGCCCTCCATGTTGCTCCACGATATTAGGCCTAATGAGTTTTAAGTGGAAATCTGGCCTTCTGATTTGTCACAGTTTTATCACAAATGATTTGGAGTAGCAAATGGGGAACCTGAGACTGCCACACAATTTTTGCAGAATCCAGTTCTATGCTGGAAGATTGATTTCACACAGGACAAGATCACTGTAAAACTGAGACAATGGTGAGAGTAATATAAGATGTCCACTTTTTATATTGCCAGGGGCACGTGACTTTGACATCCAATCACAGAGGACCTTGTGTCATGATGTTGTGGATTATTTATGTGCCCTGATTGGCTGCCTGAATCAACACACATAAACATAAGGGGAAAAAAAAGTGCGCCGCTCCTCTAACCTCTCGACGACATGCTCCTCTAATCTCTCAAGACCTCTCCCCTCATTAAACACGTCACCCCTGCTCATCATACAGCATCACAAACCTAGCCAAAGTAATACAGAAGCATTAGTGGAAACGCAATGATTTACCGAACTGTGACCGAATTTTGCGAACTTTGAGTAAAAATGCTCGTGAAAGCGAACACGAATCCGAATGTGCTACATTCGTGCCGAATTTCAGATTGGTGAACGTTTTCCGGACAAGTTCGCACATCTCTAATAAGGGATTCCTTGTTGCTTCACGTTTGATTTTTCCCAAATCTTTGGCAGTTAAAGTGCGGCTTTTTTCCCCAAAAGCTTTTTTTGCAACCCTGTTGACTATTTGCAACAAACTATTGATGGTTCTGTGATCATGCCCCAATATTTTAGCAACTCCAAGAGTGCTGCACCCCTCTGTAAGACTTCTGACAATTTTGGACTTTTAACGGTCTGTTAAATCTTTTTTGGGCCATTTTGCCTGAGGAAAACAAGCTGCCCCATTGTACCACTTTACACAAATACACATCACCTGATCTGCTTCATCCAATAAGCATTCAAGTTTATACAACTTTGAGGTGGAAAATCTGCACAAACTGATGATATGGTCAAAATACTCACTTGCCTAATAAATGTGCATACAGTGTAAGGACAGAAAAGTCTTGCATTTAGATAGGTAAGAAGTGACTTTCCTCTGGTACTTTAATTAATGTGTACTTTTACAAACCATAATATGCCAGAAAATGCAGCCAGGAATATCTGTAATTATCCTTGGATTATTACTCTAAATAGGCTATCACCTTTTAGAAAATTCCGGTTACAAGGTGCAGTTTGTTATATAAAAACAAACCTTGCTTTACTCACCCTCATACCGCGGCTTCTGGTGTCAGTTAATGGCCGCAGTGCTGATGTCATGTTGATAGCATGGGAGCCAATCCATGAGCTCAATAGCTTTGCTCATGCAGACGGCACAAGCAATAATGGGCAACTGGAGCAGCAGCAGAAATGCAGCAGTGGATCTGGAGATGGCAAGTAATTGTAAATAGGAGGAGTCGGAGTTTAAATGGTTAAAAAGATAAACTTTATTTCTACTAGAATAACAATTGTATAAAAAAGTGCAGATTTTTTATAAAAGACAGACAAATAAGAATCGCTCATTGGCAAAGAATGTATCAGAATATCATACGTATTGCGACCCAATGGGTAGTCGGTCATTGGATGGCGCAACACACACACAACGATATGGTATTTGGGAGAGGAAGGCCCTACAGATAGGGAAATGGGGGATGGTCACCACCTGAGCTCAAACATGAGCCTGTCTCTAACGCGCTAAATGGGTCCTTCCCCCTGCCACCATCATGAACCTAAGTCCCTCACTGTCACTTAATACTGCACTGGCTAGTGCACTGGCCGGCAAGGGCCACTAACCTCACCACTGCAGAATAATACCACACAGGCGACAGTGACAAACACCAAAGGGACAAGGTGAAAATACAGCACTTAGCTTCCAGACACCGCTCTCAAGCTCCACACCACAAATAGCACAGCAACAGGACTCCAAACACCAGACGTGGCTGACACCAGAAAGCTGCTCCTGCAAGATTGGTCTCCAAAGATAAACTCTATCACCAACAGTCAGCTGATGCATCAGGTGACCATTTAAAGGATGGTGTGAGTGGTCACCATCACATCAGCTGACCTCGTAACACTGCAGTTACACCAGATTGCTAGCAGGGGGGACCAACTGACATTATCCCCCGATGGACTGAAAAGAGAAAAAGCTACATTTAAGCAAAGTAGAACCAGAGCTGCCACAAATCCAAAAATAGATCGTGACAGTACCCCCTTTCAATGAGGACCTCACCAAAAAACGACGTACAGTGAGGATGCCTTGAACTACCAGAGTTCACCTCTGCAGTCACCTGATCCTCATGTTTATGGTGAACGCAGCTTGATGGAGATGACAATAACGTAAGCTCCGGAGGCGCAACAAATCTCCATAGCGCCGACCTGTGGAATGTTGTGTATGTGCATTTCTGGGGTAACTCTATCTGGAAAGTCCCCAGGCTGAGAATGGCTGTCGCCCAATACGGCCCAATCACCCTAGAACTCCAGGTCCCAGTAGGATACTTCCACCTGATGTTTTTGTTGGACACCCACATGTACTCATTCACACACAGGTTTGGACCTGAAAGTTTATTTCCACACATGCATTTGCCACAGGATGGTGAACTCTTTGAGGATCCGACAACAGAGGCCTGTGTCACCAAACTCATACCCCCACTACCCACAGAGGGAACCACCACCCTCTCCTGACCCTCCTCCTAAGAGGACTTCGAGACACAAAGTTTACTAGGGGTGAGGGATGAGTCTAGCCCCTACTCCCTGGCAGCACCTCCGCTGCCCCCACCAGAGAAGAAGGGGTGTGTTGAAGAAGGATGGCAGAGATCATCGTAGCTCCCTGGCAGTAGTTCTTACATGACTGGTCCCAGCTAACTACTTCCCTAACTACTTCCCTGGACCACCAATCTATGACCGGGTTGTGTTTCTTCAACCAAGTGAGGCCTAAGACGATGGAAGTTGGCATACCCTCCAAGACATAACATGACAGGGACTCTACATGACGAGATTTATATTATCTACGACTTGGGTCACCCATCCCTGGCTGAGTGGGACAGAGTCAATTGCCTGAAAGCTTAGGGGTCTCACCAGCGTCATAACCCTCAGACGATGGATCTGGACAAAGCAAGAATCCACCAAATTGACTCCAGCTCCACTGTCCACAAGCACAGATATAGTCTCAGTTACCCCTCCAACCACCACTTCAGCAGGGATGGTGCACTGAGATGAAAAGATAGAGGAAACATACACACCCTGGTCACCTCTCTCCACACGACCAGGGGGATGCAGTTTTTGAGATGGTGAAGGTACTTTGGCACGAGCTGGGCAGACATTGATGAAATGACAAGTTTGCTCACAGTAGAAACATGACCAGAACCACGGTGAACTACAGGCAACCCTGTTTGAGATGAGACTCCTCCTACCTGCATAGGTTCGTCCTTCTGCATCGATGTGTCCTCCTCCCTAAAAAGGACAACAGGGGGCAGATTTGGTGTATGTCTCTCCCTGAGGCATCTATCCACATGGATAGCAAGGGCCAGGGTGGCTTTCAATGACCCAGAATTAGCATACTGCACCAGAGTATCTTGCAGTCTAGGTGACAGACCCTGACAAAAATGACTCCTAAGAACATGGTCATTCCACTGCGTGTCAGTGGCCCACCCCCTGAACTCTGAGCAGTACTCCTCAGCCAGCCAGCCCCCCTGCTTGATCTTGCGGAGTCGAGACTCAGCCAGGGAGATGCCATTAGGATCCCCGTACACCAGTGCCGATGCTGCAAAATAACTCATCCACCGACCGCAAAGATGGTGAATCGGTCAGCAGGGAGAAGGCCCATAATTGGGGATCTCCCTTGAGAAGGGAGACTATTATCCCCACATGCTGTTCCTCACTCCCTGAAGAATGAGGGCGGAGCCTGAATTATAATTTACAGGCCTCCTGAAAAACCAAAAATGTAACTCTCGCTCCAGAGAACCTGTCAGAGGAGATATCTTGGGTTTTGGTTGTGATTCACATGAGACGAGACCCAGAACCCCGATAACTGCTGAAGCTGCTGCATCACCTGAGACTGCAGCTCCTTAAGCTCATCAGTGAGGGTCTGGATCAGTTGGGTGAAGGCCCGCAATTGAGCCATGGGTCACCAGAAAATTGTTATGGTTGGTGATAATGCCACGAAATGTACTGCAACCCAATGGGTGGTCGGTCAGTGGATGGCGCAACACACACACAACGGGATGGTATTGGGGAGAGGAAGGCTCTACACATAGGGGAATGGGGGATGGTCACCACCTGAGCTCAAAGCTGAGCCTGTTTCTTCACTCCCCTAATGCCCTAAGCGGGTCCTTCCTCCATCACAAACCTAAGTCCCCCGCTGTCACTTTATACTTCCCTGGCTAGTGCACTGGCCGGCAAGGGCCACTAGCCTCATCACTGCAGAATGATACCACACAGGGGACAGTGACAAACACCAAAGGGACAAGGTGAAAATGCAGCACTTAGCTTCCAGACACTGTTGCCAAGCTCCACACCGCAGATAGCACAGAAACAGGACTCCAAACACCAGAAGTGGCTGACACCAGAGAGCTGCTCTTGCTAGGCTGGTCTCCAAAGATAAACTATCATCAACAGTCAGCTGATGCATCAGGTGACCATTTAAAGGTTAGTGGGAGTGGTCACCACCACACCAGTTGACTCAGCAACCCTGCAGTTACACCAGATTGCCAGTGATGGGGGGAAGCTGACATTAACACCTGATGGACTGAAAGGAAAAAAGCTGCACTTAAACAAAGTGGAACCAGAGCTGCCACAAATCCAAAAATGGATCATGACACAGACGTTGATGTAAATATATACTATGGGCAGATGAAGCAAAGAGATTAAAAATTACCTATATATTTTATGTATATGTTGAAGTTTTCCTGAGAACATTTTCCCCCTTTTGCTTTAAGTGTTTGGTATGTAAAATTTTGCAAATCCTAACACCTGAAGGTTTAAAAGGAGTCTGTCTCCTCCAATTTTTTTTTACTACATACATAAATAAGGGACCTCAGTGACCCCTGTCATAGCCAAGTCTCGGTGCACTGTTTCACCTCCTCAATTACAATCCTCTGCACCACCCTTTACGTTGATTGACAGCATTTGCTCTGAGGTACTGTTGAAATCTCAGCACTGCACATACCGACCCACGGTCACCCTCATCCCTCTCTCCTGTCTTGAGCAACCTCTCGTCACACACAGGGTCACACAGTTGTGGCCGATGCTGATATGACAGGTATGATTTTTTTGCACCCATTCTGACACTGCAAAGGCAGGAGCATATACTTACACACACAGTGTCAGAAGAGGCATGTTATATCCCTCTCCTGTCGGCATTAGCCATCGGATACCAAGTGATCCTGTGTGTGGAGCATGGCCGCTCTGCTGAAGACAAGAGAGAGATGAGAGTATGCCGACACTGACAATGTGTGTGCTTAGTTCCTGCAGCCTCAGTATGTAGGGCTGATTCAATCCAGACAGTGCTCCAAAGGGAAACCTTTCAATCAACATGAGGGGATGTTCGGAGGATTGCAACTGAAGTGGTAGAAAGGTGCACTTAGTCCTTGGCCACATCAGTGTTGCACCAAGGTTCCCTCTTTACATATATAATTAAATTATTTTTTATGTAAAACAAAATTAGTGAAATCTATTCTACAAATACTGTATGTCCCGTATATGAATTTATAATTGGTTTTATTTGAGATTTGGGGGTGACAAACTATTTTAAACAGAATCTTTGAGTAGGATCAGCCCTTCTAATCTGTTTACATGAGCATGAGAGGAAGCTGAAAAAAGTGACACCTTGATATCTGTGATCCCATGTCTTATTCCAGAGAAATCCATGTTTTGTTATATGTAAATGAGCTGATAAGATCTATGGGCCAGACATAGATCTCCCTGAGAATCTGTCTCCAGAGATTATTTTACATGAAAGAGGTGTTACCAGAGTAAAGGTACCGTCACATTTAGCGACGCTGCAGCGATCTAGACAACGATCCCGATCGCTGCAGCGTCGCTGTGTGGTCGCTGGAGAGCTGTCACACAGACAGCTCTCCAGCGACCAACTATGCGAAGTCACCTGGTAACCAGGGTAAACATCGGGTTACTAAGCGCAGGGCCGCGCTTAGTAACCCGATGTTTACCCTGGTTACCAGCGTAAATGTAAAAAAAAAAAAACACTACATACTTACATTCCGCTGTCTGTCCCCCGACGCTGTGCTTCTCTGCACTGACTGTGAGCGCCAGCCGGAAAGCACAGCGGTGACGTCACCACTGTGCTCTGCTTTCCGGCCGGCGCTTACACAGTGCAGAGAAGCAGAGCGCCGGGGGACAGACAGCGGAATGTAAGTATGTAGTGTTTTTTTTTTTTTACATTTACGCTGGTAACCAGGGTAAACATCGGGTTACTAAGCGCGGCCCTGAGCTTAGTAACCCGATGTTTACCCTGGTTACCAGTGAAGACATCGCTGAATCGGCGTCACACACGCCGATTCAGCGATGTCTGCGGGAGTCCAGCGACGAAATAAAGTTCTGGACTTTCTGCTCCGACCAACGATGGCACAGCAGGGGCCTGATCGCTGCTGCCTGTCAAACTGAACGATATCGCTAGCTGGGACGCTGCAACGTCACGGATCGCTAGCGATATCGTTCAGCGTGGAGGCACCTTAAGACATGTAGATCAAGAGAGCAGGATGTCAGTCATTACATGTCTCACACAGATAATGCTGCCTTTCATTTAAAATAATCTCTGGAGGCAGATTCTTTAGGGAGATCTATGGTCTGTCCATAGCCATGAACAGTTTATTTATTGATTTTGTGATTTTCTCTGGAATAAGACATCGAATCACAGACATTAATGTATCCTTTTATTTAGCTTTCTATGACCTACATGCTCATATAGACAGCTTAGGATATTTGATCCTACTGACAGATTTCATTTAAAGTGCTTTTGCTGTTTAATCTGATAGTAGCACAGAGAGCCTGAGTACAGGGATGTGTCACTTATTAGGCCGGCGTCACACTCGGCGTAAGACAATACGGTCCGTAATTTATGGCCATAATACGCTGAAAAGTCCCCAAAATAGTGGTCCATATCTCCTCCGTAGGCAGGGTGTGTCAGCGTATTTTGCGCATGGCATCCTCCGTATGTAATCCGTATGGCATCCGTACTGCGAGATTTTCTCGCAGGCTTGCAAAACCGACATACGGATATACAAGGGATCCATGTGCTCAAAAAATAATAAAAACATATATACTGTCTATAGATATAGTGAGACACACATATATATATATATATATATATATATATATATATATATATTTCCTCCAGCGCGAGATAGCTTAAAAGCCGGTAATTCAATTGCCGACTTTTGCTATTTCCTTCCTAAACCCGACATGATATGAGACATGGTTTACATACAGTAAACCATGTCATATCCCCCTTTTTTTGCATATTCCACACTACTAATGTTAGTTGTGTGTATGTGCAAAATTTGGCCGTTCTAGCTATTAAATTAAAGGGTTAAATGGCGGAAAAAAATTGGCGTGGACCCCGCGCAATTTTCTCCACCAGAGTAGTAAAGCCAGTGACTGAGGGCAGATATTAATAGCCTGGAGAGGGTAACTACAGGTCATTGACCTAGTTTCCATTCATTCGCTGGGGTTTTACAGCTAGGAGCATAGCTGCATTATAGCAGAGCTCCTGGCTGTAAAAAAAAATTAACCCCTTCAGATGGATTTACAACGTGGGACGTTACAGATCATCGGAAGGTATGTATATTGTTGGTTTATTATTTTTTCTTTGTCACAGAGTGAGGGTCTTCAGCCAGTGGATTGAGCGTACAATAAAATATTACAACTAACGGTGTGTTTATTTCATTAAATTACTTTTTAATAATGTGTGTGTGTTTTTTTTTAACTCTTTCATACAATTGGATTAATAATGGATATGTGTCATAATTGACGCCTCTCCATTATTAATTTGGCTTAATGTCACCTTATAATAGCAAGGTGGCATTAACCCTTCATTACCCCATATCCCACCACTACCCGGGAATGGGAAGAGAGTGGCCAAGTGCCAGAATAGGCGCATCTTCCAGATGTGCCTTTTCTGGGGTGGCTGGGGGCAGGTGTTTTTAGCCAGGGGGGACCAATAACCATGGACCCTCTCCAGGCTAATAATATCTGCCATCAGTCACTGGCTTTACTACTCTGGCGGAGAAAATTGCGCGGGAGCCCACGCCAATTTTTTCCGCCATTTAACCCTTTAATTTAATAGAATGGCCAAATTTTGCACATACACACTACTAACATTAGTAGTGTGGAATATGCAAAAAAAAGGGGGATATGAGATGGTTTACTGTATGTAAACCATGTCTCAAATAATGTCGGGTTTAGGAAGGAGAAAGCAAAAGCCGGCAATTGAATTACCGGCTTTTAAGCTATCTAGCGCTGTATGAAGTAATAATATATATACATATATGTGTCTCAATGACATATATATATATATATATATCTACTATATAAAGCTGAATGTGTGTGTGTGTGTGTGTATGTGTGTATGTCCGGGATTGGCATCTGCACCGTCGCAGCTACAGCCACAAAATTTTGCACAGTCACACGTCTGGACCCCGAGAGCGTCATAGGCTATATTGTGAGGCAAAATTTTAACCCCGCGCGTTCCAATTCACCAAACAATTTTGCCTCTATCTACATAATGGGGAAAAAAGTGAAAGGAAAAGTGTTGGAAGCGTCGCAGCTACAGCAACAAAATTTTGCACAGTCACACGTCGGGACCCTGAGAGCATCATAGGCTTCGTTGTGAGGTGAAATTTTAACCCCGCGCATTCCAATTCACCAAACAATTTTGCCCCTATCTACATAATGGGGAAAAAAGTGAAAGGAAAAGTGTTGGAGGCGTCGCAGCTACAGAAACAAAATTTTGCACAGTCACACGTCTGGACCCTGAGAGCGTCATAGGCTACATTGTGAGGTGAAATATTAACCCCCGCGCTTTCCAATTCACCAAACAATTTTGCCCCTATCTACATAATGGGGAAAAAAGTGAAAGGAAAAGTGTTGGAGGCGTCGCAGCTACAGCAACAAAATTTTGCACAGTCACACGTCGGGACCCTGAGAGCATCATAGGCTTCGTTGTGAGGTGAAATTTTAACCCCGCGCGTTCCAATTCACCAAACAATTTTGCCCCTATCTACATAATGGGGAAAAAAGTGAAAGGAAAAGTGTTGGAGGCGTCGCAGCTACAGAAACAAAATTTTGCACAGTCACACGTCTGGACCCTGAGAGCGTCATAGGCTACATTGTGAGGTGAAATATTAACCCCCGCGCTTTCCAATTCACCAAACAATTTTGCCCCTATCTACATAATGGGGAAAAAGTGAAAGGAAAAGTGTTGGAGGCGTCGCAGCTACAGCAACAAAATTTTGCACAGTCACACGTCTGGACCCTGAGAGCGTCATAGGCTATGTTGTGAGGTGAAATATTAACCCCGCGCTTTCCAATTCACCAAACAATTTTGCCCCTATCTACATAATGGGGAAAAAAGTGAAAGGAAAAGTGTTGGAGGCGTCGCAGCTACAGAAACAAAATTTTGCACAGTCACACATCGGGACCCTGAGAGCGTCATAGGCTTCATTGTGAGGTGAAATTTTAACCCCGCGCGTTCCAATTCACCAAACAATTTTGCCCCTATCTACATAATGGGGAAAAAAGTGAAAGGAAAAGTGTTGGAAGCGTCGCAGCTACAGCAACAAAATTTTGCACAGTCACACGTCGGGACCCTGAGAGCATCATAGGCTTCGTTGTGAGGTGAAATTTTAACCCCGCGCGTTCCAATTCACCAAACAATTTTGCCCCTATCTACATAATGGGGAAAAAAGTGAAAGGAAAAGTGTTGGAGGCGTCGCAGCTACAGAAACAAAATTTTGCACAGTCACACGTCTGGACCCTGAGAGCGTCATAGGCTTCGTTGTGAGGTGAAATATTCACCCCGCGCTTTTCAATTCACCAAACAATTTTGCCCCTATCTACATAATGGGGAAAAAGTGAAAGGAAAAGTGTTGGAGGCGTCGCAGCTACAGCAACAAAATTTTGCACAGTCACACGTCTGGACCCCGAGAGCGTCATAGGCTATGTTGTGAGGTGAAATATTAACCCCGCGCTTTCCAATTCACCAAACAATTTTGCCCCTATCTACATAATGGGGAAAAAAGTGAAAGGAAAAGTGTTGGAGGCGTCACAGCTACAGAAACAAAATTTTGCACAGTCACACGTCTGGACTCTGAGAGCGTCATAGGCTTCGTTGTGAGGTGAAATTTTAACCCCGCGCGTTCCAATTCACCAAACAATTTTGCCCCTATCTACATAATGGGGAAAAAGTGAAAGGAAAAGTGTTGGAAGCGTCACAGCTACAGCAACAAAATTTTGCACAGTCACACGTCTGGACCCTGAGAGCGTCATAGGCTATGTTGTGAGGTGAAATTTTAACCCCGCGCTTTCCAATTCACCAAACAATTTTGCCCCTATCTACATAATGGGAAAAAATGAAAGGAAAAGTGTAGGAGGTAAATTGACAGCTGCCAGATGTGAACAAGGGGGACTTAAAGAATGAGAGCGATGGCGCCAAAGAGTATATACCGTACAGTTGCTAAGGTGGGGCCTCGACATGGGATACTCACCACACACGGGGATATGAACACACACAATGCGCCACACACTACCATGTGCTTGAACACATATTACCCTCAGCACACATTATACACCAACCTCGCCACATAAAAGTCAAAACACAAAAGTCGCCACTCAAAACTCGCCACGCGCAGAACTCGCCACATGCAAAAACTAGGCTCTTGCAAAACTCGCCACAAGTGCAAAATTCTCCTCATGAAAAACTCGCCACACGCAAAACTTGCACACGCGGAAAAATTGCCACATGCACAAAAGTTGCAATACATGCAAAAGTTGCGTCACACAAAACTTGCACATACTCAAAAGGCACCACACATAATACTCGCAACGCGCAAAACTCGCCATGCACAAAACTTGCTGCACACAACTTGCTACACTAACCTGTCACATGCAACTCGACACACAAAAAGTTGCTACACGCATGTTGCCACACAAAACTCATCTCACAAAAGTCGCTACATGCATGTCGTCACACGCAACTCAACACACACAACTTGACAAACGAAACTCGCCCTAAAACACACACAAGTCTGGTATTATCCTTCAAAAATAAAAATCTGATTAATAAGCAGACAAACTACAACAATTGCACCATATAGGAAATACGGCAGCTGTCAGTCACATGACCTGTCTATTATGTGTATGTGTGAGCTAATATATACTGCCAGGGGGAGGGCTTCCTGTTGGCTGGGGATTTATCAGGCTGCCAATTTAGCTTACAAATACTGAGGTAAAAATACTGAGCAAATAACGTGTGAACGAGGTCTAATACAAGAGGAGATGACACACAGGTACATACTATATACAGGGGAGATGACACACAGATACATACTATATACAGGAGAGATGACACACAGGTATATACTATATAGAGGAGGAGATGACATATAGGTACATATATATACAGGAGGAGATGACATACAGGTATATACTATATACAGGAGGAGATGTCATACAGGTATATGCTATATATAGAAGATGACATGCAGGTATATACTATATGCAGGAGGAGATGACACTCAGATATATACTATATACAGGGGAGATGACACACAGGTATATACTATATACAGGAGGAGATGACATACAGGTATATGCTATATATAGAAGATGACATGCAGGTATATACTATATGCAGGAGGAGATGACACTCAGATATATACTATATACATGGGAGATGACACACAGGTATATACTATATACAGGAGGAGATGACATACAGGTATATACTATATATAGAAGGAGATGACATTCAGGTATATATTATATATAGGGGAGATGACACACAGCAGGTATATACTATATACAGGGGAGATGACATACAGGTATATACTATATACAGGAGATGACATACAGATGTATACTATATATAAGGGAGATGACAAACATGTATATACTGAGGTGATGAGGTGAAAATGAGAGGTGTGAGGTGAAAATGAAAAGGTGTGAGTGCAAAATGAGAGGAGTGAGGAAAAATAGTGGAGTGATCAGAAAATGACAGATGTGAGGTTGAAATGACAAGTGTTAGGGGGGAATGAGAGGAGTGAGGGAGAAAATGAGAGATGTGAGGGGGAAAATGAAAGATGTGATTGGGAAAATGAGAGGCGTGATGGGAAAATAAGAGAAGTGAGGTTCTATAACTAACCACAGATATTTACTATGCCCAGGCAACGCCGGGCTCTTCAGCTAGTATATATATATATACACCTATTCTATGTGTACACATTTATTCTACCTATTCTATTGTAACCTGTCAGTGTAATTTTACTGTACACCGCGCTGAATTGCCGGCTTTTCTCGCTAACACCGCTGCGTATTTCTCGCAAGTCACACTGCTGGTCCGTGTGTAATCCGTATTTTTCGGGCCCCCATAGACTTGCATTGGCGATTTTTTTTGCGCAATAAGGTGACAAACGCAGCATGCTGCGATTTTCTAGGGCTATAGAAAGCCGTATAATACAGATCAGTAAAATACGGCAGATAGGAGCTGGGGCATAGAGAATTAATTGGGCTGTGTGTAATGCGTGTTTTACGGACGTATTTAATGCGCTCATACGTCCGTAAAACTTGCTAGTGTGACGCCAGCCTTAGACTGCGTGTTGCAGTTTCAGTACAATCAGTGTTTTATCAGAAGGAGATTATGACTAGAGGACTAGGTCTCATTTATAAGCCAGTCCAGCTAATCAGTGTAACCCCACCCCCACCACTGATTGGGAGCTTGCTGACAATGTACAATGTACACAGGAATCTGCTAATCAGGGGTGTGGGGCGGGTTATACACAGTTCAGCATTCATTGCACTGTTACTTCTTCATCACAGAAAAGGTATTCTATCAAAACTGCACCAAGTAGCCCAGTAATTGATACATTTCTAGAATCAGGCTCTCTGCCCCCTACATCATGCTATACATAGCACAAACCTGCTGGCAGATTCCCTATAGACTATGTTTCTTTCTAGAGACCACACATTAAGTAACTTCCTAGACCACATATTTCAAAATATCTGTGTAGTAACATGATGTTTGAGAGTTTTTGCAATTGGATTATGCAATTTTATATGTAACATAACAGCAGTGCATGGAAATAAAGGCTGCTTCTGTAACATACACAGAAAGGAACCACAGTAAGATTACAACAAAATAATTAACCCTTAAATGTATATAGCCGAGGAAGTAAGGATTAGGGAATATATTGCAAAGATGGTAGTGGTGTGTGGTCATTTTTTTAGTGCCACCCAAATAATGTGCCCCAGACATTGCTGAACTGACCCCCTCCCCTTGCCATGACAGTATTGTATAACTGTACATGTATGCTGACTACACATAGGACCTCCAGATATGTGTCGGATTATCTACAACTACACAAAAAAAATAAAGTGAAGGTACATGAGAAATACTGTATTTCCTTAAAAAAAAGGTCGGGAACCCATCGGGTGGACAGGCCCCATTACAATTTGGAGGGTGGGAGGGAAGGGGTTAATCATTTGGAAATACGCATGGGGTGGATCATTGTAGTGTATGTGCAGGGAGTCTGATTGATGGGGTGAGAAATTGGTTGGAGGGTTACAGGATGCTATATAATGGGAAGGGGAGGAATCTTACAGTCTCTTGGTTCCTGGATCCAGCTGCAGCAGGACTAGAAGGACACAGAAGGATGGCATACCTTGCAGCATTATTGGTCCTGTACAGGCAGCCACTGCAGTCCACGGGGCCTAGGTGGTGCAAGAACAACTACGTGCGGCCTGCATATCCCCCCCGGCGGTAGCGGTGAGCCCATCCACACAAAGGCTGCCGTCACACTAGCAGTATTTGGTCAGTATTTTACATCACTATTTGTAAGCCAAAACCAGGAGTGGAACAATTAGAGGAAAAGTATAATAGAAACATATGCACCACTTCTGTATTTATCACCCACTCCTGGTTTTGGCTTACAGATACTGAGGTAAAATACTGACCAAATACTGATAGTGAGACGGCAGCCAAAAAGTGAGGTGTATGTTTGCTTTGAGGGCCTGGTGGGAGCGCACTTGACAAAGGAGGAAAGGAATAAGATTTGTAAGGGAGAGTATGTGGAGATATGTTTTTTACTCCCGTTAGAAAAGTTTAATTTAGACAAGATGAAGCCCAGTGATTCTAAAAATGATAATGATGAGTAAGAAAAATGTAGGGATCAGTTAATTCTGAGGATATTTTCTAACTGGTAACAGGCATTTGCGATCTTGGCCATTCTGATCGAAGAAAAAGAATCACAACCTTGTTCCGCTTTCTTTGGTTACGTGAATGCAATTGGGGAGGCGTACAGGGTTTACGGTGACCTGGCTTGGCTGTGGTATGATGAGCAATTTAGGTAGAGGAAGGCTATGCAGCAGGGTATACAGTGAGACCATAAGCACATATCCTTGTGGATGCAACTAATGACCCCTTCCTCTCAACCCTTTTAGGGTGATGCTGAGGTATCCTGCTTAGCGAGTGGTCCTAAGCGTCTCAGATAAGGAGGTTTTGTTGGCAATTCAAAGAGGGACAGTGAAAATATGGCGCCTTGTGCAAGTTCAAATGTTCCTGTTGCAGATTTAGTCATAGCTTGTCCAAGTGCTTCAATCAGTCAAAGAGTAAGCCAGGTGAGAGTGTTGGAAAAAGGGAGGACCCTGGTGAAGGCCGCAGTGATGGCACCGTTTCTAAATAGGTACCCACATTTGGAATCGGCAGAGTTAATTTGTTTAAACTTTTCTGATGATTTCAGGATCCTGTAGGATCCTGTTTGATCCTGGGGCCCTGATATTTCGGCCAGGTAATTTAAAGTCGGCAAAGAAACATCCTGGGGTAGTAAAAGCGAAACTGAGCAAGGAAGTCTAATTAGGTCCTATGGCAGGTTCATTCAAGGACCCTCCCTTGCCTAACTTGAGAATTTCACCTCTGGGGGTGGTTCTGAAATGGGAACCTAATAATTTAGGTCTTAAACATCATTTGTCGTACCCAGCCGATGTTTCACTTAATGATTGTATTTCTCCAGAGTTATCATTTGACAGGGCATTGGATTTGGTGAGGAAAGCAGTGTTGAGGGCATTGATGTCAATATCCCACATTGAGGTGGCATTTTGTTTGCATCCCGTGCACCCCGACAGCCTTCATTTGTTGAGGTTTACCCATGGGTTGCTCTATCTTGTGTGTTTATTTTGAGGTTTTTAGTTCATTTGTTGAGTGGGTAGTGGGAGATGTGTCTGTCTGGTATTCCCTCTTTAATTCATTATTTGGATGATTTCTTTTGTGTTGGTCCTACAGTATTGGAGGTTTCCATAATTTTATTGTTCACATTAAAGGAGATTGATTTAGTATTTGATGTTCCATTTGCACCAGAGAAGACAGGGGGTCCGGCCACTATTTTGAATTTCCTTGGTATAGAGATTGAGTCTGTGGCAATGGAATGCAGGCTCCAGGAGGATAAATTAAAGGGAACCTGTCACCTACTTTTTCGTATATAAGCTGCGGCCACCACCTTTAGGGGCTTATCTACAGCATTCTGTAATGTTGTCGATAAGCCCCCCCCCCCCCCCGATGTAACCTGAAAGATAAGAAAAACAAGTTAGATTATACTCACCCAGGTGGTGGTCCGGTGCGGTCCAGTCCGCTCTGGGTACGGAGTCTCCTATCTTCATGCGATAACGTCCACTTCCTTGTTTCCTGTCGCGGCTTCTGCGCAGGCGTACTTTATCTGCCCTGTTGAGGGCAGCGCAAAGTACTGTAGTGCGCAGGCGCTGGACTTCTCGGACCTTTCCCGGCGCCTGCCGAGTCCCTTTAATTGATTTGCGCTCATCAGTAGCAGTGTTGAAGCGAGCTAAGAGTGTTGTGCAGTCCTTGTTAGATTAATTTTGCTTGCCGTATTATGCCAACGAACCAAGCGCTTGACAGTTGCTATGACAGGAAAAACTTCCCCGATACATGTTGTTCACATTAATGGGGAATTAAAATTAAAGCTGTGGCCTACAACACCCACAACCCCTCTTCCTAACTACTCAGCCCAACAAACTTCTCCACCATCACAGAAGATCAACTTTCTGTCCTACTTTCAAGATCAGATCTCACCACCAGTGCACTTGACCCGATCCCATCCCACTCCATCCTAAACCTCACCACAGTCTTCATCCCAAACCTAGCCTATCTCTTCAACCTATCTAGCTATCGCCCCATATCACTTCTCCCCTATGCCTCAAAACTACTGAAACAACATGTCCATTTCGAACTGTTCTCCCACCTCTCTTGCTCCCTCTTACCGCTTACAATATGGCTTCCAACTGCATCATTCCACTGAAACTATCCTAACTAAAGTCAGCAATGACCTACTAACTGCCAGAGCTGAGCATCAATACTCTGTCCTCCTCCTCCTGGACCTGTCGTCTGTCTTTGACACAGTGGACAACTCCCTATTACTACAGACCTTCTCATCTCTTGGCATCACAGACTTGGCCCTATCTTGGATCTTGTCATACCTATCAAGTCAACATTCAGTGTCTCCCACTTGCACACCACCTCCTCACCTCGCTCTCTATCTGTCAGAGTGCTGCAAAGTTCAATCCTAGGCCCCCTGCTCTTCTCTATTTACACCCTCGGCCTGGGACAGCTCATAGAATCTCATGGCTTGCAGTATCACCTCTATGCTGATGACACACAGATATGCGTCAATGGACCAGATATCACCTCCCTACTAACCAAAAACCAAAATCCCATGTCTGTCCGCTATTTCATTCCTCTCTGCTAGATTGGGACTAGTATACAACCTTACACAACTTAGACAGGCAAAACAGGAAGGTTACTCAGGCACCTCCACAGTGGAGAGGAAGCAATATATACATAATGCTTCTCAACCATTGGCTGGGGAGGAAATAGCAAGTGCACGCGTTGACACTTTAAGAGGGCGGGAGCATGCACGCGCATGCCCTAAGGACACGGCTAGAAGTGCTGCTGGGAGCAGGCAGAGCATGAGGAAGAGAGGAACTGACCGGCAGCGCGGGTGAGAGAAATGACACACCAGAGACCCTGCCTGTCAGAGGAGGGATCCGTCGTGGTGCTAACAGTATCCCCTCTTTATGCCCCCTCCTCTTCAGGCCATCAAGAAATTTCCAGAGGAGAATTGGAGCCTGAATGTTCTCCTTTGGCTTCCAGGATCCCTTCCAGTCAAGAGGAAGAAGGTCTTGCCTTTCACCTTCTTCACGGCCAAGATGTTCCCCACTTCAAAAACATCATCCGAGGCTGTTGGCATGGGCGTGGTACTGGGATCCTTGAAGAAGTGACTCAGGATAACCGGCTTTAGTAGAGATATATGGAAGGAATTCGGAATCCGTAAAGAATGAGGCAGCTCCAATTTAGAGGAGAACTCATTAATCCACTTCAACACCTTGAAAGGCCCGATAAAACGAGTACCCAATTTGTAAGAAGGAACCTTCAGCCAAACGTACCTGGGCGAGAGCCATACCTTGTCACAGGTCATAAGCACGGAGGATCCAGATGCCTTTTGTCTGCATGTCTCTTCAAACGGGCGGAGGATGCTTCTAAAGTGGCTTTGGTGTCCTCCCACAACTTCACAAAATCCTTGGAGAGGACATCTGCCGCAGGGACATCAGAAGAAACCGTCACTGGGAGGGGAACCTCGGGTTGCCGACAGAACACATTGTAGAACGGAGATTCTCCCAAGGCTTCACCAATGTGATTGTTGTATGAGAGCCCAGGGAAGTAACATCACCCTATCATTATGGTGGGCATTGATGAAGTGTCGCAGGTAATTGCCTAGGACCTGTTTGACATGCTCCACTTGCCCATTGGACTGGGGGTGATAGGCTAATGAGAAATCCAAGGCAATATCCAGATGTTTACAGAGAACTCGCCATAATCTGGAAGTGAACTGCGAACCTCGATTGGACACAATGTGACGAGGAAATCCATGCAGGCGGAAAATATGTTTGGTGAAGCTGTCAGCCAGTTCAGGAGCGGACAGAAGAGCATTCAATGGGGTAAAGTGCGCCATTTTGGAGAAGTGATCCATGACTACCCAGATGACGGTGCAACCCTCAGACACTGGCAAATCCATAATGAAGTCCATAGCTATGTGTGCCATGGACCAGATTGTACAGGTAACGGCAGGATGTCATCTGGGGACCTCATTGCGGGCACAAATTGGACAGGCTGCCACGTAAGCATAGATCTCTCTCCTCATGGACGGCCACCAGTAGTGGTAAGAAATCAACTGTAGAGTCTTCCTTTGACTCACGTGAACAGCCACTTTGGACGAGTGGCCCCAAGACAAAACTCACTCCTCAGATTTGGCCACAAGGGTCTTCCCTGGGGTAATTTGTGACTGACTGGAGCAACAGTGACCATCTTGGACAGTTCAATGATAAATTGTGGATCCTCATCTTGATGCTCGGACACAAAAGAGCGAGAGCATTGGCTATGCCATTCTTGTCACCGGACCTGAAATGTAATTAGAAAGGTTCAGGATGAGAGGGAGCAGATACAGGTCCCGGAGTAGTGCATGGCCGCTACCTGTAGATGTAACCCTGGGATGACTTGAGTATAATACCTTTGTCTCAAGGGTGCAGAGTCGATGGAGATTATGGGTATAGGTCTGGACAGTGTATGTGGTTTGAGGCCCTGGACATGGACGAACCTAGCGTCGATCAAGTTTAACCCAACCCTACTGTCCAGACAGGCAGAAACAACCACTCAAACAAATCTCAGCAGGCATAAAAAATGTTGTCCTACCTATGAAGGATATATGTACACCCGGGTTGCTAAACTTCCCGCAACCCGGGCTCCTCAGTTTTCCAGCGGCTATTTACAGTGAGATAGAGAAGGACATGTGCCCACAGTAAAAACATACTCCACCTTTACGCCAAGCAACAGACTGCTTTCCTGAATGAGTTGCACCACTCAACTGCATAGGTTCCTCAGATGACTCAGACCAGGTTTCCCTTGGCCCTGGATCTCCCGCACATTGGGATGTCTCTTTATGTCTCTGGCAGAGACGGCGATCCACCCGAATAGCCAGAGACATGGCCACCTCAAGGGAAACTGGAGTCTCATACAAGACTATAGCATCCTTCACCCTTACTGATAACCCTTCACAGAACTGGCAATGGAACTCTGGGTCATTCCACTTAGTGTCAGTGTACACTTACCTTGTAAGAGCTCCTATCCTGTGCATTTAATTCCTTTACTTTGCTTTCCACTCTTTTTAGAATTCAATGCTTACATTTCCTTTCTTGTAATTTGTCATCACATTCCTTCATGGACTGCATATTATGTATATAATCACATTCCTCCCTTAGAAATATTCTTAAGATGTAAGAAGAATGGCACAAATCTATTTGTATTACAATCTACTATCTTTTATTTTAAGTGAAATGTTCAGAAAATGTATTCACACTGAATAATGATAAGTGAGCAATTTCAGTCTACATGAATTATTCTTTATATAACTGGTGAATGGATGTCTCATAGTCGACACCCCAAATAATGTGAAGGTCATTTATTCAAAATCCACACCAGCTTAGTTTTTTGGAAAATAGGATACAATCTTACTACAACGATCACCCCAGGTTTAGACAGTATGAAATACGTCTTTCTTATTTTCTACTAATTAAGACTTCCCTTGGGGTGTAAAAAGTGGAGGAGTAAATATCATTTATTTTAATGCAGGGGGTAGAATTGGGCGGTAATAGGTTTAATGTTAGTAGAAATGACTCTAGAAGTATGAGTGGAATTTTAAAGTTTATTTCTATATGGATTCAGCAAAATAGTGGCAGCCATTTTTCTGACCAATATTGTGCCACCAAACAGTTAAAAAAAAGATCATTATACTTCCCTCACCACTCACTTCTCCAGCTCCTTTGCTTCTTACCACCACCTGTTCGGTGTCAGTCGCAATGGCATCATGAAGTTTACTCATCTTTTTTAGGTAATAGCATACAGTGTTTGGGCTAGAAGGGGGAACTTAGGGTTCTGCACCAATCATAAGAATGAAAAGAACACAACACTGGTTCACTGTGTCCCCCTGCACAATAGTCCTGTAACCAATCACTTTACAAGGAACGTTAAGTCAATCTCATTCAGGTGAATGCTTCTGTCCATTTCTTTCAGCACCAAGATTCCTATTGATCAATTTTATTTTTAAGTTCTTTGAATGTACAGTACAGACCAAAAGTTTGATTGTCAAACAGTGTTGCTTCCTAAGTGGACAGTTGATTTCACGGAAGTCTGATTTACTTGGAGTTATATTCTGTTATTTAAGTGTTCCCTTATTTTTCTGAGCCGTATATATATATATATATATATATATATATATATATATATATACAGTACAGACCAAAAGTTTGGACACACCTTCTCATTTAAAGAGTTTTCTGTATTTTCATGACTATGAAAATTGTAAATTCACACTAAAGGCATCAAAACTTTAAGGCAAGAAATCCCACTTATTAAACCAGACAGGGCACACCTGTGAAGTGAAAACCATTTCCAGTGACTACCTTTTGAAGCTCATCAAGAGAATGCCAAGAGTGTGCAAAGCAGTCATCAAAGCGATAGGTGGCTACTTTGAAGAACCTAGAATATAAGACATAATTTCAGTTGTTTCACACTTTTTTGTTAAGTATATAATTCCACATGTGTTAATTCATAGTTTTGATGCCTTCAGTGTGAATTTACAATTTTCATTGTCATGAAATTACAGAAAAATCTTTAAATGAGAAGGTGTGTCCAAACTTGTGGTCTGTACTGTAGTTATTTTTATTCTCATATGTATGAGCAGCTTATGTTGTTAGCACTTAGCATGTCAGGCCAAACCTACAAAAATACAAGAAACCAATGTATTGAAATACACAAATCATTTTATTTAAATAATTGAATTTACAAAAATGAAAACATCAAACATCAAAATAAATTACTGTAAATATTTTGCAATGAACAAAATGAGAAAAAATATTACGAAAGATATAACATTTTTTGTATTCTGCCCTAGCTCTGCTATTACACAGAAATACTTCATATGATCCGCTGTGTAATTGTGGAGCATGAAATACAATGTCCAGCACTGGAGAAGCCATCCAGCCCAGGAGGTTTTTATTGGGAGGCCACTGTCCTTATACCAAGAGCAACTTTGTTGTCAGTGCAATATCTATGGGCATAAATAAAACATAATACAATATTTCTTTATAAAAATATTAACATTTTAAATTAACAATTTTCATTTTAAATAAATATGACAATTAAATATGTTTAATGAATGGTTATTACATTTTTGAGACTCGGAGACATCAGCTGAGGCACCGATGAGAGGTAAAATGTTTGTAAGGACATTTAAAATTTGCAGGAATGATCCTGCCCTGACATAATTGTGACAAATAAATAGGAATATAAGACATTTTGGTCCTTATATTGCATACAGTATGTATCTACATTTGCTATTTGGTGCATTGCTATACTCAACAATGCAAATTCAAGTAATTTTTACATAATCCCTAACATTGACATGAAACTGTCCCTCCTTGAATCCCAGTACAAAAGCAAAGTGCTGGTGTTCCATGTGAAAAATATAGCATGTCTCCAAATTGTCTAAGACAACTGAAGCCCAATGCAGCAAGAGATTCAAGTAATGTAGCAGCATGAAACTTACAAAATATTAATTTTTCTTACAAAAGAAACCAAAAAACAACACACACACCCATCTCTTATCTATCGATGTAGAAATTGTCATTGCATAAACTCTATAACAAAAAGTATTATAGATATAACTGGTCCCAAATGTGGCACAATGTAGCACCAGTATATATGTCCACTGTGCTTCACATAGGGCGTCATTATTTTCTGGGCTGCTGAAATTGTGAGTATGTGAAAACGCCTTCCCAAAGTATGACTATAATAGACCATGTATGAATATTCTATATCCATGCAACAGCCGTTCTGGAACATGACAGCCCGTGTGGTTGGACTTCAGCAATGACTTGCAGCAGGGAAGTCCCTGCTTTCTCATTTTTAGACCAGTATCACACTACAGCGAGATACGGCTGAGTCTCGCAGGTTAAAACCAAGCTCTGGCACCCGCACTCTGGAGCGGAGCGTGCAGCTCCATGTATTGCTATGCGGCCGCACGCTCCGCTCCAGAGTGCCGGTGCCAGAGCTTGGTTTTAACCTGCGAGACTCGGCCGTATCTCGCTGTGTGTGACTCCGGCCTTAAAGATATATATCCAATAATATATCTCTGACATAAAAATAAATAATCTGGAACACCAAAAATAAATATAAAATATCATAAAATAATGTGAATAGTCTCATATACAGCAAGTAAAAATGCTGATAAAGCACTTTGATCAGTGGTTGTACATCTGTGAGCAGCACTTATTTTTCCTTCCGCATTTCAGTTCCAATTCGGTAACAATTTTGAGCAATCCCAGTGCTAATGTTTGTTCCTGCTTCTATCAGCCCTCACAACTCAGAGGAGCGTTCCTTCAGTAGTACTGCTGGGTTTACCTCGTCCAGTGCAGAGTTTGTACTTGCATTAATGGTTGCTGACTCACTGATTTTACTTTTTAAAACATGAAATGAGACAACAGGACAGTCCTTAACGTTTTGGCAAATGAGCTTCTGCAAAGAAGCAGTCTTCACAATGTCAAAGCCAACCTTCCCACCAAAAGTGCTTGGCTTCCAGTATTCGGGTGAGCAAATTGGATTACCCATCAGACCTTTTAGGGAAAATGGAGCACCAATTTCAACCATGGTCTCTCCAAATATGGCGTCTTGGCGGGGCTTTTCTACCAAAAGTCCCGGGTAAAACTCCATTGCATCAATGTCTCCATAGAGGTTTTCAAGTTCGGCAGACATTTCTTTCTCTCCTAAAATTAAAATAGATTGTTAGGTCAGAACATAACCATAATATGTTAAATGTTATCATTGCAGGGGCCGACATATCACTGGTGCAACCTGTTCACCTGCATAGGGGCCCAGGAGATAAGGGGGCTGTGATAAGACCGAAATATTGGACTGCAAAGGGCACATATACCATCCTTGCACAGGAGCCCTTTATATCTATGTCTGCCACTGCATCATTTTATTTCTTGAAACTGACGTTTCTCATTAAATATACTTCAGTGTACAACTTCATAATGATTTTCATGCTGCTTATTTCAAGGACTGGAAACCACCCAGAGTATAATGTTTATTCCTGAGTAGACTGCTATCGCATTAAGTCACTAGTTCTAACATGTCACAGACTCCATGAAAGAAATTGGCAGGTTCTACGAGACACCTTACAATCGAATTATATGCTGTGTGACATATCCTTTGTCGTTAACTCTTAGAGAAAACATAAAAATCTTTTGAACTATGGGAAAATAAATGTTTGACAATATATATTATGGAATGAATATTGAAACACAGATGGATGACTTATACTACATAGTGAACGTAATCAGTGCTGATAGCTTGTAAATTCCTTGGTTGAAAGCCTAGGGTTCTTTATTGCGTATGAATTTATTATAGAGTCATCTGATTGGTTAACACAAGGTTAATCTGTGCAGAAGCCGTTCTTCATAATCTCTTGTGCGTGTCTGTGATTACAGCATTATTGTTTTCACTACACGCTGTCGCTTCGTAACAATGATCTTTCGTAAGAACTAGAACTTCCCGTGACTTTTACAATTAAACAAAACTACAGAATTAACCCTATTGCCTGAGCGGCTCTCTGCAGCCACAGGAGGAGGATGGTGTGAGCTCTTACCAGTCAGCTCTTCGAAGGACTTGAATGGTTTCAGCATAAAGTGCTTTCTGTAGTCGTTCAGCGACTGGTATCTCATCTCTCTGCTTTGCTCTATGGAAGCAATGGCCACTCTAAACACGGCTGCTGGAAAGTTTCTACCACCAGCCACCTGTTTATAAGAATACAGAGTTCAGAAAGATTAGATACAGTTCACACCTTGCAGCATTAGATCAACATATTATTTGTAGATGTTTGGTCCGTCTTTCTCTACAGTATTGGAGCATTGCATTTTTCCCCTCTTTTTATACTTGGACCAGCACTCTCCCCATTAGGCACAGACATTTTTAGTTAGCAGGAGACTGCAAGAGGGGTTTCACCTATCTTTGCTCTCAATTCATAGTCTGAGAGCTTGTGGAGGATGAGTTTTCTAAGGCCTTTCATTTGGTGTTGGTGCTGTGTGGTGGCCATTGTTGCTGTGGTTTTGTGCTTGTGGATGACCTCGAGTCATGGAGACTCACTCTTGCACTATAAATGCTGTGAGGCACCAAGATGTCCATCCTGTTGGGGCATTATCGATATAGCGGTGGTTGGCACATGGTGCCACACCTTTAAGGCTAAAAAAATTAGGGGCCCATTGAGATCTTCACCGTGACATGGGGCAAAGAGCATCATACAGGCTGATTGAAATGTTAAACTAAGAACCTCGAGTTCGATTTATACATTTTTGCAGCGAGGCATTAGATTAAAGTGTGATTTTTGGCTGTGTGGTCCATGTGTTTTCCTACAGAAGTGACATATGTATAAATATATGTATGTCAAAGTACAACATGATGTTGCTTACCCTTCCAGCATTTTGCTTGCTAAAAGATTCAACCATTTGTGATATCCCATGCTCCACCATGACAGAATTATTATAGAGAAATTGCTGATAATTGTACTCCTTGTCACGTATCTGGAAAGTGTCTGGTAGGAGAGGATGCCAGTGATATAGGGTGTTGAACTCTGCAGCAATTCGGTTCTGATATTGGAACCTCTGGTTAAACAGCAGCTCTGGGTCAAACTTCAGTTTAAAGTGATATCCACTTAGATGCTGCACATAATCTTCAATTACAATCTTGATGGTTTCACCTGAAATAAGAATATTACATATACGCTTGAGCAATACAATTCTGTACATTTTAGACAGAGATAAGAGTGTCCGTCCCTTCAATCTATCCGTTTGTCCTATATTACTTTGGTCAAATAACTCCATCTGTTGCCGTCATTGTTATAAGTGATTACGCATAGTTATTTCTGGAGCTGAGTAGATCTGATGAGATTCAAGTTCAGCAAATCCACCGGATTTTACTGGGAAATTTGACTTGCAGCCCAATAAATGCGACTGACAATACAGATATTCCAACACAAGCAACAGCCCAATAATGGATGCAGGGAAAGGACATCTTCATTCACATATTAAAGTTTGCTCTGTACTCACCAATCAAAATGAGCCTGGCAGTTTGGAAAATGCGTTCATCGTCCCACTCCGGATGCTCCTGCACAAGAATATCACAGACGCGATTGTGTTCTCTTAGCCAAATTGTAGCATACATCATCAGACCCGGAACAAGACCAAAGACTTCCTGCCCAACGGCAAATTTAAGATGGTCTGGCACATGTGGTGGATACAGCATCTCAGCCCCTGACTCATTCACTGTTGGAGGATACATCTCACCTTGAAGAATCTATAAGTAAAATATAGGTATATGATTAAAGTCAAGTTTTAAATTTTACATAAATGACACAGAGAATTGGTCAAAATGAATAGAGGATATAATATGATGCCTTTAAAACTTCTGCATATACTGCAATGTTATTTGTGCTGTTTATTTTATTGTGTGGGCATATATACCGTGGATTTACCTACAGCTATTATACAAGTCACATTTAAAGACATGGGAACTTGTGCTTTATTATATATTGTCATTTTGAGGGATACAATAGGAATTGAGATAATAACCTGGTATTTTAACTTTCCGTCCTTCTTCAGGCGTAGATTCTGTTGTCTGTCTAAACTTTCCCCGTAGACATGGCTTAAGTCAACCTGTAGGACACATTTACAATCATATTAGGGTCAGATTCAGATGTTATAGAGAAGGTGAGAAAGACAAACTCATGAAACACAAGCCTTGCTTACCCCATGCCCCAGAGCTTTAGTGAAGGCAGCACCTCTCTTGACGTCAGTTTTAAAGAACTGATGTGTGAAGTGTTGTGCGAAGAATGCAAACATGACATTGGTGCCTTGCGGGTCAGGGATGAACTGTCTTCTCAGTAAAAACTTCTCTACCACTAACTTGGCACTGGGGAGTTCCTTCTTTCCTGTAATGTAAGAGGGATTAAGGAACCATTAATAAATATTGTACACAGCCTCTGCCTTACCAATGGTGATATTGAGTGTGAGCACGGTAATCCCATGTGTATAAAAACAGAATCCCCTTGTAAAGATAAGTGAAAAAATGTGAATTGAAAAGTCAGTGTAGAGCAGGACTGGATAAGGCATTCATACTATTCTTTAACAACACTTATCTTTTAAGTAGACAATCTGCATGAAAAAAATGCTAAATATTACCTGTGGTATCTATGTGTCATAATATATCCCCATTGGGTTATTATTATTACGTGTGATGCAGTCTGCTAAGGGCTTGCAATCTAATCATCTTGCATAGACAACATACCTTTGACTCCCATTGGTGTTGGACAGTCCTTTCCCACTGGGGGCAGTGATCGAGTGTAGTAGGAAATGTTGGAATATGCTTCCCAATTTCTGTAGTCATAGTGACTGTTGTAGGTAGGTGGGCTATCTATCAAGTGAGACCTTGCTGTAAAAACAAGTAAGAAAAAGAAAGAATATCATTTTCTGAAACTTTATTGGTTAAGATTAGACGAGACTTTAGGGAACATTTACCTAAATAACTTTCAACAATCCCGATTCCTGATCACTCTTAATATACTTTTATGTACTAATACCCATATTCCTTTAGCACATGCACACTCGGCTCAAATGAGCATGCATGTCATGTCCGAAGAGTGCAGAGTGGTAGGTGTCACCTATATTTTTCATACTATCGATTCTTTAATATCAGCAAACAATCAAAGTTTGCGCATAACAAATCCAACCGGAAATGATAATACAACTCAGTAACGATGCCAGGGCTGCTCTACAGGCTATATATATATATATACCGCATATATATATCGTTACATATATATATAAATACCTAAGCTTTGTGTCTTTCCAGATACAGAGTTTGGATACACAAGTGATTTCTATTTCCTACTCTCAGATTCTATCTATAGAAAGTAAATGGCATATCCTATGAAAATAGTATGGAGTTTCACTATTAGCCAAAGAACCATAGAGCAAAGATTTACTCACATGTTAAAACATATTGCATAATCCTGTCTCTCAGGAATGAAATATTATTAATGATATTCCAGATGCCTTTGAAGTGGGTTAGGATGTAGTGGACAGTGCTGGGAGCGGGCTTTAAGGTGATTCTTAGCCATGTTAATAGTTCCGCTGTAGAAAGAGGAACGAATAGAGATTACAATCTACCTTACAAAATGGCGAAATAGCATAAAGGAAAGGTTGTGGAGCTACTTACGTGTGGTGCAGTTTTCACCGTAATATCCTGTCCTTGTGCAATCACATTCATATCGGTCTGGACCGGCAGTCATGCAATCACCCCGGTTCTGACATGGGTTAGAGCAGCAGGGATTCGCTGAAAAAAATCAAATGAAAATAATAATTAACATTGGGGTCGAAAAACAAACGTAATAAAAAATATTCAGTTGTAGAACACACAAGGGGTTAATCTGTAACTATACTTTGAATCTAAAAGCACTTTACAAGCTTCGACATTAAGTAAAACTGATTTTTTACACTACATATTGAGAAATTAGTTAACAGCCTTGTGAAAAATATTCCAGAGATGCAAACTCCGCTCTGCTAGATGAGACTTGTGCAGCTCTGCTACCTCGCTTTATTAGTCTGCCACATCAGTTTCTACAAGCCCTGTCTTTTGTAATATTCCATATAGCTATTAATGCTATACTATTAAAATGCATTGCTGGGTTCTTATAATTATATCATTTTATGCAAAGCAATAACTGTAACAATTATTTTAAAAAAAATGACCAAATACTGTGATCTAACCATATACAAAGCAATATATAACTAAGAAATCATTGCATATATCATAGAAACCAGATCAGTGTTAAGTAACAAATAATTTCACTTTTACCAAGTTAAACCTCATTAAAGAAAATGTATAATTTACCTGCATAAGTAGAAACGAGGAGCGAACACAGGAGCAGTCCGAGCATCTTCATTCCAGCAGTGGATGATGTGTAGTAATTCGTGTAGTTATTGGAGTTCTCTGCTCCTGTCTGATCAAACCTTCTCACAGTTCTCACTTATATATAGCAGCAGTCCCACCCCTGGAGGCTTGGCAACGGATGAGCGACGTGCTGAGGCTACGTCATCATCTTCTCTGATGATATTATATGAGGCACACTTCATATACTCTAAATGATTTATTTACCGCTTAACTAAAGAAATACTGATTTACACTAGTAGAAGAGAAAATCTAAGGACGCATAGTAAGTTTGTAAATGGCAACACTTTCAGCAGACTTTCGTTAAAAGCTGCCTCACTGGAAGGGATTATTTCTCCTTCAAAAAGGTATTTTTGATCCTCCTGGATACCTGTGGAGTGAAGTAGGCAACTGCAAGTCTAACGTGAACCTTTGTGCAGCTTGTCGGTTAGCGACACTTGATTATTACTGAAAATCTCTCGATGCAACGCTGCTTAATCAAGTCCTTTCCATAAGGATGGGCATAGTCAGCTGCTTGTTCCCCCAGGGACAGTGGTTCCAAGGTTTCCCCTTTCCTAGCCCGATCACTTCCGGCCACTGTCTTTGCACCTGGATTGTGGATCATGTAACATATCAAATTTGTTAACCCCTTAGATAGTGTTGTCTATAGTGATTGCGATATTAATGGAGTTTGATAAAGGAAGGAGATAGTTCATTCCAGCCACAGGTGGTAAAGATTGCTGGAAGCTGACTAAGGTCCTTATGTCTGGCTAATGCATCTGCTTACCAAACCATAAAGAAGAAGAAAATATATGGTTCTGTCACACGTATACAAGGATAAAAACTAATCTCAACAGCAAAGTAATGAGGATCAAACAATAAATAATATACACCCATAAAAACCCCAAAATGCTTAACTAGAAAAACACAGCTGCACCAATGGAAAAATACAAAAGTTTTATGTATCTTAGATATGACACCCTAAAAATTGTCTTTTTCCCATGAAATATTTTTGTTACTCAATAAAAGTACTAAAGTATTAAACAAAATAAAAGCCTGGCATCACTGTAATTGTACCAACCCAAAGAGTAAAGTTCATGAACAAAACCACAGTTAATCTTCTTTCTACCTAAAGGTACCTTCACGCTGAGCAACTTTCCAACGAGAACGACAGCGATCCGTGACGTTGCAGCGTCCTGGATAGCGATCTCGTTGTGTTTGACACGCAGCAGCGATCAGGATCCCGCTGTGACATCGCTGGTCATCGCTAGAAGTCCAGAACTTTATTTGGTCGTCAGGTCGGCGTGATTCGTCATGTTTGACCGCAAAAGCAACGATGCCAGCAATGTTTTTTCATGGAGCGAACAACCAGCGAGAACGATAAGTACGTCACTGGATCGCTCCTGCATCGTTCTGCTGTTGCCGGTGTTTGACGTCTCCTAGCGACCTAAACAGCGACGCTGCAGTGATCGGCTCAGTGTCTATATCGCTGCAGCGTCGCTTAGTGTAACGGTACCTTAAGGCCTCTTTCACATGGATCCTGTGCAGATTGTAAAAAATGGATGCACTGGATCAGTTTTTTTGACGGATCCGTTGAAGTATTTACAGCCGGAACTTTGAGAGAGAGAGAGATTTTCACCTGACTGGAAATCCTTCCAGGCATGCTCAATTTCAAAAAATGTAGTCCGTCGCTGGATTCCATTTTTTGATGGTCAGCAACGGATCCTGCATCCACTGACTTCCATTATAGCCAACGACGGAGAGCACTGGATCCGTCACTGGGCGATTTTATGACGTATACAAAAAACGTTTCTATGTTCGTTGTCTCCTCCCAACGGACACAGAATTTACAAAGGATGTCATACGACGGATGAAACAGAAGGCCATCCGTCTCAATCCATCACTAATACAAGTCTATGAGAAAAAACGGATCCAGCAGCAACATTTGCTGGATCCGTTTTTTTCACAAAACGATGGATTTGGACGGAAACAAAAAGACTGAAGTGTGAAAGAGGCCTAAGGCTTCTTTCACACTTACGTCGGTACGGGGCCGTCACAAAGCGTTGGCGCGATGTACTGACGGACATTGTGAAAATTCGGCACAACGTCGGCAGCAGATGCAGTTTTTCCATGTATCCTCTGCCCATTCTAAAGTCCCGGGGAGGAGGGGGCGGAGTTCAGGCCGCGCATGCGCGGTGAGAAATGCAGGACCCGACGTATGAAAAAACGTTCCCTTGAACGTTTTTTCGTGACGACGGTCCGCCAAAGCACGACGCATCCAGTGCACGACAGATGCGATATAAGGCCATACGTCGCGATTCGTCGGTTATACAAGTCTATGGGAAAAAAAACGCATCCTGCGGGCACATTTGCAGGATGCGTTTTTTTCCCAAAACGACGCATTGCAATGGAGACCAAATGACAGAAGTGTTAAAAAGGCCTTAGACAGACCCTACTTACAGTCAGTATAGACACAGAGTTTTCATTTTTTATCATTGAGTTTGTAACAAATTTCATACCTAAACCACCCATACATCTTACATTGCTGTCGGATGAACAATGGTTAGGCTGATTATTCAGTCAAAATCTATCTCCCCCAATTCCTTTATACAAAAGAATACGATTCATATGAAAAAGCTGCTGACAGACATCTCTGGCGGCAGCTTATCGCTTAGACTGGAGTCACACCAACGTATGAGAAATTGGTTCCATTCTCATCCCATATGGTAATCCATGGGTGATTCAAGTGCAATCCGATTATGCCATGTTTTTCCTCATGCAGAATACAGCTGAGAAGTAAGTAGCAGATCTGCACCGCCTCATTAAACAACATTGGTCCGAGTGCAAGGCGATTTTTTATCTTATTGCACTTGTCCCATATATCTGCTCCTGTAAGCGAGCCCTTAGAGAACTGAAGGATCGTCAGTCTGAAATCAAACTGGCCCATTCCTTCTGTCACCTGACATCATCTGCACATTAACTGTCAGACAAATCTGGTAATATCAGCAGGTTTGGCAAACATTAATACATAATGTGTATGTGCCTTAAATGTACAAAAAAATAATGCAGCTTGCCCCAAGCACTATTGCACCAGCTTACCCTAAGCACTATTACAACAGTGTATATTATTGTATATTATTTTTGACATATCCCTCTTGTCAAGCTCCTTAGATACCAAAGTAGCAGGGCTCTCGAGAGCAGGTTTGATCCCAATCAGCTCTCAATTACTGTCATGCTCCCATTGATGACACGAGCGCAGCTTCTGCATGGCATTGAGCCATTAAATAGGGGAATTTACAAGTATATATGTGGATTGATGAGGGTGGTAAATTATTAGTACAGATTTTTTTGAAACACCTTTCCTTTTCATAACTGATGGAGTTATGATCTTAGAGAATTTGTAGCTGAATCATTATTGGAATGTACTGATGCATTCTGACTAAAGGGTCTGTCAAACTAGATCTGTCATTTCGAAATATGATTGACAACTTTTTAATGGTCACATCCATTCTGGGTAGGATAGTCCAATTACTATGTTTTTGTGAAGTACATATGCTGTGGATTATGTTGTCTTCATCCCTAGGCTATTAGTGTCTTCACAGTACTTGTCTGCACTTGCCATTAAAAAAAACATTCTTTAGGCCATGTAAAAAGCTTTAGGTCATAGTGTTACTGTATTGCAAATTGCTGGATAGGACTGGCAATTAATATATGAATACAATCCATCCTGAGATCAAAGGGCAAAGATGTTACAGTTTGTGGGTGGGGGTGGGGGTTATTATCAGTATAGGAGATATGAAATAACTGAAACACCTCATAAGAGGATCTGCTTGAATAATCAAACAATCTAAACATTTTATGTATGGCCAGCTCCAGACTGGCTCCAGAATGATGTTCTGCCCAAAGATTGTAAACTTGAAGATGAAAGTGGATATTACATTGCACAGCCAAGAATCCAACATACCATAGGAGACCAGATGCGGTATGGATGCGGTTTTATTTGTCAACTTCTTTCAAGGTGATCTGACCTCTTCATCAGAGGACAAATTACAATGATTCACTGTGTTTCGTCCTGATGAAGAGGTTTCAACACCTCGAAACAAGTTGACAAATAAAACCGCATCCATACCGCATCTGGTCTCCTATTGTATGTTGGATTTTCGGCAATGCAGTTTGACATCCACGTTCATCTCCTAAGTTTACTTGACTACCTGTTTGGTGGATCTGCAGCAGCCATCTCTACTTACAAGCTAACAAAAGGGATGTGACTTCCACAACGCCCCCGGTGAGCAAATCCCATTTTACTCTTTCTTTTGTTATCTGGATAAAACCCTATTGCACTTATTTTCATTCCAGTTTTTATTTACACACATTCTGTCCTAAGATGATTTTGGTGTTAACTCTCTAATGTGCCTAAACTTTGCTACAAATAGCTTCTTCAAAGAAGAAGAGGACTTGAATGCAAAACTACCTTTTAGCAAACATGACTATGGATAAATATCCAAACCAGACACTCCATTTGCATACATGTGTTTCACTGTGTTTGCCCCTCATCAGTGCAAAGCAGGAGGTCTGGGTGGAAAGCCTATGACAGAAGGTTTAAGGAGTCATATCCTTGCAGAGAATGCTAAGTTGACATAAAACGATTTATAATTTATAGACCATTAAATGCTCCTCTGGGAATTTAAATATGTCCATAGCCTCTTCAGGAAGAGGAATGGTCCTCTCATGCCACCTATTGGACTGAGCAATCATAAAATTCAACATCAACATTTTAATGAGTGTCTGTAACAAGCTAGTCTGTAGAGTCAGTCCTGTAACACCAGTTGCAATGTAAGAAACTGCAATAGCCATGACTCCTCTGAGCGCTGATTATCTGCCTTATGATTTGAAGTGAAGATCATGGCGATAAGCTACTGTGGCGGTGAAACCTACTTACTCCTACACAGTAGTAGATGAATTGTGCAACACTCCATAGATGTAAGCTGAAAGCAGGGCAGTGTAAGTGTAAGGACAAACCTACAGCACAAGTGTCATATTGTAGTCAGGACTGACAGTGCCGGTCTGCTAGAGTTCCCCTGCGCCAAAACTCACCTGCACAGGTACAGGAGAAAGTAACACGGGACTGGACATGACCACTACTACTGCTCACAAAGAGATGTAACACCTGGAGACTGTATGAAACGCTTTTATTTACAAAATGCATGCCAATGACATATATCATTTATCTTTGCCTTACTGATTAACATATACATTTAATAGTGGGAAATGACTAAGGGTACCGTCACACAGTGGCATTTTGATCGCTACGACGGCACGATTTGTGACGTTCCAGCGATATATCCATGACGTTCCAGCGATCTCGCTGTGTCTGACACGCTCCTGCGATCAGGGACCCCGCTGAGAATCGTACGTCGTAGCAGATCGTTTGAAACTTTCTTTCGTCGTCTAGTGTCCCGCTGTGGCGGCATGATCGCATGGTGTAACAAAGGTGTGCACGATATTGTATACGATGTGCGCATAGTAACCAACGGCTTCTACATCGCACATACGTCATGAAATTATCGCTCCAGCGTCGTACATTGCAAAGTGTGACAGCAGTCTATGACGCTGGAGCGATATTGTTACGATGCTGGAGCGTCACGGATCGTGCCGTCGTAGCGATCAAAATGCCACTGTGTGACGGTACCCTAAGGGTGCTTGGTCACCAGAAACGCATTGATATCGCATTTTACCCTCTGGTATTGCTGATGTTTTTATCCTCCACCGAGCACATTTCCATGTGAATAAAGAAAAGGTTTTTTCACTATCTCGTTGAGCTGGATTCTTCATTTTTTTTATTCCTCCACTCCCTGACACAGCGGATCCGTGCTCCGAGCTTCCAATTATGTCGATAATAGTGAGCTGGACTTTGTTTGATTTAGTAATTGAAAATCCCTAGCCAGGTTACAGGGCGAATAATTAGTTTGTAATTAAGTCAGATATCGGACACAAAGTAATCCATCTTTAATTCAATGAAAAGATCAAGCATGTATTCCCACTCATAACGTGTCGATATCGCATTTTATTCTTTGTTATTGCTGATGTTTTTATCCTCTACCAAGCACATTTTCCAAGTGAATAAAGCAAAGTTTTTTTTCACTACCTCGTTGAGCTGGATTCTTCATTATTTTCAATTATTCCAAACGTTTTTCCAAATTGGCTTGCAGCAAAAAAATCCCTGTAGCCCATGCTATACTAAACTTTTATTACCGTATAATATTCATATTAAAATCATTGTATCAATTAGTGGAAATATTCTATTAAAAAGGGGGAATAAAATCCCAATATTTGAAAAATAGCTCAAATAAAGTCTGTATCTATTGTATGTTGGCGACCTGATATATTAGCAATATTATATGCTAACCCTTGTCCGTAGTACACAGGCTACACTACTACAATACTAGTATCAATCAGTATTTGCTCCTCTATGTGGCTGTAGTCCGTTTCAAGGACAATTACTGCGTCAGAAGGAATATCAAGCATTGCTAGAAAATTCATCTAGTCAATAGCTAAGAGCTGGATTTTAGAACAATGTCTGATGTGCCTTGATACATGCAATGAATATTCTTTATTCTTTGCCTGTGGACTGCAGCTACATATAGGAGATAATTGATACCCCAATATTAATATGAATATGATAATAAAAATGATGTTTTAGTGTAGCCAGATATGGAGGGAATTTGTTAATAAAGATACTGTATCTGCCGTCTTCCAATTACTTAGTGTAGTATTACTACACCATGAAAAGACATGATGATGATGACGCAAGAATACAGAGTTAGGAAGTTCATACCAAAAAAAGCAAACGGAAGTGAAGAGCTGCCGTGCTGACCTCAGTCTGCCATAAATCATTTTGGCATCTTCTTCAGTGCTAACATATACAGTGCCATAATCATCTTGTGGCTATAGAAGACAAAAGTACGGAGAAAAGAAAAATCCATTTTATTTTTATGAAAAGCAGTTTAAGCAGTTGAACACAATAATGTTAAAGAGTCAGAAATGAAAACTTTCTATCCTTACAGTAGAAACTATGTGACGTTGTGACAAGTATATAAACTTTACAGCATCCCACATCTGAATAATTTACCAGAATTGTCTGTCCCTCCACTAAGATATAACATGAATGACCGACTGAAGCTACAGATACGTTCTACAATTACACAGTATTACACAGCGATTAGTTTTATTTTTGGCTCAATTTTTTATTTCAATAACGCCAATATACCGTTGTTTGCACAATCATAGGAAGCATTTTATGTCGGAAAAACGTGACAAAGATCCCAGACAGGACATTGACGTAAAATTTAGAATCTAGGGAATTTTTATGTTTTTAATATCCGGCAGCAAAGCTCTGGAGTTCCTCTAGTGGTAACGTACGATTTTCTGGAAAATGACTGCAGTGGGGTAGAGTTACTTCTTGCATGTGAAGCTTTTCGTCTCTCTTCTGATGATTTCTCTTTAGGTATGTGGTGACATAGTTACTGAGGTCAAAGAAGACAAAGATCCATTGAGTTCATTTCTGTTTCTTCTTGGATAAAGTCATAAATTTGCACGTTCAGTCTCAGGAAAACCTGTCTAGTTGCCTTTATACATACATGTAAAGATAAACCCAAGCAATGTATGCACAAGACTTTGACTAGGAGACCTAGTTTACAGAAAAATTACAATACAGACTTTTTTCAGATTTTTTTTTTTTATATGGATACTGAAACATAGAATAAAACTAATACAGGGGCAAAGCACATGGACAATTTTCTGCTTTCTTATTTTTTTATGTTTTTAAAAGACTCAGCTGCACAGTTCTACGTGGCTGCACGCAATTACCCAACCTATAAAGCTTAAAGCGCCACATCTTCTTATGATAAAACCAGCAAGTATGTACATATCATATCCTGGTGCTATGACAATCCAGATCAATATCACGCATGAAATACCACAATCCTTAGGGAAAGTTTAACAATAGTGGGTGGAACAATAATGTGATATAATTGCCTTGTAATTTCACTGCTTACATCATTTTTGAGCTCATTGGAACACATGAATCAAGGTAAACCTATATAAAATGACACCTCATGTTACACTTAGTCATTAAGGAAACCTATATAACACAGTTGTTGCTAAGGTATTTTCTCGTAACCTTGGTAGCAAGAAGCTTGATATAATACATTGGACAACATTCTAATTTTCCATACCTTATACCTCAATCCACAATATTTAGAAAATAATTGCAGCACGGAATCCCATTACACAGCAGAATCCATGGTAATGCCACTCAGAGAATATATTGAGGCAAATGCATTCATGCAATTGTGCCAATTTTCTAACTCAATAAATATGGCATTCAGGGGAAATGCCATTCTTTTCGCGACTTTGGAATGTGTGGCTATAAGGCCCCTGCATTAATAAATCAGCGTACCCCTTCTGCACCGACCCTTTATCTAGTCAATAAAGACATCATACTGTGTGATGTTGGATGTAAAGGCCATGGCAGTCTCATTTATTGAATGAACATCATATAAGAAATGTTAAGCAATATTAATTACCTATCAATATGAGAAATAGAATGGAAGGGGGGATTGAGGGTTCAACCATTTTAATTAACAGCAACAAAAACAGACCCTCTGCACTGCCCCCAGCTGCACCGCATTGGATCGGGGCACCCTGAATGTTGCCCATTCTAAAATGTCCTACTGAAGTAGTGAAAAATACTTGGCACTCGTAGTAAGTCAGAGAATATTTAGAGTATATTTATTAAAGTGCAGGCAATGCAAAAAGAGATGATGTTTTGGTCAAGTGACCTTCATCAGTATCCATAGATTAGCAAAAATAGATATATGCACATACATTAGTACAAAATCCACAAATCAATTGAAAAAAGAAAAAACAAAGTATATACATATTCAGGTCAAATAAGCATGGAAAACAATCCATAATAGATATGAAAGTATAAACAATGCGTTTATTTCACTATTTCACAAGGGATAGGATCCTACTTGTGCAACGTGTATAGGACTGCCGTGGTATCACTTTGTGACAAAATGTCCTCCTGAGACACAGCCCAGTGGGGACCCACTTACAATTCTATAAGAACCTTGTAACACATGGAAGTCATTCATTCTGCACTGGGCTCCCCGCATCCTTCAGTGCTATCAACCTGCCCCAAACTCCCCCTACTTTTCCGCCTACCTCTTTGACAGATTAAACAAATCCCCCTTTTACATCTTTAAAGTAATAAACTAATGGAGTGAGTGGGTGGGATGTTTCGTGTTCAAAGTCCAACTCTGAAGGACAGACGTCCCATCAATGACACCTCCTGTTATACCCCCAAGTGGAACCCTCCTACCTACCAATCAGGTAAGCCCAAAAGTCCCCTCTGCCCCTATAACCCTCCCCAAAAATTCCCACTCAAACCAATGCTTCTCCCAATTGACTCCTTAGTCCCCAAAATTCAGGCCTACCAGTGGGGCATACAAGTCAGAAAATTATTTGACTTCAGAATGTGTGACTATTAGTCCCCTGCATAATTAAATCTGCAAACCCATTCTTCCCCTTAGATTTTTTTTGTTGAAATTTTTTTTCTGCCGCTGTCTACACTAAAATTTGCAATATCAAACTCATTATTGAATTTTCTGCATTTGTTAGGCTACGTTCACATTAGCGTCATGCGACGCAGCGTCGCCAACGCAACGCACGACGCATCGGAAACGCACGCAAAAACGCACCATTTTTGACACATGCGTCGAACGGATGCGTCGTAAAACGCTGCATTTTTTGTGCATTTTTGTTGCGTTTTTCCGAAAAACGCAGCGTTTTCCAACGCATGCGTTGTCAAACAATGATGTCATTTTTCAACACAATTTAGTGTCTAGACACTAGATAATACCACCAATGAATAGAAGAGGGTGGGTCTAGTGTCTAGACACTAGATAATGCCACCAATGGATAGATGAGGGTGGGTATAATGGAATTGTGGTATATATACCCCGGCATAGATAAATTCCTACCATACAGCTTCAAGATGGAGCGTCCCATGGAGAGTATCTACCTCAATATGGAGCTGGATTTTGCCATTGCTATTGCTTACACTATTGCCTGTCATAAACAGAGGAAAAGAGAAAAACTACGGAGAAGTTTGGCTACACCCTATAGTGGAAGTCCGAGAGAGTCGTGGAGCCTACCATTGTTTGTTTGGCGAGTTAAATGACAACCGGGAGAAATACTATGAGTACACCAGGATGTCTCAAAACAGCTTCCGATATCTGCTGCGTCTGGTGGAAGGAGCCATTTCCAGGCAGGACACGCAGCTCCGTAAATCAATTTCCCCCGAGGAATGTCTGCTGGTGACTCTACGGTACGTAATGCAATGTGAAGGATTTATATGTTCTTGCCATTTTTTAAAGTAACGTGTTTTGGTTTTGTGGGGTGGGGGATTGGAATTAAAAATGAAAATTTATTTCATAACAATGTAATTAATTAAATTTATTTATTTTTCTTCTTGTCAGTTTCCTGGCTACCGGAGAGACCTTGAGATCACTGCATTTCCAGTTTCGGATTGGAGTCTCCACACTTTCTGGTATTATTGCCGACACATGCCGCGCATTGTGGGACAACCTCCGGGAGGAATTTTTACCCATCCCTACAACTGAATTATGGCAGGCCAACGCCCAAAAATTTGAACAACTGTGTTCTTTCCCTAACTGTATTGGAGCAGTGGATGGGAAGCACATTAGGATTACAAAGCCTGCAAGAAGTGGATCTCTGTTTTTTAATTATAAAAAATACTTTTCCACCGTGCTCATGGCAATTGCAGGTGCAGACTGCAGGTTTCTCGCCGTGGACATTGGAGCGTTTGGCCGTGCAAATGATTCACGGACATTTAAGGAGTCTGACATGGGCCGAAGATTATACGAGAACAATTTTAATTTCCCCCAGCCACGACCTCTTCCCAACACCGAAGGCCCGGCCATGCCATTTGTTGTGGTTGGGGATGAGGCTTTTCAAATGAGTGGCAACCTACTGAAACCGTACTCCAGTCGAGGGTTGGACCGCACAAAAAGTATTTTTAATTATAGACTGTCCAGGGCCAGAAGAACTGTGGAGTGCGCCTTTGGAATCCTTGTCTCCAAATGGCGTATCTTAGGATCCGCTATAAATTTGAAAATTGAGACAGTGGATGAGGTGGTGAAGGCTTGTGTGGTTCTCCACAATTATATTATTGATAAAGAGAGAGTCAACGTGGAACTCGATGAACCCATACCAAATCCATTGCCTGATTATCAAGATCATCCTCTGAGGACAACTTTGGACATTGCTCATATGAGGGACCGATTTGCTGCATACTTTGTTTCAGATGTTGGGCGTGTTTCATGGCAAGATCAAATGGTTTAATTCATCTTGGTATTATGATACAATAAAAACACTGTCATGTAAACACTGTTGAGTCCATGACATTTTACCAGCCTATGTAATGTTATTTAAATGTTGTTAATGTCCCCTGAATTTCTAATGCGTTGTGTTTTGAAATAAAGTTCTTGTGCCTTTCCGTTTTAACAAAACAAATCTCCCATATGTTTTTCCAACGTAAACAAAATTTAAAATCCAATGTTCTAGAAACTAATGTGTGTCCCACAAAATTTATGTGAGCACCAGTACCCAAATTGACTGTGACAAAACAAAAAAATTGTTCAGCCGTGTGTTCCATAGTTTTGAAATATAACATGATCGGCTCCCACCTTCTCGACCATTTTTAATCTTGCAGACTATTTGCATATGGAACCTGGCTTGACAAGGAGCGAGATGATCATGTTTGCAAAACTCTACAGAGTTAACACTATTGGACTCAGGATGCTAGAATACGTCCAGAGTCAAATAGTGGCGACACTGTGAACATTGCTACCACCTCACCTGACCAATATTCTTAAGGTACCGTAATAAAACGATTAGCCAACGATCCCGACCAGTGATACGACCGGACCGTGAGCGTTGTTGGTCGTCGCGTGGTTGCTGGAGAGCTGTCACACAGACAGCTCTCCAGCGACCAAAAAATAGCAAGTCCCCGTGTAATCTGGGTAAACATTGTGTTATGAAGCGCATGGCTGCACTCACGATGTTTTCCCTGTTTACCATTGTAAATGTAAAAAAAAAAAAAAAATACCCTTACATTCCGGTGTGTGACACGTCCATCGCTGTCAGCTTTCCGTACTGTGCCAGCCCTAAAGCACAGCACAGCGTTTATTATTAAGTCAACGGTGTGCTCTGCTTTACGGCCGGGAATGACAGTGTCAGTCACTGCGGGAAGATGACGGCGAGGGACGTGGTTGACACCGTAATAAGTATGTATTTTTTTGGGGTATTTTTCACTTTTTTGATTGTTGAAAACACTGCGCTAGTAATCCAATATTCCCTTGTTTACAGCAAAGACATCGCTGGATCGGTGTCAAACACGCCGATCCAACAATGACAGCGTGTGATCAGTTACCAAAAAAAGTTCCTGATTATTCGCTGAGACCTACAATCTCCCAGCAGGGGCCTGATCGTTGGACGATTTCAGAAAAGATAACGTTGCTAAGTGACAAAAACCAACTATATCGTTAATGAAATCGTTGTGTGATGGTACCTTTTAAAATTGATATATTGAGCAATGCTCTTTGTGTTTGTAACATCTCATAGTACAATGAGCGACAGCCCTAAAAAAAATGTTAAAAAATATTGATAAAATAGTGTCAGACATTGCACATCAGGTGTTACAAACACAAGATTTGTTTATACGGCGCACGGTGTGATTTGGTGCAAACTTTATTTTAGACAAAGAAAAACTCAGTATTTTTGAACAAATTAACAAATTTATTTGGGACACAAAAAAAAAATGGGTAAATGTTATGGGGTATCAATGTCAGCAATTAAGGGGGATTTATATCCTCCACTTTGGGTGTGTGTTGAGGAGACCGAGGAGGAGGACGAGGGGGAGGAACCAGCATACTCTAATACACTAGACGGGATGCCGACGTCAATCCAGCCAGTAGACGGTGGCGATACTGCCAACGCAGTAGGTGAGGGAGGAGAAGGGACGACCAGTGTCTTAGGCTGGCTACTCCTGCTCCAGGTAGACCCAGGCTGAGTACTGGGTGTGCTCCGTGTAGACCCAGGCTGGGTACTGGGTGTGCTCCGGGTAGACCCAGGCTGGGTACTGGGTGTGCTCCGGGTAGACCCAGGCTGGGTACTTTGTGTGCTTGTTTTTGGAGCAGCCATAGCCGAGGTTGTAGTGCTGGTCTTCTTCTTTTTTTTCTCCTCTCTCCCTCTGGGTGTGGGTCGGCTTCCCGTCTTCGTGCCCTTGAAGGCCTGGCAGGAGCAGAAGTTTGGGCCTCTGTTCTGTGGTGGCGGTGGCGGCGGCGGTGGCCCTCGGCACGTGGAGTTCTGTGTTGGTGCTGTGCAGCAGGAGTCGGAGCCATGGTAGCCAGCGATGGTACTGCGGGCATTGTAGTCGCTGACTGCATGACCCGAGCCTGCTGCAGAGCAGTGACGTATGCGTTGTTGCAGGCCTGCATCACCGAAATCTGGAGTTCCGGCGTAAGATGTTCCACCATGCCCTTCTCAATGGCACTAAAAAAATGTTTGGCCGGCCTCGAGAGCTCCGATTCCATTGTTTCAAGACGCCGGTCGATATTGGCCAGAGCTGTGTCCATTCTATCGCCCAGCGCCTTGAAACAATTCTGGAAGTCCGTGCTCAAATGTAAAAATTCGGGCAGGACCGCCCTGTCCGAGGCCCGCTGACGCTGTCGGGAAGACCCGAAGGAAGGAGCGACAGAGGCCTCGGCCAGGGGAACATCTGATGGACCAGCTGCCGGTTCGCCAGATTGTGGTGGTGCAGACCTGCTCTCGCTGTGGGATGGCTGTGACGGGTCAGATGGCGATTCACGAAGGACCGCTCCAGAGGGTCGGACAGGCTCGCGGGTGCTGCTGTGTGTTCTGTGAAAACATAAGGAAACCATTAGTATACAAAATATAACATTTCACATTCGTCACCACCTGTGTAAAACTAAACATTGCATCACACACTATTACTGTTAAGGGTTTGTTCAGTCAGTCGTAACGGTTTGCTGATTGAACCGGCCAGCTGCCTGACATGGCTGATGCGACCAATCAGCGTGGGTGACAGGCCTGATTAAAATGCCCGCTCCTTACTCCCCGCAGTGAAGGCCCGTCGCCCGCATACGCCCCTGTCATTAATTAACTTTACCGGCGGTATCCATTGCCACCGTTAATGTTAACCAATTTTTTATATTGACACTGCATATGCCGCATCAATATTAAAAATAGAATACATTTATTTATTTCAAAATAGTCACCCATGTTTGCCGTTTGTAACGCCCGACAATTACGCTTATCGTCGGAACTGCCATGACGTCACGGTCATGTGACCGAGACGTCATCACAGGTCCTGCGAGCTGAGCAACCATGGGAACATAACCTGCCTTGGAGTAGAAGGTATGCCGTGTCTATTATATTTTTCCTTTTTTTTAAAAAATCTGGGATACACCTGGATGGGCAATATACTACTACACTATGAAATATTGCCCGGGCATGGCCAATCTACTATCTTTCTGTGTTCTGTATACTTCGTACTTCAGGAAAAAAAAAAGGAAGTCCAGCTCACCATAGTAGTAATCCCAGAAGGCTCGGAGCACGGAGACGCTGTGTCAAGCGTGAGAAGACCAGAAATGAAGAAAAAATTCCAGCTCTACGAGGCGTGAAAAGTAAAAACTAAATACTAAAATACTGATTTAGTAAAAACTAAATCACATAAAAACACTATCTATGCGTTTCAGGTGACAGGGCACACTTAATCAGACATCATGATTAAGGGTGCCCTGTCACCTGAAACGCGTAGATAGTGTTTTTATTGTATTGTGCTGATGTTTCATCCTCTGCTTCTGATTGAAGTGAATAAACATCAGCACAATACAATAAAAACACTATCTACGCGTTTCAGGTGACAGGGCACCCTTAATCATGATGTCTGATTAAGTGTGCCCTGTCACCTGAAACGCGTAGATAGTGTTTTTATTGTATTGTGCTGATGTTTCATCCTCTGCTTCTGATTGAAGTGAATAAAGTATTTAGTTTTTACTTTTCACGCCTCGGTGAGCTTGAATTTTTTTCTTCATTTCTATACTTCGTACTTGCCAAAATAAATGGCTGGGCAATAAACTACGTGGATGGAATATAGTACGTGATTATGCATGTTTTCCAAACTAGGTGTGTGAATAGGTACTATACTTACTCTCGGCTTTCAAGGACCGGTCGCAGGAACTGCAAAATACGATTATATTTATAGATTGAGGTCCTTGAAGCTGCAGCACCACTACAAATCTGTCCCTCCTTTTTCAGGCCCCTCTTGAAACGGTCCTTCATGGAGCGCCATCTGGTCTTCAATTGTTTAACTGTGTATAAAGTAAAAAAAAAAATTAGTTTGAGAGAAAATATTGAAATTGATAACGCAACCGTGTGCAATCCCAATAGAAGACATCACAGACGGTTGTGTATCCTGGCATGATGGGTCAGAGCAGCATTTCGGAAATACTTACGAAACTTATCTTTGCCCGCGGGGGAAGCGCTGTCGAAGCCATCCCACAGCGATTTTGCCACCTCAATCCACAAACGGCGCAACACGCCCTGGTCCGCGTGCCGGGGGTCACGGCTGTCCCACAACGGGCCTCGTTCCTGTATGGATGCCACCATGAGGTCTATGTCCAGTGGGTCATCATGGGCCCGTTGTGAAACCTAGAATAATTGGAAAATATTAATGTTTGCAAGATAAAAATTGTTCTCCCTACCTCCTCCACCACCACCTACCACCTCCACCACCCCCCCCCCCCTCCCACCACCCCCCATACCCCCCAAAAAAAAAAGTTAAAGAAAGAAAAGGAATAGGTTTGACAAAAAAATTTACTCGCCGTCCTGCCACCACAGCTTGGTCCCGTGGTCTCTGCTCCTGAGGGCTATGTTCCTCCTGGCTCTCCTCCTCACTTGAAGAAGCCTGTAAAATAGTTTAAAAAAAGTTGAGTGACCCATCTACAAATGACACCGAATAGTAAGCAACAGTAGATCATGTACTCACCGGACTCCTCAGCGGTGGGGTGGGGCTTGACTCGCTGGCCATTACTAATGCAATTCTGAAATAAAAAACAAAATAAAATTTATCCTATGCACAATACTGCGGAACATAGTAAAATATAAAAAAAAATATATTTACATTTCAACCACAAAGAACATTGCACTAATGCCAACTGAACTAACGCTGAGCAAACAACACTGCCACATTGAAACAAAAAACAATGGCAGAGACAACACAATGCCAGAGTAAACAAAAGCCTAAAGATAACAAAACAAATACACAACAGACCCTATGTCATAATCCAAAAAGACAGTTTTGTTTAAAAAAATGTTTACTACCGTATATACTCGAGTATAAGCCGACCCGAGTATAAGCCGACCCCCCTAATTTTGCCACAAAAAACTGGGAAAACTTATTGACTCGAGTATAAGCCTAGGGTGGAAATGCAGCATTTACCGGTGAATTTCAAAAATAAAAATAGATCATTATTTCCCCATAGCTGTGCCATATAGTGCTCTGCACCGTTCATATTTCCCCATAGGTGTGAACCATATAGTGCTCTGCACCGTTCATTGTGCCCCCTAGCTGTGCCATATACGGTGCTCTGCACCGTTCATTGTGCCCCATAGATGTGCCATATACGGTGCTCTGCACCGTTCACTGTGCCCCATAGCTGTGCCATATACGGTGCTCTGCACCGTTCACTGTGCCCCATAGCTGTGCTGTGCCATATACGGTGCTCTGCACCGTTCACTGTGCCCCATACATAGCTGTGCTGTGCCATATACGGTGCTCTGCACCGTTCACTGTGCCCCATAGCTGTGCTGTGCCATATACGGTGCTCTGCACCGTTCACTGTGCCCCATAGCTGTGCTGTGCCATATACGGTGCTCTGCACCGTTCACTGTGCCCCATAGCTGTGCTGTGCCATATACGGTGCTCTGCACCGTTCACTGTGCCCCATAGCTGTGCTGTGCCATATACGGTGCTCTGCACCGTTCACTGTGCCCCATAGCTGTGCTGTGCCATATACGGTGCTCTGCACCGTTCACTGTGCCCCATAGCTGTGCTGTGCCATATACGGTGCTCTGCACCGTTCACTGTACCCCATAGATGTTCCACATAAATTTGTGCCACCGCTGCCGCAATAAAGAAAAAAAAACACATACTCACCTCCCTTGATTGCAGCTCCCGGCGTCTCGTTCCGGCGCCTCCATCTTCCCGGCGTCTCTGCTCTGACTGATCAGGCAGAGGGCGCCGCGCACACTGTATGCGTCATCGCGCCCTCTGCCTGAACAGTCAGAGCGCAGACTTCGGGAAGATGGAGGCGCCGGCCGGGAAGATGGAGCGACGCTCGGCGGCTGGAACATGGACAGGTGAATATAACATACTCACCTAGTCCTGGCGATCCTCGCGCTGTCCCCTCCTGTCTTCGGTGCCGCAGCTTCTTTCTCTATCAGCGGTCACCGGCACCGCTGATTAGAGAAATGAATAAGCGGCTCCGCCCCTATGGGAGGTGGAGCCGCTTATTCATTTCTGTAATGAGCGGTCCCACGTGACCGCTGAAGAGAGGAAGAAACTGCAGCGCCGAAGCCCGTGGGACGGCAGGGACAGCGCGAGGATCGCTGGGACTAGGTAAGTATGCCTCAGCGCCCTCACCCCCTCACCCGCCGACCCTGCCGCTACCGTGACTCGAGTATAAGCCGAGGGGGGCACTTTCAGCCCAAAAATTTGGGCTGAAAATCTCGGCTTATACTCGAGTATATACGGTACATTGATTGCAAAAAGTCAAAAGAAAAGCAAAACCATACCGCCATACGTGACAATTAAAAAAAAATTAACAAAAAAAAAAAAACACTAAATATAAAGACCTTAAATACCAAACTGATTAAAAAAGCAAAAAACACAATAGATTTTTGAAAGAAAAAAATTAACAACCCCCAAAAATTAAGGACAGAAACGGCAATCCTGGATACACCACCATACTTTACAATAAAACCGACAGGGCCGGTGACAATAAAAGGCCATACAACGCCATACATCACAACCAGAAACATACAACAATGTCTTTACACAACCACAGTGCAGAACATAATACACAACTTGCAATAAAAATTATTACATTTAATAAAAGGGCGCAGAATCATTCTATACTACCATAATCTACAATAAAACCGACAGGGCAGGAGACAATTAAACGCCATCATATAACGCAAGAAAAATACATCACAACTGAATACAAAAAACACCCCCAAACCAATAAATGGAAAAGAAAAATCTATCCTGGAAAGAACAATAATCAAGGCCGGAGACAATGAAACGCCATCCTTTACAACGCCATACATCACAACCAGACTAAAAATACAACAATGTCTTTAAACAACCACAGTGCAGAATATAAATACACAACTTGCAAAAACAATTTAAAAATAAAACATGTAGAAAATGCACAGAATCATTCTATACTTACATCTCTGGACAGCAGATGAAGATGTCTGGTCTGGTGTGTTGCCTATAGATGCTGCAGCAGAAGTGACAAACAATCCAAACATTTTCTTTATATATGGGGGATGTTTTTATCACTGTCTTCACTGTCAGACACTGTCTAGACACTTTTTTGTTTAATTTTCTTTAACGACGCATGCGTCGCACAACGCACGCACGACGCATGCACATCTCGTGCGCTGTCAATTGGTTTCAATGGGAGATTGTAACGCAATGACGATGCACGAGCGACGCAGGTGCGACGCATGCGTTTTATAGACGCTACAAAAATGCAACATGTAGCGTCTCCGACGCCACCCAGGTGCGGTGAAACGACGCATGCGTCGTGCGTTTTAACAAAAACGCATGACAACGCAACGCATGTGTCCCCAATGATAAAGATAGGGGCGCATGACGCTAATGACGCTAATGTGAACGTAGCCTTAGATGCTTCAATTATATATTTTTGGTGCAGATTTGAAGCATTTTAGTACCTATACTCTGGGATACTGCACATAAAAATGCAATTGCGGTTTCTATTTCATTTTTTTCCATCTCTCAGTAGGGAATAAATGTAGACAAAAAATGAGAAGTTCAACAGCGTATTTAAACTGGCATGTCTTTTCATGAAATCACATGTAATTTGTTTGAATTGTTGAACTCAGAAGATTTTCTGTCCAAAAAAAACAAAGCAGAAAAAATGCAATATTTACACTAAGGCTACTTTCACACATCAGTTTTTTGCTGTCAGGCTCAATCCGGCGAATTTTAAAAATCTGTCACAAATTGTGAAAAGCTGATGCGACGGATCCGTTTGTTAGCCGGATCCGACAAGCTGATCTGGGTAATTGGATCCTGGGGAGGAGAGAGAGAAAGAGACAGAGAGAGGGGGAGAGAGAGAAGGAGAGAGAGACCAGAATGGAAATAATGGAACACGCATGCTTAGTTTAAAAAAAACGAAATCCATCGCTGGATTCTGTCATTGGAAAGATCGGGTCCCATAGGTTTCCATTCTAGCAAACACCGGATGGTGCAGGATCCGTCGCTGTCCGTTTTTTCGAAGGACACAAAAATCATTACTATGGAATATGGCCGTAGAAGTTCTGAGGATGGAGTTGGGCCTTATACAATAGTCGAATTCATGAAAACTAACAAAGTTGTTGTAGACCACTGTGGATGTCCTGACATACACTCTGGACTGTTGAATAAATTGGGCCTGCAGGAGGAAGCCGCTCCAGCGAGGAGTGGATCTGAAAATGCCAACTGGCTATATAATACTCTCTCATGACTACTTACAGCGTGGAGAGAAGAGAAACACCCTGCAAGTGGCTCTGTACAACTCCCTGATGACTATTTATAGTGTTGCATGGAAAGAAACATCTAGACCAAAAGTGCCTGCTCTGCTACCTTTTGTTGGTCCACTTTTGTGTGGCTGGGCCTCTTGAGACCATGAAATAGACTATGACACAATGTGAATATATGCTGTGGCCTTTACCAATGAACACTGCCCCAGCCTGTGACTGTGAGGAAAACAATCAATCAAGAGTTCTGCTGTGGGTTACTGCATATCAATAAGTCCTGCTGTGACCTGCATCTGTGAGTAACATTTTGGGCTGTTCCTGACAAGAAAGAAAGTGGATTCTTCCGAGTATGATAAACTGTGAGGTGTGTCATGTTAATTGCCCTGAACCCTAGGCTGTAAGGATGTGCCCATTTCCAGCAGCAATTGTTTGCTCCACCTACTATAAAAGTCTGTTTCTGCTGTTTGCCATGACTGTCAACCTCAGTGCTACTACACGCGGTGTGACCATTTTGCTCTGTACCTCAGCATTCAAGTGTGACCACTAAACTCTGTATGAACATTGTTCTGTAACCACCAAGCTCTGTGCCACTACTCAGTGTATAACCACCAAGTTTGTCCCTGAATTAAGAGATTGCAGCAAACATGTTTTGCTAAAACTGAGTTCTGTCTGTGTTAAGAGCCACACAAAAAATTGACCCATTTACTTACCAAATTCTGGGATTTTTAAGTTATTTAACTGTGTATTATTACAAATGTATATTCATTTTTTAATTACGTATGCCATAAAAATATAAAATAGCCTAGGCTTAATTTACAAATCAAGAAATTAAATCTTCAGAATATTCCACACAGGATGTACATAACAATACACGTGCAGTTTGAAATATCATATTTACTGAATATTTTTAAAGAGTTATGTCTGCCAAAAGTTATTTCACATTTTTTGCAATAGAGGGTGCATGAAACCATGCCATACATGCTTATGTACAAAATAGTCATATTTCTATGTAAAAGAGCTGGCTAGAGGGGATGCTTGCCTAGAATTATAAATGCACACAGATCAGGCTTGTATAGGGCGCCAGTCACACAGGTATGTGTAATGTGCATCTTAGATATATATATATCTAAGATGCACATTACACATACCTGTGTGATATATATATATATCTAAGATGCACATTACACATACCTGTGTGACTGGCGCCCTATACAAGCCTGATCTGTGTGCATTTATAATTCTAGGCAAGCATCCCCTCTAGCCAGCTCTTTTACATAGAAATATGACTATTTTGTACATAAGCATGTATGGCATGGTTTCATGCACCCTCTATTGCAAAAAATGTGAAATAACTTTAGGCAGACATAACTCTTTAAAAATATTCAGTAAATATGATATTTCAAATTGCACGTGTATTGTTATGTACATCCTGTGTGGAATATTCTGAAGAAGATTTCAAATCTTGATTTGTAAATTAAGCCTAATAATTGTCTAAGGGTTTTTCCGTCTGTCTGTCTTTCTGTTTGTCTGTCTGTCTTTCTGTCTGTCTGTCTGTCCTGGAAATCCCGCGTCTCTGATTGGTCGAGGCCTGGAGGCCTCGACCAATCAGCAATGGGCACAGCGACGATGATGTCATAAAGGACGTAGAAATCCCACGTTTCTGATTCAGCGACGGGCACAGTATCGACGTAGATGTCATAATGGTTGCCATGGCGACGATGATGTCATAAAGGTTGCCTCGACAAATCAGCGAAGGGCAGGCCTCGACCAATCAGAGACCGGCACAGCATCGACGTAGAAATCCCGCGTCTCTGATTGGTCGAGGCCGCCAGGCCTCGACCAATCAGCAACGGGCACAGCGACGATGATGTCATAAAGGACGTAGACATCCCGCGTCTCTGATTCAGCGACGGGCACAGTATCGACGTAGATGTCATAATGGTTGCCATGGCGACGATGATGTCATAAAGGTTGCCTCGACAAATCAGCGATGGGCACAATCTGCCGCGAATTCTGGAATCATCATTGTCCATATACTACGGGGACATGCATATTCTAGAATACCCGATGCGTTAGAATCGGGCCACAGTCTAGTATATATATATATATATATATATATATATATATATATATATACCGCTCAAAAAAATAAAGGGAACACTTAAACAACAGAATATAACTCTAAGTAAATCAATGTTCTGTGAAATCATACTGTCCACTTAGGAAGCAACACTGTTTGACAATGAATTTCACATGCTGTTGTGCAAATGGAATAGACAACAGATGGAAATTATTGGCAATTATGAAGATACACTCAATAAAGGAGTGGTTCTGCAGGTGTGCACCACAGACCACATCTCAGTACAAATGCTTTCTGGCTAATATTTTGGTCACTTTTGAATGTTGGTTGTGCTTTCATACTCGTGGTAGTATGAGACAGACCCTACAACCCACACAAGTGGCTCAGGTAGTGCAGCTCATCCAGGATGGCACATCAATGCGAGCTGTGGCAAGAACGTTTCCTGTGTCTGTCAGCGTAGTGTCCAGAGGCTGGAGGCGCTACAAGGAGACAGGCCAGTACACCAGGAGATGTGGAGGGGGCCGTAGGAGGGCAATAACCCAGCAGCAGGACCATTACCTCACCCTTTGTGCAAGGAGGAACAGGTGGAGCACTGCCAGAGCCCTGAAAAATGATCTTCAGCAGGCCACAAATGTGCATGTGTCTGCACAAATGGTTAGAAACCAACTCCATGAGGATGGTCTGAGTGTCCGACTTCCACACATTGGGGTTGTGCTCACAGCCCAACACCATGCAGGACATTTGGAATTTGCCACAGAACACCAGGATTGGCAAATTCGCCCCCGGCTCCCTGTGCTCTTCACAGATGAAAGCAGGTTCACACTGAGCACATTTGGCAGACGTGACTTAGTCTGGAGATGCCGTGGAGAGCGATCTGCTGCTTGCTCCTTCATCATGACCGGTTTGGCAGTGGGTCAGTAATGGTGTGGGGTAGCTTTTCCTTGGAGGGCCGCACAGCCCTCCATGTGCTCGCCAGAGGTAGCCTGACTGCCATTAGGTACCGAGATGAGATCCTCAGACCCCTTGCGAGACCATATGCTGGTACTGTTGGCCCTGGGTTCCTCCTAATGCAGGACAATGCCAGACCTCATGTGGCTGGAGTGTGTCAGCAGTTCCTGCAAGATGAAGGGATTGAAGCTATGGATTGGCCCGCCTGTTCCCCAGACCTGAATCCGATTGAACACATCTGGGATATCATGTCTCGCACCATCCACCAACATCATGTTGCACCACAGACTGTCCAGGAGTTGGCGGATGCTTTAGTCCAGGTCTGGGAGGAGATGCCTCAGGAGACCATCTGCCACCTCATTAGGAGCATGCCCAGGCATTGTATGGAGGTCATACTGGCACGTGGAGGCCACACACACTACTGAGCATCATTTCCTTGTCTTTCTTTGTCAAGCCTACACATATTTGGTATATCCACGTTCAGAATATCCCGGTCTATCAATAAAAAAAGCATTAACCCGATTGCTAAACGGCATAGCGACAAAAAAGTCAAAATGTCAGAATTACTTTTTTTGCAATAAAATGCAATAACGGGTGATCAAAAGAAAGTATTTGCACAAAAGTGGTATCATTAAAAATGTCAGATTGGCACGCAAAAAATAAGCCCTCACCCAACCCAAGATCACGAAAAGTGTAAACGCTACGGGAATCGGAAAATTGCACTTTTTTTTTTTTGCAAAGTTTGGAAAAAAATTTTGCCACTTAGATAAAAAAGAACCTAGAAATGTTTTGTGTCTATGAACTTGTAATGACCTGGAGAATCATAGTGGAAGGTCAGTTTTAGCATTTAGTGAACTTAGCAAAAAGGCCAAACAAAAAACAAGTGTGGGATTGCACTTTTCTTGCAATTTCAGCGCACATGGAATTTTTTTCCCATTTTCTAGTACACGACATGGTGAATCCAATTTTGTCATTCAAAAGTACAACTCGTGCCGCAAAAAACGTCCTCACATGGCCATATTGAAGGAAAAATAAAAAAAGTTATGGCTCTGGGAAAGAGGGGAGCAAAAAATGAAAACGCAAAACCTTGGAATAATAATAATTTCCCCTATTGGATATATTTAAAAAAAATGTTCCTGTGCTGAGATAATCTTATAAATGTGCCCCTGCTGTGTACTGTGTAATGGCCATGTCTGACCGTACAGGAACATGTCCTGGTCATATCACATCTCCTGGGCAGGGGAGGAAGCAAAAGAGAGTATGTAGACAGGACAGAAGGGGGGTCACAGCTGATTATTTTTGTAACACAAAACATTTCCCTGCCTGTGTTTAAACAATGTTTTATTTCAGAGACAGAATCATTTACGATCCCTGCTGTAATGTCTGTATACTTTTTTCTTCCATCAGCCTAGGAGCTGTGGTGTGATCAGACCATGTTCCTGTACGGTTGCCATGGCAGCCGGGGGCCTACTGAAGGCCCCTGTGCCTGCATGTCATTGGTCCTATAAAGACCAACCAGTGGCTAGCATTAATAGGAGACTATGATTTTTACTATATACTACAATACTGTGTTATATAGTACAACAATATAAAAAATTCAAAAAATATATAAAAAGCTGAATCATTCCACCATTAAAAGTAAAGAAAAAAACGTATGTGATACAGTATGTATTCCTGTAAAGGTCCTATCTAACAAAATATAAAATTAATTAACCCCATTGGTAAGTGATATCAACAGAAAAAAATCAAAATGTCATAATTGCATTTTTTTAGTCGCCACAACACCAGGAAAAAAGTAATAGAAATCAATCAAAATGTCATATTTATCCAAAAATGGTCTTGAAAAATGGTGGCACAAGACAATTTTTTTTATTTACGAATGTACCAAATTTTTTCACTACGTTAATAAAAACAAAAGACAGTACAAGTAAGCCGTACAAACAAAACCAAATTCAGAATTATAGGTTTATTTTGTAAATTTACTTTATTTGGATTTTTCCATTTTTTAGTACATTGAATAGTAAAATTAATGATGTAATTCAACACGACAACTCCTCTCTCAAAAAAGAAGCCCTCATATCATGTAATCGCCTGAAAAATAAAAAAAAGTTATGTTCTTGGCTGTAGGGGAGAAAAAAGATCGAAAGCACAGATGCAAAAATTCACCACTTCCTTAAGTGGTTAATATAAATTCATGACTCCCCCAGTGTCAGTTCGCTTTGTCTTTTCATAGTTCAATTACATATTCAGGTAGACAATTATTTCTTGAATCCATTTAAATTTTGAGAAATAATGTACTTTACAAAATTACTGCTGTCACAATGATGCAACCATGATGCCATTCCTATGTGTACTGGTGACATGTTTGTTTTATTACCTCATTCATATTTGGCTCATTAAATCATCTTATCACAGACAACTTTTATACTAAGTAAGATTCAAATGATCCAGTTTTATTTTACCACGAGTTCCACTATAGTCATCTTACATTACGCCACTGATGGCCGCGGTGAACACCAGATAACATTTTGAGCAGTCTCCTGTGCCCTTAGGTGAGAAGGGGGTTTGTCACTTCCCGTCTGGACACACTTAAGCAATAGTGCTTTACAGTTGTGTCACACACCTGTTATGGGACTACTCAGGAGGGCATTTTGATAGGTGCCTCAATGGGAGCACCACACTCCTTTGGACTTATAGTTGCTGAGATCCATTGAAACCAGCTAAATGCTTTGGTCTGTATAGTTACTTTTACTTACTGCAGATCTGTTACTGCATTCACTCCTGAAGAACCCCTGATGCTGGACGGGAAACACGTTGAGTGATTTGGTTGAATGATTTGGCTTTACTTTTTGTTTCGCACTGATTGGAGTACCATACTAAGTCTACATTAACTTTAATGCCATATATGAGACCTTGTTTCTTATTAATTGGATTTGCACCAAAGAATCTAGTTTACCTTTGCATATGCATAGTGATGAAGATTTAAAGCAAAGTTATTTGCCATTATCAGTATACATGTCTGCTTGTGTGGGCAATATATATGTGTCTTTGTATTACCCTTAAATAATATTGGTATTACAACTGAGACTGTAATAAGTCTGATTGCATGATATTGGCTATTTGCCTTATGTTGAGACGGTTTGGGCCCCATTAGTGATTACTAGGGCCAGCCTTTTAAGAGCAGGAGCGCCATTTGTGTGATTTCGGGCTCTATCCTCCGAGGATAGGTAGGAGGGTACCCATTAGGGTCATATTGTGATCTTACAGTGTCAGATGTTATATGTATAATATTCCATTAATAGTATTTGTTGTTTAATACTGCTGTTAGTTTTAAGTATTTTCTTTTTAATGCGTGTCTAATAAAAATGTTTCTTTTTGGTATATTTTTCTGTGAATGTTGACCTGAACCCCATATACCATTTATCAGCTCTACTCTAAAAGCAGCTTTGGCCTCACTTTTGTAATTAAATTGGACAACACTTTTAATAGCACAAAGCTGACCATACAGACTCTGTAGTATTTTAATCCCTTTACCCCCAAGGGTGGTTTGCATGTTAATGACCGGGTCAATTTGTAAAATTCTGACCACTGTCCCTATATAAGGTAAGAACTCTGGAACGCTTCCATGGATCCCGGTGATTCTGAGACTGTTTTCTAGTCGTGACATATTGTACTTCTTGATAGTGGTAAAATTTCTTTGATATTACCTGCTTATTTGTGAAAAAAATGGAAATTTGGTGAAAATTTTGAAAATGTCGCATTTTAAAACTTTGAATTTTCATGCCCTTAAATCATAGAGATACAGTATGTCACACAAAATACTTAATAAGTAACATTTCCCACATGTTTACTTTACATGAGCACAATTCTGGAACCCAATTCTTTTTTTGTTAGGGAGTTATAAGTGTTAAAAGTTAAACAGCGCTTTCTCATTATTACAACACCATATTTTTTAGGGACCACATCACATTTGAAGACAATTTGAGGGGGTCTATATGATAGAAGATACCCAAAAGTGACACAATTCTAAAAACTGTACCCCTTAAGGTGCTCAAACCACAATCAAGATGTGTATTAACCCTTCAAGTGCTTCACAGGAATTTTTGGAATGTTTAAAAAACATGAACATTTAACTTTTTTCACAAAAAATTTATATCAGATCCTATTTTTTTTATGTTACCAACGGTAACAGGAGAAATTGGATCCCAAAAGTTATTTTGCAATTTGTTCTGAGTACACTGATACCCCATATGTGGGGGTAAACCACTGTTTGGATTCATGGCAGAGCTCGGAAGGGAAGGAGCGCCGTTTGACTTTTTAACGCAAAATTGGCTGGAAACTACAGTAGTTTGGAAACTAGAACCCCGAATTAACTTATCTAGAGGTGTGGTGAGCTCTGTGAACCCCCAAGTGCTCCACAGAAGTTAACAACATAGTGCTGTAAAAAATCATGTTTTTTTTTTAAAAAATGATCTTTTAGCCCCCAATTTTTTATTTTACCAAGGGTATCAGGAGAAATTGGAACCCGAAAGTTGTGCAATTTCTCTTGATTATGCCGATACCCCATATGTAGGGAAATACTACTTTTGAGGCACAGTGCAAAGCTCAGAAGGCAAGAGGTGCCATATTGGAGTTGAGATTTTGCTGGAATGGTCTGAGGGTGCCATGTCACATTGGCAGAGCCCCTGAAGTGCCAGAACAACAGAAACCCCATATATGTGAACTCAATTTACAAACTAAGTTCATGAATTAATTCATCTAGGGGTGCAGTGATCACATTGACACCATGGGTGTGACACAGAACTTTATATAATTGGGCAGTGAAGACAAAATAACTACTTTTTTACCACCAAAATTTTGTTTTAGCCAAAGATTTTACATTTTCACACAAGAAGTGGGTAAAAATAGCACAAAAATGTGTCCCACAATTTCTACTGAACGTGGCAATACCCCATGTGTGGCTGTACAGTGATACTTAGCCATACAAAGAGACTCAGTAGAAACGGAGCGCTATTTGCCTATTCAAGTGAATGGGTCTGTGCATACATTGCGTATGGAAAGTATTCAGACCCTTTCAAATTTTTCACTCTTTATTTCCTTGCATCCATTTGGTAAATTCAAAAATTTTCATTTTTTCCTCATCTTGACTAAAAAAAAAAGAAATCTAGTAATTAGTGTTGAGTGATACTTTCTGATATTTGAAAGTATCGGTATCGGATGGTATCGGCCGATACCGGCAAAATATTGGATCTCGCCGATACCGAGTTCCGATACCAATACAAGTCAATGGGACACAAATATCGGAAGGTATCCTGGATAGTTCCCAGGGTCTGAGAGGAAACTCTCCTTCAGGCCCAGGGATCCTTATTAATGTAAAAAATAAAGAATAAAAATAAAAAATATGGCTATACTCACCCCTCCGAAGAACCCTGGCTGTCACCGCTGCGTGCGTCCGCCTCCGTCCTTAAGAATGCAGAGAGTGAAGGACCTTCGATGACGATGCAATCACATGAGCGGTCAGGTGACCGCTCACCTGACCGCGACGTCATCGAAGGTCCATCACTCACTACATTCTCAGGAATGGAGGCGGACGCTCGCAGCGGTGACAGCCAGGGTTCGTCGGAGGGGTGAGTATAGCCATATTTTTTATTTTTATTCTTTATTATTTACATTAATATGGATCCCAGGGCCTGAAGGAGAGTTTCCTCTCCTCCAGACCCTGGGAACCATACGCACCGCACACTCCGATACCAATTTCCGATATCACAAACATATCGGATCTCGGTATCGGAATTCTGATACAGCAAATATCGGCCGATACCTGATACTTGCAGTATCGGAATGCTCAACACTAGTAGTAATTTTTGCAAATTTATTAAAAAAGAAAAACTGAAATATCACATGTTCATAAGTATTCAGACCCTTTGATCAGTATTGAGAAGAAGCACCCTTTTGAGCGAGTACAGCCATGAGTCTTCTTGAGAATGATGCAACAAGTTTTTCACACATGGATTTGGGGATCCTCAGTCATTCTTCCTTGCTGATCCTCACCAGTTGCATCAGGTTGGATGGTGAATGATGGTGGACAGCCATTTTCAGGTCTCTCCAGAGATGCTCAATTGGGTTTAGGTCAGGGCTCTGGCTGGGCCAGTCAAGAATGGTCACACAGCAGTTCTGAAGCCACTCCTTTGTTATTTTAGCTGTGTGCTTAGGGTCATTGTCTTGTTGGAAGGTGAAGATTTGTCCAGGTCTGAGGTCAGAGCACTCTGGAAGAGTTTTTCATCCAGGATATCTCTGTACTTGGCCTTATTCATGTTTCCTTCCATGACAACCAGTCATTTTGTTCCTGCAGCTGAAAAACACCCCCCATAGCATGATGCTACCACCACCATGTTTCACTGTTGGGATTGTATTGGACAGGTGATGAGCAGTGCCTGGTTTTCTCCACACATACCGCTTAGGATTATCACCAAAAAGGTCTATCTTTGTCACCTCAGACCAGAGAATCTTATTTCTCATAGTCTGGGAGTCATTCTTGTGTTTTTAGCAAACTCTGACATAAAGGCCTGACTGGTGGAGGGCTGCATGATAGTTGACTTTATGGAACTTTCTCCCATCTCCCTACTGCATCTCTGGAGGTCAGCCACGGTGATCTTGGGGTTGTTCTCTACCTCTCTCACCAAGGCTCTTCTCCAACAATTGCTCAGTTTGGCTGGATGGCCTGGTCTAGGAAGACTTCTGGTGGTCCCAAGCTTCTTCTATTTAAGGATTATGGAGGCCACTGTACTCTTAGGAACCTTGAGTACTTCAGAAATTATTTTGTAACCATGGCCAGATCTGTGCCTTGCCACTATTGGGTCTTTGAGCTCCTTGTTCAGTTCTTTTGACCTCATGATTCTTATTTGGTCTGACATGCAGCGTGAGCTGTGAGGTCATATAGACAGGTGTGTGCCTTTCCAAGTAAAGTCCTGTCAGTTTAAGTAAACACAGCTGGACTCCAATGAAGGAGTAGAACCATCTTAAGGAGGATCACAAGGAAATGGGCAGCATGTGACTTAAATATGAGTGTCTGAGCAAAGGCTGACTAGTGTTGAGCATTCCGATACCGCAAGTATTGGGTATCGGCCGATATTTGCGGTATCGGAATTCCGATACTGAGTTCCGATACTTTCAGTATATCGTATACCGAAATCGGAAGTTCCCATAATTCAAAAAGCCAGAATTCAGCCAATGAGGAATGATTAGAAGTGTGGGCACATCCTGCATGTAACTACTAGCATGGCTGTGATTGGCTGCTGAAATGATGTCATGATGCACTATAAAAGTCGCTGTCCTCATTTTGGGTTCACCCTGCTGTGAATTCAGTTAGGGACAGGACGCTGTGTTCTGCCTGAGGGCCAGTTTAGAGATAGCGATTGGCTTCATTGTGCTTTACCCAGGCTAATTTAGCAACCGCTGTGTGAGAACCTTGTTTTTGCCTTGCAGCGCTGTTCACATGTGTCTGCAAGGTGTCTGTGTGAGAGCAGCTCACTCTGTAGTCAGGTCTGCAGCCACCACTGGTTGTAGTCAGCTCAGGGTGCTTCACTGCCTCATACTGTTCTAATTTTTCAATTAGTGCAGCCTGCTGCACATTTGTTCAAATTTATCCTATTAGTGGCTTCCCATCCGTATACAGCTAGATTGTGGGAAAACACTATAGGATTGCATAGTGGAGCTTTTTTTGGCCTCGCAGCACCGTTCACGGCGGTCTGTGCGGTCTCTGTGTGAGTGCAGCTCATTCTGTAGTCTGTTCTACCGCCACAGCCGGTTGTAGTCAGCTCAGGGTGCATCACTGCCTCATACCGTTCCATTGTCCGTTTCTCAATTAGCACAGCCTGCTGCACATTTGTTCAAATTTATCCTACTAGTGGCTTTCCATCCGTATCCTGCTAGATTGTGGAAAAACAATATATAGGAATAAATAGAGGAGCTTTTTTTGTGTGTGAGTGCAGCTCAATCTTTAGTCTATTCTGCAAAAAAAAAAATACAGTTCTCCAAACACACCACTTTACAGTTGTGTAGGCCACATTAGCTCATATAAAAATCTAGTCCACACTTTTGAAAATTAGTGTTTCTTATACCTGTTAGGAGCTGTTCAGGAATAAGCACACTAAGCCCTTAGTACTTTTCTGCTTATCTTTATCAGTCTACCAAGATGAAGAAGGCAGGGAGTAAGGTACATGGGAGTGGGCTTGGGCATGGAGCAGGGAGAGGACATGGGGATTCTGCGCCTGCTGCGAGCATCAGTGACTCATCATCACACAGTTTCAGCAGGGAACAGTCCTTTATGCGCAGCTTTGTAGGAGATCGCCGTACCCTGCTGCTGCGGGAAGAACAAATTGAAGCCATTGTTGGATGGATGGCAGCTAACGCATCGACTTCAATTAGTGCCACATCCTCTCAGGCACAGAGCACTGGAGAGCACCCATCTGTCTCTTCACCACCTGCCAAATTGCCCAGGCAGTTAGAGAGCCCAGGACAGGAGCCATCTCTACTTCTGTTCTCTGAATCTCTTGGCTGGGAAAGAGAGGGCCAGCCAAGCAGCATTGGGGAAATGGAAGAAGAGGCAGTATGCAGTGATGCCCAACAGCTTTGTCTTTCTGATTCTGAAGAGGCGGGTTGGCCAGTGCCTCCGGTCAGCACACCTAAGTACGCATCTGATGATGAGACTCAGGTGCCACTTTCTGGTGCGTACTGTGCTGCCGAGACTACCCAGGAGAAGCAGTTGGTGGAAGAGGGTAGTCTAGATGATGAGGTCCTTGACCCATCATGGAGTGAGGTACAGGAAGGTGGTGGGAGCAGCTCTGAGGAAGAGATTCCCTGAATGGCCCAAAGAGGGAGAGGGAGGGGGAAGACTGCGGTGCCTGTAGCCCCCACTTCGGCACCCATTAGGAGCATGGCTCTTTCAAAGCCAAAACGGGCACTCCCAAGACCTGCAGTGCCTGGTCCTTTTTTGACACAGTTGCAGATGACATTTGCTTTGTCAAATGCAAGCTGTGTCATCAGAAAGTCAAACAAGGGAAAAGTGTCAGCAACCTCAATACCACAAATATGTGGAAACATGTGGGGACCAAGCACGTGGTGGAGTTACAAAAACACACTGAAGACCTAGGCCAACCTACAGCTGCATCTATCACCTCTTCAGCTCGTGTTGTAGCCTCTTCCTTCAGCTCACACACAGCTGGTATGGCTTCCTCACAGGATTGCCATGGAAGAACCTCTGGCACTGTTGTCCAGAGACCCAGTGTAATTCCACCCACAGCACCACGTTCCCAGTCATCCTCACGCTCCCAGCCCACTCTACAGCCATCAGTAGCACAGGCATGGGAGAAAAAGCGGCCATTTTCGGCAAACCACCCCCAAGCACAGGCTCTGAATGCTGGCATTGCAAAACTACACTACTGTACCTTGAAATGCTATCATTCAGGCTGGTGGAGACTGACACCTTCCGTAACTTGATGGCATTGGCAGACCCACAATAGAACGTGCCCAGCTGCTTTTATTTCAGCAGGCAAGCTGTCCCTGCCCTGCAAAAGCATTTGGAGGGAAACATTAAACATGCGCTACTAAACGCCGTCAGTAGCAAGGTCCACCTCGCCACCGATACGTGGACCAGTCACCATGGACAGGGACGATACCTTTCCCTCACTGCCCATTGGGTCAATGTTGTGGAGCCGGGTACAGATCTTGCGAGTGGCGCTGTACGTGTTCTGCCAACTCCAAGAATTGCAGGAATCCAGTCTGTACACATTGCCTCCTCCTCATACTCCAGTTCCTCAGAATCATCGCTGCAGGAGTCGTCACAGTCTACCTCCACCTTGACCCGTGAACGCTTACCTGTTATGACCGATATGAGCACAGCCATGGCCAAACGTCAACAAGCCGTACTGAAATTAATTTCTTTGGGGAATCGAAGCCACACAGCGCAGGAGCTCTGGAATGCCATCAAGCAGGAGAGCGACGTGTGGTTTGTGCCAGCGAATCTCCAGCCAGGCATGATAGTGTGTGACAATGGCCGAAATCTGGTGGCAGCTCTGGCCCTAGGCAACCTCACTCACATTCCATGTCTGGCACATGTGCTCAACTTGGTCGTGCAGAGTTTTTTGAGGGACTATCCGAATCTTGATGCACTGCTGCACAAGGTCCGCCTAGAGTGTGCTCACTTGCGGCGTTCCAGCATGATCAGATCGTGCATTGCAGCTCTGCAGCGCCGATTCCGCCTTCCTGAACATCGCATCATATGTGACCTACCAACCAGGTGGAATTCAACATTACATATGTTGGAGCGGTTGTGTGAGCAGCAGCCAGCAATAATGGAGTACCATCTGCATCAGGCGCAAAGAAGTCGCACTGCGCGCTGTTCAGACTTCACAACCACTGAGTGGGCCACTATAAGGGACATCTGCCAGGTTTTGCGTGCCTTTCATGATTCCACGTGGATGGCGAGTGCAGATGATGCACTAGTCAGCATGACTGTCCCCCTTATCTGCCTGCTTGAAAGAACACTGCAAGCGCTATGTGATGATGTTGTGGAAGAGGTGGAGGATGAGGAGTTACAAATGCCATCTGCTTCTGGACAGTCTGCGCGACGTGGTTCCTCACAAAGGCCTAGGCAGGGGACACTTTGTGAGGAGGATGAGGAGGAGTCTTTTGAGGAGGAAGACATCTTTCCAGAGGAGGGAGTTACACAATTCTCCAGTAGTCAGTGTGCAGAGCGAGGGTGGGGTGATGCTGAGCAGGCAGAGGTCACGCCTCAAGCAGGGGACAGCGTTTCTTGGCCAGTTGGCAGTCTGTAGCACATGGTTGATTTCCTGCTGTAGTGCCTGAGAAACGACCGCCGCATCGCCCACATTCTCAACACGGCTGATTATTGGGTGTACACCCTCCTAGATCCTCGCTACCGGGACAACTTTCAAAGCATCATAACACCGTTGAACCGGGAGCATAAAATGCGGGAGTACCAAGACACACTGGTGCAGTCCATCATCTTCTCCAGTCCAAGCGAAAGCAGTGCTGCTAGTGCTTTACAAAGCAGCTCTGTGCGTCGAGGCAGTGGAGGAAACTCTTCACAAAGAGGGAGCAGAAGCAGTGCCTCAGCACAAGGCAAGACCAGTATGGCCCAACAGTGGCAAAGTTTTCTGTGCCCGCCACAAATGTCTACACCATCACAGACGGCTCCAGTCAGAAGGAGGCAACGTTTCCATCAGATGGTGACAGACTACATGGCTTGCCCTCTCAGTGTACTCCCAGATGGCTCTTCCCCTTCAAGTTTTGGGTATCTAAGCTGGATACATGGCCAGAGCTTAGCCAGTATGCATTGGAGGTGCTGGCTTGCCCTGCTGCTAGTGTATTATCGGAATGCGTCTTTAGTGCCGCAGGTGGTGTACTAACAGACCGTCGCATGTGATTATCCTCCGATAACGTTGACCGGCTTATTTTTCTGAAAATGAACAATGCCTGGATCTCGCAGGAATTTGCCACTCCTCTTCCAGATTAAATATTTGGTTGGCAACAGTATCCAGGTCTCCTGTCATGTTCATGTTTCGACCATCCGAAATGTAATCCCTGGGCTCCAACACCACCGGTTGCTGCTCAGAAGTGCCATCTGCACAGTTAACACATGACCCAGTGTTATTGGGTTTCAGTAACGTCAGCTGTTCACCTGCTGTGTGTGCGGCAATAAATAAAGTCTGCTCCTCCTGCTTTCCCTGGGCTTCAACACCGCCAGTTGTTGCCCGGAAGTGCTGTCTGCACAATCAACAGTCGCTCCTCTGTTATTGGGGTTCAGTAACGTCAGCTGCTCCGCAGCTGTGTGTGTGGCAATAACTAAAGTCTGCTCCTCCTGCTTTCCCTGGGCTTCAACACCGCCAGATGTTGCCCGGAAGTGCTGTCTGCACAGTCAACATTCGCTCCTCTGTTATTGAGGTTCAGTAACGTCAGCTGCTCCCCTGCTGTGTGTGCGGCAATAACTAAAGTTTGCTCCTCCTGCTTTCCATGGGCTTCAACACCACCAGTTGTTGCCCGGAAGTGCTGTCTGCACAGTCAACAGTCGCTCCTCTGTTATTGGGGTTCAGTAACGTCAGCTGTCCCCCTGCTGTGTGTGCGGCAATAACTAAAGTCTGCTCCTCCTGCTTTCCCTGGGCTTCAACACCGCCAGTTGGTGCCCGGAAGTGCTGGCTGCACAGAGAAAAACACTCGCTCACGTGTCAGTGGGGTTCAGTAACACCAGCTGCTCCCCTGCTGTGTATCTGGCAAAGTGTCCTGCGACTGCCACGCTGGCACAACAACAGACACTAAACTGCCTCCAGTGCAGTCCTCGGCCTACACTCTGATTCTCCTGGATTCCCTGGGCACAAACACCGCCAGTTGGTGCCTGGAAGTGCTGGCTGCACAGAGAAATAACACTCGCTCACGTGTTAGTGGTGTTCAGTAATGCCAGCTGCTCCCCTGCTGTGTATCCGGCAAAGTGTCCTGCGACCGCCACGCTGGCACAGCAACAGACATTAAACTGCCTCCCATGAAGGCCTTGGCCTACATTCTGATTCTCCTGGATTCCCTGGGCACAAACACCGCCAGTTGGTGCCCGGAAGTGCTGGCTGCACAGAGAAAAACACTCGCTCACATTTCAGTGGGGTTCAGTAACACCAGTTGCTCCCCTGCTGTGTATCTGGCAACGTGTCCTGTGACTGCCACGCTGACACAACAACAGATATTAAACTGCCTCCAGTGCAGGCTTCGGCCTGCACTCTGCTCCTCCTGCTGTCCTTGGGCTCCAACATCGCCAGTTGCTGCCCGGAAGTGCCGTCTGCACAGTCAACACTTGCTGCCGTGTTCTTGGGTTTCAGTAACGTCAGCTGATCCCTAGCTGTGTATCCGGCAATGTGTCCTGCAACCGCCATGTTGACACAACAACAGATATTAAACTACTTCCAGTGCAGGCTTCGGCCTACACTCTGCTCCTCCTGCTGTCCCTGGGCTCCAACACCACCAGTTGCTGTCCGAAAGTGCCGTCTGCACAGTCAACACTTGCTGCCGTGTTCTTGGGTTTCAGTAACGTCAGCTGATCCCCAGCTGTGTATCCGGCAATGTGTCCTGCAACCACCACGCTGACAAAACAACAGATAATAAACTGCCTCCAGTGCAGGCTTCGGTCTACACTCTGCTCCTCCTGCTGTCCCTGGGCTCCAGCACAGCCAGTTGCTGCCCGGAAGTGCTGTCTGCACAGTCAACACTTGCTGCCGTGTTCTTGGGTTTCAGTAATGTCAGCTGATCCCCAGCTGTGTATCCGGCAATGTGTCCTGTGACCGCCACGCTGACACAACAACAGATAATAAACTGCCTCCAGTGCAGGCTTCGGCCTATACTCTGCTGCTCCTGCTGTCCCTGGGCTCCAACACTGCCAGTTGCTGCCCGGAAGTGCCGACTGCACAGTCAACACTTGCTGCCGTGTTCTTGGGTTTCAGTAATGTCAGCTGATCCCCAGCTGTGTATCCGGCAATGTGTCCTGCGACCACCACGCTGACAAAACAACAGATAATAAACTGCCTCTAGTGCAGGCTTCGGCCTATACTCAGCTTCTCCTGCATTCCCTGGGCTCAGCCCCACCAGTTGCTGCTCAGAAGTGTCTTTGGCACGGGTACTCCCTCCTGCCCAGCCCGGTTCCAGCACGCCAGCTGTTTCCGGGTAGTGTCAAGGTCACTTTGCCTCCAATATGTTGTCCTGTCGTGTTGCGGTCTGGTTAGTCAACTCTATGGTGCCTGCAGTTTAGGTGCTTCCTATGTGGGCTGCGAGAACTGGCAATGAAGGCTGGTTCCATTGTGCCACTAGGACAAGCTCCCCCTGTTGGACTGTGGGTTTTCGGTAACTACGGCAGCTCCCGGCCTTCCTGTGGCCCTTCTGCTGCCTATCTGAGTTCCAGCACCATTAGCTGGATCTTAGGAACACAAGCTTGAAAAGGTTCCCCTGGTTCCAGTATCATTAGCTGGTTCCGGGCAGAGCCTTTGGCTTAGGTGCCTCCATCTGGGTATCCGAGTTCCACCAACGTCAGGTGGTCCTTGGTAGTGCTTTCTGGCATGGGTACCTCCTGCTTAGTAACCGGGTTCCAGTAACGTCAGCTGGTCCTCGATTGTTCCATCGGCTCTTGAACCTTCGGCTAGCCATCCGGGTTCCAGTACCGTCAGCTGGTTATTGGCAGGGTCTTCTGCTCTTGTACCTTCTGCTCCCCATCCTGGTTCCAGTACCTTCAGATGGTTCCGGGCAGAGCCTTTGGCTTAGGCGCCTCCTTCTGGGTATCTGAGTTCCACCAATGTCAGTGCTTTCTGGCACGGGTACTTCCTGCTTAGTAACCGGGTTCCAGTAACGTCAGCTGGTCCTCGGTTGTTCCATTGGCTCTTGTACCTTCAGCTAGCCATCCGGGTTCCAGTACCATCAGCTGGTTCTCGGCAGGGTCTTTTGCTCTTGCACCTTCTCCTCCCCATCCTGGTTCCAGTACCGTCAGCTGGTTCCGGGAAGAGCCTTTGGCTTAGGTGCCTCCTTCTGGGTATCTGAGTTCCACCAACGTCAGGTGGTCCTTGGTAGTGCTTTCTGGCACGGGTACTTCCTGCTTAGTAACCGGGTTCCAGTAATGTCAGCTGGTCCTCGGTTGTTTCATTGGCTCTTGTACGCAGCAGGCCGCGTCTGTTGGAATTATTACTCCCATCAGCCTACCCATATTGCTGCTAATAACAGTGACAGTGTAATAGGATGCAGGTACTGAGTATGTCACCACAGAACAGACAGACCAACTGTTGAAGGGGATTTATTAACAAGGGTAAAATTCTCCTCGTAGGGAGTAAACAGGGGGTTAATAGAGACAAATCAAACAGTAAACAGTTAAGCGGAATCAGAAGGGTTAACGAGAGTTCTTGTAAATTATCAGCCCAGGGAGATCCTGACTGGAGGGTCCTTTTTCCAACGTGGGTACAGTCACCAGCAGGGCTTGAGATCCTAGTCTCTTCTCTGTCTCCTGGAAACTCCAGGGTTAAGTCTCTGCAGCCTGTTCTTCTCAAAGTGAAACTGGAACCAGGAAGTAGCACAGTCTCGTCCCTCTGTCACTGCTGCAGGAGTCTCTAAGCCAGGCAGCTTCTCTGTAGTAACAATGTCACACACACACTGGGCAGTTACTTATCACACTCAGGGATCTTTGCTTGTCACTGCAGTCACCAGGGCTGCACTCGAGTCACTGTCTCTGCACTGTCAGGGGAAGAGTCTTCTCAGATTATGGAGGCTTCCAAGTCCCCACTCTCACTCCAGCCTTAGTGTCCTCATGGGGAGCACTCTGTCTTGGGGAGCGCGGTGCTGCAGCCTGCTTTCTCTCTGGCACACTGTCCCCTCTCTCTGGCGCGCTGTGCTCTCCTGCACTTTTCTGACCACATCCCCGTCTCTTCCTCCCTGCCCCAGCCGTCACATGGTCCCTTCTGTCCAGGGCAGAAATTCTTCCCCCCGACAACCCAGCTGTCTGACTAAGTGGTTCCAGGTAAGGAGCAGGGAAAGCCACCTCCTTACAACAGCAGAAGCGGCTGATGGGGGTATTCATCAGCCATCGCCTAGCTATAAAATAAATAAATGAGAAAAACGGCTTGGGTTCCCTTGTGTTTTCTATAACCTGCCAGGCAAAACTCACAGCTGGTGGTTGCAACCCTCAGCTGTCATCTTCAGCAAGGTTGGTTATCAAGAATAAAGGGGTCCCCACATTTTTTTTTTAAATTACTTAAATAAATAATCTATCTATCTATTAGATGCACCAATTCTGACGCTTTGCCCGTCTCTTCCCACTTGGCCTGTAGCGGTGGCAAGTGGGGTTCATATTTGTGGGGTTGATGTAACCTTTCTGTTGTCAAGTGACATCAAGCCTATTGCTTAGTAATGGAGAAGTATTTATTAGACACCTATCCATTAACAATCCTATAGTTACATGGTAAATAAAGACACATCAAGAATAAAGACTTTTATTAGAAATAAAACAAAACACAATTTTCCTTTTTAAATTAAAAATAACAAACACAGTTATACTCACCAAATGCCTATTCCACCGAAGCTCTATAATTAAACAAAAATAAAAAAAAAACAACATACCTTACCATGCCGTAATCCATGTCTGGGAGATAATAGTTTTCAACCTGGACGGTGCAAACATGCAACCGTCCAGGCTAAGAACCACTGGTGAATGAGATGCTGCGAGCGGAGCGTCAGTGACCGGGGGTGACATCATGGAGGTTACAATCAAATAGTGTGCGCCCATCAACTGTCGTCAAGGTGGTCTCATAAAACTGATGGGTCCCTGACCCCCCCGTCCAAATGTGAACACTTACCAAAGGCCAATGTCTGTATGCCTGGGTGAATGTGGACACCTCTGTTCAGCAAAACCTACATATGAGTTGGCCGGGACCAAGTGTGATGAGATGCAATTAAAAACCACATGGTGATGGGAGGAGTGCTTAGTCAGTCAGCTACCATAGAAATGACAAAAAAAAGACTCGCACATCCAAACTAGTGTGAATAGGTGCATACCAGGAGCAGCTACCTCCATACATAAATATACAAAAAAGGTTGCACTCTATCGTGCAAAAGCATGTCTAATCTGAAATATATGAAAAATGAATAGCAAAATGGCTTTTGAACATTAGGAAAATATTTAAGAGACGCTTTGCACAGAATTTGATATAATCAAATAGTGTGAGCCCATCAACCGTCGTCAAGGTGGTCTCATAAAACTGATGGGTCCCTGACCCCCCCGTCCAAATGTGAACACTTACCAAAGGCCAATGTCTGTATGCCTGGGTGAATGTGGACACCTCTGTTCAGCAAAACCTACATATGAGTTGGCCGGGACCAAGTGTGATGAGATGCAATTAAAAACCACATGGTGATGGGAGGAGTGCTTAGTCAGTCAGCTACCATAGAAATGACAAAAAAAGACTCGCACATCCAAACTAGTGTGAATAGGTGCATACCAGGAGCAGCTACCTCCATACATAAATATACAAAAAAGGTTGCATTTCTATGGTAGCTGACTGACTAAGCACTCCTCCCATCACCATGTGGTTTTTAATTGCCTCTCATCACACTTGGTCCCGGCCAACTCATATGTAGGTTTTGCTGAACAGAGGTGTCCACATTCACCCAGGCATACAGACATTGGCCTTTGGTAAGTGTTCACATTTGGACAGGGGGGTCAGGGACCCATCAGTTTTATGAGACCACCTTGACGACGGTTGATGGGCTCACACTATTTGATTATATCAAATTCTGTGCAAAGCGTCTCTTAAATATTTTCCTAATGTTCAAAAGCCATTTTGCTATTCATTTTTCATATATTTTAGATTAGACATGCTTTTGCACGATAGAGTGCAACCTTTTTTGTATATTTATGTATGGAGGTAGCTGCTCCTGGTATGCACCTATTCACACTAGTTTGGATGTGCGAGTGTTTTTTTTGTCATATCATGGAGGTTACATTTGGACACTGATGCTCCATTCCCAGCCAGGCTGAGCTGCAGCGAAATGCGGAGAGAACCCCGCTAGCACCATGAGCGAGCGCTCATGGCTCACGGTGCTAGCTGACCCCTCTATTCTTGATAGCCAACCTTGCAGAAGATGACAGATGAGGGTTGCACCCCCAGCTGTAAGGTTTGCCTGCCTAGTTATAGAAAATACAGGGGAAACAAAGCCTTTTTATTTATTTACTTATAGCACAGGCGGCAGCTGATGAATACCCCATCAGCTGCTCCTGCTGTCACTGTTATTAGCAGCAGCAGGGGTAGCAATAGTACCAGCAGTAATTAGCAGCAGCAGTGGGAGTAATAGTACCATCAGCCGCCTCCTGCTGTCTCTTTTATTACTTAAATAATACTCTCATCATTCTCCCCTGCTCTCGCCAATCGCCGGCAGAGCAGGGGAGAATGATGGGAGCCGTGTTCAGCACCTGGTGCCGGGGAACAGCACTTACTGTAACGAATCTTCCATGGCGCACATCCTTGTGGTACTGTTGCGACACACGGTGGCCACACATTTTACAAACATGGACACTGACATCTCCGGTACCGGAAATATCAGGACGAGTGAAAGAGGCCTTAGGGTATGTGCACACGTTGTGGATTTGGCTGCGGATTTTTCCGCACTGAATCCGCATCTCTTGGCAGAAAACGCATGCCAAAATGTTGCAGATTTAATGCGGAATTGATGCAGATTTCATGCGGATTGCTTGGGGATTTGTTGCGGATTGTCTTGCATTTTTTGATGTGTGGATTTGCCTTACTCAATGTATAGTCATGGGTGCAGAAATGCTGCGTTTCTGCACAAAGAATTGATTTGCTGCAGAAAATAAACCGCTGCATTTCTGCGTGGAATTTTCCGCAGCATGTGCAGAGTGGTTTTTGTTTTCCATAGGTTTGCATGGTACTGTACACCTCATTAAAAACTGCTGCGGATCGGCAGGGCCAAATCTGCTATGGATACATAGCCAAATCCACTTGTGCACATACCCTTATGGCAGGTTTTGTAAAAGACACTTTTTATTTATTTATTTTATTTGTTTACTTTAGGTGAGGCTTGCAGGGTTAGTCGGAGAGCTGGGTGGGTCTGACTAACCATACACAACTCCCATCTATGGGAGTGGTTACAAGTACATAATGTGATCATAGTGTGGTCACATGGTTCTGAGTGTATGGACCTGAATGGTTCTTGGCTGTAAGGTCCTGTGAGAGAAAAGGCCTGGGTGTTGGAAGGTACAGAGTGTGGACCGGATCCCTGAACAGAACGAGGTGAGGCCATGGATCTCCAGAGCCAGTGATGGCTACTGTGTTAGGAACGCTACCGTCCTTTGGTGGGTCTGGAACTGACTGATGTGTGCCTGCCAGGCAAGTTGGTGGTCCCCATTAGGCAGATTTTCTGGAGGTCAAGACCTGTGTGATGCCGGCTGGGGAAAACCTGCAACGCTGTCAAGCAGGTAATCCAGACTGTGTGTTTGGCTCCAGAGCGAGCCTGAATACTGGACTCTACTGAGTATGGTCACAGTCCTGATGGAGTAGAACCACGTTATGAACACTTTTACTTTGTTTTGCTGGATCTGAAGGAGTAATAAACCCAGTTGAACTTTTGAAAAAAATACAGTCGTGGTGTGTGTTTAATCGCTGCCAAGCGAGTATTCCCCAGCCTGCTAGTGATCACAGCATTACATATGGTGCTAGAATGCGGGCAATGATCCAGGAAGCATGTGTGGACGTGATTGCTGTAACGCGGCTGAGTTACAAAGTTTGCTGCGGATCGGTGGGTCCATGAAGCTTACAAGCTTCTGGCTGAAACTCGGCGGAGTTACAAAGTTTTGCTGTGGATCAGCGGGTCCATGAAGTCTGCCGTGTGGAGCCGTGCAGAGCCTTGTGGAGAGGAGCTGCAGTTGCAGCAAGAGGTTCTGCAGCAGTCGGAGCTGCAATGGCAGCAGCAGTGGCTTGTCATAGGCAGCTGGAGATGCCGGCGGTTTGTAACTGCAGCAGGAGCTTTGGTAGTGCCAGCAGGAGCTGGTGAGGTGTTGTAAGGACATTGGTGAAGATCATGCAGACTCTTAAAGGACCAGTGCTGGCCCAAAGAGAGTTTCGGTGGACTGTGTGAGCTGGTGCCTGAGAGAACTGTGTGGAGTCCACGGGGTATACCCCAGGGAAGGGGTGGTGTCCCTAAAAGTTGGTGGTGACCCAAACAGGGATGGTTGCCCAAAAAGAGGTGGAATCCCAAAAGGGGGTGGTAACCCAAAGCTCCTCTACAGCAGGAGAATGGAGGGCTCTCGGCTGATGGAGTTGCGTACTTAAAAGCAGTGATACCTCCCAAAATTGACAGGTCAGAAGTGAGGAAATTAATGAATTACTGGTTTTTATTCATTCTGCCTCTCAAAATCTGAATAAAAAACGATCAAAAAATCGTGCCTGAAAATGATACCAATAAAAACGTCAACTCGTCCCACAAAAAACAAGACATCACATGACTCTATGGGCCAAAAGATGGAAAAATTATAGTTCTCAAAATCTGGTGATGTAAAAACTATTTTTTGCAATCAAAAGTGTCTTTTAATGTGTGACAGCAGCCGAACAAAAAAACCCGCTATAATGCCTCTTTCACATGTCCTGATATTTCTGGTACTGGAGATGTCAGTATCTGTGTGTATAATACTTACTCAGTACCACAAGGACGGGCGCCAGGGAAGAAGCGTTACAGTAAGCGCTGTTCCCCGGCGACGGGTGCTGAACTCGGCTCTCATCATTCTCCCCTGCTCTGCCGGTGATCGGCATAAGCAGGGGAATCATTCTCCCCTGCTTATGCCGATCACTGGCAAAGCAACGGAGAATGATGAGAGTCATGCTCAGCACCCGGCGCCAAGGAACAGTGCTTTACTGTAACGCTTCTTCCCCAGCGCCAATGCGTGTCACATGGATGACATCCATGTGTGCTATGCGTACGCACATGTGCTGGATGTTTTGTGGCCAATGCTGACATTAAAAACGGACATGTCAGAGTGTTTTGCCCACAGACACACGGTCCGTGGAAATATACTGACATGCACAGACCCATTCACATGAATAGTCAAATAGCGCTCTGTTCCTCCCTTGTCTCTCCGCATGGCTGCCCAATGATATAAAATTCTGTGACACACCCATGGTGTCAATATGATCACTGCACCCCTAGATGAAATCATTGAAAGGTGTAATTCGTAAAATGGGGTCACGTACTGGGGGTTCTTCTGTTTTGGCACCTCATGGGCTCTCCCAGTGGGTCATGGCAGCAGCAAACCATAACAGTAAAATCTGGTGCTCCTTCTCTTCTGAGCTCTGCCGTATGCCCAAACAGTGGTTTACCCCTACATGTGGGGTATCAGCATACTCAGAAAAAAAGGCAAAATAATTTTTGGGGTCCAATTTCTTCTGTTACCCTTGAAAAAATAAAAAAATTGGGGCAAAAAGATCATTTTTGTTGGAAAAAATATGATTTTTTATTTTAGGGCCCTTTATTATAAACTTCTGTAAAGCACTTGGGGCTTCAAAGTGCTCACCACACTTCTAGATAAGTTCCTTGGGGGGTCTAGCTTAAAAAATAGGGTCACTTGTGGGGGGTTTCCTCTGTTTAGGCACATCAGGGGCTCTCCAAATGCGACATGACTCCCGCAGACCATTCCATCAAAGTCTGCATTCCAAAACGTCACGGCTTCCCTTCCGAGCCCCGACGTATGCCCATACAGTAGTTTTCTCCCACATATGGGGTATCAGCATACTCTGGACAAGTTGCATAACAACTTTTGGGTCCAATTTCTCCTGTTACCCTTGGGAAAATAAAAAACTGGGGACTAAAAGATCATGTTTGTGGAAAAAATATGATTTTTTTATTTTTAAGCCGGGGCGCTATAAACTTTAGTGAAACATCTGGTTCAAAGTTCTCAGCACATATCTAGATAAGTTCCTTGGGGCGGTCTAGTTTCCAAAATGTTTAGGTACATCAGGGGCTCTCCAAATGCGACATGGCGTCCGGTCTCAATTCCAGCCAATTTTGCATTGAAAAAGTCAAATGGCGCTCCTTACTTTCTGAGCTTTGCTGTGCGCCCAAACAGTGGCTCCACCCCACATGTTGGGTATCAGCATACTCAGGACAAATTGAACAATACATTTTGCAGTCCAATTTCTCCTGTTACCATTGGGAAAATTTTAAAAAATGGATCTGAAGTACTTTTTTCGTGAAGAAAAGTTAAATGTTCATTTTTTTAAAAATATTCCAAAAATTCCTGTGAAGCACCAGAAGGGTTAACAAACTTCTTGAATGTGGTTTTAAGTACCTTGAGGGATACTTTTTTTTAGAATGGTGTCACTTTTGGGTATTTTCTATCATATAGACCCCTCAAAGTGACTTCAAATGTAATTTGGTCGCTAAAAAATAAAGGGTAATGTAAACATAAGCAATCGCTGTTTAACTTTTAACCCTTATGACTTCCTGCCTCCCAAAAATGTTGATCCAAAATTGTGCTGATGTAAAGTAGACATGTGGGAAATGTTACTTATTAAGTATTTTGTGTGACATATCTGTTTGATTTAATGGCATGAAAATTCAAATTTGGAAAATTGCCAAATTTTCAAAATTTTTGCCAAATTTCCATTTTTTTCACAAATAAATGCAAGTCATATCAAAATTTTACCACAAACATAGAGTACATTATGTCGCAAGAAAACAGTGTTAGAATCACCAGGATCCATGGAAGTATTACAGAGTTATTACCTCATAAAGGGACAGTGGTCAGAATTGTAAAAATTGGCCCGCTCAGTAACATGCAAACCACCCTCGGGGAAAAGGGGTTAAACACATCCATCCAGTTGTGGAAATTATTATTATTATTATTCCAATATGTATTGATTAAAATGATTAAAATCAACTTTAAAATTAACTTTTTTTCATGGGAAAACCAATTTAAAGGGAACCTGTCACCCCCCTGGCGGTTTTAACTAAAAGAGCCACCTTGTGCAGCACTAATGCTGCATTCTGTCAAAGTGGCTCTTTTATTTGGGGTCCTTTCCAACGCTGCAATATTCGTTTTTTTAATTAACCCACTATACATGTAGTCTGTCCAGTGGCATGTCTTTTTCCCCCAGACACAAACCTCTCACAGCCATCCCTCAGCCCCTCTGTGCGCCGCCTCCTCTGTCTTCATTAACTTCCCCGACGCCTGCGCTGTAAGTTCCCATCATGTGATGGGAGTCGCAGGGCAGCACAAACTGTGCATGCCCGAAAAAGGAACTTACAAGCATGTGATGGGGTCAGCGATGCGCACATTTCCGGCCCGATGGCCGGAAGCGTTAGTTAAATGCCGCTGTCAGCATTTGACAGCGGCATTTAACCAGTTAATAGAGGCGGGTGGATCGCGATTCAAAACAGCTGACATGTCACGACTTTAATGTGGGCTCAGCACTGGAGCCCACATCAAAGGGGGAGACTCGACATGCGCAGTACTAGTACGGCATATGTCGTGAAGGGGTTAAGGGTAGGTTAATTTTAACATTGAGAGACATAATATAACAAAAATAAAATCCAGAAAATGACATTGTAGAAATTGTATAAATTTATTTGCAGTTTGCAGTGAGAAATAAGTGTCACGAAGTGACAGTCCTGGCATGACACGACCCAACGGGTGGTCACTCACAAAACGGCGAAACACACACAAGGGTACACCGGGGATACTTTAACAACGGTGGGCCCTGCGATAGGGAATGGGTAAATGGACACCTCCTGCACTCTCCTAAGGATGTGCCCTAATCTTCCTGATGTCCCTATACAGGTTCTTTCAACCTGTCGCCGAGCTGGATACCTCAGCCCTCACTCGCCCTGCACGTATCCCCAAGTAGGAAATTGGCAGGTGAGAGCACTGGTCCCACCGCTGCACTAATACAACACAAGGTAAGGTAAGACAAACACCAGGGGAAAAGGAAACACAGAACAACACTTAGCTTTGTCTGCTGCAATGCACCGCACAGCAGAGTAAGGCACCAAATGACAGAATTCAACAGACGCACCACAGAACCCAGCAAGCTCTTTTTCCAACTTGGTTGATCTCCAGAAGGACCTGTATAACCAACAGCCAGCTGATGCATCAGGTGACCTTATAAAGGATGGTGGGAGTGGTCACCACCAACATCAGCTGACCCAGCAGCAATGCAATGCAATAACACCAGCGGCCACCGGGATTAACCCCAAATGACCAGAAAGGAAAAAAGGTTTTAATTAGAGGAAAACCAGATCTGCCACAGATCCAATCATGAATCATGCAGTACCCCCCATTCAATGAGGGGCCTCTGGACACTCAAAACCGGACCTCACAAGATAACAACCTATGGTAAGGATGCCTCGATCCACCAGCCAGAGTTCACCTCGGCAGTCACCTGACTCTCAGGTTTATGGCAAACACGGCAGATGAAAATGCGAACAACGTAGGCTCCGGAGGCACCACAAATCTCCAGAGCGCCGACCTGGGGAATGAGTTGTGTACATGCATAACTGGGGGTAACTCCAACTGAAAAGTCCCCGGGCTGAGAATGGCCGAAACCCGATATGGCCCAATCACCCTGAACTCCAGGTCCCTGTTGCACACTTCCACCTGATGTTTTTGGTGGAAACCCATATGTACTCATTCACACACAGGTCCGGACCTGAATGTTTATTTTCATGCATGCGTCTGCCACAAGATGATGATCTCATTACAGAGCCGACAACAGAGGTGTCCCCCTGTGTCACAAACTCACACCCCCACTACGCACCGAGGGAACCACCACCCTCCTCTGACCCCTCCTCCCAAGTGGTCTCTGACCCACAAGGTTAGCATGTAGTGAGGGTAAAGTCTTGACCCTAATCCCTGGCAGCACTTCTGCTGTCCCCACTGCAGAAGGAGAGGTAGGTTGTAAAAGAACGGCAGAGATCGTAGCTCCCGGGCAGCAGTTCTTAAACAACTGACCGCAGCTGACTATTTCCTGGACCGCCAGTCTATGACCGGGTTATGTCTATTCAACCAAGGGAGTCCTAAAACCATAGGAGTTGGTATGCCCTCTAAAGCATAGCATGATAAAGACTCTTCATGACAAGCCCCTATACGCAGATGTATGTTGTCTACGACTTGCGTAATGCTCCCCTGGCTGAGCGGAGCAGAGTCAATGGCCTGGATGCTTAAGGGTCTCGCTAGTGTCCTACTCATCAGGCCATGGGTCTGGATAAAATGATCATCAACCAGATTGACACCTGCTCCACTGTCCACAAGCACCGGTATACACTCAGTTACCCCGCCAACCAGAAAGGAAAAAAGGTTTTAATCAGAGGAAAACCAGATCTGCCACAGATCCAAACAGGGTTTGAGCGACCTTGACTTTTTTAGAGTCGAGTCGGGTTTCGCGAAACCCGACTATCTCAAAAGTCGAGTCGAGTGGAATCGGCCGATTATCGCGAAAAGTCGGGGATCGACCGAAACACGAAACCCAATGCAAGTCAATGGGGGAGCATAGTCGGCAGTGAGTGGAGGCCAGGAAAACACCTACAGTGCCCATTTTAATGGCAAAAATATCCATTCTTGTTACTGAAGCTTGTCAATCTTAATTTACCTTATAATAATAGTAAGGCATTGGAAATTGGGGGTCATTTGGCTAAAGTTGTGGGGGGTAGGGCTGGTTCAAGTATTTAGTGGGCCCAGGAAATCTGGACCACGTCACGGCAGTGGAGCAGGGAGAGGTAAGTATTTCAACTTTGCAAGTGCTGTGATCCTGAGCAAGCAGGGGGGGCCCACTCGTTGGCATTGGCACTGGCACAGGGCCCCTCAAAGTACGGCGGTGTGTTTGCACGGCGGGGGCGCCTCCCACCGACAGCGACACTTTTGCGTACTATGAGGGGCCCTGTGCCAGTGACGTCGCAACGAGTATTCCTCCCCCCACCTGATGAAGGAACCTGCACCTTCATCTGCACCTTCCTCTTTGTCCCCGTGTAAGGTGGTATGGTATGCGGGAAGGGGAACCTGACTTTCAGCAGGGTCACAATCTTGCAGTGTAGCGTGCACGGGGAATGTTGCGTTATGGGTCAATGTACCAGCAGACTCATCTATCACTGGCTGGGCAATGGGCAGGATGAGGGGGAAACAGATATGGGCCCTAAGAATAAAGTGGGCTAAATGCAGTTCAAAATTGGTAACAGGACTAACAAGGGGGCATTGCTTTGTTCAGTGGAGGACAACTGGAATGAGAGGCTGACACAGAGAGTAGGCCCAAATCAGTAAGTAATCTAAATGCAGTTCAAAATTGGCAACAGTAGTAACCAGGCGGCACAGCTTTGTTCACTGGAGGAGAACAGCAAGGAGCGGCAGACACCGATAGAAGGCTCCAACCCAACTAGTAGGCCCACTGCAGTTTTAAAATTCCGATAGGCTGAAAACCAGATAATTGTAGGTCATTTTTTGTAAAGAGGACAGCTGTATTGAGTGGCACAGCCAGACACTACAAGTAGGCCTTACACCACAAAGTTGGCTCGACGCAGGTTTAAAAAAGGTTACATGGGTACACGGTCTGCATTGGTGTGCTCAGTGGAGGACAATTGGAAGGAAGGACCGCAGAAAGACTTAGTAGCCGTAAAATAACAAAATAGGCTCTATGCAGCTTCGATTATGTGGCAACCTGGAGAACTCCTTGGAGCGGCAGACACCGTCTCTACGAACCCAGACCCAACTTGTAGGCCTAATGTAGTGTTGTTTCAACAACTACTTAAAACGAGCATGAAGATAGAAGCTATGGAGAGGCAACCTGGAGAACACCTTGGAGCGGCAAACACCTTCTCTACGATCCAGACCCAACTTGTAGGCCTAGTGTAGTGTTGTTTCAACAACTACTAAACACGAGCATGAAGATTGAAGCAATGGAGAGGCAACCTGGAGAACACCTTGGAGCGGCAGACACCGTCTCTACGACCCAGACCCAACTGGTAGGCCTAATGTAGTGTTGTTTCAACAACTACTTAAAATGAACATGAAGAATGAAGCTATGGAGAGGCAACCTGGAGAACACCTTGGAGCGGCAGACACCGTCTCTACGACCCAGACCCAACTTGTAGGCCTAATGTAGTGTTGTTTCAACAACTACATAAAACGAGCATGAAGATTGAAGCTATGGAGAGGCAACCTGGAGAACACCTTGGAGCGGCAAACACCGTCTCTATGACCCAGACCCAACTTGTAGGCCTAATGTAGTGTTGTTTCAACAACTACTTAAAACGAGCATGAAGATTGAAGCTATGGAGAGGCAACCTGGAGAACACCTTGGAGCGGCAGGCACCGTCTCTACGACCCAGACCCATCTTGTAGGCCTAATGTAGTGTTGTTTCAACAACTACTTAAAACGAGCATGAAGATTGAAGCTATGGAGAGGCAACCTGGAGAACACCTTGGAACAGCAGACACCGTCTCTATGACCCAGACCCAACTTGTAGGCCTAATGTAGTGTTGTTTCTACAACTACTTAACATGAGCATGAAGATTGAAGCAATGGAGAGGCAACCTGGAGAACACCTTGGAGTGGCAGACACCGTTAGTAGGCCCTACCGAAGTAGTAGTAGTAGCCCCAATGCAGTTTTCAAATTCCTATAGGCTGAAAACCAGACTATTGATGCTCAGCTTTTTTCAGAGGAGGACAGCTGTATTGAGTGGCGCAAACAGACACAGGTAGTAGGCCTTAAACACAAAATTTGGCTCAATGCAGTTTAAAAAAGGTTACAGGGGTACACAGGCAGCATTGGTCTGGTCAGTGGAGGACAATTTCAATTATGGACTGCAGACAGACTTAGTATGCCTACAATTAAAAAAAGGATGCTCTATGCAATTTAAAATAGGTTCCAGGGGTACACGGACAGCAATGGTCTGGTCAGTGGAGGACTATTGGAAGGAGGGACCGCAGACAGGCTTAGTAGGCCTAACATAACAAAAGTGGGATGTAGGCACTTTAAAATAGCTTCCAGGGGTACACGGGCAGCAGTGGTGTGGTCAGTGGAGGACTATTGGAAGGAGGGACCGCAGACAGGCTTAGTAGGCATAACATAACAAAAGTAGGCTGTAGACACTTTAAAATAGGTTCCAGGGGTACACGGGCAGCAGTGGTGTGGTCAGTGAAGGACAATTTCTATAATGGACCGCAGACAGGCTTAGTAGGCCTAACATAACAAAAGTGGGCTGTAGGCACTTTAAAATAGCTTCCAGGGGTACACGGGCAACAGTGGTCTGGTCAGTGGAGGACTATTGGAAGGAGGGACCGCAGACAGGCTTAGTAGGCCTAACATAACAAAAGTAGGCTGTAGACACTTTAAAATAGGTTACATGGGTACACGGGCAGTAGTGGTGTGGTCAGTGGAGGACTATTGGAAGGAGGGACCGCAGACAGGCTTAGTAGGCCTAACATAACAAAAGTAGGCTGTAGGCACTTTAAAATAGGTTCCAGGGGTACACGGGCAGCAGTGGTGTGGTCAGTGGAGGACTATTGGAAGGAGGGACCGCAGACAGGCTTAGTAGGCCTAACATAATAAAAGTGGGCTGAAGGCACTTTAAAATAGCTTCCAGGGGTACACGGGCAGCAGTGGTGTGGTCAGTGAAGGACAATTTATATAATGGACCGCAGACAGGCTTAGTAGGCCTAACATAACAAAAGTGGTCTGTAGGCACTTTAAAATAGCTTCCAGGGGTACACGGGCAGCAGTGGTCTGGTCAGTGGAGGACTATTGGAAGGAGGGACCGCAGACAGGCTTAGTAGGCCTAACATAACAAAAGTAGGCTGTAGACACTTTAAAATAGGTTCCAGGGGTACACGGCAGCAGTGGTGTTGTCAGCGGAGGCCAATTGTAATGAGTGTCTGACAGTTAGTACTCACACCTAATCCTCTTTCCTGCCGCCTCTCCGCATAATGTCTCACATCGCTTTAAGCGAATAAAGGACACTATCTTCAGCAAGAATCTGGTGAGTGCTGCATCTTTTGCTATTCAACAAGTTGGAAAGTCTGTCTGCTTTATATGCTAAGCACCACCCGGCATCTGCAAACACATAGACTGGTGGCTTGAAGTTTATGCCGAGACTTCTCCTACACTGTTACTGCCTGTGAAGATTAACACATCGAGTGCCGCTCAGTTCCTTTTCTGCGGGTCAGTGAAATAGATGTTAATGTCTCGCAATACAACAAAACCAAAACACAAAAGGGTGGCATACTTAAGTACAAGGGTGGGCTCCTCTGCTGAGTTTCAGACCTAGTAATTTGGCGCAAAGTATTTACTGGTGTAAATATAGGACACTGCCCCTGACTATTTTAAGTAGCATCATACATGTCAACACATTGGTATTGTCAGTGCCAGGCATTGAAGGATGTCAGCGCATAGACTAAACATTGGTGGAGCTGTGAGAGACAATTTTGCAAATCATAGAGCACTGTTTGAGCTGGGGCGGGGAAACTGTCTTGTGGCCGGCGGTACAGGCCCAGGGCCCCTCATGTTACAACGGTGTGTCTGACGTTGGGTGCGCACCACCACCGCCAGAGACACTTTATTGTACTATGAGGGACCCAGTGGCAGTGCCGTCGACCAAAAGCGTGCACACCCACCTCTTCAGACAAACGGCACTCTCACGGGTGCTTGCGTCAAGTGGCGAGACCACGGCCCCGTGGGGGGAGTTTGGCCATTTAGGGAGGTGTAAACATGTCGTATGCTGGACAAACCGCTGCTGCAAATTACGAGATTGGAAAAGTCAGTCAGAGCAGTACACAAGCAAGACCTTTTCATAGGAAAGCTAGGTGTCACCCGGGAAAGGTGGGGCAAAAGAATTCAAAATCCAATAGTGGTTCATTTTAATGAAGGTTAGATCATCAACATTTTGGGTAGCCAGACGAGTCCTTTTTTTGGTTAATATTGAACCAGCAGCACTGAATACTCTTTCTGATAGCACACTAGCTGCTGGGAAAGCAAGCTCCTGCAATGCATATTCTCCCAATTCTGGCCAGGTGTCTAATTTAGATGCCCAGTAATCAAATGGGAATGACGGTTGAGGGAGAACGTTGATAAGGGATGAAAAATAGTTAGTAACCATACTGGACAAATGTTGTCTCCTGTCACTTTGAATTGATGCTGCAGTACCTGTCCTGTCTGTGGTCATAGCAAAATCACTCCACAACCTGGTCAGAAAACTGCTCTGTCCAACGCCACTTCTGATTTGTGCACCTCTAACACCTCTGGCCTGCTGCCCCCTGCAGCTCGTGTGATAACGATCACCGGCGCTGTGTGCTGGGAATGCCTGAATCAAATGGTCAACAAGAGTTGATTGGTTGCTAATATTTGTTCCAGGTTCTCATGTGGCATAATATTTTGCAATTTTCCTTTATAGCAAGGATCAAGGAGGCAGGCCAACCAGTAATCGTCATCGGTCATCAGTTTAATAATGCGTGGGTCCCTTTTCAGGATACGTAAGGCATAATCCGCCATGTGGGCCAAAGTTCCAGTTGTCAAATCTGCGGTTGTGCTGGGTTGAGGGGCAGTTTCAGGCAAATCTACGTCACTTGTCTCCCTAAAAAAACCTGAACCCCGCCTTGCAACACCACCAGTTGCTATTGGCCCCGGAGAAGCTTCCTCATTAAAAAAATACTTATCCCCATCATCCTCCTCGTCCTCCTCCTCCTCCTGTTCGCCCGCTACCTCGTCCTGTACACTGTCCTAACCAGACAATGACTGACTGTAATTAAGGCTTTCCTCTTCCTCTGCTGCAGACGCCTGCTCCTTTATGTGCGTCAAACTTTGCATCAGCAGACGCATTAGGGGGATGCTCATGCTTATTATGGCGTTGTCTGCACTAACCAGCCATGTGCATTCCTCAAAACACTGAAGGACTTGACACAGGTCTTGTACCTTCGACCACTGCACACCTGACAACTCCATGTCTGCCATCCTACTGCCTGCCCGTGTATGTGTATCCTCCCACAAAAACATAACAGCACGCCTCTGTTCGCACAGTCTCTGAAGCATGTGCAGAGTTGAGTTCCACCTTGTTGCAACGTCGATGATTAGGCGATGCTGGGGAAGGTTCAAAGACCGCTGATAGGTCTGCATACGGCTGGAGTATACGGGCGAACAGCGGATATGCGAGCAAAGTCCGCGCACTTTGAGGAGCAGGTCGGATAACCCCGGATAACTTTTCAGGAAGCACTGCAGCACCAGGATTAAGGTGTGAGCCAGGCAAGGAATGTATTTCAGTTGGGAAAGGTAGATGGCAGCCATGAAATTCCTTCCGTTATCACTCACTACCTTGCCTGCCTCAAGATCTACAGTGCCCAGCCACGACTGCGTTTCTTTCTGCAAGAACTCGGACAGAACTTCCGTGGTGTGTCTGTTGTTGCCCAAACACTTCATAGCCAATACAGCCTGCTGACGCTTGCCAGTAGCTGCCCCATAATGGGACACCTGGTGTGCAACAGTGGCAGCTGCGGATGGAGTGGTTGTGCGACTGCGGTCTGTGGACAAGCTCTCGCTTCTGCAGGAGGACGAGGAGGAGGAGGAGGGGGTGCGAACGGCTACAGCCAACTGTTTCCTAGACTGTGGGAAAGGCAGAACTGTCCCGAAATTGATGTCCCCTGTGGACCCTGCATCCACCACATTCACCCAGTGTGCCGTGATGGACACGTAACGTCCCTGGCCATGCCTACTGGTCCATGTATCTGTTGTCAGGTGCACCTTTGTACTCACAGATTGCCTGAGTGCATGGACGATGCGCTCTTTAACATGCTGGTGGAGGGCTGGGATGGCTTTTCTCGAAAAGAAGTGTCGACTGGGTAGCTCGTGGCGTGGTACAGCGTAGTCCATCAGGGCTTTAAAAGCTTCGCTTTCAACTAACCGGTAGGGCATCATCTCTAACGAGATTAGTCCAGCTATGTGGGCGTTCAAACCCTGTGTACGCGGATGCGAGGCTAAGTACTTCCTTTTTCAAATGAGAGTCTCATGTAGGGTGAGCTGGACTGGAGAGCTGGAGATCGTGGAACTAGCGGGGGTGCCGGTGGACATGGCAGACTGAGAGACGGTTGGAGACAGTATTATTGCCGGTGCCCTACATGCAGTGTTTCCAACTTCGAAACTGGTGATTCCCTGACCGCTTTGGCCTGGCAACGAAACCGGCACAGATACTGCAGTTTGTGCGGAAAATGGTGGCCTTACACTGCCGGAAGGGATGTAGCGTTGCTGACTAGCTTCATTGGCCGAGGGTGCTACAACCTTAAGCGACGTTTGGTAGTTAGTCCAGGCTTGCAAATGCATGGTGGTTAAATGTCTATGCATGCAACTTGTATTTAGACTTTTCAGATTCTGACCTCTGCTTAAGGTAGTTGAACATTTTTGACAGATGACTTTGCGCTGATCAATTGGATGTTGTTTAAAAAATGCCAGACTGCACTCTTTCTAGCATCGGATACCTTTTTAGGCATTGCAGACTGAGCTTTAACCAGATGGCCACGCTGTCCTCCAACTGGTGTTGGCCTTGCCACGCGTTTTGGGCCAGATACGGGCCCGACAGATGGAACCTGTTGCGATGTTGATGCCTGCTGCGGCCCCTCCTCCTCCGCTTCAGAACTACTGCCGCCTGCACCCTGTTCCCCCAATGGCTGCCAATCGGGGTCAACAACTTGGTCATCTATGACCTCCTCTTCTATCTCGTGTGCAACTTCGTCTGTGTCACAGTGTAAGCCGGTGGTATAGCGTTCATGACGGGGCACCATAGTCTCATCAGGGTCTGATTCTGGATCAGTACACTGCGAGGGCAATGTTGTGGTCTGAGTCAAAGGAACAGCATAGTAATCTGGCTGTGGCTGTGCATCTGTGCACTCCATGTCCGATTCAACTTGTAATGAGCATGGCCTGTTAACTGTTTCACTTTCTAACCCAGGAACGGTATGTGTAAAGAGCTCCATGGAGTAACCCGTTGTGTCGCCTGACGCATCCTTCTCTGTTGTTGTTTTTGCTGAAGAGGACAAGGAAGCGACTTGTCCCTGACCGTGAACATCCACTAACGACACGCTGCTTTTACATTTACCAGTTTCAGAAGAGGAGGCAAAAGAGCTAGAGGCTGAGTCAGCAAGGAAAGCCAAAACTTGCTCTTGCTGCTCCGGCTTTAAAAGCGTTTTTCCTACTCCCAGAAAAGTGAGCGTTCGAGGCCTTGTGTAGCCAGACAACGAACCTGGCTCCACAGCTCGAGACTTAGGTGCTATATTGTTTTTCCCACGACCACCTGATGCTCCACCACCACTACCATCATTACCAGCTGGCAATGAACGCCCACGGCCACGACCTCTTCCACCAGACTTCCTCATTGTTTTAAAAACGTAACCAAAGTAACGGTATTTGTTACTGTAAAACAACTTACAAGGTGAACTCAAACTTCTGTAGGATTTAGATATCCCTTTATTGGTGGGTGAGACTGCAAGGAAAATCAAGCACAATGTTACACACTCTGTTTTCTGTGGCACAAAATGAGAGAGATGCCACACACGCAGGACTGTCACTCAAGCACAAATACCAATATTAATCTCCCATTATTTATTTTTTTTCAGGGAGAATTTAAAAACCAAAATAACCAAAAACAGACACTAGGCTTTCTGTGGCCCACACGACTGGCACAGAAGCACAAAGGCCAATATTATTCTCCCACTATGTTAGGAGTCGAGTTTCCTCTGCTGCACAGGGGGAATCTCGATCCGTCTCCGCTGCGGTCTCCCATTCTCCTCCAGCCGCAGTGGAGTCTGCTCAGCAGGGACGTCGATCCCAGCGTCTCGCTCAGTCTGACTCTGTGCGAAGAGTTACTGCTGCTTTTCCTGGTTCTGCCATTGAAGCCAGTGCTGGGCAGCGGCGAGTGGACGTTTCTGGATCTAAGTCCTTATTTGCACACACTGAGCATGCCCAGGGCAAGATCTCCTGTTGGAGATCGAGGGTCACATGCTCAGTTAATGCAGCACATCCCATTGGTCTTTTTGGCAGGTCCTGAAAGAGCAAAACTTCTGTAGCTGTTTCCTGTGCTGCAGCTATATAAACTGCGCATGACCACACGGCCATGCGCTAGTATTGTCTTGTAAATATGTGTGTGTGTTGTGAGTGAAAGTCGCTCTTTAAATACCCTCCCTATTGAATGTCTGTTCGCGGAAGGTGTATGTTTGCTATCTAGCGCCCGACTTATCCAACAGCACGTAACACACATTACAGCTACCAGTTGCTGTGTCCGCCTGTACGGCGCCGTGCGCTTGCTCTATGCTTTCCTGACCCAAGTCTGGGTGGTTAGTGGCGTCCGTCTGTGCGGCACCGCATGCACTCTTGTGCCTTTATATTATTATTTAGTTTCCTTACACACCCAGTTGCGGTGTTGTGCCAGCAAGTGTCTAATCGGACTTCAATCCTAGTTGGGGTTGAGGTCGCTGACTTATTGCTCGCGCTCTATGTGCGGTACCGTGGTCCTGTGATGCAACAGGATCGCTTCCTTCACGCAGGGTGCAGTTAACCCGTGCGTGTATACTTGTAGTACCGCCATATAGTCCGTCTTACTAGCAGCAGGGTTTTTACCTGCACGGTGGACCTCGGACTGCGAACGCACCTAGTTCCATTTCATCTTGTACTTGGTGCGTTCCGCCAGTCCTAACATAATACTAGCGCCAAGGTCTGGCTAGTAAATGGCGGACGATCAGCGTTTACACCGGTACATCCAGCAGCTGGAGTGAAGGTTGGCGGCTCTAGAGCGTTCAACCTCAGCTGTGGATGTCACTGCTGTCGCTGTTCAGGCTGCTAGCGTGGTTGCAGCTACCTTGTCCACTGCCACCCCTGTTCCGACTCTATCTCGCCTCCCGCTACCAGAGAAAATTTTCTGGTGACAGTAAGTCTTGTAGGGGTTTCGTGAGTCAGTGCTCTATACATCTCGAGCTTCTGGCCTCTCGTTTCCCTACAGAGCGGGCAGAGGTGGGGTTCATCGTGTCTCTCCTGTTGGACAGGGCGTTGCAGTGGGCTACGCCGCTGTGGGAGCGTGGAGATCATGTGGTGCAGAGTGCTCCGTTATTCCTGAGCACTCTGAAACAGGTCTTTTTAGGACCTCGTGTCACCCATGATACGGCGCTCCAACTGTTGGCATTGACTCAGGGCTCGTCCTTGGTCAGCCATTTTGCCGTACACTTCCGCACCCTAGCATCTGAGCTGGAGTGGTCGGATAAAGCCCTTATTCCTATATTTTGGAGGGGGCTGGCTGACCACGTTAAGGACGCTCTGGCCACTAGGGAGATTCCCGCCACACTGGAGGAATTAATAACAGTATCCACTCGTATTGACCTCCGTTTTCACGAGCGGAGGTTAGAGCGAGCCCAGTGTAGGCAGAGGTTTCGGCTGGCTCCCACCTTCGCCAAACCTTTGGAATCTCCAGTCCAGACCCCTGAGTCCCATGAGCCTATGGTAGTGTCACGAGCGGGATCTAAGTCCCGGACCGCTCGTGCACTCCAGGTTTGTCATGTGTGCCAGCAGTCAGGACATCTTGCCACCAGATGTTCCCAGCGGACGAGGAAACGTCAGCGTCTAGTGGTAGTAGGTGGAGGTACACTAGACACGGCGACGTTTGCCTCCAAATTGTCCTTTAAGGGGACAATAACATTAGGCTCATCCTCCCACTCGGTAGAGCTCTGCGTGGATTCTGGGGCGGAGGGCAATTTTATGTCTTCTGCCTTCGCCCAACGTCATGCAATACCCCTGGTTATGCTACCTCAACCAGTAACGGTACGAGTGGTGAATGGGTCAACACTGCCCTCACAGATAACACATCAGACCATCCCTTTTACTCTGTCCATGTCGCCATCCAATCAGGAGATTATATCTCTGCTCATCATTCCTGAGGGAATTGATGAGGTCCTGTTGGGGATACCTTGGCTACGGTACCACTCTCCTCACATTGAGTGGTCCTCAGGCAGAATTCTGGGATGGGGTGAATCTTGTGGGAGTAGGTGTCACCGAGAGTGCGTTCAGGTTGCTACTACAGAGGTACCCGCAGATCTATCCTCTCTCCCCAAGCAATATTGGTCTTATGCAGACGTGTTCTCCAAAAAGGCGGTGGAGACCCTTCCGCCCCATCGCCCCTATGACTGTCCTATTGATCTCTTGCCTGGTGCTGAGCCTCCCCGGGGTCGAGTCTATCCATTATCTCTCCCGGAGACGGAGGCAATGTCTCAGTACATTCAAGAGAATCTGGCAAGAGGGTTCATCAGGAAGTCGGTGTCACCTGCTGGGGCAGGGTTCTTTTTCGTGCAGAAGAAGAATGGGGAACTACGTCCATGCATAGACTACAGGGGTCTTAACGCTATCACCATTAAGAACAAGTATACTTTGCCCTTGATATCTGAGCTTTTCGATAGGCTTCGGGGAGCAAGGGTGTTTACTAAACTAGATCTGCGGGGTGCTTACAACCTGATTCGCATCCGTGAGGGGGACGAATGGAAAACGGCGTTTAACACCAGAGATGGGCACTATGAGTATCTGGTAATGCCCTTCGGGCTCTGTAATTCCCCAGCCGTTTTCCAAGACGTTGTCAACGACATCTTCCGGGATATGCTTTCCACCTCAGTTGTAGCCTATCTGGATGATATTCTCATCTTTTCTCCAGATATTGACTCCCACCAGAGAGATGTTGGCAGAGTCTTCGACCTCCTACGGGCAAACTCTTTTTATGCAAAGTTAGAGAAGTGTATGTTTGAGCAGGAGTCTTTACCTTTACTGGGCTATATCATCTCCGCCCAGGGATTGGCTATGGATCCTGCCAAACTACAGGCTGTGATGGACTGGCAAGAGCCCCATTCTCTTAAAGCGGTGCAGCGCTTTATGGGGTTCATAAACTATTACCGCCAGTTCATTCCCCACTTCTCAACTGTGGTAGCTCCCTTGCTAGCCCTCACCAAGAAGGGAGCGAATCCCAAATTGTGGTCGGAAGAGGTCTCCAAGGCCTTCACTTCTATTATAATAATAATAATAATAATCTTTATTTTTATATAGCGCTAACATATTCCGCAGCGCTTTACAGTTTTTGCACACATTATCATCACTGTCCCCGATTGGGCTCACAATCTAGAATTCCTATCAGTATGTCTTTGGAATGTGGGAGGAAACCGGAGTGCCCGGAGGAAACCCACGCAAACACGGAGAGAACATACAAACTCTTTGCAGATGTTGTCCTGGGTGGGATTAGAACCCAGGACCCCAGCGCTGCAAGGCTGTAGTGCTAACCACTGCGCCACCGTGCTGCCCGAGTCCCTCTTTGCTAGCGCTCCCATCTTACATCGTCCCGATGTGGATAAGCCATTCCTAATGGAGGTGGATGCCTCGTCCGTTGGTGCTGGAGCAGTCCTATAATAATAATAATAATAATTTTTATTTATATAGCGCCAACATATTCCGCAGCGCTTTACAAATTATAGAGGGGACTTGTACAGACAATAGACATTACAGCATAACAGAAATACAGTTCAAAACAGATACCAGGAGGAATGAGGGCCCTGCTCGCAAGCTTACAAACAATGAGGAAAAGGGGAGACACGAGAGGTGGATGGTAACAATTGCTTTAGTTATTCGGACCGGCCATAGTGTAAGGCTCGGGTGTTCATGTAAAGCTGCATGAACCAGTTGACTGCCTAAGTATGTAGCAGTACAGACACAGAGGGCTATTAACTGCATAAAGTGAATGAGAACATGATGCGAGGAACTTGATTGCCTATTTTAAAAAAAATAAAATAAAAAAAAAATAAAAACAATATTTTTTTTTTTTTTTTATAGGCCACACAGGACCTCTATCAAAAGGATGCTCAAGGTCGGAAGCATCCATGCTTCTTCTTCTCTAAGACCTTCACGCCAGCGGAGAGAAACTACTCCATCGGGGACAGGGAGTTGCTAGCAATGAAGTTGGCCTTTTCGGAGTGGAGACACCTTCTGGAAGGTGCACGGTTTCCCTTCCAAGTTTACACGGACCACAAAAATTTGGTCTATTTGCAGACAGCCCAGCGGCTAAATTCTCGCCAGGCCAGATGGTCCCTGTTCTTCTCCCGGTTCCACTTTTCCCTTCATTTTCTCGCCGGGGAGAAGAATATCCATGCTGACGCTCTCTCTCGCTCCCTTATGTCAACTGAGGAGGAGGAAGAGGAGCCTCGGCTTATTGTCCCTTCCGAGAGCCTGAGAACCGTAGCGCCGGTTTCGCTAGAGTCTGTGCCTCCGGGCAAGACTTTTGTGCCCATTAATCTGCGATCGGAGGTTCTCTCTTGGGCTCATTCGTCCAGGGTGGGTGGACACTTTGGGACAAAGAGGACATCTGAGCTACTGGCGAGGACGTACTGGTGGCCGCATATGGTCCAAGATGTCAGAGATTACGTTCTGGCGTGTGTCTCATGCGCCAAAAATAAGTCTCCTCGACAACGGCCATCTGGGTTACTCTATCCCTTGCCGGTGGCAGAAAGGCCCTGGGAGATGGTCGGGATGGACTTTGTAGTGGGTTTGCCCAAGTCTCGCGGCTGTACCGTCATTTGGGTTATTACCGATCATTTCTCGAAAATGGTGCATTTGGTGCCGCTCCCACGGTTACCTTCTGCACGGGCCTTGGCAGCGTTGTTCATAAGACACATCTTCCGCCTACACGGCATGCCAGACAAAATTGTCATTGACCGGGGTCCCCAGTTTGCGTCTCGGTTCTGGAGAGAGCTTTGTCGTCTTCTCAGAATTGAGTTAAATCTCTCTTCCGCATATCATCCCGAGACGAATGGGTTGGTAGAGAGGGCCAACCAGACCTTGGTCACATACCTGCGACATTTTGTTTCAGCCAGGCAGGATGACTGGGCATCCTTGCTATCATGGGCAGAGTTTGCACTGAACAACGCCGTAGCCGACTCCACTGGACAAACCCCATTCCTCCTCAACTATGGTCAGCATCCACGGGTACCTGTGCCTATGCCCGTGTCTTCCGCAGACTCCAGGGTGGCAGACTGGGCTGTGGAGGCACGGGATATTTGGGACCGCACTCAGGATGCCATTCGGGCCTCTAAGGAGAGAATGAAGTCCTCCGCCGATGCTCATCGGCGCCCCGCTCCGACCTTTGCTCCTGGCGAATTGGTGTGGCTCTCCGCCCGTAACATCAGGCTGCGAGTTGAGTCCACTAAATTTGCTCCTCGCTACTTGGGCCCATTCAAGGTCCTCGAGCAGGTTAATCCTGTGGTCTATCGTTTGGCCCTTCCGCCACGCCTGGGTATCACCGACACCTTTCATGTGTCCCTCTTGAAACCCGTGTATATGTCCAGGTTCTCCGAGTCATCTGCTGGGACATCGGGTTCGTCTACGGACGATTATGAGGTGAATGCTATTTTGGGGTGCAAGGTGGTATGTGGCAAAAAATTTTATTTGGTAGACTAGAAGGGTTATGGCCCCGAGGACAGGTCCTGGGAGCTTGTTGAGCACATTCGGGCCCCGCAGCTCATTGCTGCCTTCGAACGTAGCGAGGCCCAAGGAGGGGGGGGCATGTTAGGAGTCGAGTTTCCTCTGCTGCACAGGGGGAATCTCGATCTGCCTCCGCTGCGGTCTCCCATTCTCCTCCAGCTGCAGTGGAGTCTGCTCAGCAGGGACGTCGATCCCAGCGTCTCGCTCAGTCTGACTCTGTGTGAAGAGTTACTGCTGCTTTTCCTGCTTCTGCCATTGAAGCCAGTGCTGGGCAGCGGCGAGTGGACGTTTCTGGATCTAAGTCCTTATTTGCACACACTGAGCATGCCCAGGGCAAGATCTCCTGTTGGAGATCGAGGGTCACATGCTCAGGTAATGCAGCACATCCCATTGGTCTTTTTGGCAGGTCCTGAAAGGGCAAAACTTCTGTAGCTGTTTCCTGTGCTGCAGCTATATAAACTGCGCATGACCACACGGCCATGCGCTAGTATTGTCTTGTAAATATGTGTGTGTGTTGTGAGTGAAAGTCGCTCTTTAAATACCCTCCCTATTGAATGTCTGTTCGCGGAAGGTGTATGTTTGCTATCTAGCGCCCGACTTATCCAACAGCACGTAACACACATTACAGCTACCAGTTGCTGTGTCCGCCTGTACGGCGCCGTGCGCTTGCTCTATGCTTTCCTGACCCAAGTCTGGGTGGTTAGTGGCGTCCGTCTGTGCGGCACCGCACGCACTCTTGTGCCTTTATATTATTATTTAGTTTCCTTACACACCCAGTTGCGGTGTTGTGCCAGCAAGTGTCTAATCGGACTTCAATCCTAGTTGGGGTTGAGGTCGCTGACTTATTGCTCGCGCTCTATGTGCGGTACCGCGGTCCTGTGACGCAACAGGATCGCTTCCTTCACGCAGGGTGCAGTTAACCCGTGCGTGTATACTTGTAGTACCGCCATATAGTCCGTCTTACTAGCAGCAGGGTTTTTACCTGCACGGTGGACCTCGGACTGCGAACGCACCTAGTTCCATTTCATCTTGTACTTGGTGCGTTCCGCCAGTCCTAACACACTATTTATTTTTTTTTCAGGGAGAATTTAAAAACCAAGATAAAAAAAAAACAGACACTAGGCTTTCTGTGGCCCACAAATTGAGAGAGATGGCACACACAGGACTGGCACTGGTCTTATGCAGACGTGTTCTCCAAAAAGGCGGTGGAGACCCTTCCGCCCCATCGCCCCTATGACTGTCCTATTGATCTCTTGCCTTGTGCTGAGCCTCCCCGGGGTCGAGTTTATCCATTATCTCTCCCGGAGACGGAGGCCATGTCTCAGTACATTCAAGAGAATCTGGCAAGAGGGTTTATCAGGAAGTCAGTGTCACCTGCTGGGGCAGGGTTCTTCTTCGTGCAGAAGAAGAATGGGGAACTACGTCCATGCATAGACTACAGGGGTCTTAACGCTATCACCGTTAAGAACAAGTATCCTTTGCCCTTGATATCCGAGCTCTTCGATAGGCTTCGGGGAGCTAGAGTGTTTACTAAATTAGATCTGCGGGGTGCTTACAACCTGATTCGCATCCGTGAGGGGGACGAATGGAAAACGGCGTTTAACACCAGAGATGGGCACTATGAGTATCTGGTGATGCCCTTCGGGCTCTGTAATGCCCCAGCCGTTTTCCAAGACTTTGTCAACGACATCTTCCGGGATATGCTTTCCACCTCAGTTGTAGTCTATCTGGATGATATTCTCATCTTTTCTCCAGATATTGACTACCACCGGAGAGATGTTGGCAGAGTCTTCGACCTCCTACGGGCAAACTCTCTTTATGCTAAGTTGGAGAAGTGTATGTTTGAGCAGGAGTCTTTGCCGTTCCTGGGCTATATCATCTCCGCCCAGGGATTGGCTATGGATCCTGCTAAACTACAGGCTGTGATGGACTGGCAAGAGCCCCATTCTCTTAAAGCGGTGCAGCGCTTTATGGGGTTCATTAACTATTACCGCCAGTTCATTCCCCACTTCTCAACTCTGGTAGCTCCCTTGGTAGCCATCACCAAGAAGGGAGCGAATCCTAAATTGTGGTCGGAAGAGGTCTCCAAGGCCTTCACTTCTATTAAGTCCCACTTTGCTAGCGCTCCCATCTTACATCGTCCCGATGTGGATAAGCCATTCCTAATGGAGGTGGATGCCTCATCCGTTGGTGCTGGAGCAGTCCTCTATCAGAAGGATGCTCAAGGCCGGAAGCATCCATGCTTCTTCTTCTCTAAGACCTTCTCGCCAGCGGAGAGAAACTACTCCATCGGGGATAGGGAGCTGCTAGCAATGAAGTTGGCCTTTTCAGAGTGGAGACATCTTCTGGAAGGTGCGCGGTTTCCCTTCCAGGTTTACACTGACCACAAAAATTTGGTCTACTTACAAACAGCCCAGCGGCTAAATTCTCGCCAAGCGAGATGGTCCTTGTTCTTTTCCCGGTTCCACTTTTCTCTTCATTTTCTCGCCGGGGAGAAGAATATTCGTGCTGATGCTCTCTCTCGCTCCCTTATGTCAACTGAAGAGGAGGAAGAGGAGCCTCGGCTTATTGTTCCTTCTGAGAGCCTGAGAACCGTAGCGCCGGTTTCGCTTGAGTCTGTGCCTCCGGGCAAGACTTTTGTGCCCATTAATTTGCGACCGGAGGTTCTCTCTTGGGCTCATTCGTCCAGAGTGGGTGGACACTTTGGGACAAAGAGGACATCTGAGCTACTGGCGAGGACATACTGGTGGCCGCATATGGTCCGGGATGTCAGGGTTTATATTCTGGGGTGTGTCTCCTGCGCCAAAAATAAATCTCCACGTCAAAGGCCAGCTGGGTTGCTCTATCCCTTGCTGGTGGCAGATAGGCCCTGGGAGATGGTCGGGATGGACTTTGTCGTGGGTTTGCCCAAGTCTCGCGGCTGTACCATCATTTGGGTCATCACCGATCATTTCTCGAAAATGGTGCATTTGGTGCCGCTACCACGGTTACCTTCTGCACGGGCCTTGGCTGCGTTGTTCATTAAGCACATCTTCCGCCTACATGGTATGCCTGACAAAATTGTCAGTGACCGGGGTCCCCAGTTTGCGTCTCGGTTCTGGAGAGAGCTATGTCGTCTTCTCAGTATTGAGTTGAATCTCTCTTCCGCTTATCATCCCGAGACGAATGGGTTGGTAGAGAGGGCCAACCAGACCTTGGTCACATACCTGCGACATTTTGTTTCAGCCAGGCAGGATGACTGGGCATCCTTGCTATCATGGGCAGAGTTTGCGCTGAACAACGCCGTAGCCGACTCCACTGGGCAAACCCCATTCCTCCTCAACTATGGTCAGCATCCACGGGTACCTGTGCCTATGCCCGTGTCTTCCGCAGACTCCAGGGTGGCAGACTGGGCTGTGGCGGCACGGGATATTTGGGACCGCACTCAGGATGCCATTCGGGCCTCTAAGGAGAGAATGAGGTCCTCCGCCGATGCTCATCGGCGCCCCGCTCCGACCTTTGCTCCTGGCGACTTGGTGTGGCTCTCCGCCCGTAACATCAGGCTGCGAGTTGAGTCCACTAAATTTGCTCCTCGCTACTTGGGTCCCTTCAAGGTCCTCGAACAGGTTAATCCTGTGGTCTACCGTCTGGCCCTTCCTCCACGCCTTGGTATCACCGACACCTTTCATGTGTCCCTCCTTAAGCCCGTATACATGTCCCGGTTTTCTGAGTCATCTGCCGGGACATCGGGTTCGTCTACGGACGATTTCGAGGTGAACGCTATCTTGGGGTGCAAGGTGGTACGTGGCAAAAATTTTTTTTGGGTGGACTGGAAGGGTTATGGCCCTGAGGATAGGTCCTGGGAGCCTGCTGAGCACATTCGGGCCCAAGGAGGGGGGGTAATGTTAGGGGTCGAGTTCCCGCTTCTGCACAGGGGGAATCTCGAGTCACCTCCACTGCAGTCTCCCATTCTTGTCCAGCCGCAGTGGAGTCTGCTCAGCAAAGACGTCGGTCCCAGTGTCTTGCTCATTCTCACTCTGTTCTGAGAGTTACTGCTGCTTCTCCAGTCTCTGCCATTAAAGTCAGTGCTGGTCAGCAGCGAGCGGACTTCTCTGGGACTAAGTCCTTGTCTGCACGTACTGAGCATGCCCAGGGTAAGATCTCCCGTTGGAGATCGAGGGTCATGTGCTCAGGCTCTGCAGCACATTCCATTGGTCCTCTTGGCAGGTCTTGGAAGGGCAAATGTGCTGTGGCTACTTCCTGTGCTGCTGCTATATAAACTGCGCATGACCGCACGGCCATGCGCTAGTATTGTCTTTCAATCGCTAATGTGTGTATGTTGTGAGTGCAAGTCGTCCTTGGATACCCCTACCCTATTGAATGACTGTTCACGGAAGGTGTATGGCTGCTACCTAGCGCCCGACTTATCCTACAGCACTAGTCACACATTATAGCGTCCAGTTGCTGTGACCGCCAGTACGGCGCCATGCACTTCCTCTGTGCTTTCCTTACCCAAGCCTGGGTGGTTAGTGGCGTTCGTCAGTGCGGCACTTCATGCACTCTTGTGCCTTAATATTGCTCTTCAGTTGCCTACACACCCAGTTGCGGTGTTGTGCCAGCAAGGGTCTAATCGGACTTTAATCCTAGTTGGGGTTAAGTTCGCTGACTACTTGCTCGCGCTTTAGGTACGGTACCGCGGTCCTGTGCCTTAACAGGATTGCTTCTTTCACGCTGGGTGAGGTTAACCCACGCGTGTATACTTTAGTGTACCGCCATATAGTCTGCTAATTGCTAGCAGCAGGTTTTCACCTGCACGGTGGACCCCGGACTGCGAACGCATCTATACCATCTGTCTTGGTGCGTTCTGCCAGTCCTAACACTAGGCTTTCTGTGGCCCACAATTTGAGAGAGATGGCACACACAGGACTGGCACAGAAGCACAAAGGCCAATATTAATCTCCCACTATTTTTTTTTTTCAGGGAGAATTTAAAAACCAAAATAAAAAAAAAACAGACACCAGGCTTTCTGTGGCCCACAATTTGAGAGAGATGGCACACACAGGACTGGCACAGAAGCACAAAGGCCAATATTAATCTCCCACTATTTTTTTTTTTTCAGGGAGAATTTAAAAACCAAAATAAAAAAAAACAGACACTAGGCTTTCTGTGGCCCACAATTTGAGAGAGATGGCACACACAGGACTGGCACAGAAGCACAAAGGCCAATATTAATCTCCCACTATTTTTTTTTTTCAGGGAGAATTTAAAAACCAAAATAAAATAAAAAACAGACACTAGGCTTTCTGTGGCCCACAATTAGAGAGAGATGGCACACACGACTGGCACAGAAGAGCAAAGGCCAATATTAATCTCCCACTATTTTTTTTTTCAGGGAGAATTTAAAAACCAAAATAAAAAAAAACAGACACTAGGCTTTCTGTGGCCCACAATTTGAGAGAGATGGCACACACAGGACTGGCACTCTAGCAGAAATGCCAATCTTAATCTCCCACTACTTTTTTGGTTAGGGAGAATTGCCAAGAAATCAAGGCCACTATTACACACTAGGCTTTCTGTGCCCCAAAATTGGAGAGAGATGGCACACACAGGACTGGCACTCTAGCAGAAATGCCAATCTTAGTCTCCCACTACTTTTTTTGGTTAGGGAGAATTGCCAAGAAATCAGGGCCAGTATTACACACTAGGCTTTCTGTGCCCCAAAATTGGAGAGAGATGGCACACACAGGACTGGCACTCTAGCAGAAATGCCAATCTTAATCTCCCACTACTTTTTTTGGTTAGGGAGAATTGCCAAGAAATCAGGGCCAGTATTACACACTAGGCTTTCTGTGCCCCAAAATTGGAGAGAGATGGCACACACAGGACTGGCACTCTAGCAGAAATGCCAATCTTAATCTCCCACTACTTTTTTTGGTTAGGGAGAATTGCCAAGAAATCAGGGCCAGTATTACACACTAGGCTTTCTGTGCCCCAAAATTGGAGAGAGATGGCACACACAGGACTGGCACTCGAGCAGAAATGCCAAGATTAATCTCCCACTATTTATTTTTTTTCAGGGAGAATTTTAAAAAAAAAACAGGGACTGTCCTACAATTACTATCTCCCTGCAGTAATCTCAGCCAGGTATGGCAGGCAGCAATAACAAGGAGTGGACTGCTGCACAAATTAAATAAAAAGTTTGGACAAACAAAAAAGATAGCTGTGCAGAAAGGAAGGAACAACAGGATTTGTGCTTTGAAAAAAGCAGTTGGTTTGCACAGCGGCGTACACACAGCAATGCAGCTATCAGGGAGCCTTCTAGGGCAGCCCAATGAGCTACAGCGCTGAGGAAAAAAAATGTAGCTTCCACTGTCCCTGCAAACAAAAGGTGGTGTTGGACAGTGGAAATCGCTACAGCACAAGCGGTTTGGGGGTTAATGGACCCTGCCTAACGCTATCCCTGCTTCTGACGAAGCGGCAGCAACCTCTCCCTATGCTCAGATCAGCAGCAGTAAGATGGCGGTTGGCGGGAACGCCCCTTTATAGCCCCTGTGACACCGCAGACAGCAAGCCAATCACTGCAATGCCCTTCTGTAAGATGGTGGGGACCAGGACCTATGTCATCACGCTGCCCACACTCTGCGTCCACCTTCATTGGCTGAGAAATGGCGCTTTTTCCGTAATTGAAACGCGACTTTGGCGCGAAAGTCGCGTACCGCATGGCCGACCCCACACAGGGACCGGGTCGGGTTTCATGAAACCCGACTGCCAAAAGTCGGCGACTTTTGAAAATGAACGATCCGTTTCGCTCAACCCTAATCGTGACAATAAGTATTTGATCCCCAACCAACCATTAAGAGTTCTGGCTCTTACAGACTAGGTAGACGCTTCTAATCAACTCGTTACCTGCATTAAATACAGCTGTCTTACATAGTCAGTCACCTTTATAAAAGACTCCTGTCAACAGACTCAAATAATCAGTCAGACTCTAACATGTACAACATGGGCAAGACTAAAGAGTTTTAAGGATGTCAGGGACAAGATCATAGACCTGCACAAAGCTGGAATGGACAACAAAACTGTAAGTAAGACGCTGGGTGAGAGGGAGACAACTGTTGGTGCCAGGGGTGGATTAAGGGTAGCCAGGGCCCCGGGCTGTTCACACACTGTGGCTACCCCGGTCATGTGACGGGGGTCATGTGACGGGGGTCCTGTGACGGGGGTCATGATATACCCGAACCAGATTATTCCAGAAAAAGGGCCGGGCCCTACTCTACTGTAACCTAGGAAATATTTGTTAAAATCTGCAATACAATTTAGGTATATCTTGACCAATAATATCACATACAAGGAACAAATACCACAGCACCATGACCAGACCACAAATTACAACCACAGTGATCGAATAATAGCACATACAAGGGACAAATACCACCACACCATTTCCAGACCACATATTACCATACCTCCCAACTTTTGAAGTTGGGAAAGAGGGACAAAGTTTGCGGCGCGCGTTGCGCGCCGCAGCAAATTTTAGGACACACCTCTGACCACACCCATTCACTAGTCACACCCATATCCATGTCTCAACCACACCCATTTAGCACTGCTGATCACACTGTTCATAAAGAATAATTATAAAAAAAAAATATGGCCACACAGTGCTCGATACTGTATAATGGCCACACAGTGCTCCATACTGTATAACGACCCCACATGACCACATGATGCTCAATACTGTATAATGGCCACACATGATGTTCAATACTGTATAATGACCCCACATGATGCTCAATACTGTATAATGGCCACACATGATGCTCCATACTGTATAATGGCCACACATGATGCTCCATACTGTATAATGGCCCCACATGATGCTCAATACTGTATAATGACCCCACGTGATGCTCAATACTGTATAAGTGCCCCACATGATGCTCAATACTGTATAATGGCCCCACATGATGCTCAATACTGTATAATGACCCCACATGATGCTCAATACTGTATAATGGCCCCACATGATGCTCAATACTGTATAATGACCCCACATGATGCTCAATACTGTATAATGGCCACACATGATGCTCCATACTGTATAGTGACTGCACATGATGCTCCATACTGTATAATGACCGCACATGATGCTCAATACTGTATAATGGCCACATATGATGCTCCATACTGTATAATGGCCACACATGATGCTCCATACTGTATAATGACCGCACATGATGCTCTATACTGTATAATGACCACACATGATGCTCCATATTGTATAATGACCGCACATGATGCTCCATAATGGCCACACATGATGCTCCATACTGTATAATGACCACACATGATGCTCCATATTGTATAATGACTGCACATGATGCTCCATACTGTATGACAGCACATGATGCTCCACACTGTATAATGACTGCACATGATGCTCCATACTGTATAATGACAGCACATGATGCTCCATACTGTATAATGACAGCACATGATGCTCCATACTGTATAATGGCCACACATGATGCTCCATACTGTATAATGACCGCACATGATGCTCTATACTGTATAATGGCCACACATGATGCTCCATACTTTATAATGACCGCACATGAGGCTCCATACTGTATAATGGCCACACATGATGCTCCATACTGTATAATAGCCGCACATGATGCTCCATACTGTATAATGACCGCACATGATGCTCCATACTGTATAATGGCCACACATGATGCTCCATACTGTATAATGACCGCACATGATGTTCCATACTGTATAATAGCCGCACACGATGCTCCATACTGTATAATGACCGCACATGAGGCTCCATACTTTATAATGACCGCACATGAGGCTCCATACTGTATAATGACCGCACATGATGCTCCATACTGTATAATGGCCGCACATGATGCTCCATACTGTATAATGGCCACACAGTGCTCCATACTGTATAATGGCCGCACATGATGCTCCATACTGTATAATGGCCACACATGATGTTCCATACTGTATAATAGCCGCACATGATACTCCATACTGTATAATGACTGCACATCATGCTCCATACTGTATAATGACCACACATGATGCTCCATAGTGTATAATGACCGCACATGATGCTCCATACTGTATAATGACCGCACATCATGCTCCATACTGTATAATGACCACACATAATGCTCCATAGTGTATAATGACCGCACATGATGCTCCATACTGTATAATGGCCACACATGATTCTCCATACTGTATAATGACCGCACATGATGCTCAATAATACTGTATAATGACCGCACATGATGCTCCATACTGTATAATGGCCACACATGATGCTCCTTACTGTATATTGGCCGCACATGATAATAGCCACACATAGCTACTCCTACACACGCGGCTGCGCTCCGTAAACTTTGCATACACGGCTCCGCTCCGTACACACGGCTCCACTCCATACATCTCATACACACACGGCTCCGCTCCGTACACATTCAGCTCCGCTCCATACACCTCATACACGGCTCTGCTCCATACACCTCATACACACACTGCTCTGCTCCATACACCTCATACACGGCTCCGCTCCATACACCTCATACACACACGGCTCCGCTCCATACATCTCACACACACGGCACTACTCCGTACACCTCATACACACACCGCTCCGCTCCATACACATTGCACACACTGCTCCGCATACCTTGCACACACACAGCTCCGCTGCGTACACCTCATACACATACGGCTCCTCTCCATACATCTCGTACACACACGGCACTACTCCGTACACCTCATACACACGCGGCTGTGCTCCGTACACCTCGTACACACGTGGCAGTGCTCCGTACACCTCGTACACACGCGGCAGTGCTCCGTACACCTCGCACACACGCGGCAGTGCTCCGTACACCTCGTACACACGGCTCCGCTCCGTACACCTCGTACACACGCGGCTGTGCTCCGTACACCTCGTACACATGGCTCCGTACACCTCTTACACACGACTCCGCTCCGTACACCTTCTACACATGCGGCTGTGCTCCGTACACCTCGTACACATGGCTCCGTACACCTCTTACACACGACTTCGCTCCGTACACCTTGTACACATGGCTCCGTACACCTCTTACACACGACTTCGCTCCGTACACCTCGTACACACGCGGCTGCGCTCCGTACACCTCGTACACATGGCTCCGTACACCTCTTGCACACGACTCCGCTCCGTACACCTTGTACACATGCGGCTGTGCTCCGTACACCTTGTACACATGGCTCCGTACACCTCTTACACACGACTCCGCTCCGTACACCTCGTACACACGCGGCTGCGCTCCGTACACCTCGTACACATGGCTCCGTACACCTCTTACACACGACTCCGCTCCATACACCTTGTACACATGCGGCTGTGCTCCATACACCTCTTACACACGACTCCGCTCCGTACACCTCGTACACACGCGGCTGTGCTCCGTACACCTCGTACACACGCGGCTGTGCTCCGTACACCTCGTACACACGCGGCTCCGCTCTGTACACCTCGTACACACGCGGCTGTGCTCTGTACACCTTGTACACACGACTCCGTACACCTCGTACACACGCGGCTGCGCTCCGTACACCTCGTACACACGCGGCTGCGCTCCGTACACCTCGTACACACGCGGCTGCGCTCCGTACACCTCGTACACACGCGGCTGTGCTTCGTACACCTCGTACACACGCGGCTCCGCTCTGTACACCTCGTACACACGCGGCTGTGCTCTGTACACCTTGTACACACGACTTCGTACACCTCTTACACACGACTCCGCTCCGTACACCTCGTACACACGCGCGCTCCGTACACCTCGTACACACGCGGCTGCGCTCCGTACACCTTGTACACACGCGGCTCTGCTCCGTACACCTCATACACACGCGGCTGTGCTCCGTACACCTCGTACACACGCGGCTGCGCTCCGTAAACCTTGTACACACGCGGCTGTGCTCTGTACACCTTGTACACACGACTCCGCTCCGTACACCTCGTACACACGCGGCTGTGCTCCGTACACCTCATGCACACGGCTCCGTACACATCGTACACACACGACTCTGCTCCATAGACCTTTCACACGCTGCTCTGATCCATACACCTCGTACACACACGGCTCTGCTACATCCACCCTGTAAACACCTCCTGACCTCACACATACGCTGCCTTACCCTCCTCCGGCGCCATGGCAACCAGCAAAGTCCTGTACACGGAGGTCCTCCTCCCGATTATGTGACCCCTGACTCCTCCCATCCTGTGACCTCATCACAGGTCCTGTGCACAGAGCAGCCATTATGTGGTGTGCTGCTGTGCAGGCCTGGTGCAGGGACTCGGAGCTCTCAGCTGACCGGCTGATACACGCACCTCCCAACCAATGCGGGCCCCCTCTCTCTGCCCACCGGGTCCGGGGGCACACAAATGCCGGCGGGCATTCAGACAATTAGTGGAGGGTCAATCTGTGCGGTAGCCCAGGGCCCCCCCAGACCACTGGGCCCTGGGCTACCGCCCATATTGACCCTCTGATAATCCGCCCCTGGTTGGTGCAATAGTAAGAAAATGGAAGAAATACAAAATGACGATTGACATCGATCTAGGGCACCAAGCAAAACCCACACCTCATGGGGTATCCTTGATCACGAGGAAGGTGAGAGATCAGCCTAAAACTACAAGGGGGAATTTGTTAATGCTCTCAAGGCAGTTGGGACCTCAGTCACCAAGAAAACCATTGGTCACACATTATGCCATAAAGGTTTACAATCCTGCAGTGCCCGCAAGGTCCCCCTGCTCAAGAAGGCACATGTGCAGGCCTGTCTGAAGTTTGCCAATGAACACCAGGATGATTCTGTGAGTGATTTGGAGAAGGTGCTGTGTTTGGAGGAAGATAAATGCTGCCTATGACCCAAAGAACACAGTCCCCACTGTCAAGCAAGGAGGTGGAAACATTATGTTTATCTCTGCTAAGGGTACAGGACTACTTTACTGCATTAATGGGAGAATGGATGGAGCTATGTACCATAAAATCCTGAGTGACAATCTCCTTCCCTCTGCCAGGACATTAAAAATGGATTGTGGCTGGGTCTTCCAGCAAGACAATGACCCAAAGCATACAGCTAAGGCAACAAAGGAGTGGCTCAAAAAGAAGCACATTAGGGTCATGGAGTGGCCTAGCGAGTCTCCAGAACTTAATCCTATAGAAAACTTATGGAGGAAGTTCCGAGTTGCCAAGCGATAGCCTCAAAACCTTAATGATTTAGAGATGATCTGCAAAAAGGAGTGGACCAAAAGTCCTCCTGACATGTGCGCAAGCCTCATCATCAATTACAAAAAGTTTGACTGCTGTACTTGCCAACAAGGATTTTGCCACCAAGTATTAAGTCTTGTTTGCCAGAGGGATCAAATACTTATTTCTCACTGCAAAATGCAAATAAATTTATATAATTTATACAATGTGATTTTCTGGATTTCATTTTTGATATTCTATCTCTCAATGTTAAAATTAACCTACCCTTAAAATTATAGACTGTTCATATATTTGTCAGCGGGCAAACTTACAAAATCAGCAAGGGATCAAACACTTATTTTCCTCACTGTATTTCAGCCATGTATGTTTTGTTCTAAACTGCTGTAGCGTTTCACACAACACAGACTTTAAATATCCATCTGAGAACTATTACTAGTCTGAGGAAGGTTCCTGACTGCTTCTTCTTGCCCCGCTCCCCATGACTGACAGGACTATCCAAGTGTGTGTGCTTAGGGAGCAGGTAGAAGAAAAGCTGGCCGAAGAACACATTGGACTAGTCATCCATGACCCATAGTTTCTAGCAAACCTTTCAAAACATCTATTTTCTGTGAAAGCGTTTCGGAGTAAGATATAAGCGGCAGTAATAATGCAGCCAGTGTGTGATTTATGATACCCGTGGTCCTGGCAGCTTGGTATAAATCATTTGACAGGTTCTATTTTAGATAAATTACGCTCTTATATTAGTACTTGCTGTTAGGAAGTCCTTCAGTTACCATTCAGCTGATAGCATTCGGATCAGTTCGACTATAACGTCATATTTGGCCCATTTACTCATGATTTCCTACTGCCTTTCAATTTCTCATAAAGGAAGGGAGTTGTTCCAAATATAACACTTGAAACCTGGGCTCAGAGTTCTCAGGGAAATGGAAAGGAAACAGTAGGGCTAAGTGTCTGCAGATATTAATGTCTAATTAACCCTTCAGCAGTCTTATGTCCCAACAGTTTATTTCTGAAGGCCACTGCAGCTTGAGCTAAGCTGTAATGGCAGCCAAGTCTGTATAGATCCACAGTTATCGAACAATCCTAATTGATGTGCTCACGTGTACAAATTCTAAACATGGATATTACAGCCTGCACATATTAGGGATAATGCTGCCTTCGTGTTTTGGCCCTTTTATCCTTTTTACATGTATTCATATATATGAATAAATGTGGGCACATGATGAGGGAGTAATGCCTTTATTGCTCCTTTATTGATCAGGGGAAGAGGTGTTTTATGGTTTCCAGGATATCTTTTGAAATATTACCCATTTATTACTCCCCTATTGAAACTTTTAGCTATTATATACAGTAGGTACGGAAAGAATTCAGACCCCTTTAAATGTTTCCATCTTTGTTTCATTGCAGCCATTTGGTAAATTCAAAATTCATCAATGTACACTCTGCACACCATTTTGACTGAAAAAACAAAGACATTTTTGTAAATGTATTTAAAAAAAAAATTGAAATGTCACATGGTCATAAGTAGAGTTGAGCGACCTTGACCTTTTTAGAGTCGAGCCGGGTTTCGCGAAAAGTCGGGGATCGACGAAACACGAAACCCAATGCAAGTCAATGGGGGAGCATAGTCGGCAGTGAGTAGAGGCCAGGAAAACATGTACAGAGCCCATTGTATTGGCAAAAGCATCCATTCTTGCTACTGAATCTTGTCAATCGTAATTTAGCTTATAATAATTGTAAGGCATTTGAAATTGGGGGTCATTTGGCTAAAGTTGTGGGGGGTAGGGCTGGTTCAAGCAATTAGTGGGCCAAGGACATCTGGACCACGTCACGGCAGTGGAGCAGGGAGAGGTAAGTATTTCAACTTTGCAAGTGCTGTGATCCTGAGCAAGCAGGGGGGGCCCACTCGTTGGCATTGGCACTGGCACAGGGCCCCTCAAAGTACAGCGGTGTGTTTGCACGGCGGGGGCGCCTCCCACCGGCAGCAAAACTTTTGCGTACTATGAGAGGCCCTGTGCCAGTGACGTCGCCAACAAGTATTCCTCCCCCCACCTTATGAAGGAACCTGCACCTTCATCTGCACCTTCCTCTTTGTCCCCATGTAATGTATGGTATGTGGGAAGGGGGACCTGACTTTCAGCAGGGTCACAGTCTTGCAGTGTAGCGTGCACAGGGAATGTTGCGTTATGGGTCAATGTACCAGCAGACTCATCTATCACTGGCTGGGCAATGGGCAGGATGAGGGGGAAACAGATATGGGCCCAAAGAATAAAGTGGGCTAAATGCAGTTCAAAATTGGTAACAGGACTAACCAGGGGGCATTGCTTTGTTCAGTGGAGGACAACTGGAATGAGAGGCTGACACAGAGAGTAGGCCCAAATCAGTAAGTATTCTAAATGCAGTTCAAAATTGGCAACAGTATTAAACCGGCGGCACAGCTTTGTTCACTGTAGGTGAACAGCAAGGAGCGGCAGACACAGATAGAAGGCCCCAACCCACCTAGTAGGCCTAATGCAGTGTTGTTTTCAACAACTACTTAAGAAGAGCCAGAAGATCGAAGCAATGGAGACGAAACCTGGGGAACACCTTTGAGTGGAACACCGTCTCAACACCCCATACCCAATTAGTAGGCCTAATGCAGTGTTGTTTTCAACAACTACTAAAGTAGAGCCAGAAGATCGAAGAAATGGAGACTGGAGAGGAAACCTGGGGAACACCTTGGAGTGGAACACACCGTCTCTACACCCCATACCCAATTTGTAGGCCTAATGCAGTGTAGTTTTCAACAACTACTAAACGAGAGTCAGAAGATCGAAGCAATGGAGAGGAAAACTGGGGAACACCTTGGAGTGGAACACACCGTCTCTACACCCCATACCCAATATGTAGGCCTAATGCAGTGTAGTTTTCAACAACTACTAAACGAGAGTCAGAAGATCGAAGCAATGGAGAGGAAACCTGGGGAACACCTTGGAGTGGAACACACCGTCTCTACACCCCATACCCAATTTGTAGGCCTAATGCAGTGTAGTTTTCAACAACTACTAAACGAGAGTCAGAAGATCGAAGCAATGGAGAGGAAACCTGGGGAACACCTTGGAGTGGAACACACCGTCTCTACACCCCATACCCAATTTGTAGGCCTAATGCAGTGTAGTTTTCAACAACTACTAAACGAGAGTCAGAAGATCGAAGCAATGGAGAGGAAACCTGGGGAACACCTTGGAGTGGAACACACCGTCTCTACAGCCCATACCCAATATGTAGGCCTAATGCAGTGTAGTTTTCAACAACTACTAAACGAGAGTCAGAAGATCGAAGCAATGGAGAGGAAACCTGGGGAACACCTTGGAGTGGAACACACCGTCTCTACACCCCATACCCAATTTGTAGGCCTAATGCAGTGTAGTTTTCAACAACTACTAAACGAGAGTCAGAAGATCGAAGCAATGGAGAGGAAACCTGGGGAACACCTTGGAGTGGAACACACCGTCTCTACACCCCATACCCAATTTGTAGGCCTAATGCAGTGTAGTTTTCAACAACTACTAAACGAGAGTCAGAAGATCGAAGCAATGGAGAGGAAACCTGGGGAACACCTTGGAGTGGAACACACCGTCTCTACACCCCATACCCAATTTGTAGGCCTAATGCAGTGTAGTTTTCAACAACTACTAAACGAGAGTCAGAAGATCGAAGCAATGGAGAGGAAACCTGGGGAACACCTTGGAGTGGAACACACCGTCTCTACACCCCATACCCAATTTGTAGGCCTAATGCAGTGTAGTTTTCAACAACTAATAAACGAGAGTCAGAAGATCGAAGCAATGTAGACGAAACCTGGGGAAGACCTTGGAGTGGAACACACCGTCTCTACACCCCATACCCAATTTGTAGGCCTAATGCAGTGTAGTTTTCAACAACTACTAAACGAGAGTCAGAAGATCGAAGCAATGGAGTGGAAACCTGGGGAACATCTTGGAGTGGAACACACCGTCTCTACACCCCATACCCAATTTGTAGGCCTAATGCAGTGTAGTTTTCAACAACTACTAAACGAGAGTCAGAAGATTGAAGCAATGGAGAGGAAACCTGGGGAACACCTTGGAGTGGAACACACCGTCTCAACACCCCATACCCAATTTGTAGGCCTAATGCAGTGTAGTTTTCAACAACTACTAAACGAGAGTCAGAAGATCGAAGCAATGTAGACGAAACCTGGGGAACACCTTGGAGTGGAACACACCGTCTCTACACCCCATACCCAATTTTTAGGCCTAATGCAGTGTAGTTTTCAACAACTACTAAACGAGAGTCAGAAGATCGAAGCAATGTAGACGAAACCTGGGGAACACCTTGGAGTGGAACACACCGTCTCTACACCCCATACCCAATTTTTAGGCCTAATGCAGTGTAGTTTTCAACAACTACTAAACGAGAGTCAGAAGATCGAAGCAATGTAGACGAAACCTGGGGAACACCTTGGAGTGGAACACACCGTCTCTACACCCCATACCCAATTTGTAGGCCTAATGAAGTGTAGTTTTCAACAACTACTAAACGAGAGTCAGAAGATCAAAGCAATGGAGAGGAAACCTGGGGAACACCTTGCAGCGGCAGACACCGTTAGTAGGCCCTACCGAAGTAGTAGCCCCAATGCAGTTTTCAAATTCCTAGAGGCTGAAAACCAGACTATTGACGCTCAGCTTTTTTCAAAGGAGGACAGCTGTATTGAGTGGCGCAGACAGACACAGGTAGTAGGCCTGAAACCAAAAATGTGGCTCAATGCAGTTTAAAAAAGATTACAGGGGTACACAGGCAGCATTGGTCTGGTCAGTGGAGGACAATTTCAATTATGGACCGCAGACAGACCTTGTACGCCTACTATTAAAAAAAGGATGTTCTATGCAATTAAAAATAGGTTCCAGGGGTCCACGGGCAGCAGTGGTGTGGTCAGTGGAGGAGTATTGGAAGGAGGGACCGCAGACAGGCGTAGTAAGCCTAACATAACAAAAGTAGGCTGTAGGCACTTTAAAATTGGTTCCAGGGGTACACGGGCAGTAGTGGTGTGGTCAGTGGAGGACTATTGGAAGGAGGGACCGCAGACAGGCTTAGTAGGCCTAACATAACAAAAGTAGGCTGTAGGCACTTTAAAATTGGTTCCAGGGGTACACGGGCAGCAGTGGTCTGGTCAGCGGAGGACAATTTGAATTAGGGACTGCAGACAGACTTTGTAGGCTGTCCCCTGTGGACCATGCATCCAACACATTAACCCAGTGCGCCGTAATGGACACGTAACTTTTTGTGGACATGCCTACTGGTCCATGCGTCTCTTGTCAGGTGCACCTTTCTACTGTTTGATTGCCTGAGTGCTATGACAATGCAGACTTCTTTATGCCGGTGGAGGGCTAGGATGGCTTTTCTCGCAAAAGAAGTGTCGACTGGGTAGCTTGAACTGTGGTACAGCGTAGTTCATCTGGGCTTTATAAATATAAAACAAAGAAAAAAAGTAGGCTCCATGCACTTTCAGCTGGGTTCCAGGGGTACACGGCCAGCATTGGTCTGGTCAGTGGAGAACTATTGGAAGGAGGGACCGCAGACAGGCTTAGAAGGCCTAACATAATAAAATTGGGCTGTAGGCACTTTATAATTGGTTCCATGGGTACACGGGCAGCAGTGGTCTGGTCAGTGGAGGCCTAGTGGAAGGAGGGACCGCAGACAGGCGTAGTAGGCCTAACATAATAAAATATGGCTGTAGGCACTTTAAAATTGGTTCCAGGGGTACACAGGCAGCAGTGGTCTGGTCAGTGGAGGCCTAGTGGAAGGAGGGCCCGCAGACAGGCTTCGAAGGCCTAACATAATAAAATTGGGCTGTAGGCACTTTAAAATTGGATCCAGGGGTACACGGGCAGCAGTAGACAGGTCACTGGAGGACTAGTGTAAGGAGGGACCGCAGACAGGCGTAGTAGGCCTAACATAATAAAATATGGCTGTAGGCACTTTAAAATTGGTTCCAGGGGTACACGGGCAGCAGTGGTCTGGTCAGTGGAGGCCTAGTGGAAGGAGGGACCGTAGACAGGCGTAGTAGGCCTAACATAATAAAATATGGCTGTAGGCACTTTAAAATTGGTTCCAGGGGTACACGGGCAGCAGTAGACAGGTCACTGGAGGACTAGTGGAAGGAGGGACCGCAGACAGGCGTAGTAGGCCTAACATAATAAAATATGACTGTAGGCACTTTAAAATTGGTTCCAGGGGTATAAGGGCAGCAGTGGTCTGGTCAGTGGAGGCCAAGTGGAAGGAGGGACCGCAGACATGCGTTTTAGCCTAACTGTTGTGGATTCTGTTTTTGGGCTCCCTCTGGTGGTTACAGATGGTACTGGGTGACTTGTGTTCTCTGCGGTCTCTGGTGTCCACCTGTTCTATCAGGATATGGGAGTTTCCTATTTAACCTGGCTTTCTTGTCATTTCCTCGCCGGCTATCAATGTAATCAGTGTGTCTTGTTACCTCTGCTTCCCGCTTCTGTATTCTTCAGGACAAGCTAAGTTTTTGATTTTCCTGTTCCACGTTTTGCTTAATTTTTGTCTTTGTCCAGCTTGCAGATATGTGATTCCTTTTTGCTGGTTGCTCTAGTGGGCTGATATTACTCCTCATGTTCCATGAGTTGGAACATGAGTTCAAGTAATTTCAGGATGGTTTTTTGTAGGGTTTTTCGCTGACCGCGCAGTTCACTTTTGTATCCTCTGCTATCTAGCTTTAGCGGGCCTCATTTTGCTGAATCTGTTTTCATAACTACGTATGTGCTTTCATCTCATTTCACCGTCATTACATGTGGGGGGCTGCTATTTCTGTGGGGTGTTTCTCTGGAGGCAAGAGAGGTCTGTGTTTCTTCTAATAGGGAAAGTTAGTTCTTCGGCTGGCGCGAGAGGTCTAGGAATCATCGTAGGCACGTTCCCCGGCTACAGCTAGTTGTGTGTGGAGGTTCAGGATCGCGGTCAGCTCAGGTTCCATCACCCTAGAGCTTGTTTTGTTTTTTGTGCTTGTCCTTTTGTGATCCCCTGCCATTGGGATCATGACAGTATAGCCGGCCAAAAAGTGGTAATCGTATTGGCTGAAGTAGGAGGAAAAGTAGTCTGAGGAAGTTTTTTTTTTTTTTCCCCTCAGAGTTTGCTGCATAGCCTTAATTGCAGCCTGGCTGCGTCTTACCTCCTCTTAATCCTTGAATGGCTCTGACCTCAGCTGTTTATCATGGACGTCCAGAGTTTGGCTTCCAGCCTGAATAATCTTGCTGCTAAGGTTCAAAATATACAAGATTTTGTTGTACATGCTCCTATGTCTGAACCTAGAATTCCTATCCCAGAGTTTTTTTCTGGAGATAGATCTAGTTTTCTGAATTTTAGGAACAATTGCAAGTTGTTTCTTTCTTTGAAATCTCGCTCTTCTGGAGACCCTGCTCAGCAAGTTAAGATTGTTATATCTTTCCTGCGGGGTGACCCTCAGAATTGGGCATTTGCATTGGCACCAGAGGATCCTGCGTTGCTCAATGTGGATGCGTTTTTTCTGGCATTGGGTTTGCTCTATGAGGAACCTAACCTAGAGATTCAGGCTGAAAAAGCTTTATTGGCTCTCTCTCAGGGGCAAGATGAAGCAGAAATATATTGTCAGAAATTTCGGAAATGGTCGGTGCTTACTCAGTGGAATGAGTGCGCCCTGGCTGCAAGATTCAGAGATGGCCTTTCTGAGGCCATTAAAGATGTCATGGTGGGGTTCCCTGCGCCTACAGGTCTGAATGAGTCTATGACTATGGCTATTCAGATTGATCGGCGTTTACGGGAGCGCAAACCTGTGCACCATTTGGCGGTGTCTTCTGAACAGGCACCTGAGACAATGCAATGTGATAGAATTCAGTCCAGAAGTGAACGGCAAAACTATAGGCGGAAAAAAGGGTTGTGTTTTTATTGTGGTGATTCAGCTCATGTTATATCAGCATGCTCTAAACGCACAAAAAAGGTTGATATGTCTGTTGCCATTAGTACTTTACAGTCTAAGTTCATTCTGTCTGTGACTCTGATTTGTTCATTATCAGCCATTTCCGTCGATGCCTATGTGGATTCAGGCGCTGCCCTGAGTCTTATGGATTGGTCATTTGCCAACCGCTGTGGGTTTAGTCTGGAGCCTCTGGAAGTCCCTATTCCTTTGAAAGGAATTGACTCTACACCTTTGGCTATGAATAAACCTCAGTACTGGACACAAGTGACCATGCGTATGACTCCCGTTCATCAGGAGGTGATTCGCTTCCTGGTACTGTATAATTTACATGATGTCTTAGTGCTTGGTCTGCCATGGTTACAAACTCATAACCCAGTCTTGGACTGGAAAACGATGTCTGTGTTAAGCTGGGGATGTCAGGGGGTTCATGATGATGCACCTCCGATTTCTATCGCTTCATCTACTCCTTCTGAGGTTCCGGTATTTTTGTCTGATTATCGGGATGTTTTTGAGGAGCCTAAGCTCAATTCGCTTCCTCCTCACAGGGATTGCGATTGTGCTATAGATTTGATTCCTGGCAGTAAATTTCCTAAAGGTCGTTTGTTCAATCTGTCAGTGCCAGAGCATACTGCTATGCGGGATTATGTTAAGGAGTCCTTGGAAAAGGGACATATCCGTCCATCTTTGTCCCCTTTGGGAGCAGGTTTTTTTTTTGTGGCCAAAAAAGATGGTTCCTTGAGGCCTTGTATAGATTACCGTCTTTTGAATAAGATTACAGTTAAATATCAGTATCCTTTGCCATTGTTGACTGATTTGTTCGCTCGCATTAAGGGGGCTAAATGGTTCACTAAGATTGATCTTCGGGGTGCGTATAATCTTGTGCGGATAAAGCAGGGTGATGAGTGGAAAACCGCATTTAATACGCCTGAGGGCCATTTTGAGTATTTGGTGATGCCTTTTGGACTTTCTAATGCTCCTTCTGTCTTCCAGTCCTTTATGCACGATATTTTCCGTGAATATCTGGATAAATTTATGATTGTGTATTTGGATGATGTTTTGGTTTTTTCGGATGACTGGGAGTCTCATGTTCAGCAGGTCAGGAAGGTGTTTCAGGTCCTGCGGGCCAATTCTTTGTTTGTAAAAGGTTCAAAGTGTCTCTTTGGAGTCCAGAAGATTTCTTTTTTGGGGTATATTTTTTCCCCTTCTACTATTGAGATGGATCCCGTCAAGGTTCAGGCTATTTGTGACTGGACGCAGCCTACATCTCTTAAGAGTCTACAGAAGTTCTTGGGCTTTGCTAATTTTTATCGTCGTTTCATAACTAATTTTTCTAGTGTTGTTAAGCCTTTGACGGATTTGACTAAGAAGGGTGCTGATGTTGCTGATTGGTCTCCTGCGGCTGTGGAGGCCTTTCAGGAACTTAAGCGCTGGTTTTCTTCTGCTCCTGTGTTGCGTCAGCCAGATGTTTCGCTTCCTTTTCAGGTTGAGGTTGATGCTTCCAAGATTGGAGCGGGGGCGGTTTTGTCACAGAGAAGCTCCGATTGCTCAGTGATGAAGCCATGTGCGTTCTTTTCTAGAAAGTTTTTGCCCACTGAGCGGAATTATGATGTTGGTAACCGGGAGCTTTTGGCCATGAAGTGGGCATTTGAGGAGTGGCGTCATTGGCTTGAGGGTGCTAGACATCGTGTGGTGGTCTTGACTGATCACAAAAATCTGATTTACCTTGAGTCTGCCAAGCGTCTGAATACTAGACAGGCTCGTTGGTCACTGTTTTTCTCCCGTTTCGATTTTGTGGTTTCATACCTGCCAGGTTCAAAGAATGTGAAGGCGGATGCTCTTTCTAGGAGTTTTGTGCCTGACTCCCCTGGAAATTCTGAGCCCACTGGTATCCTTAGGGATGGGGTGATTTTGTCGGCTGTCTCCCCAGACTTGCGACGTGCTTTGCAGGAGTTTCAGGCGGATAAACCTGATCGTTGTCCGCCTGAAAGACTGTTTGTTCCGGATAATTGGACCAGTAGAGTCATCTCCGAGGTCCATTCTTCTGCGTTGGCAGGTCATCCTGGAATATTTGCTACTAGAGACTTGGTGGCCAGGTCTTTTTGGTGGCCTTCCTTGTCGAGGGATGTACGTTCTTTTGTGCAGTCTTGTGAAGTTTGCGCTCGGGCTAAGCCTTGCTGTTCTCGGGCCAGTGGATTGTTGTCACCTTTGCCTATCCCGAAGAGGCCTTGGACGCACATTTCCATGGACTTTACTTCGGATCTCCCTGTCTCTCAAAAAATGTCCGTCATCTGGGTTGTGTGTGACCGCTTTTCTAAGATGGTTCATCTGGTACCCTTGCCTAAGTTACCTTCCTCCTCTGAGTTAGTCCCTCTGTTTTTTCAGAACGTGGTTTGTTTGCATGGGATTCCGGAGAACATCGTTTCTGACAGGGGATCCCAGTTTGTGTCTAGATTTTGGCGGACGTTCTGTGCTAAGATGGGCATTGATTTGTCCTTTTCGTCTGCATTCCATCCTCAGACGAATGGCCAGACGGAACGAACTAATCAGACCTTGGAAACTTATTTAAGGTGTTTTGTTTCTGCTGATCAAGATGACTGGGTTACCTTTTTGCCGCTTGCCAAATTTGCCCTTAATAATCGGGCTAGTTCTGCTACTTGGTTTCTCCTTTCTTTTGTAATTCGGGGTTTCATCCTCGTTTTTCCTCTGGTCAGGTGGAGCCTTCTGATTGTCCTGGAGTGGACATGGTGGTGGATAGGTTGCATCAGATTTGGAGTCATGTGGTGGACAATTTGAAGTTGTCCCAGGAGAGGGCTCAGCAGTTTGCTAATCTCCGTCGCCGCGTGGGTCCTCGACTTCGTGTTGGGGACTTGGTGTGGTTGTCTTCTCGTTTTGTTCCTATGAAGGTCTCTTCTCCTAAGTTCAAGCCTCGGTTCATCGGTCCCTATAGGATCTTGGAAATTCTTAACCCTGTGTCGTTTCGTTTGGATCTCCCGACATCGTTTGCTATTCATAATGTGTTCCATCGGTCGTTGTTGCGGAAGTATGAGGTACCTGTTGTTCCTTCGCTTGAGCCTCCTGCTCCGGTGCTGGTGGAGGGAGAATTGGAGTATGTTGTGGAGAAGATCTTGGATTCTCGTGTTTCCAGACGGAAACTCCAATATTTGGTCAAGTGGAAGGGTTATGGTCAGGAGGATAATTCTTGGGTGGTTGCCTCTGATGTTCATGCTGCTGATTTGGTCCGTGCATTTCATAGGGCTCATCCTGGTCGCCCTGGTGGTTCTCGTGAGGGTTCGGTGACCCCTCCTCAAGGGGGGGTACTGTTGTGGATTCTGTTTTTGGGCTCCCTCTGGTGGTTACAGATGGTACTGGGTGACTTGTGTTCTCTGCGGTCTCTGGTGTCCACCTGTTCTATCAGGATATGGGAGTTTCCTATTTAACCTGGCTTTCTTGTCATTTCCTCGCCGGCTATCAATGTAATCAGTGTGTCTTGTTACCTCTGCTTCCCGCTTCTGTATTCTTCAGGACAAGCTAAGTTTTTGATTTTCCTGTTCCACGTTTTGCTTAATTTTTGTCTTTGTCCAGCTTGCAGATATGTGATTCCTTTTTGCTGGTTGCTCTAGTGGGCTGATATTACTCCTCATGTTCCATGAGTTGGAACATGAGTTCAAGTAATTTCAGGATGGTTTTTTGTAGGGTTTTTCGCTGACCGCGCAGTTCACTTTTGTATCCTCTGCTATCTAGCTTTAGCGGGCCTCATTTTGCTGAATCTGTTTTCATAACTACGTATGTGCTTTCCTCTCATTTCACCGTCATTACATGTGGGGGGCTGCTATTTCTGTGGGGTGTTTCTCTGGAGGCAAGAGAGGTCTGTGTATCTTTTAATAGGGAAAGTTAGTTCTTCGGCTGGCGCGAGACGTCTAGGAATCATCGTAGGCACGTTCCCCGGCTACAGCTAGTTGTGTGTTGAGGTTCAGGATCGCGGTCAGCTCAGGTTCCATCACCCTAGAGCTTGTTTTGTTTTTTGTGCTTGTCCTTTTGTGATCCCCTGCCATTGGGATCATGACACCTAACATAATAAAATATGGCTGTAGGCACTTTAAAATTGGTTCCAGGGGTACACAGGCAGCACTGGTCTGGTCAGTGGAGGCCTAGTGGAAGGAGGGCCCGCAGACAGGCTTCGAAGACCTAACATAATAAAATTGGGCTGTAGGCACTTTAAAATTGGTTCCAGGAGCACACGGGCAGCAGTGGTCTGGTCAGTGGAGGACAAGTGTAAGGAGGGACCGCAGACAGGCGTAGTAGGCCTAACATAATAATATTTGGCTGTAGACACTTGGAATTCTCTTGCAGAGGTACACAGGCAGCATTGGTGTTGTCAGCGGAGGCCGATTGTAATGAGTGTCTGCCAGTTAGTAGTCCCAAACAATAAATACATGTTAATGTCTCGCATTACAACAAAACGAAAACACAAAAGGGTGCAATCATTAGGTACAGGGGTGGGCTCCTCTGCGTAGTTTCAGAACTAGTAATTTGGCGCAAAGTATTTACTTGGGTAAATATAGGACACTGCCCCTGACTATGTTAAGTACCATCATACATGTCAACACAATGGTATTGTCAGTGGCAGGAATTTAAGGATGTCAGCGCATAGACTAAACATTGGTGGAACTGTGAGAGATAATTGTGCAAGTGGTAGAGCAATGTTTGAGCTGGGGGTGGTGGAACTCTCTTGTGGCCGGCGGTACAGGCCCAGGGCCCCTCATGTTACAACAGTGTGTCTGACGTTGGGTGCGCACCACCACCGCCAGAGACACTTTATTGCACTATGAGGGACCCAGTGGCAGTGCCGTCGACCAAAAGCGGGCACACCCACCTCTTCAGACAAACAGCACTCTCACGGGTGCTTGCGCCAAGTGGCGATACCACGGCCCCGTGTGGGGAGTTTGGCCATTTAGGGAGGTGTAAACATGTCGTATGCTGGACAATCAGCTGCTGCAAATTACGAGATTGGTAAAGTCATTCAGAGTAGTCCTCAGGCAAGACCTTTTCATAGGAAAGCTAGGTGTCGGCCGGGCAAGGTGGGGCAAATGAATTCGAAATCCAGTTGTGGTTCATTTTAATGAAGGTTAGATCATCAACATTTTGGGTAGCCAGACGAGTCCTTTTTTCGGTTAATATTGAACCTGCAGCACTGAATACTCTTTCTGATAGGACACTAGCTCCTGCAATGCATATTCTGCCAATTCTGGCCAGGTGTCTAATTTGGATGCCCAGTAATCAAATGGGAATGACGATTGAGGGAGAACATCTATAAGGGAAGAAAATAGTTAGTAACCATACTGGACAAATGTTGTCTCCTGTCACTTTGAATTGATGCAGCAGTACCTGTCCTGTCTGCGGTCATAGCAAAATCACTCCACAACCTGGTCAGAAAACCCCTCTGTCCAACGCCACTTCTGATTTCTGCACCTCTAACACTTCTGGTCTGCTGCCCCCTGCAGCTCGTGTGAGAACGATCATGGGCGCTGTGTGCTGGGAATGCCTGAAGCAAACGGTCAACAAGAGTTGATTGTTTGGTTGCTAATATTAGTTCCAAGTTCTCATGTGGCATAATATTTTCCAATTTGCCTTTATAGCGAGGATCAAGGAGGCAGGCCAACCAGTAATCGTCATCGTTCATCAATTTAGTAATGCGTGTGTCCCTTTTGAGGATACGTAAGGCATAATCCGCCATGTGGGCCAAAGTTCCAGTTGTCAAATCTGCGGTTGTGCTTGGTTGAGGGGCAGTTTCAGGCAAATCTACGTCACTTGTGTCCCTCAAAAAAACAGAACCCGGCCTTGCCACGCCACCAATTTCCAGTGGCCCTGGGAAAGCTTCCTCATTAAAAATATACTCATCCCCATCATCCTCCTCGTCCTCCACCTCCTCTTCGCCCGCTACCTCGTCCTGTACACTGCCCTGACCAGACAATGGCTGACTGTCATCAAGGCTTTCCTCTTCCTCTGCTGCAGACGCCTGATCCTTTATGTGCGTCAAACTTTGCATCAGCAGACGCATTAGGGGGATGCTCATGCTTATTATGGCGTTGTCTGCACTAACCAGCCGTGTGCATTCCTCAAAACACTGAAGGACTTGACACATGTCTTGTATCTTCGACCACTGCACACCTGACAACTCCATGTCTGCCATCCTACTGCCTGCCCGTATATGTGTATCCTCCCACAAAAACATAACAGCCCGCCTCTGTTCACACAGTCTCTGAAGCATGTGCAGTGTTGAGTTCCACCTTGTTGCAACGTCTATGATTAGGTGATGCTGGGGAAGGTTCAAAGACCACTGATAGGTCTGCATACGGCTGGAGTGTACGGGCGAACGGCGGATATGTGAGCAAAGTCCGCGCACTTTGAGGAGCAGGTCGGATAACCCCGGTTAACTTTTCAGGAAGCACTGCACCACCAGGTTTAAGGTGTGAGCCAGGCAAGGAATGTGTTTCAGTTGGGAAAGGGAGATGGCAGCCATGAAATTCCTTCCGTTATCACTCACTACCTTGCCTGCCTCAAGATCTACTGTGCCCAGCCACAACTGCGTTTCTTTCTGCAAGAACTCGGACAGAACTTCCGCGGTGTGTCTGTTGTCGCCCAAACACTTCATAGCCAATACAGCCTGCTGACGTTTGCTAATAGCTGCCCCATAATGGGACAACTGGTGTGCAACAGTGGCAGCTGTGGATGGAGTGGTTGGGCGACTGCGGTCTGTGGACGAGCTCTCGCTTCTGCAGGAGGACGAGGAGGAGGAGGAGGAGGGGGTGCGAACGCCTACAGCCAACTGTTTCCTAGACTGTGGGCTAGGCAGAACTGTCCCGAAATTGATGTCCCCTGTGGACCCTGCATCCACCACATTCACCCAGTGTGCCGTGATGGACACATAACGTCCCTGGCCATGCCTACTGGTCCATGCATCTGTTGTCAGGTGCACTTTTGTACTCACAGATTGCTTGAGTGCATGGACGATGCGCTCTTTAACATGCTGCTGGGATGGCTTTTCTGGAAAAGAAGTGTCGACTGGGTAGCTCGTAGCGTGGTTCAGCGTAGTCGATCAGGGCTTTGAAAGCTTCGCTTTCAACTAACCGGTAGGGCATCATCTCTAACGAGATTAGTCTAGCTATGTGGGCGTTCAAACCCTGTGTACGCGGATGCGAGGATAAGTACTTCCTTTTTCTAACGAGAGTCTCATGTAGGGTGAGCTGGACTGGAAAGCTGGAAATCGTGGAACTAGCGGGTGTGCCGGTGGACATGGCAGACTGAGAGACGGTTGGAGACGGTATTGTTTCCGCCGGTGCCCTAGATGCAGTGTTTCCTACTACGAAACTGGTGATTCCCTGACCCAGACTGCTTTGGCCTGGCAAAGAAACCTGCACAGATACTGCAGGTGGTGCGGAAAATGGTGGCCTTCCAGTGACGGAAGGGATGTAGCGTTGCTGACTAGCTTCATTGGCCGAGGGTGCTACAACCTTAAGGGACGTTTGGTAGTAAGTCCAGGCTTGCAAATGCATGGTGGTTAAATGTCTATGCATGCAACTTGTATTGAGACTTTTCAGATTCTGACCTCTGCTTAAGGTAGTTGAACATTTTTGACAGATGACTTTGTGCTGATCAATTGGATGTTGTTTAAAAAAATGCCAGACTGCACTCTTTCGAGCATCGGATCCCTTTTCAGGCATTGCAGACTGAGCTTTAACCGGATGGCCACGCTGTCCTCCAACAGGTTTTGGCTTTGCCACGCGTTTTGTGCCATCTACAGGCCTGGCAGATGGAACCTGTTGCGATGTTGATGCCTGCTGCGGCCACTCCTCCTCCGCTTCAGAACTACTGCTGCCTGCACCCTGTTCCCCCAATGGCTGCCAATCGGGGTCAACAACTGGGTCATCTATAACCTCCTCTTCTAGCTCGTGTGCAACTTCGTCTGTGTCACCGTGTAAGTCGGTGGTATAGCGTTCGTGATGGGGCAACATAGTCTCATCAGGGTCTGATTCTGGATCAGTACCCTGCGAGGGCAATGTTGTGGTCTGAGTCAAAGGACCAGCATAGTAGTCTGGCTGTGGCTGTGCATCAGTGCACTCCATGTCAGATTCAACTTGTAATGGGCATGGCCTGTTAACTGTTTCACTTTCTAAGCCAGGGACGGTATGTGTAAAGAGCTCCATGGAGTAACCCGTTGTGTCGCCTGCTGCATCCTTCTCTGTTGTTGTTTTTGCTGAAGAGGACAAGGAAGCGACTTGTCCCTGACCGTGAACATCCACTAACGACGTGCTGCTTTTACATTTACCAGTTTTAAAAGAGGAGGCAAAAGAGCTAGAGGCTGAGTCAGCAAGGTAAGCCAAAACTTGCTCTTGCTGCTCCGGTTTCAAAAGCGGTTTTCCCACTCCCAGAAAAGGGAGCGTTCGAGGCCTTGTGTAGCCAAACGACGAACCTGGCTCCACAGCTCCAGACTTAGGTGCTATATTTTTTTTCCCACGACCACCTGATGCTCCACTACCACTACCATCATTACCAGCTGACAATGAACGCCCACGGCCACGACCTCTTCCACCAGACTTCCTCATTGTTTTAAAAACGTAACCAAAGTAACGGTATTTGTTGCTGTCAAACAACTTACACGGTGAGCTATAACTTCAGTATGATTTAGATATCCCTTTACAGGTGGGTGAGACCGCAAGGAAAATCAGGCACAATGTTACACACTCTGTTTTCGGTGGCACCAAATGAGAGAGTTGCCACACACGCAGGACTGTCACTCAAGCACAAATGTCAATATTAATCTTCCACTGTTTTTTTTATTTTTTTCAGGGAGAATTTAGAAACCAAATATAAAAAAATAAAAAAATAGGCTTTCTATGGCCCACTATTTGAGAGAGAGAGATGGCACACTCAGGAGTCAGGACTGGCACACAAGCAGAAAGGCCAATATTAATCTCCCACTGTTTTTTTTTATTTTTTCAGGGAGAATTTAGAAACCAAATTAAAAAAAAAATAAATAGGCTTTCTATGGCCCACTATTTGAGAGAGAGAGATGGCACACTCAGGAGTCAGGACTGGCACACAAGCAGAAAGGCCAATATTAATCTCCCACTGTTTTTTTTTAATTTTTTCAGGGAGAATTTAGAAACCAAATAAAAATAAAATAGGCTTTCTATGGCCCACTATTTGAGAGAGAGAGAGATGGCACACTCAGGAGTCAGGACTGGCACACAAGCAGAAAGGCCAATATTAATCTTCCACTGTTTTTTTTATCTTTTCAGGGAGAATTTAGAAACCAAATAAAAAAAAATAAATAGGCTTTCTATGGCCCACTATTTGAGAGAGAGATGGCACACTCAGGAGTAAGGACTGGCACACAAGCAGTAAGGCCAATATTAATCTCCCACTGTTTTTTTTATTTTTTCAGGGAGAATTTAGAAACCAAATATAAAAAAAAATAGGCTTTCTATGGCCCATTATTTGAGAGAGATAGATGGCACACTCAGGAGTCAGGACTGGCACACAAGCAGAAGGGCCAATATTAATCTCCAACTGTTTTTTTTTTATTTTTTCAGGGAGAATTTAGAAACCAAATATAAAAAAAGGCTTTCTATGGCCCACTATTTGAGAGAGAGAGATGGCACACTCAGGAGTCAGGACTGGCACACAAGCAGAAAGGCCAATATTAATCTCCCACTGTTTTTTTTTATTTTTTCAGGGAGAATTTAGAAACCAAATTAAAAAAAAATAGGCTTTCTATGGCCCACTATTTGAGAGAGAGATGGCACACTCAGGAGTCAGGACTGGCACACAAGCAGAAAGGCCAATGTTAATATCCCACTGTTTTTTTTTATTTTTTCAGGGAGAATTTAGAAACCAAATAAAAAAAAAATAAATAGGCTTTCTATGGCCCACTATTTGAGAGAGAGATGGCACACTCAGGAGTCAGGACTGGCACACAAGCAGAAAGGCCAATATTAATCTCCCACTGTTTTTTTTATTTTTTCAGGGAGAATTTAGAAACCAAATATAAAAAAAAATAGGCTTTCTATGGCCCATTATTTCAGAGAGATAGATGGCACACTCAGGAGTCAGGACTGGCACACAAGCAGAAGGGCCAATATTAATCTCCAACTGTTTTTTTTTTATTTTTTCAGGGAGAATTTAGAAACCAAATATAAAAAAAGGCTTTCTATGGCCCACTATTTGAGAGAGAGAGATGGCACACTCAGGAGTCAGGACTGGCACACAAGCAGAAGGGCCAATATTAATCTCCAACTGTTTTTTTTTTATTTTTTCAGGGAGAATTTAGAAACCAAATATAAAAAAAGGCTTTCTATGGCCCACTATTTGAGAGAGAGAGATGGCACACTCAGGAGTCAGGACTGGCACACAAGCAGAAAGGCCAATATTAATCTCCCACGGTTTTTTGTTATTTTTTCAGGGAGAATTTAGAAACCAAATTTAAAAAAAATAAATAAATAGGCTTTCTATGGCCCACTATTTGAGAGAGAGATGGCACACTCAGGACTGGCACACAAGCCCAAAGGCCAATATTAATCTCCCTCTGTTTTTTTTTCAGGGAGAATTTATAACCCCCCCCCCAAAAAAAAAAAAAAAAAAACAGAAAAATAAAAAGGCTTTCTATGGCCCACTATGTGAGAGAGATGGCACACACAGGGATGGCACTCTAGCAGGAATGCCAATCTTAATCTCCCACAACTTATATTTTTAGGGAGAGTTAAAAAAAAAAGGGACTGTCCTACAATTACTATCTCCCTGCAGTAATCTCAGCCAGGTATGGCAGGCAGCAATAAGGAGTGGACTGATGCACAAATTAAATAAAAAGTGTGGACAAACAAAAAAGATAGCTGTGCAGAAAGGAAGGAACAACAGGATTTGTGATTTGAAAAAAAGCAGTTGGTTTGCACAGCGGCGTACACACAGCAATGCAGCTATCAGGGAGCCTTCTAGGGCAGCCCAATGAGCTACAGCGCTGAGGAAAAAAAAATGTAGCTTCCACTGTCCCTGCAAACAAAAGGTGGTGTTGGACAGTGGAAATCGCTACAGCACAAGCGGTTTGGTGGTTAATGGACCCTGCCTAACGCTATCCCTGCTTCTGACGAAGCGGCAGCAACCTCTCCCTAGGCTCAGATCAGCAGCAGTAAGATGGCGGTCTGCGGGAACGCAGAATAGCCCCTGTGACACCGCAGAGAGCAAGCCAATCACTGCAATGCCCTTCTCTAAGATGGTGGGGACCAGGACCTATGTCATCACGCTGCCCACACTCTGCGTCCACCTTCATTGGCTGAGAAATGGCGCTTTTCGTGTCATTGAAACGCGACTTTGGCGCAAAAATCGTGTACCGCATGGCCGACCCCACACAGGGGTCGGGTCGGTTTTCATGAAACCCGACTTTGCCAAAAGTCGGCGACTTTTGAAAATGAACGATCCGTTTCGCTCAACCCTAGTCATAAGTGTTCAGACCCTTTGCTGAATATTGAGTAGAAGCACCATTTTGAGCTAGTACAGCCATGACAGTCTTCTTGGGAATTATGCAATAAGTTTTTCACACCTGGATTTGGGGATCCTCTGCCATTCTTCCTTGCAAATCGTCTCCAGTTCTGTCAGGTTGGGTGGTGATCGTTGGTGGACAGCCATTTTCAGGTCTCTCCAGAGATGCTCAGTTGGGTTTAGGTCAGGGCTCTGGCTGGGCCAGTCAAGAATGGTCACAGATCTGTTGTGAAGCCACTCCTTTGTTATTTTAGCTGTGTGCTTATGGTCATTGTCTGGTTGGAAGGTGATCCTTCGGCCAAGTCTGAGGTCCTATCTCTGTACTTGGCTGCATTCATGTTTCCTTCAATGACAACCAGCCTTCCTGTCCCTGCAGCTGAAAAACACTCACATAGTATTATGCTGCCACCAACATGTTTCAATGTTGGAATTGTATTGGCCAGGAGATGAGCAGTGCCTGGTTTTCTCCACACATACCACTTAGAATTATTACCAAAAAGGTCTATATTTGTCTCAACCACCAGAGAATCTTATTTTTCATAGTCTGGGAGTCCTTTATGTGCTTTTTTTGTAGCAAACTCTATGTGGGCTTTCATATGTCTTGTACTGAAGAGAGGCTTCCGTTGGGCAACTCTGCCATAAAGGCCTAATTGGTGGAGGGCTGCAGTGATAGTTGACTTTGTGGAACTTTTTTTCCATCTCCCTACTGCATCTCTGGAGCTCAGCCACAGCTCTTCTTTACCTTTCTCACCAAGGCTCTTCTCCCAGGATTGCTCACTTTGGCTAGATGGCCAGGTCTAGGAAGACTTTTTGTGGTCCCAAGCTTCTTCCATGGAGAAGGATTATGGAGGATTAAGGATTAAGGATTATGGAGGCCATTCTGCTCTTAGGTACCTTGCATACTGCAGAAATTCTTTAGTAATCTTGGCCAGATCTGTGCCTTGCCATAATTCTGTCTCTGTGCTCCTTGGCCAGTTCCTTGGACCTCATATGTAATTCTCATTTGGTCTGACATGCACTGTGAGCTGTGAGGTCTTATATAGACCGGTGTGTGCCTTTCCAAATCAAGTCCTATCGGTTTGATTAAACACAGCTGGACTCCAATGAAGGAGTGGAACCATCTCAAGGAGGCTCACAAAGAAATGCCGTGACTCACCAGAAATGAAGTGAAACTCCCTAAATAAGGTTTTACTGCTGACCTGCACCAAGGAAGACTGGTTGAGACTACATAGAAATGGACAGCAAGTGACTTAAATATGAATGTCTGGGCAAAGGGTCTGAATACATATGACCAACTGAAGTCAACGTCTGTGACCGAACTGTAAGAAACCGCCAAAAGGAAATGGGATTTACATACAAAAGATTTATTGGTGACTGTTTTTTTGGTGCTGGACAGGGATATGATTGACCCAAATGTTTTTATTCAATTTTTAAATAAACAACAACTGGGGTATCACTTTTAATTCAGAAATTAATGACTAGTATATTAATTTTCTAGACATTACTATTTTCACTAAAATGAACAGATTCTTACTAAATTGTATTTTAAACCAGTTGATGCTAACAGTTATATCCATTATACCAGTGGGCACTTCAAGAAATGGTTGAACAATATCCCTCATAACCAGTTTAAAAGAATCAGGAAAAACTGTACCATTGAATCTGATTTTATTGAACAATCGGATATTCTCAAACAGAGATTAAAAAAAAAATCTTAAAAATCTGGTCCATAGTTCCTTTAAAAATGTACAAGACCCTGCTAAATCCAGGGGGCAGCCTTATGAGCAACCCTAAAAATAGTATTACCAAATGTGGTAAAAGGGGTTGTTTGCGCTGTAAAACTATTACTCACATTGTCGATAACTTCAAGCTCTGTGGTTACAGGTGAAAAATTCAAGATAAGCAGTCCAATGTCTTGTGACACTGAATATGTCATATATGTTATAGAGTTCCCCTGTCCCAAACAATATGTTGATAGAACTACCCAGCGCTCCACAAGAGACTGAACTCCCATAGACACAATGCGGTTACTGGGTTTCTAAAACATGGTTTGTCACGTCATATTTGCATACACCATAAACAAGATTTTGGGTGTATAAAAATCTCACCCATTGAACATATTCCACCTGAGAGCACCAATAGAATCCAATGTCTCAACAGAAAGAGGTTTTCTGGATATATAAACTCCACACCCTGAAACCACAAGGGCTGAATGAAATATCAGAATTATTTCTATAGTGTTCTATAATGTTTTATAATAAATAGAGCAAAAGACACAGAAAAAGTTTGGAAGAAAAAAAATCACATCACATAAGGTCTTCACTAATATTGATTTATAATGTGTATGTTAATTCAAATATATATATTTTTTGTATCACAATTTTTTATTATTAAAGATTATGTAGAGGTACCCGTCATTCACTCATTCTTTTATCATAATTTATTCAATAATTTATTCACATTTTCTTTTTAAAAATAAATAAAACCACAATTTTTATTTTCATTTTTTGCATACATTTTTATAAATGAATTTGATATATTTTAATAGATTTTTATACTACTAATATCAATTTTTTTTTAGGTATTCAATTTTTTTAAGCTTTATGGGTCAATCATCAGAATAGCTCAGAGGTCTGTGCCCCAAGGTTTTTTCACTTCCATGATGTTTCCAAGGATGGTAGGTTCTAATCCTGGTCTGCAATTAAGACAAGAGAATATTACGAAAAAAGGTTTTTTAATCTTAGCAGACTTTTTAATTTCTTTCTTTTCAATTTATTTACAGAAAAATCTTATATTTAATGTCATATATAATTTTTATGCTAACAAATTGCATTTTTAATCAGTGTTGTATAGATATGCAACAAATTTATGTTTGTATTTTAAATATACCTGCAGCGTTCAGGGCGCCAGGTGTGGTTGACTACCATTTTTTCTATGTCCAGCCCACCCTATATATGTGAGTAATACCATGTGGTTAATATTGGCTATGTACCTGAGGAAGTGGACAGGACATCCATGAAACGCGTAGTTTTATAGCCCTGAATAAAATATGCAACTCCTCTGAACTCTGTTATTCCCTTGCCTGATTTTGGAGGAGCGCGCAATTGTCGGCATCTTGAATATCATATCCAGAATTTCCCAGTGAATGCATTTGTCTCGGTTGAAAGCAATGCTAAAGTTCAAAAACGCATTAAAAACGCTACATGTTCCATAACATATTTGCCAGGAAAATCCATTTTGGTTTTGATTTTGTATGTTTCATTGTGAGTCTGTAAGGGTACGTTCACACTAGCGTTGCGCCGCCCTGCGTCGGCGACGCAACGCACGACGCATCGAAAAACGCGCGCAAACGCGCGCAAAAACGCGCGCGTTTTGCGACGCGTGCGTCGTTTTTGACCAAAATCGGACGCACAGAAAATGCAACTTGTAGCGTTTTCGTGCGTCCGACGCCAGCGTCGGAAACGACGCACGTGGCGAAAAACGCAACCAAAAAGACGCACGCGTCCCCTATGTTAAACATAGGGGCGCGTCGCCGCTGCGTCGCCGCTGCGTCGCCGACGCAACAGCGGCGCAACGCTAATGTGAACTTAGACTAAAAGCGGTGTAAGACTCTGACAAATTTGTTCACAGCAGTGACTTGGGAGTCAGAAATGCTTCCAGGGGTCTACCCCATGCTGTTCCTATGTCATTTGACCACTGTTCCCATCAATTTCTGCAATTTCTAGGCCCTCTGCAAACCCCCGGGGGGGATGGGGGGGTCCACCGGAAAAATGCTCTAGTTTTCCATAGACTTACATTGGCCTCATTGCTTGGGGCAAGCACTCGAGCATTCCAATTTGCTCGACCCGAGCAACGAGCACCCAAGCATTTTAGTGCTTGCTCATCACCAATGGTAGGTTGTCCTTGTAGTGGGGATCCAGCATTGTGGCCACCCAGAAATCAGCAGTGATAACAATCCAGGCAATTTTGCATTTGTTGCGCAGGCACAGAAGCTGTGTGCCAGGCTGCCCAAAAGGCAACGACAAGCTTTCCTCGGTGGGAAGTGCATAGTTTGTGCCCTCTGTATCCCCCCAGCCATGTTCCAGTGATGTCTGTGACCTGCTTTGAGTGCCACCCTGCTGTGAACATGGTTCCTTCTCCTGCTTATCCTCCTCATCATCTTCCAAAACTGGCCTCTGCCTGAACAGTTGCGTACCTGATCGCTGTTAGTACAGGAATCCACCCTCTGAGCCATGTGTGGACAACATGCTTGACAACGATGTGAATGGTCCTTGTTCCTCCTGCTCCTCTTCCTCCTGTGCCAGCACCTCATCTATCATCGCATGAAGTGTTTTTTCCAGGAAGCACAAATTGACATAGTAATGTTCATGATCGCGTCATCAGTGCTTGCCAAGTTTGTGGAATATTCTAAGCAGCTGAACATAACACACACGTCTCACAAGGAGGCCCAATCATTGGTGGTGAAGTGGTGAGTAACTCATCCGTGCATGTTGCAGCTGAAACTCTACTTTTGCCTGATAGTGTCTCTCTAGCATATATATGGTGGAGTTCCACAATGTTGGTACGTCGCATATGAAGTGGGTAGCGAGAAGGCAGAAGTTATATTGCGGCACACACAGGCCAGCAGCAGCTGGGTGAGAACACTGAAAGCATGCACACACTGCCTGCCCTTTCAGTAGCAGCTCTGACATATGTGGGTAATTTTTAAGGAAGCTTTGCACCACCAAATTCATCACATGCACCAGGTAAGGGAAGTGTACCAAACCTGCTAGACCCAGAGCTGCTAGCGGGATTTCGCTATCACCAGGCCAGGCTTAAAGTTCACCAGCATCAATTATTCATCTTTCAGCTGTTGATTCATGTCCACAGCTCCTGCACAGTGTGGGATTTGTTCCCCAAACAGATGAGTTTCAAAACAGTCTTCTGTTGTTTCCCCCTTTCTGTGCTCAAGTTGATGGTGCAAGTCTTACTGTGACAGGCTGAAGAGGCGGTTGAGGAAGCAGAGTAGGAGAAGGAGGTAACCTGCACAGAGAAACATCCAACAATCCTTGGTGGTAGGACATGTGCTAGAACACTTTATTACTCTGTCCGAGCCACCACGACATTTACCCAGTGGGCAGTTAAGGAGATGTAAAGTCCCTGGCCGTGCTTACTGGTCCACCCATCAGTATTTATGTGGACCTTGCCACTGATGGCATTGCACAGTGCACATATGATTTGGTCCGAAACATTTGCGTGAATGGCAGGGATAGCAAAGTCATGGCAGCTGGGAAGAACGTACTGTGAGACAGCCACCTCCATCAGTTTTGTTAAACTGTCCATCTCCACCCGCTGGAATGGAAGCATTTCAAAGGCCAGGATTTTGGAAATGCTGTAATTCGGAACCATGGCTCGTGGGTGGGTAGGGGGTGTTTCCATTTTTTTCTCAAGGATTTAGGGGATGGAGAGCTGAACACTTCAATGGAGATGCTTGGTGACACTGCCGGTGGTGGTGCTGTCACATCCTCTCTATGCAGAGAGTCAAGTGGCCCTGTTGATGGGAGGAAGGAAAAGCAGGAGGAAGAGGCTGAGACTGCATCAAAAGAGGGAGCAGGAAGAGGCTCAGATCTCTCATGCTTTATAACGTATGTACTCCCCTGCACCTTGTGCATAGAATTTCAGATACCTCATTATGCAGGTGTTGCTCAGGGTCACTTTAGCCTCTGATGCTAAAGAGTGCAAACCACCCATGTATTATCATCAGCACATTGCCTGAAATGCCACACCAGCGAGCTGTATTGAGTTGGCTTTGGTTTGATAATTTCCATGGCATGGTGGGCAGTAGCAGATGACCTACTGGCTAGGGGCCACCTGCTGTGCTATTGCACCCTTCTCCCTCTTTTGCTGTGCTGCTAGGGCAGTGTGACCACCTCCTCTTACTCCGAACTGCGCTTGTCACTAGGATGGCCTTTGTTCCATGTGAGGTCTATGACCTCATCATCCCCCTCATCCCCTTCCACCCACTCCTCACTTTTGCCCTCCTTGCCAGTCTGCAAACTGCAGAAAGATGCTGCATTTGGCAACTGTGTTTCATCATCTGCTGAAATGTGCTTTTGTGGTCTGTTGACCGTGTGCACTAGCCCTACCACTTACTCATCCTCCAACATAACAAGTGGTTGTGCATCAGTGCACTCAGTCTCTTCCACTTCTGGGGCAGGGCCAGGTGAATGTGCCACAGAACCCCAGTCAGCAGAGTCATCAAAAAGCAGAAGAGACTGCCGCGTGACTTGGGGCTCAGACTGCTTTGCTGATTAGAAAGGGGTGAAGTGGAAGCATGGTTACCATGGTCCTCAGGTGCTTTATGCAGGGGAATGGGTGGAAGACAGTGCAAAGAAATTGGATGCACTTACAATTATCCAATCTAACACCGCCTCAACATGTTCTGGCCTTACCATTCAGCAGTACAGCGGTACTCAGGCCTATGAAATTATGAAAAACGTCCTGTTGCCTGCATGCACTTGAGGAAGGTGTTGCACTTGGTCACATAACAGGCACAGGCACGTCCTCTCCCTACTGCAGCTACACCATCATCACCAGCAGCACCACAACCAAGTCCACATCCCCTATTTGATGCCCTCTTTATATTTCCCCCTAAAAAAATCCCATTACAGAAGAAGCTAGATTATGGCATACTGCACCAGGTTGTATTATGGTCATGCTACACAGGCAGCCGGTATTACAATCAAACTACACCAGGCTCTATTACAGGCACACTGCACCAGGCTCTATTACGGGCACCCTACACCAACCTGTATTACCAGCACACTACACCAGCCTGTATTATGATCACATTACACCAGCCTGTATTACAGTCACATTACTCCAGGTTGTATTACCGACATGCTAAACCAGCCTGTATTACGAGCACACTACACCAGGCTGTATTATGGACGCGCTGCACCAGGCTGTATTACGGGCATGCTGCACCAGCTTGTATTATGATCACACTACACCAGACTGTATTACAGTCACACTACACCAGTCAATATTATGAGCACGCTGCACCATTTTTTTTTACAAGCACACTACACCAGGCTGTATTATGGACACGCTGCATCAGGCTGTATTATGGGCACGCTGCACCAGCCTGTATTACGGTCACACTACACCAGGCTGTATTACTGACACGCTGCACCAGGCTCTATTATGGGTATGCTACACAAGTCTGTATTTTGGGCATGCTACACCAACCTGTTTTACGGGCACTCTACACCAACCTGTTTTACAGGCACTTTACACAAGGTTGTTAAGGCACTCTACACAAGACTCCTATAGCACTGCACACAAGGCTTTTAGAGCAATAAGGCTGTGAAGGCATGCTGCACCAGGCTCTTATGGGACTATACTACAGGCTGTTAGGGCACGAGGTGTCAGAATGGCGGCACAACACATGATCCAGCAGGCCGGCATGGCTGTGATTGGGCGGAAAGTGCCCACAGCCTTAGATGTTGTTGATTAGCTGCACTGTAGCCTTTCAACAAGCTTAATAATAATAATAATATTTTTTTTCTATAACGCTAACATATTTTGCAGCACTTTACATTTTAGAGGGGACTTGTACAGACAAAAGACATAACAGCATAACAATAATCACATAAATCAACAGATAGCAAGAGGAATGAGGACCCTGCTCGCAAGCTTACAATCTATAAGCTTCCTAAACTGCCTAACCCGAACAGTAACACAAACTTCTGTTTGGAAGTCCGTGTTCAGGGTTCGGTACCAGACACTGTTCGGATTCACTCATGCCTACGTGTCAGTGCTCAGACCATATGCCTCACACTGCATCAAATTGGTTTGCATCGCTGTTGTCTTAGAAGGAAGCTTCTTCTAAAGGTGATGCCATGAAAGCCCGCAAACACTTTGCTGAAGACAAAACTAAGAATATGGATTACTGGAACCATGTCCTGTGGTGTCAAGAGTTCAAGATATACTTATTTGGTTCAGATGGTGTCAAGCATGTGTGGTGGCAACCAGTTGAGGGGTAAAAAGATAAGTGTGCCTTGCCTACAATCAACCCTATTGAGCATTTGTGAGGCATCCTCAAATGGAAGGTGGAGAAGCACAAGGTCTCTAACAGCCACCAGCAACTTGATGTCACCATGGAGGAGTAGAAAAGGATTCCAGTGGTAACCTCTGAAGCTCTCGTGAGTTCCATGCCCTAAAGAGTTAAGGCAGTACTTGAAAATAATGATGGCCATATAAAATATTGAAAGTTTGCGCACAATTTGTCCATTTTCACCTAGACATTAATGACTGTGTGTTGAGTTATTTAGCGGGCACACCAAATTGATAGTTATACAAGCTGTACACTGACTACTTTACATTGTATCAAAGTGTCATAGCTTCAGTATTGTCCCATGAAAAGATAGAATAAAATATTTACAAAAATGTGAGGGCCTACGCTGTATTCATTTTTGTGATATACTGTTTAATAATGAAATATCAAGAATAGACGCAAACCACATATAACTATTTAAAAAGCGAAATGGCTATGTACACATATCATGACATCCATAATATCCTAATATGTCCTAAATTGCAGATGAAAAACACTACAGAATAGTCAGCAAAAACACACGGTGTGTCAAAGATGTAATAATATATGATATTCATAAACAAGATATATAGTATCTCGTATTATATTGAATATCACATATGATGATTAATGAACAAGATCCTCATTGGTTTGTATTCCACCACCTTCTGTGACAGTTGGTCGAAATAGTTAACATTGTCACTGGCAATTTCATACAGACTGTAATCTTCATTTCTTGACTGTACCTGTTGTGACAAAACACTCTGGGATCGCCTTTGCTGGGGTCAAAGGACACGTGGTTTGTGCATTGAATCTGAGGCGTACAGCAGGTTTCTGAGCAGGCTGACCTCAGGTCAGATTTATTAACGTGAAAGCAACACAAAAAACAAAACATAAAAATAAACCCTAGCCTGTCCGGCACTAACTAAACAAATACGTTGCTATCTCAACAACTGGGGGGGCTTCTCCCACCCAGCTAACATCATACAGATCTTGAGCAGAGCTCTTCACTCACGTTTGTCTCACACAGGCAGGCAATCTGTGTGCCCCAGGCAGACACTGAAAACACCCAGCTGGTCATCTTTTATTCCTGCAATCATTAACCCATTAGCACCCTGAAGATACTGAGTGGCCTAATTTACATAGGACAAACACCTGGGCGAGATATACCTACCTCCATCTACCACACCAGCATGAGTCTTACATATCCCCCCCCCTTGCTCAGACCACTCCGGTCGAGCAAGAACACTTTTGAAACAGTGCACTCGGGATAGGGCATCGGCGTTCCCCATCTGCACTCCAGGTCGGTGCTCCACCGTAAAAGAGTAAGCCTGCAGGGCAAGGAACCACCTGGTTACCCGACTATTACGGTCCTTGTGGAGGTGCATCCACTTGAGAGGGGCATGGTCTGTGACCAGCCTAAACTTCCTACCAGCCAGGTAATACTTGAGGGAGTCGAGAGCCCATTTAATGGCTAGGCACTCTTTTTCAACCACCGCATACCTCTGCTCATGTACATTCAGTTTCCGACTGAGATAGAGGACCGGGTGTTCGACTCCGTCCCTCACCTGGGAAAGTACAGCTCCGACACCAGTATCAGAGGCATCAGTTTGTACCACAAACTCGCTGCTGAAATCAGGAGTCACTAGTACGGGCTGAGAGCACAAAGCCCGTTTCAGGCTGTGGAAGGCCTCTTCAGCAGCTGAGGTCCATTTTACCATGACGGAACCCTTCCCCTTGGTAAGATCCGTCAAGGGAGTAGCCATGGCTGCAAAATTGGGTATGAACCAGCGATAATAGCCGGCAATCCCCAGGAAAGCCTGCACTTGTTTCTTGTTCACTGGTTGTGGCCAGCCCTGAATTCTCCACCACAATGTGACAAAACACTCTGGGATCGCCTTTGCTGGGGTCAAAGGACACGTGGTTTGTGCATTGAATCTGAGGCGTACAGCAGGTTTCTGAGCAGGCTGACCTCAGGTCAGATTTATTAACGTGAAAGCAACACAAAAAACAAAACATAAAAATAAACCCTAGCCTGTCCGGCACTAACTAAACAAATACGTTGCTATCTCAACAACTGGGGGGGCTTCTCCCACCCAGCTAACATCATACAGATCTTGAGCAGAGCTCTTCACTCACGTTTGTCTCACACAGGCAGGCAATCTGTGTGCCCCAGGCAGACACTGAAAACACCCAGCTGGTCATCTTTTATTCCTGCAATCATTAACCCATTAGCACCCTGAAGATACTGAGTGGCCTAATTCACATAGGACAAACACCTGGGCGAGATATACCTGCCTCCATCTACCACACCAGCATGAGTCTTACACTGTGAAAACTCAATGTCCACATCCACCTGCTGCTCCTCCTCCTATGACCTCCTGCTGCAATAGTTGTTCATAATACCTAGCATCATTGTTAGTTGGGCAGCATTGTGGCTCAGTGGTTAGCACTGCAGCCTTGCAGCGCTGGAGTCCTTATTTCAAATCCCACCAAGGACAACATCTGCAAGGAGTTTGTATGTTCTCCCCGTATTTGTGTGGGTGTTCTCTGGTTTCCACCCACATTCCAAAGACATACTGATAGGGAATTTAGATTGTGAGCCCCAACGGGGATAGCGATGATAATGTCTGTAAAGTGCTGGGGCAATATGTTAGCGCTATATAAAGATTATTATATTATTAGCTAAATACAGACTGTAAGCCTCATTCATTGACTGAGCCTGTATTAGCTTAGTGTCCACTTTCACATCCACCTGCTGTTCTACCTAATCCTCCACAAGTTGCTGCATGTGACATTGTCCTTGAGGGTCTTCAACAGCCCCAGGATTGCGAATAACATTCAGAATACGCAAATCTTCCTCCATCCCATGTTGCTTCATTGTAAGTTTCTTATCCAATGTAGCTATGAGGAAGATGACATCATTCATGCCACAGTTATCACTAATGACAAATTTTATAGCCTTTTCAAATGGCCTCAGTAGACGACAGTTGTCCTTTCTCAGCTGACAATTGCACATTTCAAAGTAATATACACTCAAGTTTGCCTGCTGGTGATATAATCAGAAACAACTTTAGGCTGCACGTAAAGATGCTGCATATAACATACTAGATTGTGGCCCGATTCTAACGCATCGGGTATTCTAGAATATGCATGTCCCCGTAGTATATGGACAATGATGATTCCAGAATTCGCGGCAGACTGTGCCCGTCGCTGATTGGTCGAGGCAGCCTTTATGACGATACTGTGCCCGTCGCTGAATCAGAAACGTGAGATGTCTATGTCCTTTATGACATCATCGTCGCTGTGCCCGTTGCTGATTGGTCGAGGCCTGGTGGCCTCGACCAATCAGAGAGCCGGGATTTCCAGGACAGACAGACAGACAGACAGACAGACGGAAAAACCCTTAGACAATTATATATATAGATGCAAAGTTGAATTCCACCATAGGGCATCATGGCAAAATGGGCAGTGCTCAAGGTAGACTGTTCTGTTTCTGCAAAACCTGGAGGCTGTACTTCAGCATGTAAGAATGGTTGATAGGCCAAAACACTCTCCTGGCCATGAGCAAAAAAAAATGTATATGATTAAATATATTACATGTGTTTCTTCCCCCAAATTTAGTGCAGCCTTAATGTTTCAGACATTTTCAGTCGACGAACTTTCAACCAGAGTGACGTTTGTTGCTTGATATGGAGGCGCAACTTGTCCAATGTATGGCATTTGTTGCCCATTCTCATAAGGGTCATTACAGCTTAGCAATGAATAAACTTATAAGAACAAAAAAACTGAGAGTGGCGAGTGGATCCAACATTGCAATGTTGTCTGTCCAAAATTGTAATGTTTTTGTGTAACGGGATCTGATACTTGCTGCTGTTTGAGACTGGGTTATCAAGTTGTGACACACAAGGCATGTGTTGGCATGTGGCGATATGCTGTTTAAGGGATTAAAAAAAATTACTAGGCTGGAAAAACAGTCTAGACCAGCTTCACATTTCAATGTTTCACAGTTCTTGTATGGACAGCAATTTCTAGACCGACTTCAGATTTCCTGATCCAAACTCAACGTCCTCGTACGTATATGCCTTGGACATGTGACTTTGACCTTACAGCTGAGTACAAAATGGAGAGGCTGCACATTATATTAGACAGCATCACCTGGGACCAGGTCTGGACTTGTATTCACACGAGGAAAAAAAGGGTTCACTTAAAAATAAAGGCAACACGAACCACAACCATCAAGCTTTCCAATATACTATACAACAAAAATACCAGAACCCTATCAGACCCAAGTTCTTCTTACAACACAGACTATGATATGCCAGTGTTCCCCAAGTAAATATTTTACTTAATGTAAATAATTCTTTCAATTTTCAATTTCTGTAGCTACATTTCAAATACTATCATATATTTAAAATAACAAGACAGAAAACATAGGGTTTATAATTCGCTACCATTGTTAAGTTCAGCAATATTGTGAATGTCAATGGACTGTGGTGATTATCATTACCATCTCATTTTTGTAGAAAAACAAGAAAATCATTTTCGAATACATACCAAAGCATTATTTCCAAGGCAGCTCAAGTACGTAGAAGATAATAATTCCACTAGATTTACTGGTTGTTTCCCATGGAAAGAATTACATCTCATCTGGGAAGAAATAGAAGAGTTCTCTAATCAGGGTTTACATTCCTATTTTATTGTGTTCCTTGTTCTTTCTGTTGAAAGTAATTATGAGATCATACTCTTTAATCTTGCTGATACATACACCTTAAATAGATTCCTGTGAGTTCTCTTTGGATTTTGTACATCAGCCTTAGGGCATGCTCTTACCACTTATAACTAGCACAAAAGTGTTCGCACATTCTGTGGATGCAGAAGTTTACACAATTATCTATTTTCATCTTGATTGTTAAAGGTAATTATACTAATTCAAAAAATAGAACTCTGGGCCTCCTCCAGCTAAAGTACAATTGTCTTTATGTGGTGTGGCATGATTCCTGACATACTCAGAATTGTTTTTGTGCCCCTGGCCATAATTCTTTTCTATTTACCTTGCAATTGAAGCTATGATTGATATTTACCTTGCTCCATTGTTAAATGTCTCCAGATGAAGCCTATAACTAGTTGTACACCCTTAACAGCCTTCTAGCTCTCAGAATGAAGCAATGTTTTGGAAAACAATAAAATACTATATATTTAAACTTTTCAGCTACCGCCCGTAATACCGTGTACTAAAAACATTTCTCACAGTTGTCTTTGACATAATTAAGAGATCATCGAATATTTATGAAAGGTAAATATTGTGTGATATGGATTTAGTTCTTATAAAAAACGGCAAGTGGCTATTTTCAGATTAATTTATCACCTCAGATCATTGCTGTCGTCAATTTCCTTTACTACTGCTTTCCAGACAACTAGAAGTAGCACAAAGAGTGAAGAGAATATTACAGTAATTTATATCTATTTTTACTTGACCAACAGCAAATTTAGTCTAAAATTGCAACAAAATGATTTAGGGTTATGTTATGTTAGGAAAACCTAACCTCTCGTTAGTGGCTGGCCAGTTTACAAAAATATATCATGGCTTCTAATTCTTCTACGAATATTTATTTTACCAATTACTGGTGCAAAATATAATTGCAAATATTTTTACACATACGCAGACACAAACACATTAAATATATTGGGACATTACTATAATTATTATGATAGCGTCATTTATTCCATGGCGCTTTACATGTGAAAGGGGTATACATAATAAAAAACAAGTTCAATAATCTTAAAGAAATCAAGTTACTGACTGGTGCAGGAGGAGAGAGGACCCTGCCAGTGTGGGGTCACAGTCTTCAAGGTATGGGTGAGGATACAGTAGGTGAGAGACAGTTGGTCGTGCAGCTGTTTGGTGGTTACTGCAGGTTGCAGGCTTGTTAAAAGAGGAAGTTCTTCAGGTTCCTTTTTAAGGTTTCCACAGTAGGTGAGAGTCTGATATGTTGTGGTAGAGAGTTCCAGAGGGGGGGGATACGTTGGAAAAATCTTGTATGTGATTGTGAGAAGAGGAGATAAGAGAGGAGTAAAGAAGGAGATCTTGTGAGGATCAGAGGTTGCGTTCAGCTAAATACCGGGAGACTAGGTCACAGATGTATGGAGGATACAGGTTGTGAATGGCTTTGTATGCCATTGTTAGGGGTTTGAACTGGAGTCTCTGGGCAATAGGAAGCCAGTTAAGAGATTGACAGAGATGGGAGACCAGGAATAGTGGGGGACAGGTGGATCAGTCAGGCAGCAGTGTTTAGGATAGATTTGAGGGGTGCAAGAGTGTTAGACGGGAGGCCACAGAGCAGGAGGTTGCAGTAGTCGAGGCGGGAGATGATGAGGGCATACACTAGTGTTTTTGCAGATTCTGGATTACGGAATGTGCGGATTCCGGAAATATTTTTAAGTTGTAGTCAGCAGGAAGTGGAGAGGACTTGGATATGTGATTTGAAGGAGAGATAAGAGTCAAGGATTCCTCCTAGGCAGCGAGCTTGCAGGACTGGGGAAAGTGAGCAGCAATTGACTTTGATGGATAGCTCTGTTGGGGGAGTTGAGTGAGATAGGGGAAAGATGACCAATTCTGTTTTGTCCATGTCAAGTTTTAGAAATATAGCAGAGAAGAAAGATGACATAAAGGACAGACATTGTGAGATTCTGGTTACTAAGGAGCTGTTATCTGGTCCAGAGAGATAGATCTGTGTGTCATCAACATAGAGATGATACTGAAAGCCATGGGACTCTATGAGTTGTCCCAGGCTGAAGATGTAGGCGGAGAAGAAGGGGTCCTAGAACTGAACCTTGGGGGATACTGACAGACAGGGGGCAAGATGAGGAGGTGGTGTGTGAGTGGGAGACAATGAATATCTGGTCTGTAAGGTATGAAGAGATCCAGGATAGGGCCAAGTCTGTAATGCCAAGAGATGAGAGAATCTGTAATAAAAAAAAATGGTCCACTGTGTCGAAGGCAGAGTACAGGTCCAAGATATCTGCACATTTCACTTTCAAAAGTTTTTATGGCATACCATTCTAAAAGCCATAAGCTTTAAAATAGAGTTGTTCTCTCCCTTACAGGAAAGGCAGCCTCCACTTTTATGGATAACCTTTCCATAAGATTTTGAAACGTCTGTTTGTTGTCAGTTTTTTCCATTAATCGAGATGGGCATTTGTGAGGTCAGATACTTATAGATGAGAGAACCTAGCTCCCTTATAGCTCCTCCCAAAACTGGTTGATGGGATTGAGATGTGATGGCTCGGTGTCAGCCAAGCATCTCACCCAACTTTGCATTTATAGAACTTGATTTGTGCATTGTTGCATAGTCATGCGGGGAAAAGGGGCCTTCTACAAACTGTTACTGCAAGATTGGAAGCGAAATATCAACCAAAATGTCTTGGTATGTTAAAGCATTTGGATTTCCCTTCACTGGAACTAAGAGGAAGAGGCCAAACCTTGAAAAACAACACTGTAGCATTATACATTCTATATCAAACTATAGAGTTGGCACAATGCAGTAGGGCAGGTAACATTCTTCAGGCATTCACCAATCCCAAACTAGGCCATCAGATGCTAGAGAGAGAATCACATTTTTTCACTCCACAGAACATGTTTCTACTGCTCCAGAGTCCAGTGGCAGCATGCTTTACACTGCTCCTTCTGACACTTGACATTGTGGTTCACAATGTAAGGCTTGCATGCTGCTGCTGCTGCTCAGTTATGGAAAATGGAAACCCATGACATAAAGATTCCCGTACAGTTTTTGTGCTGATGTTAATGTCAGTGAAGGTTTCAAACTCTAGTTAAGTCAGCAAAGCGTTGACTCTACAAGTGTATGAAAAACTTATGTATTTCTGAATTAAAACTGGGCATGAAGTAGATGGATTATAAATGCTTACAAAAGGTCTAATCAATTTCATTTCTTTATTCTGTAAAGTGAAAATTGTTAAATGATTTTTCCTTATTGAAACACTGGTTACTAAAAGAAGTGTTTCCAACAAAAATATTGTCTCTAAACCTTTCTAAAGATATATCCATTGCAGTCTGGTTGTATGGGATGTATGTGTGGACCAAAGCCACTTTTACAATGTAAGCATATGGCACCTCGTTAACATTCCTGTGTGATTTGGCTAGTTGGAGTTGAAGTTATGTGACTCAAAAGAAGACAAGAGTGACACCGAAAACCGAGGCAGACACCAGTCTGTATTTTAACACAACTATACAACTTTGCATAAGTCAGGGATAGCAGCCGGGGGGTCACGCAGATGCCAATGTTACCCCTTTGTCACCGGATGACACACAGGTCCTACCACTGCCACCAGTTTCTCAAGGGATACACCTCCGCTGTCTAAGGGTTATTACGCAAATGACTGACAAGTGCGGGGTGAGGACGCAGCTGCTTCCACTACTGGGCTGGTTGTTGAGGAACTCACAGTGAGTGTATGGTACACCTCTGATTCCAAGTCAAGGACTATAAATATGTATATATACATATAGCCCGATACAGTCACTGCCGATTCCACTATAATAAAAAGGAACCACTACTAGCTGCCACAACCTATCGTTTAAAAAGGCTGATTAGACACCGGTTACGGGTAATGTTTGGCTGCAGGAGTGATGTTTACAGAACAAGAGGAACAGAATTGTTAAGTTTTATATATTTAATCCGGAAAGGTAACCAGCGCTTATAAAAATATACAAAGATGATACAAAACGGGAACAAAACAATATGATATATAAAATTGACATAAAATAAAAAGGAATAAAGAAACAGAATTACTAAACCTGATGTCTCAGAATTGGCTCAGAGCTTAGTGGAAGGAGGTACACCTTAGGAAACCAGACAGAACTACAGCAAGCTGTAACTTCCATAACTGACAAATGACCAAACTCAATTTCTGCTTTTTACTAGATCAAAGTCCCACCCACATACATCCAGTTGGTGAACTCAGATGGGAGTTGGTTGTGCATGCCCATTTAAATTCCAAAGAACCAACCTGGAGTTTCCACAGCATGCACAGAAGAAAGAAACAGTAACAGCGTCCAATCTTGGGTGATAAATAAAAAAAAAAGTAATGTTTTATTCCGCCATCAAACAACAACGTTTCAACCTATTAAAGGTTTTATTAAGTAAGTAAAGTTTTATTTCCCTATCAAACAGCAATGTTTTGACCTATTACAGGTCTTTATCAAGTATTGATAAAGACTTGTAATAGATTGTTGCTATTTGATAGCGGAATAAAACTTGACTTTTTGAAATTTAGCACCCTGCACTGGATGCTGTTTCTTTCTTCTGTGTCAGTCATTAAATGTCTCACACTGGTATCTCCCCCTTTTATTTAAAATAAGCTTGCTAGGCAGATTTGCATATGCAGATCAGTGTCTGGCCCATTGTTCTGACAACCTCATTTACATATAAAAAAAATGTGGAGTTCTCTAGAATAAAACATAGGATTGCAGATGTCAAGCTTTCATTTTATTTAACCCCTTCATGACCCAGCCTATTTTGACCTTAATGACCTGGCCGTTTTTTGCAATTCTGACCAATGTCCATTTATGAGGTAATAACTCAGGAACGGATTCTAGCGGTTCTGAGATTGTTTTTTCATGACATATTGGGCTTCATGTTTGTAGTAAATTTAGGTCGATAATTTTTGCGTTTATTTGTGAGAAAAATGGAAATTTGGCGAAAATTTTGAAAATTTCGCAATTTTCAAATTTTGAATTTTTATTCTGTTAAGCGAGAGAGTTATGTGACACAAAATAGTTAATAAATAACATTACCCACATGTCTACTTTACATCAGCACAATTTTGGAAGCAAAATTTTTTTGCTAGGAAGCTATAAGGGTTAAAATTTGACCAGCGATTTCTCATTTTTACAACGAAATTTACAAAACCATTTTTTTAGGCACCACCTCACATTTGAAGTCAGTTTGAGGGGTCTATATGGCTGAAAGTACCCAAAAGTTACACCATTCTAAAAACTGCACCCCTCAAGGTGCTCAAAACCACATTCAAAAAGTTTATTAACCCTTCAGGTGCTTCACAGCAGCAGAAGCAATATGGAAGGAAAAAAATGAACATTTAACTTTTTAGTCACAAAAATGATATTTTAGCAACAATTTTTTTATTTTCCCAAGGGTAAAAAGAGAAACTGGACCCCAAACATTATTTTACAATTTGTCCTGAGTATGCCGATACCCCATATGTGGGGGGAACCACTGTTTGGGCACACGGCAGGGCTCAGAAGGGAAGGAGCGCTATTTGACTTTTTCAATGAAAAATTGGCTCCAATCTTTAGCGGACACCATGTCGCATTTGAAGAGCCCCTGTGTGCCTAAACATTGGAGCTCCCTCACAAGTTTTGGAAACTAGACCCCCAATGAGCTTATCTAGATGCATAGTGAGCACTTTAAACCCCCAGGTGCTTCACAAATTGATCCGAAAAAATAAAAAAGTACTTTTTTTCACAAAAAATTTCTTTTAGCCTCAATTTTTTCATTTTCACATGGGCAACAGGATAAAATGGATTCTAAAATGTGTTGGGCAATTTCTCCTGAGTACACCAATACCTCATATGTGGTCACAAACCACTGTTTGTGCACACGGCAAGGCTCGGAAGGGAAGGAGCGCCATTTGACTTTTGAATGAAAAATTTGCTCCAATCGTTAACGGACACCATGTCACGATTGGAGAGCCCCTGTGTACCTAAAGATTGGAGCTCCCCCACAAGTGACCCCGTTTTAGAAACTAGACCCTACAAGGAACTTATCTAAATGCATAGTGAGTACTTTGAACCCCCAGGTGCTTCACAAATTGATCCATAAAAATGAAAAAGTACTTTTTTTCACACAAAAATTTCTTTTAGCCTCAATTTGTTCATTTCCTCATGGGCAGCAGGATAAAATGGATACTAAAATGTATTCGCAAATTTCTCCTGAGTACACTGATACCTCACATGTGGGGGTAAACCACTGTTTGGTCACACGGCAGGGCTCGGAAGGGAAGGAGTGCCGTTTGACTTTTTGAATGAAAAATTAGCTCCAATCGTTAGCGGACACCATGTCGCGTTTGGAGAGCCCCTGTGTGCCTAAACATTGGAGCTCCCCCACATGTAACCACATTTTGGAAACTAGACCTCCCATGGAACTAATCTAGATGTGCGGTGACCACAGCGCACAAGTGCTTCACAGAAGTTTATAATGCAGAGCCGTGAAAATAAAAAATAATTTTTCTTTCCTCAAAAATTATTTTTTAGCTGCAATTTTTTATTTTCACAAGAGTGGCAGGAGAAATTGGACCCCAAAGGTTGTTGTCCAGTTTGTCCTGAGTACGCTTATACCCCATATTTGGGGGAAACCACTGTTTGGGCACACGTCAGGGCTCGGAAGGGAAGTAGTGACGTTTTGGAATGTAGACTTTGAGGGAATGGTCTGCGGGCATCAGGTTACACTTGCAGAGCCCCTGATGTGCCTAAACAGTAAAAACCCCACACAAGTGACCGCATTTTGGAAACTAGACCACCCAAGGAACTTATCTAGATATCTGGTGAGCACTTTGAACCCCCAAGTGCTTCACAGAAGTTTACAACGCAGAGCCGTGAAAATAAAAAATCATTTTTCTTTCCTCAAAAATTAGGTTTTAGTAAGCATTTTCTTATTTTCACAAGGGTAACAGGAGAAGTGGACCCCTATATTTGTTGCCCAGTTTGTCCTGAGTATGCTGATCCCCTACATATGGGGGTAAACCACTGAATGAGCACACGTCGGGGCTCGGAAGGGAAGTAGTGATGTTTTGAAATGCAGACTTTGATGGAATGGTCTGCGGGCGTCACATTGCGTTTGCAGAGCCCCTGATGTGCCTAAACAGTAGAAACCCCCACAAGTGACCCATTTTGGAATCTAGACCCCCCAAGGAACTTATCTAGATGTGTGGTGAGCACTTTGAACCCCCAAGTGCTTCACAGAAGTTTAGAACGCAGAGCCGTGAAAATAAAAAATAATTTTTCTTTTATTTTTGCAAGGGTAACAGGATAAATTGGACCCCAATAGTTGTTGCCCAGTTTGTCCTGAGTGTGCTGGTACCCAATATGTGGGGGTAAACCACTGTTTGGGCGCACGTCAAGGCTCGGAAGGGAGGGAACACCATTTGACTTTTTGAATGCAAGATTGGCTGGAATCAATGGTGGCGCCGTGTTGCGTTTGGAGACCCCTGATGTGCCTAAACAGTGGAAACCCCTCAATTCTATCTCTAACACTATCCCCAACACACCCCTAACCCTAATCCCAACTCTAGCCAAAACTCTAATCACAACCCTAACCCCAAAACACCCCTAACCACAACCCTAACCCCAACACACCCCTAACCCTAATCCCAACCCTAACCCTAATCCTAACCCTAATCCAAACCCTATCCACAACTTTAACCCCAACACAACCCTCACCCTAACCATAACCCTAACCACAAGCCTAATCTTAACCCTATTTCCAACCCTAGCCCTAATTCCAGCCCTAACTCTAATTCCAACCCTAACCCTAAGGCTATGTGCCCACGTTGCGTATTCGTGTGAGATTTTTCTGCACCATTTTTGAAAAATCTGCAGGTAAAAGGCACTGCATTTTACCTGCGGATTTACCACGGATTTCCAGTGTTTTTTGTACGGATTTCACCTGCGGATTCCTATTGAGGAACAGGTGTAAAATGCTGCGGAATCCCCACAAAATATTGACATGCTGCGGAAAATACAATGCAGCGTTTCCGCGCAGTATTTTCCGCACCATGGGCACAGTGGATTTCGTTTTCCATAGGTTTACATGGTACTGTAAACCTGATGGAACACTGCTACGAATCCGCAGCCAAATCCGCACCATGTGCACATAGCCTAATTCTAACCCTAACCCTAGTTCTAACCCTAACCCTAGCCCTAACCCTAGTTCTAACCCTAACCCTAGTTCTAACGCTAATTCTAACCCTAACCCTAACCCTAGCCCTAATCCTAACCCTAGTTCTACCCCTAACCCTAGTTCTAACCCTAACTCTAGTGGAAAAATAAAAGTAAATATATTTTCATTATTTTATTATTACCCCTACCTATGGGGGTGATAAAGGGGGGGTTCATTTACTTTTTTTTTTATTTTGATCACTGTGATAAGTTTTATCACAGTGATCAAAATGTACCTGGAACAAATCTGCCGGCTGGCAGGTTCGGCGGGCGCACTGCGCATGCGCCCGCCATTTTGGAAGATGGCGGCGCCCATGGAGAAGACGGACGGACACCGGGAGGCTCGGTAAGTATGAGGGGGGAGATCGGATCACAGGGGGGATCGGAGCATGGGGTGGGATCGGAGCACGGGTGGAGCTGACAGCAGGACGGGGAGCGGACAGGACAACGGAGGGGAGCGGAGCACAGGACGGAGGACTGGGGAGGAGATTGGTGGCGGTGGGGGGGCAGATCAGGGTTTCCAGCTATGGCCGATGATATTGAAGCATCAGCCATGGCTGGATTGTAATATTTCACCAGTTTTCATAGATGAAATATTACAAATCGTTCTGATTGGCTGTTTCACTTTCAACAGCCAATCAGAGCGATCATAGCCACAGGGGGGTGAAGTCACCCCCCGGGGGTCTTTATAAGGTCTAAAAACATCTGAAAATGATGGAAACACTGCTCAAATGACACAGGGACATCATGGGGGTGAAATTCTAATCAGATATATTCACACCGGGTCCTCCCCAGACATATGACAGATCTTAAATATGTATAGATCTAATTCAATTTTCCTTCCCCTGATGAGTATGTAAGACAAAACGCGTCGGGAAGAACCATTATTGAGTTCACGGTAAAGAGGGTCACTTCTAGGATATCAATCTGGGGCACTGTATGGAAAATAATTACCCCCCCCCCCTGAATGTCTTTACGGTTCTCCAGAAATCTGACCCAGGAAAGCGAGGTGAGGTTTTTCCTTTTTTATATGTACCTAGCACAAGACTAATAAGAAAGAAAAAGGTGTGAATATATTTAATTAGACTTTCACCCTTATGTTGAATCAATACCAATGTGATATGCCATTTGAATGACAACCGCTGTGGGGTTTTGCTGCTATGGCCTCTTTTTGAGTCCAAGAACTACTATCCTGTATGGCAGCTGTGTGTTCTTTCATGTGCGTTTGCATGTGTTTCTTTATGTGGATTTTTTGTCCTAGTGCCACATAGGCATTTTTTAGAATATTTTTCAATAAAAACTCTAGTTTCACCCACACCTTCAAGTGGCCACTTTTCAAGGTTGGATGAAACTGAGATATCATGGAGCCATCAGGCGAGGGGCCATAAACCCCTAGAGAATAAAAGCCACAAGGATTTAGATCAAACCACCACTGGCATAGTTTCAGTAAACCTTAATTTTTTACAGTGACAAACAGCACACATATAGAGTCTTAGAACTGTTTGTGAAGTGAATAAACAAACATTGATCAAGATTGTGTAACTATGAGCATTGTCTGTTACATCTTTAAATGTTTTACAAGAAATGCAGCTATGTGATTGTCTGAATGCATTCGGTATACAGTATTTCAATCTTGTTTACAAATCGCCATTTGCATATTCTCCATTTGTACATTTCAGGCAGACAAAGCTAAGGCTCGCAAGGAGAGAAACTGATATAGTCGACAAAACTATATTTTTAATGAACTACTGAGGCAAAGCAACAGCATTGCTTTATCAAATTTATATGAAGTGTATTGTGTCCAATGTTAGCAACCAGGCAACACAAAAAGGAGCTTTTCAAGTGAGCTCTTTAAGGTACACAAATGTTATGAAGTGTTTTCCAACAAGGATGTGGTTTCACCAATGTAGGGTACCTTTTTGTAAAAATAGACTAGTGCCATCACAGCCCCCTTGACCAAACTTCACCAGCCTATAACAGTACAAAGCACGTTCACCCTGTTGATCTACTGGCAGAAACAGGACAGATTGCAGGAGACCGAGTAAAGAAGTAGGCCCAAAGTAATGTCGTGCCCAATTCCCCAATGTGTTGTCCTTTTTGGACTTAAAAATATAGTGCCATCCCAGCCCACTTGCCCAAAATTCACTGGCCTATAACAGTACAGACTACGTTCACCCTGGTGATCTAGTGGCAGTTAAACAAGAGACATTGCAGGAGACAGAGTTAAGAAGTAGGCCCAAAGGAATGTCATGCCCAATTCCCCAATGTAAAATCCTTTTTTTTTTAAATTAAAGAGTGGCATGACAGCCCCCTTGGTCAAAATGCACCGTGTAGAGCACGTTGACCCTGGTGATCTAGTGGCAGGTACAGGACAGATTGCAGGAGACCAAGTTAAGAAGTAGGCCCAAACTAATGTCATGCCCAATTCCCCAATGTAAAATCCTTTTTTTAAAAAATAAAAGAGTGGCATTACAGCCCAAAGAAATGTCATGCCCAATTTCCCAATGTGTTGTCCTTTTAGGACTTAAAAATATAGTGCCATCACAGCCCACTTGCCCAAAATTCACCGACCTAACAGTATTGAGCACGTGTACCCTGGTCATCTAGTCGCAGTTAAAGGACACATTGCAGGAGACAGACTTAAGAAGTAGGCCCAATGTAATGGAATGCCCAATTCCCAAATATGGGGTCCTGTTTTTACAACATAAAAAAGTGCCTTCACAGCCCTTGTGCCCAAAAATCACCAGCCTATAACAGTACAGAGCACGTTCACCCTGGTCATCTAGTGGTTCTGGATGATGAGGATAAGGGGTAGAATTACAAACAGACCAAATATGGAAGCGTATACCCATGTGTGGTTGTGAAGAGGTGCATGAGAATACACCTCCCCAAAAGAGAGAATGTATTTGAGGTTATGTTTCGCTGGTTTCACTTGGTGGTGTACAGAAGTCTTTCCCAATCCAGGCCTTCTTCATTTTTATAAGAGTCAGCCCGTCAGCATTTTCAGTTGACAGGTGGATGTGCTTATCTGTGATAATTCCACCAGCGGCACTAAAAACCCGCTCTGACAGAACGCTAGCAGCAGGGCAGGCCAGGACCTCCAAGGCATAGCGAGCCAGTTCATGCCACGTGTCCATAATTAAAAGGCACAGAGGAATCATGGAGGATGTTTGTACGATCTGCAAGGTACTACCTCACCATCTTCCCAAACATATGCCACCACGATGGGAGGGTCTGGGAAATCTGTCCCAGAACTTGGCCATTGTTCCCTCGCCTGAGCTGGATTGTACTTCTGTCTCTCTCGCTTGGACTCGGACTTGGTTGTACAACAAATTCTGATGGCTGCTGCCAGCGTTCTCACATGGGAATTTTCTAAGTAATTCCGCTACAAGGGCCCTCTGGTACTGCAACATTTTTAGTAGACCTCTCTGCCTCAGGCAGAAGAGATTGAGAGTTCTCCTTGTAGAGTGGGTCTAGAAGTGTCACAAACCAGTAATGAGCGTCACAAAAAATTTTGATAATCCGAGGGTCACGTGAAATGCAGTGCAACATAAAGTCAGCCATGTGTGCCAGACTGCTAACAGGCAAGACTTCCGTGTCCTCACCAAAAGGACAACTGACCATGCTGACCATGCACCTCCTCATCCTCATCCTCCTCCTCCCTGTCCTCAGGCCATCCCCGCTGAACAGAAGCTATTACAGATATGTTAGTAGTATCGTCTATAGCGCATGAAAGTAGCTCCTGTTCTTCCTCCTCCTCCTCATTGCCTACCAATCCACGTTGAGAAGACATGAGGCTGGGATGAGTGTAATCCCCCTGTATGTTTCCTTGCCCCATGTCCTCGAGCTCCTGCCTGCAATGCATCCTCTTTGATTGTGAGCAGAGAGGTTTTCAGAATGATGAGAAGCGGGATGGTGACGCTAATTATGGCATCATTGCCGCTCACCATCTTGGTGCAGTTCTCAATGTTTTGGAGGATGTTACATATGTCTGACATCCATGTCCTCTCCTGAGGTCTTATGTGTGGAGTCTGACCTGAAATTCGACGACCTTGTTGATGTTGGTAGTCTGCTCACAAATCCTTTCCAACATATGCAGTGTAGAGTTCTAGCGCATGGGGACATCACATAACAGTCAGTGAGCTGGAAGCTGAAAACGCTGCTGAAGCACGGCAAGGGCGGCTGAAGCTATAGCTGACGTTCTAACATGGGCAGACAGATGGCATACTTTCTCTAGCAGATCCGGCAGCTCCGGGTAGCTTTTCAGAAAACGTTGAACCACAAGGTTAAGCACATGGGCCAAGCTAGGTAAGTGTAAGAGCTCACCTTGCCTCAGAGCTGCCACCAGGTTATGGCCATTGTCACACCCGACCATGCCTGGCTGTAGATTCAGCGGTGTCATCCAAACATCTGACTGCTCTTTCAGCGCTGTCCACAACTCTTCTGCATTGTCACCTATGCAGATAAGCTTCAGCACAGCCTGTTGCCGCTTGGCTGAGGCACTGCTGCAGTGCTTCCAGCTTCTGACTGATGTGTTGATTTCAGTGATGAAGGATGAAGAGGAGGAGGTGGTGCAGGGCTGTAGACTGTAGGGGCAACCCTGATTGATGTAGGGCCAGCAATCCTAGGCGTGGGAAGGATGTGTTCCATCCCAAGGTCCGACTGGGTCCAAGCTTCCACTATATTTACCCCAGTGCCGTCATTGAGATGTACCGTCCCTGCCCACAAGCACTTGTCTACGTGTCCGTGGTTAGGTGGAATTTCCCGGTAACAGCATTGTTGAGGGCACGGGTAATGTTGTGGAACACATACTGGTGTAATGCTGTTACGGCACACCGGGAGAAATAGTGGCGACTGGAGACTGAGTACCTTGGGACGGCCGCCGCCTTCAGGTTGCAGAAAGCTTCCGCCTCAACAAGCCTAAAAGGCAGCATTTCTAGTGCAAGCAGAAGAGAAATATTAGAACTGAGGACTGTGGCCTGTGGGCCATTGGTGGGGTATTTCTGCTTGTGTTACAAAGACTGGGTTATAGACAACTGAACGCTGTGCTGGGACAAGGATGTAGATGGGCTTGCTGATGGTGCTGCTTGGCTGTGAGCCACAACAGGTGCAGGGTTGAAGCATCTTCACATGCACGGTGTACTGGGGATTGGCTTCTATGCAAAACAGTGGAAGAAGCAGTGGTGTGACCAGCAGGCAGTGGTCCTGGAGCCTGGGGTTCAGCCCACAAAGTCGGGTGCTTTGCTTGCATGTGCCTGATCATGCTGGTGGTGATCAGGCTAGTTGTTTTGCTACCCCTGCTGATCCGGGCATGGCAGGTGCTGCAAATGGCCTGTTTGGGGTTAACGGTAGAGTCTTTAAAAAATAACCAGACTCAGGAAGATCTAACAGTTGTAATGGCAACTTCCCTTATGTTGGTGTTACTAGGAACAGATGTACGCCTTCTGTCTGTGGCCACCACACTGCTTCTTCCTGCCTGTTGGGGGGATATGCCTCCTTCCCCATTTGTGCTGCAGTCCTCGCTATGCATGTCCTCCTGCCATGTTGGGTCAGTCACTATGTCATCCACCACCTCATCTTCCACATCTGCACCCTGCTCCTCCTCCTGACTTTCTGGCAATTGTGTCTCATCATCATCCAATTCTTGAGACACTTTCCCACAATCGCCTTCGTGTGACCGAGGCTGGTCAAAGCTTTGGGCAGCTCTACATGCGATCTCATCTTTCCCCACTTCAACTTGACCGGCAGAGATTTCTGAATCTTGAAATGGAAAACTGAACAGCTCTTCGGAGTGTCCAAGTGTGGGATCAGTTGTCTCAGGGCACTCGGCATGGTGGGAGGAAGGAAGATCGGGGTGAGGAATATCCTAGCCACACTCATGGCTATTTAGACTTGACCGTGTGGAAGACAAGGTGGTGGTGGCTAAGTGACTGGAAGCATTATCCGCTATCCAAGCAACTGTCATGCCCTCAGCCGCAGGTCCGGTCTCCGCTGCGCAGGGAAACCGGCACCTATCACATAGCCTTTCTCACCATGTCCGTGGCTCCAGACGATCAGCGGTTCCTTTCTCTGCTAAGAACCTGCATCCTCTTGGCAGGTCTCCTGGAAATGCCCCGCTTCCTGCACATACTTGAAACAGCAGGGCACCTGTTCGCTATTAGGGCTGTCTGTGTTATGATGCTCTGTGCATAAAAAGCACCCTCCTGGGAAGTGCCTGGGAAACGTGTTTATTCTCTGGATTGTTGCCTCAGCTTCAGGCCACGCTCTACACTTTACTTATACCTCTATTTTCACAGAGTCCTCTTCTGGCGAATCCCATCCTGGACTCCTCTGGTCTCTGCGGTTCCCACTCCAAGTTGTCTTGCCTCTCCTCATGGAACCCTTCAGACCCTGCTACCGATGGGATCAACCTTTCTGGATTTTATGGAGCTTCTGGGATTCTCTCCACCAGCAGGCCCAAGTATTCTACAGTGTTGCTTGTTTGTCAGCACGGGTCGTCCTCTGGTCCTGGATTTATGGCATTCAGGCCACCTGGTGTTGTGATGGGGGAATCCCTGTATAGGGTTAAACTACGTGGTACAGTGTTGTGATCCAGAGGTTCTTTCCCTCTGACACCTTTTTCCTTTTTATAAACATAAGGATGAATGACCTCGGGGAGATCAGAACATCCAACACCACGGAGACACCATCACGTGTTTCTCAACGCAGTGATCCAGAACACTGCTCCCATCCCTTATGGGAAATATGCAAGTGCATGTAGAAAAGCCGCGGAGACACCATTACATGTTTCTCAACGCAAGCAATAGCCAGGTCTTTCACCGGGAAGGAACAACCACGGGAAGGGCAGCATCCAAAAAGGAAAACCACCTATGCCAAAACATGGTATCCATCCACAGACAGCTGTTTCGGGGTATTTGCCCCTCATCAGTGTGGAGTAGGAAACTGGCTATTAGGAGCAGTGCTTAGTAAAAGGACTATAAACATAAGGATGAATGACCTCGGGGAGATCAGAACATCCAACACTGCGGAGACACCATCATGTGTTTCTCAACGCAGTGATCCAGAACACTGCTCCCATCCCTTATGGGAAATATGCAAATGCTTGTAGAAAAGCCGCGGAGACACCATCACGTGTTTCTCAACGCAAGCAATAAATAGCCAGGTCTTTCACCAGGAAGGAACAACCACGGGAAGGGCAGCATCCAAAAAGGAAAACCACCTATGCCAAAACATGGTATCCATCCACAGATATCTGTTTCAGGGTATTTGTCCCTCATCAGTGTGGAGTAGGAAACTGGCTATTAGGAGCACTGCCTAGTAAAAGGACTATAAACATAAGGATGAATGACCTTGGAGAGATCAGAACATCCAACACCGCGCAGACACCATCACGTGTTTCTCAACGCAGTGATCCAGAACACTGCTCCCTTCCCGGTGAAAGACCTGGCTATTTATTGCTTTGCGTTGAGAAACACGCAATGGTGTCTCCGCGGCTTTTCTACATACCTTTTTCCTTTTTGTTTTTACCTTGTTAATAAATATGTTTTGGTTTATGAGATCCACTCTCCTGTCTTTTGAGTACCAGGTATACAGCCGCCACTGCACCATCAGTTGTCTAGTGAGTCCACTATACCTTGTCACACCCTGTGGTCGTTACACCAACAACCGTTTCACACTGCTCTGGCTTCAATAGTGGTGTGCTGCGGTCCCCTAGAAACTGTGACATGAAGGTTGATCTAGAACATGTGGGTCTTTGTTGTTGCCCACTTTCACCTTGGCCACGGCCTTGTCCTCTGGATGCACCATCATAATCACATCCACTTCCTCGTCCCTTGCCCCTTGCCTTAACCATTTTAAATGGACTACTGCAGAATTTCAAATGCTGAACACAAATGTCTTTATTAGTAGCGATGCGAAATAATATGTGATCAGTATGCCTGCAAATCTACGATTTTTCAATCCCAAACACCAGGCAGGCCTCAGCCTGACCTAACAGACTGTATTCAATTTTTGGAGCCTTTTTTAAGTTAATTAAATATTGCTGTATATAATTTGAGTATAAGAAAGCCAAAAAATAAGTACACTGGCCTACAATGCTCAAACTTGGAGCAGAGTTATATGAGGGCTCTCAAAAAATACCACACTGGCAAATATGTTGCCTGTTTATATTATTGCATGCTAAATAGTGCTGTATATAATTTCAGTAACACAAAGCAAAAAAAGGGGTCCTCCGGCCTACACTGACTAAACTTGGAGCACACAGATATATGAGGGCTCTCATGGAAATACCACACTGACAAATATGTGGCCTGTTTATATTATTGTATGCTAAATAGTGCTGTATATAATTTCAGTAAAGGTACCGTCACACATAACGATATCGTTAACGATATCATTGCTTTTTGTGACGTAGCAAAAATATCGTTAACGAAATCGTTATGCGTGACAGCGACCAACGATCAGGCCCCTGCTGGGAGATCGTTGGTCGCTGGGGAATGATCAGGACTTTATTTCGTCGCTGGATCACCCGCTGACATCTGGTGAGCAGGGCCGCACTTAGTAACCCGATGTTTACCCTGGTTACCATTGTAAAAGTAAAAAAAAAACACTACATACTCACATTCCTGTCACGTCCTTCAGCGTCAGCTTCCCTGCGTCCCCCAGTGTCAGCGCCGGCCGGCTGGAAAGCAGAGCACAGCGGTGACGTCACCGCTCTGCTTTCCGGCCAGCGCTTACACAGTGCAGGGAAGCTGACGCTGGGGGACGCGACAGGAATGTGAGTATGTAGTGTTTTTTTTTTACTTTTACAATGGTAATCAGGGTAAATATCGGGTTACTAAGTGCGGCCCTGCGCTTAGTAACCCGATGTTTACCCTGGTTACCCGGGGACTTCGGCATCGTTGGTCGCTGGAGAGCTGTGTGACAGCTCTCCAGCGACCACACAACAACTTACCAACGATCACGGCCAGGTCGTATTGCTGGTCGTGATCGTTGGTAAATCGTTAAGTGTAACGGTACCTTAACACGCAGCAAAAAAAGTGGTCCCCCGGCCTACAATGACCAAACTTGGAGCACACAGATATATGAGGGCTGTCACAGAAATACCACACTGGCAAATATGTGGCCTATTTATATTATTGCATGATAAATAGTGCTGTATATAATTTCAGTAACACACAGCAAAAAAAGGGGTCCTCCGGCCTACAATGATCAAACTTGGAGCACACAGATATATGACGGCTGTCATGGAAATACCACACTGGCAAATCTGTGGCCTTAGAATTTTTTTATGCTAAATAGTGCTGTATAGAATTTGAGTATCAGACAGCCCAAAAATAAGTACACCGGCCTCCAATGCAAAAACTTGGAGCACAGAGATATATGAGGCATTTTTCGGTGAATTTAAAACACCAAAAAAAAGTGGCACAAGGGTAGCACACAACTATGCTACGTATGCCTGACAAACTATGATTTTTCAACAGCCCCCTAACAGAACAGACTGTATATTTTTTTGGGGGGAGGGGTTGAATTTTTGAAAAAAAATAAAAAATAGGTATATAGCAAATAAGCTGCAGCAGCAGGCAGTTATGGAGCTTTGGGAAGGATGCAGTGGGAGCAATGGACACACATACAGTGTCTGCAGGCCTTGTACTGATGTGGATATGCCATGCTGTGCCTACCTAGTGCTGCAATATCGGGACCTACGAATTAGCTCTAAAAAAGACTTTTGGTTTCTCAGGAGTTGTGGATGTAAGAGTTGCAGACCTACACTAACTCTAAAACCACGATTCTGACCCTATCTCGGCAGCAGCTCTCCCTACTCTCACTGAAACAGGAACAGAATGCGGCGAGCAGGGCGACGCCAAGTCACTTATACTCGGGATGATGCTGTGCGGCCCAGCCAATCACTGCACGACCACAACAAAGATGGCTGCGGCGTTTCATGGCCTGGCAGACAATCCCTGCACCGTGATTGGGTCTCTAAAGTCCACCAAAAATGCTGGGCACGTTCGCTCATCACTACTCATTACGCATCTAATCAGGATAATCTGGATTAGTAAACTAGCAATCCTTGTCATCTTGTTTGCTTGTGCCTCTTTTTAGCTATGTGCCAGACCTTTCTCTGCTTCACATATAATGCCCTACATACACTATCTTGTCATTCAACCCAGACATGGTACTCCATTACTGTCCAGTATCCTAATATACATTCCCAAAGAACCTGTTTCTAACCAATATTTGGAGTTCCTAAAAAATCCATGCATGTGTGCCACTTCTCCATTCTTGCAAGCAAGAAGCAGGTTACTATTCTCAAGACAGATGCAGGTCTCTGAAAGGCCAGCACATTCCTGATGCACAATGATTTTTACAGTGAGAAAGACATTTTAATCTTTATTTCCTGCCTGCCAGCAACTTGTCTTGACACTTCAGAAATTTAAAGACATTTTTTCTTTTGAAAAATATTCATAAAATGTGTGTAAAGTGAACTACAGCAGCAAGTGTTAAGTGAACAATAAACACAACAAACAAGCTGAACACCAGCAATACATAATCCTACAGGTCTCTTGTATTGGACTGCATTTATTTTTTCTTTGGAGTCAAAGCTGCTGTTGTCGCAAACTAGCGATCGACTCTACTTAATAGGTCATCAATACCAACGTGGTAGAAAACCCATTAAACATTTCCAGGATAGTTCATGGCATACCATGATTAACCTGATTTTGCCACAAATCTTGGAAAAGACCGGTTTTCTTAGTGTGGGAAATGAGCAGGTTTAATGCTTATTCACTTAAAAAAAAGGGATGCTTAGGATACAACAGGGTCTAAAAGGAATCTGTCAGCATGTTTGAAAGAAACATGATGTGATCTGAGAGCAGCATGATGCAGAGATAGAGATTCCGATTTCAGCGATGGGTCATTTACTTGGCTGCTTGCTGTAGTTTTGAATTAGTTACTTTTGTATCAGCAGGAGATTATCACTAGAGGACTAGTGTAGACCTGCTGCCATGTAGTCATACATAGTTCTGAGCTCTGTATAACTCCACCCCCACCACTGATTGCCAACTTTCTGCCTACGCACAGTGTACACAGAAAGCTGTCAGTAGAGTGGGCAGGGTTATACAAAGGTCAAGGTTCAGAGAACTAGTGTTAAGCTACTTTCACACTGGCGTTTTTTTTAATACGTTGCAATGCGTCGTTTAGGGGAAAAAACGCATTGTGCAAAGTTGTTTGCAGGATGCGTTTTTGCCCCATAGAGTTACATTACCGACGCATTGCGACGTATTGACACACGTCGCAACCGTCATTCGACGGTTGCGCCGTGTTGTGGCGGACCGCCGGGAGCAAAAAAACGCCCCCACCTCCCCGCACCTCACAATGGGGCAGCGGATGCACCAGAGAAATGCATCCGCTGCCTCCGTTGTGCGGCACAACAAATGCTATCGTCGGAATCTCGGCCCGACGCATTGCGACGGTGAGATTCCGACGCTAGTGTGAAAGTAGCCTTACACGTACACACCTGTTCCAATTATTCAGGGCTCTACTCCCTTCTTCTGAGTCCATTGCCCTCTGTTCTGTCACACATCAGATTTTGCATGTTGTCTCATGTGGATCAATAGCATCATTAAGGTCCATTGACACACACCTGTGTCCTGGGATTGAGACTCTAATCTTCCTTCTTTGTTATGTTCCATTATCAGTGCAACTGGGTTTATACTTGCATCCATCCCTACTGGGTTCCACTCCATCTGTCCGTCTGTTCCTGAGTTTCCAGTTAGTCCTTGTCCCCATGATAACACATGCATTCTGGAAGCTGGACCAACGCCTGGAGTACATGTGCCCACCAGGATCTGAGCCTTAGTGGATTATCTCACCTGGTGGACCCTTACAATTGGGCAATCGGCAGCAGATAAAATATACATTTTTATTAAAGCTACAGCAAGCATCTCAGCCCCTACATCAGTGACTCTCCATTACCAGCGCACATGGAAATTGAGAACACTGCTCACAGAAGGTCAGAACGGTGCCGAGGAGAAATGGCCGGCAGAATGCGCAGGTGCAGGAATTCCTGCCAAGCACATGACGTCATAGGGAAACTGAAGAGAAGGGAGGAGAAGTCTAATATAATGAAGACAGGCAGTCTTATCTTCTGTGCAGTGCATGCCCCATAGCCTGGAAGATCAAAGCTATAAAACATGATTTTTACTGAACAAAGCATCATCAAAGAGGCATACAGATATGATTAATGTCAGCTGTAAAAAATCTATATGACTATATTATTAACTCAAAAAGCTCAAAAGGGTGACAAAATGAAAGCTTCAGTAAAACAATAAAAGTACATTGCTAAAATGTAGATCTTTGTGACTATTGAAACTCCATCTGCTCCTCTCATGTAAAGAACTGAATTAATTTAAATCATGATGTAAAATTATTGAAATTTTGAAACAAAGGTATTTTCTCATACAAGGAATATTTAAGGAATATATGTATATATAATCAGCCATCATCTGCTAGGTAAGATTCATCATAACAAGGGAGCCGGCGTATGATGTACCAGTGCATCATATGTAGGTTAGGGTTTAATTGTTCTAATTTTGCTACTGAAGAAAAATACTGAAACCAAGGCTTGTGTGCCAGAGAAAGTGTGCATCCTAGTTTGTGAAATAGATAAGCCATAAGCAATAATGTTTTGCATTTCTGTTGTCTTTTTCTGTAAAGGGTTGTTTAAAAAAACACAAAAGGAAACTCTCCACATTTTATAAATGTATATTCAACTGTCCACCTCACAAAGCGTGCGTGTAGTAAAATAAATACAATTTCCTTGTTGAAATAGGCCAACATTATACCCATACATGTCACTCAATATGTTTATTGAAAGTTAATTTTGTGACGCAACACTACCTAGCTTTTCTTGTCCTGTCCTTTTTCGTGTGTATTTTTTTAATCTTCAAGGAAAAGGACATATTTTAATTTTTGAATACCTATTTTAATAATCCATCCTAGCAACTGTATATCTAACAGCGATACTGCATGCTGTGACTACATGTTCCTTTGTAGGTCTGAACCGATGTGTAGTTATTTAGCAATGTTGCATTTTAGGATAGTACAGTATTTTTCCTTATGGGTGAGAATTTAAATCCCCCCCAAAAAAAAAAAAATATTAAAAAACGTTTAAAATTTGGAGAAGGCGTTTGGTGGATGTATCTTTGACTGTTGCTAGGTTTTGAGTGTGTGATAATTCCCTTTCTTCTCCAAGTTTGGATTCACCCCATCCTCCACTCCCAGTGCATTCCTCTGTTGTATGTGTGAATATATTTGTTGGTTTGGTATTTTCGTTACCCCTGTTCATGTTACCTTGTTAATCTGGTTGGTGTATTACAGTGTTTTGAACTGGTAGTTTAGGAGCAACATGGGACGAGCTCTGAAGGAGGTGGTACCTGTACTGACCGCAGTCCCTAAGCTCAACACAACACTAGAAGTAGCCGTGGGGTGCTCCTGTCACTCCCTAGGCACCTCGTCACAGCCTGAGAATTAACTACCCCTAAAGATAGAAACAGGAAAACTATCTTGCCTCAGAGAAAATCCCCAAAGGATAGATAGCCCCCCCAAGTAATGACTGTGAGTGGAGAGGGAAAAGACATACGTAGAATGAAACCAGGATGTAGCACAGGAGGCCAGTCTAGCTAGATAGATAGGACAGGACGGAATACTGTGTGTCATGATCCCAATGGCAGGGGATCACTAAAGGACAAGCACAGATACAAACAAGCTCTAGGATGATGGAACCTGAGCTGACCGCGACCCTGAACCTAACACACAAATAAAAGTAGCCGGGGAACGTGCCTACGATGATCCTAGACGTCTCGCTCCAGCCGAAGATCTAACTTCCCCTATTAGAAGAAACACAGACCTCTCTTGCCTCCAGAGAAATACCCCACAGAAATAGCAGCCCCCCACATATAATGACGGTGAAATGAGAGGAAAGCACATACGCAGTATGAAAACAGTTTCAGCAAAATGAGGCCCGCTAAAGCTAGATAGCAGAGGATACAAAAGTGAACTGCGCGGTCAGCGAAAAACCCTTCAAAAAACCAACCTGAAATTACTTGAACTCATGTGCCAACTCATGGTACATGAGGAGCAATTTCAGCCCACTAGAGCAACCAGCAGCAAAGAATCACATATCTGCAGGCTGGACTAAAAACCAAATAAAGCAAAACACCAAAACAGGAAAATCCAAACTTAGCTTGACCAGAAGGTTCTAGGAGCAGGGAGCAGAGGTAACAAGACACACTGGATACATTGATAACCGGCGAGGAAATGCCAGCAAAGCCAGGTTAAATAGGAAACTCCCATATCCTGATGGAACAGGTGGAACCCAGAGACCCAGGAAAGACAAGTCACCCAGTACCATCAGTAACCACCAGAGGGAGCCCAAAAACAGAACTCACAACAGTACCCCCCCCTTGAGGAGGGGTCACCGAACCCTCACGAGAACCACCAGGGCGACCAGGATGAGCCCTATGAAAAGCGCGAACCAAATCATCAGCATGAACATCCGAGGCAACCACCCAAGAATTATCCTCCTGACCATAACCCTTCCACTTGACCAAATACTGGAGTTTCCGTCTGGAAACACGAGAATCCAAGATCTTCTCCACAACATACTCCAATTCTCCCTCCACCAGCACTGGAGCAGGAGGTTCAAGCGAAGGAACAACAGGTACCTCATACTTCCGCAACAACGACCGATGGAACACATTATGAATAGCAAACGATGCCGGGAGATCCAAACGAAACGACACAGGGTTAAGAATTTCCAAGATCCTATAGGGACCGATGAACCGAGGCTTGAACTTAGGAGAAGAGACCTTCATAGGAACAAAACGAGAAGACAACCACACCAAGTCCCCAACAAGAAGTCGAGGGCCCACGCGGCGACGGCGATTAGCAAACTGCTGAGCCTTCTCCTGGGACAACTTCAAATTGTCCACCACATGACTCCAAATCCGATGCAACCTATCCACCACCATGTCCACTCCAGGACAATCAGAAGGTTCCACCTGACCAGAGGAAAAACGAGGATGAAACCCCGAATTACAAAAGAAAGGAGAAACCAAGGTAGCAGAACTAGCCCGATTATTAAGGGCAAACTCGGCCAGCGGCAAAAAGGTAACCCAGTCATCCTGATCAGCAGAAACAAAACACCTTAAATAAGTTTCCAAGGTCTGATTAGTTCGTTCAGTCTGGCCATTCGTCTGAGGATGGAATGCAGACGAAAAGGACAAATCAATGCCCATCTTAGCACAGAACGTCCGCCAAAATCTAGACACAAACTGGGATCCCCTGTCAGAAACGATGTTCTCAGGAATCCCATGCAAACGAACCACATTCTGAAAAAACAGAGGGACCAACTCAGAGGAGGAAGGCAACTTAGGCAAGGGTACCAGATGAACCATTTTAGAAAAGCGATCACACACAACCCAGATGACGGACATTTTTTGAGAGACAGGGAGATCCGAAATAAAGTCCATGGAAATGTGCGTCCAAGGCCTCTTCGGGATACGCAAAGGTGACAACAATCCACTGGCCCGAGAACAGCAAGGCTTAGCCCGAGCACAAACCTCACAAGACTGCACAAAAGAACGCACATCCCTCGACAAGGAAGGCCACCAAAAAGACCTGGCCACCAAGTCTCTAGTACCAAATATTCCAGGATGACCTGCCAACGCAGAAGAATGGACCTCGGAGATGACTCTACTGGTCCAATTATCCGGAACAAACAGTCTCTCAGGCGGACAACGATCAGGTTTACCCGCCTGAAACTCCTGCAAAGCACGTCGCAAGTCTGGGGAGACAGCAGACAAAATCACCCCATCCCTAAGGATACCAGAGGGCTCAGAATTTCCAAGGGAGTCAGGCACAAAACTCCTAGAAAGAGCATCCGCCTTCACATTCTTTGAACCTGGCAGGTATGAAACCACAAAATTGAAACGAGAGAAAAACAGTGACCAACGAGCCTGTCTAGGATTCAGACGCCCGGCAGACTCAAGGTAAATCAAATTTTTGTGATCAGTCAAGACCACCACACGATGTCTAGCACCCTCTAGCCAATGACGCCACTCCTCAAATGCCCACTTCATGGCCAAAAGTTCCCGATTACCAACATCATAATTCCGCTCAGCCGGCGAAAACTTTCTAGAAAAAAACGCGCATGGCTTCATCACTGAGCCATCGGAGCTTCTCTGTGACAAAACCGCCCCCGCTCCAATCTCGGAAGCATCAACCTCAACCTGAAAAGGGAGCGAAACATCTGGCTGACGCAACACAGGAGCAGAAGAAAACCGGCGCTTAAGTTCCCGAAAGGCCTCCACAGCCGCAGGAGACCAATTAGCAACATCAGCACCCTTCTTAGTCAAATCCGTCAAAGGCTTAACAACACTAGAAAAATTAGTTATAAAACGACGATAGAAATTAGCAAAGCCCAAGAACTTCTGTAGACTCTTAAGAGATGTAGGCTGCGTCCAGTCACAAATAGCCTGAACCTTGACGGGATCCATCTCAATAGTAGAAGGGGAAAAAATATACCCCAAGAAAGAAATCTTCTGGACTCCAAAGAGACACTTTGAGCCTTTTACAAACAAGGAATTGGCCCGCAGGACCTGAAACACCTTCCTGACCTGCTGAACATGAGACTCCCAGTCATCAGAAAAAAACAAAATATCATCCAAATACACAATCATAAATTTATCCAGATATTCACGGAAAATATCGTGCATAAAGGACTGGAAGACTGAAGGAGCATTAGAAAGTCCAAAAGGCATTACCAAATACTCAAAATGGCCCTCAGGCGTATTAAATGCGGTTTTCCACTCATCATCTTGCTTTATTCATATAAGATTATACGCACCCCGAAGATCAATCTTAGTGAACCATTTAGCCCCCTTAATGCAAGCAAACAAATCAGTCAACAATGGCAAAGGATACTGATATTTTACGGTAATCTTATTCAAAAGACGATAATCTATACAAGGCCTCAAGGAACCATCTTTTTTGGCCACGAAAAAAAAACCTGCTCCCAAAGGGGACAAAGATGGACGGATATGTCCCTTTTCCAAGGACTCCTTAACATAATCCCGCATAGCAGTATGCTCTGGCACTGACAGATTGAACAAACGACCTTTAGGAAATTTACTGCCTGGAATTAAATTTATAGCACAATCGCAATCCCTGTGAGGAGGAAGCGAACTGAGCTTAGGCTCCTCAAAAACATCCCGATAGTCAGACAAAAACACAGGAATCTCAGAAGGAGTAGATGAAGCGATAGAAATCGGAGGTGCATCATCATGAACCCCCTGACAACCCCAGCTTAACACAGACATTGATTTCCAGTCAAGGACTGGATTATGAGTTTGTAACCATGGCAGACCAAGTACTAGGACATCATGCAAATTATACAACACCAGGAAGCGAATCACCTCCTGATGAACGGGAGTCATACGCATGGTCACTTGTGTCCAGTACTGAGGTTTATTCATAGCCAAAGGTGTAGAGTCAATTCCCTTCAAAGGAATAGGGACTTCCAGAGGCTCCAGACTAAACCCACAGCGATTGGCAAATGACCAATCCATAAGACTCAGGGCAGCGCCTGAATCCACATAGGCATCGACGGAAATGGATGATAATGAACAAATCAGAGTCACAGACAGAATGAACTTAGACTGTAAAGTACTAATGGCTACAGACTTATCAACCTTTTTTGTGCGTTTAGAGCATGCTGATATAACATGAGCTGAATCACCACAATAAAAGCACAACCTTTTTTTTCGCCTATAATTTTGCCGTTCACTTCTGGACTGAATTCTATCACATTGCATTATCTCAGGTGACGGTTCAGACGACACCGCCAAATGATGCACAGGTTTGCGCTAACGTAAACGCCGATCAATCTGAATAGCCATAGTCATAGACTCATTCAGACCAGTAGGCGCAGGGAACCCCACCATAACATCTTTAATGGCCTCAGAAAGGCCATCTCTGAACTTTGCAGCCAGGGCGCACTCATTCCACTGAGTAAGCACCGACCACTTCCGAAATTTTTGACAATAAATTTCTGCTTCATCTTGCCCCTGAGAGAGGGCCAACAAAGCTTTTTCAGCCTGAATCTCTTGGTTAGGTTCCTCATAGAGTAAACCTAATGCCAGAAAAAACGCATCCGCATTAAGCAACGCAGGGTCCCCTGGTGCCAATGCAAATGCCCAATCCTGAGGGTCACCCCGCAGGAAAGATATAATAATCTTGACTTGCTGAGCAGGGTCTCCAGAGGAGCGAGATTTCAAAGAAAGAAACAACTTGCAATTGTTCCTAAAATTCAGAAAACGAGATCTATCTCCAGAAAAAAACTTTGGGACAGGAATTCTAGGTTCAGACATAGGAGCATGTACAACAAAATCCTGTATATTTTGAACCTTAGCGGCAAGATTATTCAGGCTGGAAGCCAAACTCTGGACGTCCATGATAAACAGCTGGGATCAGAGCCATTCAAAGATTAAGAGGAAGAGGAAGTAGCCAGGCTGCAATAAGGCTAGGCAGCAAACTCTGAGGGAAAGAGAGAAAAAAAAAAAAAAAAAACTTCCTCAGACTACTTATCCTCCTACTTCAGCCAATACAATTAACACTTTGTGGGCCGGTTATACTGTCATGATCCCAATGGCAGGGGATCACTAAAGGACAAGCACAGATACAAACAAGCTCTAGGGCGATGGAACCTGAGCTGACCGCGACCCTGAACCTAACACACAAATAAAAGTAGCCGGGGAACATGCCTACGGTGATCCTAGACGTCTCGCTCCAGCCGAAGATCTAACTTCCCCTATTAGAAGAAACACAGACCTCTCTTGCCTCCAGAGAAATACCCCACAGAAATAGCAGCCCCCCACATATAATGACGGTGAAATGAGAGGAAAGCACATACGCAGTATGAAAACAGTTTCAGCAAAATGAGGCCCGCTAAAGCTAGATAGCAGAGGATACAAAAGTGAACTGCGCGGTCAGCGAAAAACCCTTCAAAAAACCATCCTGAAATTACTTGAACTCATGTGCCAACTCATGGTACATGAGGAGCAATTTCAGCCCACTAGAGCAACCAGCAGCAAAGAATCACATATCTGCAGGCTGGACTAAAAACCAAATAAAGCAAAACACCAAAACAGGAAAATCCAAACTTAGCTTGACCAGAAGGTTCTAGGAGCAGGGAGCAGAGGTAACAAGACACACTGGATACATTGATAACCGGTGAGGAAATGCCAGCAAAGCCAGGTTAAATAGGAAACTCCCATATCCTGATGGAACAGGTGGAACCCAGAGACCCAGGAAAGACAAGTCACCCAGTACCATCAGTAACCACCAGAGGGAGCCCAAAAACAGAACTCACAACAACTGTGTGGTCAGTATTAAAAACTACAAAAATCCACACAGAGTTTACAAAAATCTCCACACCTGACTAAAGGTGTGGAGGGTAAATCTGCTTCCCAGAATTTCCAGCTTAACTGAATTAATCCATACTGACAAGCTGGACAAAACATAGAATGCACAGAACGAATAAGTCCACAACATGTGGACAGAAAAGAGCAAAGAAAAGACTTATCTTTGCTGAACTGGTCAGGATATCAGGGAAATCCAAGAGAGATGTGAATCCAACCAGGAACCATTGACAAGTGGCACTGGCTGAAGGGAAGAGCCAGGCATAAATAGCCGAGCAGATAGACAATCAGTGGAAGCAGCTGCAGACTGCTAAATCCAAGGAGCAGCAATTCCACTTAAAACCACCGGAGGGAGCCCAAGAGCAGAACTCACAAAAGTGCCACTTACAACCACCGGAGGGAGCCCAAGAGCGGAATTCACAACATTACGGTACACTACTACTCCCTTCTTCCCTGGGTGGGGGAAGGATACAGGCTGAGGACGGTTTCAGGACCTAAGTGTTGTGAATTCTGTGGCAGAGCTCCCTCCTGTGGTCACAAGTGGTACTTCGGCTGATTCTCTCTGGGAGCTTCCGTTTGTGGAGGAAACTGGTACTGCTGCTTCTGAGTTTCCTCCCTCAGGTGATCTGGTGAGGTCGTTAGGTGCTTCTCTACTAAACCCCACCTAATGCTTTGATTCATGCTTCCTGTCAATGTTCCAGTGTTGGACTTGTGTTTCTCCGGATCATTCCTGTGGCCTGCCGCTCTGCATAGCTAAGTGCTTCTTTGCTATTTGTTGCTATTTTTTCTGTCCAGCTTGTCTATTTGTTTTGCTGGAAGCTCTGGGACGCAAAGGGTGTACCTCCGTGCCGTTAGTTCGGTACGGAGGGTCTTTTTGCCCCTTTGCGTGGTTTTCTTTAGGGTTTTGTGTAGACCGCAAAGTTATCTTTCCTATCCTCGTTCTGTCTAGAATATCGGGCCTCACTTTGCTGAATCTATTTCATCCCTACGTTTGTCTTTTCATCTTACTCACAGTCATTATATGTGGGGGGCTGCCTTTTCCTTTGGGGTATTTCTCTGAGGCAAGGTAGGCTTATTTTTTCTATCTTCAGGCTAGTTAGTTTCTCAGGCTGTGCCGAGTTGCATAGGGAGCGTTAGGCGCAATCCACGGCTGTCTCTAGTTGTGTTTGGAGAGGATCAGGGATTGCGGTCTGCAGAGTTCCCACGTCTCAGAGCTCGTTCTATTATTTTGGGTTATTGTCAGATCACTGTATGTGCTCTGACCTCCATGTCCATTGTGATACTGAATTGCCTTTCATAACACCTAAGGCAAGTTGTGTGACCCATGCATATTCACCATCAGAAGTAATACGGTGAACAGAGTGAGCTAAGGCGCCCTTAGCATAAGGGACAGGGACGGAGCCCCTGCTCCCGGGACACCCGTCAACAGAGTCGTGACAATATAAGTCAAATTCAAGTCAAGTTCCTGCCACATCAATATTATGGTCATGATTTTTGTTGCATTTGCCTTTTTGGTCATCACATATTCTGTACCAAGCATTTCTGGCTGATGCCACAGGAATCAATAAGTGTAGAAAAAAATTTCATAGACATTGTGTCAAAAATGTATGGTAAATGTATGGTGTTCCCCATAGGGGTGGAGCCGTATATTCATCACTGTAATGAGCGGTATCACGTGGCCGCTCACACAGGAAAGGCTGCCGGCACTGAGAGGAGGCATCGCGGGAGCTGGGTGAGTATTTCTCTGCAAGCGGGCGGGCACACGGGAGGTGGGAGGCGGGAGGTGACCCCAAACTTTACTTTTAACAAAAAAAAACCTTGATTTTTCATTCCTTCTCTCCAGCGAATGCTGCTGGGGAGAAGGAATGAATGCCGGCTTCAGGACCAAAAGCAGGGGACAGCACTTAAATGTAGCGCTGTCTCCTGCACGGTCCGTGTGGTCCTCAGTCGGCACATGGGCGGCGCACGGCTGCCACACGTGTGCCACACTGATGTGCCACGTGAGCACACGGACACAGATAACTCCGGTGCTGGAATTATCTGGACGTGTGAGACAGTCTCTTGCCATCAGTCACAATACCGCAAATTTTAAAAAAAACGGATCCGGCAAATGTTCCCGCCGGATCCGTTTTTTTTCTCATAGACTTGTATTAGCAGCGGATTGCGACAGATGACCTCACGTTCCATCAGTCGTTCGCCGGATCCGTCGAAAATTGTTTAGCTGGCGGGTGGAGAAAACAGACATAGTAATGTTTTTTGTATCCGTTGAAAAAACGAACAGCGACGGATCCGTTGTCGTCCGTCGTTTGCTAGAATGGAAGCCTATGGCACCGAATCCATCAAATGACGGAATCCAGTGACTGATTCCATTTTCTTTAACTGAGCATGCTCCCATTTTTTTAGGATCCACTTAGCTATATCAGCTAGTCAGATCTGGCAAAAAAACGGATCCATTGCATCAGTTTTTCACAATTTGCAATGGATCCGTTTTTTTCAACATTCGACGGATTGTGACTCATGGCAAAAAACTCATGTGTGAAAGCAGCCATAGGTTTTTGGTTTCAGGCAAAATCCAGCGGTTTCAGGCACAATATGGATCAGTTTTTTTCTTACGCCTGATCTGTTTTTACCCCATAGAGTTGTATTAGTGCCGGATTGTGCCTGAAGGACATGTGTTTCATCTGTTGTGTGCTGGATCCGTCCCTTCAGACTTTTTTGCCGGACACAAAAAACATCTCCAGCAACGTTTTTTGTTTCCGGCGAAAAAGCCTGAAGGGACGTTTCCGGCAATAAATGCATGGAACTGATGTGTGAAAGAACATTTCCGGCAACCAAATCCGTTTTTTACACACTGAGAATGCCCGGAAGCTTTGTTTTTGATTCTGGTCTCTTTCTCTCTCTCTCTCCTCAAAAACCATGCGCAGTACATAGAGCCGGATCCAGCCAAAAAATGGATCCGGTGCATCAGTTTGCAGTTTGCATTTTCACAATTTACACCGGATCCGTTTTTTAGCAAATTTGCCAGATTTAGCCTGAAATCAAAAACCTGATGTGTTTTATAAACGTCTTTTCCAGGCAATTGTGGTCAGTGCAGCAACGAGATTCCCTGCAAATGTATTTGCCACAAATCAAATCTTTTAGTAACATTTGATGAAGCTCATGAACTAATATTTTAAAAGATTCACTCATCTCTATATAACATAATCTGCAAACCGGTGGAATGCAATAAGGATGAGGTGCAATGCAAAATAATGGCTGCATACTGCTGCATGTCATCACAGGTTAAAAAGTTATTTGAGTTACTGGGGAAGGGCCAAGATCATAATGTAACAACTTTGTAGATCAAAGGTAGGTCAAGCAAAGTTTAAAGCAAACTATTTGGGAAACTCTGTGTAGGTGTGTTTAGCTATGAAGGGTTGATGGCTATTTTAAGAACACTGGTTCTCCAACATTTTCTTATAGAGCTCATTAGCTGTATGAAAAGATAAAATAATTTCTTATTGTTTTACTTTATGAAGTGCATTATGCAAAAAAAAGTATTTGGCCGGCCTCACACTAGCGAGTTTTACGGATATATGAGAGGTGCAGAAAATACAGATTGCATACGGTACAATGATTCTCTATGGCCCAGCTCCTATCTGCCGTATTTTACTGATCCGTATTATACGGTCTTCTACGGCCGTAGAAAATCGCAGCATGCGCAAAAAATAAGCCAATGAAACTCTATGGGGACGAGAAAAATATGAATTACACACGGACCAACAGTGTGACTTGCGAGAAATACGCAGCGGTGTTAGAGAGAAAAGCCGGCAATTCAGTGCGGTGTACAGTAAAATCACACTGACAGCTTACAATAGCATAGAATAGCTAAGATAAATGTCTACACATAGTATATATATATATATATATATATATATCAGTGAGACACATATATGTATATATATTAATATTTCATACAGCGCTAGATAGCTTAAAAGCCGGTAATTCAATTGCCAGCTTTTCCTATCTCCTTCTCAAATCCGACATGATATGAGACATGGCTTACATACAGTAAGCCATCTCATATCCCTTTTTTTTTGCATATTCCACACTACTAATGTTAGTAGTGTGTATGTGTAAAATTTGGGCGCTCTAGCTTTAAATTAAAGGGTTAAATCACGAAAAAATTGGCGTGGGCTCCCGCAAAATTTTCTCCTCCAGAGTGGTAAAGCCAGTGACTGAGGGCAGATATTAGATGAGTCTATAAATCAATAACACTTGTCCCGGACTACTGGTCCACCTAAAGATGCAACAACCCAACAAACAAGCAAAAGTCTAATTCATCAGGTGCAATGATTGTTAAGCCAGTTTAAAAATCACTGCTATTGGCTGCACATCACCCCATGTAAACAGGTCATGTGCTGCTGATACACAGAACAATCATATTTACGATGGTTAGAATGTGCATCGGCTGTTATGTTAACCAATTCAGTATCACAATGGACATGGAGGTCAGAGCACATACAGTGATCTGACAATAACCCAAAAATAAAGAACGAGCTCTGAGACGTGGGAACTCTGCAGACCGCAATCCCTGATCCTATCAAACCACACTAAAGGTAGCCGTGGAGCGCTCCTGACCAGAACCTAGGCGCCTCGTCACAGCCTGAGAAACTAGCTATTCCTGAAGATAGAAAAATAAGCCTATCTTGCCTCAGAGAAATTCCCCAAAGGAAAAGGCAGCCCCCCACATATAATGACTGTGAGTAAGATGAAAACACAAACATAGAGATGAAACAGATTTAGCAAAGTGAGGCCCGACTAGCTGAATAGAACGAGGATAGAGAAGATAACTTTGCGGTCAGCACAAAAACCTATAAATAACCACGCAGAGGGGACAAAAAGACCCTCCGCACCGACTAACAGTACGGAGGTCGTCCCTCTGCGTCTCAGAGCTTCCAGCAGGCGAGAAAAACCAATAAAGCAAGCTGGACTGAAAAATAGCAACAAAATAACATAAGCAAAACTTAGCTTTGCAGAGCAGCAGGCCACAGGAATGATCCAGGGAAAAACACACTCCAACACTGAAACATTGACAGGAAGCATAGATCAAAGCATCAGGTGGAGTTAAGTAGAGAAGAAGCCAACGAGCTCACCAGATCACCTGAGGGAGGAAACTCAGAAGCTGCAGTACCACTTTCCTCCACAAACGGAAGATCCCAAAGAGAATCAGCCGAAGTACCACTTGTGACCACAGGAGTGAACTCTGCCACAGAATTCACAACAGTACCCCCCCCCTTGAGGAGGGGTCACCGAACCCTCACCAGAGCCCCCAGGCCGACCAGGATGAGCCACATGAAAGGCACGAACAAGATCGGGAGCATGGACATCAGAGGAAAAAACCCAGGAATTATCTTCCTGAGCATAACCCTTCCATTTAACCAGATACTGGAGTTTCCGTCTTGAAACACGAGAATCCAAAATCTTCTCCACAATATACTCCAATTCCCCCTCCACCAAAACCGGGGCAGGAGGCTCAACAGATGGAACCATAGGTGCCACGTATCTCCGCAACAATGACCTATGGAATACATTATGTATGGAAAAAGAATCTGGAAGGGTCAGACGAAAAGACACAGGATTAAGAACCTCAGAAATCCTATACGGACCAATAAAACAAGGTTTAAACTTAGGAGAGGAAACCTTCATAGGAATATGATGAGAAGATAACCAAACCAGATCCCCAACACGAAGTCGGGGACCCACACGGCGTCTGCGATTAGCGAAACGTTGAGCCTTCTCCTGGGACAAGGTCAAATTATCCACTACATGAGTCCAAATCTGCTGCAACCTGTCCACCACAGTATCCACACCAGGACAGTCCGAAGACTCAACCTGTCCAGAAGAGAAACGAGGATGGAACCCAGAATTGCAGAAAAACGGTGAAACCAAGGTAGCCGAGCTGGCCCGATTATTAAGGGCGAACTCAGCCAAAGGCAAAAAGGACACCCAGTCATCCTGATCAGCAGAAACAAAGCACCTCAGATATGTTTCCAAGGTCTGATTGGTTCGCTCGGTCTGGCCATTAGTCTGAGGATGGAAAGCCGAGGAAAAAGACAAGTCAATGCCCATCCTACCACAAAAGGCTCGCCAAAACCTCGAAACAAACTGGGAACCTCTGTCAGAAACAATATTCTCTGGAATGCCATGCAAACGAACCACATGCTGGAAGAACAAAGGCACCAAATCAGAGGAGGAAGGCAATTTAGACAAGGGTACCAGATGGACCATCTTAGAAAAGCGATCACAGACCACCCAAATGACTGACATCTTTTGAGAAACGGGAAGGTCAGAAATAAAATCCATAGAGATATGTGTCCAAAGCCTCTTCGGGACCGGCAAGGGCAAAAGCAACCCACTGGCACGAGAACAGCAGGGCTTAGCCCGAGCACAAATCCCACAGGACTGCACAAAAGTACGCACATCCCACAACAGAGAGGGCCACCAAAAGGATCTAGCCACTAACTCTCTGGTACCAAAGATTTCAGGATGACCAGCCAACACCGAACAATGAAGTTCAGAGATAACTCTATTCGTCCACCTATCAGGGACAAACAGTCTCTCCGCTGGGCAACAATCAGGTTTATTAGCCTGAAATTTTTGCAGCACCTGCCGCAAATCAGGAGAGATGGCAGACACAATTACTCCTTCCTTGAGGATACCCGCCGGCTCAGATAAACCCGGAGAGTCGGGTACAAAACTCCTAGACAGAGCATCCGCCTTCACATTTTTAGAGCCCGGAAGGTACGAAATCACAAAGTCAAAACGGGCAAAAAACAACGACCAACGAGCTTGTCTAGGATTCAAACGCTTGGCAGACTCGAGATAAGTCAAGTTCTTATGATCAGTCAATACCACCACGCGATGCTTAGCTCCTTCAAGCCAATGACGCCACTCCTCGAATGCCCACTTCATGGCCAGCAACTCTCGGTTGCCCACATCATAATTTCGCTCAGCAGGTGAAAACTTCCTGGAAAAGAAAGCGCATGGTTTCATCACTGAGCAACCAGAACCTCTCTGCGACAAAACAGCCTCCGCTCCAATCTCAGAAGCATCAACCTCGACCTGAAACGGAAGAGAAACATCTGGCTGACACAACACAGGGGCAGAAGAAAAACGACGCTTCAACTCTTGAAAAGCCTCCACAGCAGCAGAAGACCAATTGACCACATCAGCACCCTTCTTGGTCAAATCGGTCAATGGTTTAGCAATACTAGAAAAATTGCAGATGAAGCGACGATAAAAATTAGCAAAGCCCAGGAACTTTTGCAGACTTTTCAGAGATGTCGGCTGAGTCCAATCATGGATGGCTTGGACCTTAACAGGATCCATCTCGTTAGTAGAAGGGGAAAAGATGAACCCCAAAAATGAAACCTTCTGCACACCAAAGAGACACTTTGATCCCTTCACAAACAAAGAATTAGCACGCAGAACCTGAAAAACCGTTCTGACCTGCTTCACATGAGACTCCCAATCATCCGAGAAGATCAAAATGTCATCCAAGTACACAATCAGGAATTTATCCAGGTACTCTCGGAAGATGTCATGCATAAAGGACTGAAACACTGATGGAGCATTGGCAAGTCCGAACGGCATCAAAAGATAATCAAAATGACCCTCGGGCGTATTAAATGCAGTTTTCCATTCATCGCCCTGCTTAATTCGCACCAGATTATACGCACCACGAAGATCTATCTTTGTGAACCAACTAGCCCCCTTAATCCGAGCAAACAGATCAGATAACAATGGCAAGGGGTATTGAAATTTAACCGTGATCTTATTTAGAAGGCGGTAATCTATACAAGGTCTCAGCGAACCATCCTTCTTGGCTACAAAAAAAGAACCCTGCTCCTAATGGCGACGATGACGGGCGAATATGCCCCTTCTCCAGGGATTCCTTCACATAACTGCGCATAGCGGTGTGCTCAGGCACGGACAAATTAAACAATCGGCCTTTTGGGAATTTACTACCAGGAATCAAATTGATAGCACAATCACAATCCCTATGCGGAGGTAGGGTCTCGGACTTGGGCTCATCAAATACATCCCGGTAATCAGACAAGAACTCTGGGACCTCAGAAGGGGTGGATGACGAAATTGACAGAAATGGAACATCACCATGTACCCCCTGACAACCCCAGCTGGAAACCGACATGGATTTCCAATCTAATACTGGATTATGGACTTGTAGCCATGGCAACCCCAAAACGACCACATCATGCAGATTATGCAACACCAGAAAGCGAATATCCTCCTGATGTGCAGGAGCCATGCACATGGTCAGCTGGGTCCAGTACTGAGGCTTATTCTTGGCCAAAGGTGTAGCATCAATTCCTCTCAATGGAATAGGACACTGCAAGGGCTCCAAGAAAAACCCACAACGCTTAGCATACTCCAAGTCCATCAAATTCAGGGCAGCGCCTGAATCCACAAATGCCATGACAGAATACGATGACAAAGAGCAGATCAAGGTAACGGACAGAAGAAATTTTGACTGTACTGTACCAATGGTGGCAGACCTAGCGAACCGCTTATAGCGCTTAGGACAATCAGTGATGGCATGAGTGGAATCACCACAGTAGAAACACAGACCATTCAGACGTCTGTGTTCATGCCGTTCAACTCTGGACAAAGTCCTATCGCACTGCATAGGCTCAGGTTTAAGCTCAGGTAATACCGCCAAATGGTGCACAGATTTACGCTCACACAAGCGTCGACCGATCTGAATGGCCAAAGACATAGATTCATTCAGACCATCAGGCATAGGAAATCCCACCATGACATCTTTAAGGGCTTCAGAGAGACCCTTTCTGAAAATCGCTGTGAGCGCAGCTTCATTCCATTGAGTGAGTACAGACCACTTTCTAAATTTTTGACAGTATACCTCTATCTCATCCTGACCCTGACACAAAGCCAGCAAATTTTTCTCTGCCTGATCCACTGAATTAGGCTCATCGTACAGCAATCCGAGCGCCAGGAAAAACGCATTGATATTACTCAATGCAGGATCTCCTGGCGCAAGAGAAAATGACCAGTCCTGAGGGTCGCCGCGCAAAAAAGAAATAATAATCAAAACCTGTTGAACTGGATCACCAGAGGAACGAGGTTTCAAGGCCAGAAATAACTTACAATTATTTTTGAAACTCAGAAACTTAGTTCTATCTCCAAAAAACAAATCAGGAATAGGAATTCTTGGTTCTAACATAGATTTCTGATCAATAGTGTCTTGAATCTTTTGTATTCTTGCCGAGAGCTGATCCACAAATGAAGACAGACTTCTAATGTCCATCGCTACACCTGTGTACTGAACCACCCAAATGTCTAGGGGGAAAAAAAGACAAAACACAAAGCCAAGAAAAAAAAATGGTCTCAGAACTTCTTTTTTCCCTCTATTGAGAATCATTAGTACTTTTGGCTTCCTGTACTGTTATGTTAACCAATTCAGTATCACAATGGACATGGAGGTCAGAGCACATACAGTGATCTGACAATAACCCAAAAATAAAGAACGAGCTCTGAGACGTGGGAACTCTGCAGACCGCAATCCCTGATCCTATCAAACCACACTAAAGGTAGCCGTGGAGCGCTCCTGACCAGAACCTAGGCGCCTCGTCACAGCCTGAGAAACTAGCTATTCCTGAAGATAGAAAAATAAGCCTACCTTGCCTCAGAGAAATTCCCCAAAGGAAAAGGCAGCCCCCCACATATAATGACTGTGAGTAAGATGAAAACACAAACATAGAGATGAAACAGATTTAGCAAAGTGAGGCCCGACTAGCTGAATAGAACGAGGATAGAGAAGATAACTTTGCGGTCAGCACAAAAACCTATAAATAACCACGCAGAGGGGACAAAAAGACCCTCCGCACCGACTAACGGTACGGAGGTCGTCCCTCTGCGTCTCAGAGCTTCCAGCAGGCGAGAAAAACCAATAAAGCAAGCTGGACTGAAAAATAGCAACAAAATAACATAAGCAAAACTTAGCTTTGCAGAGCAGCAGGCCACAGGAATGATCCAGGGAAAAAACCAGTTCCAACACTGAAACATTGACAGGAAGCATAGATCAAAGCATCAGGTGGAGTTAAGTAGAGAAGAAGCCAACGAGCTCACCAGATCACCTGAGGGAGGAAACTCAGAAGCTGCAGTACCACTTTCCTCCACAAACGGAAGATCCCAAAGAGAATCAGCCGAAGTACCACTTGTGACCACAGGAGTAAACTCTGCCACAGAACTCACAACAATCGGCCTGTCTTACCAGGCCAATAAACAAACGCCAAATAGCGTGCTTAGGCTATGTGCACACGTTGCGTATTGGTGTGTGGATTTTTCCGCACTGTTTTTGCAAAATCTGCAGGTAAACCGCACTGCGGGTATTTGTGCGTTTTTTTGTGCGGATTCCAACTGCGGTTTTACACCTGCGGAATTTTATTGAGGAGCAGGTGTAAACCGCTGGGGAATCCGCACAAAAAATTTACATGCACTGCGGATTTTGTTTTCCATACGTTTACATGGTACTGTAAACCGCATGGAAAAAAGGTGCAGATCCGCAGCAAAATCCGCAATGTGTGCACATAGCCATATAGCTGCTATGTGTCCAATCTAGTATTCCTTTTTACCATATTCACAGAGCACGTCATTGATTTGAAGATGCACAATGAGTATCATATAGTACTGCATTTTTTTATTTTGTCAATGATGGGAAAATGACAACTGAAAGCATAAGTCTAGAAATAGTTAGTGATTATCATGGTTGATTTAAGTGGGGCCATTCATGATATGCTGATCCAGCACCTGGTGATGCTGCACTTAAAGGGACACCGTCACCTGAATTTGGAGGGAACAATCTTCAGCCATGGAGGCGGGGTTTTGGGGTTTTTGATTCACCCTTTCCTTACCCGCTAGCTGCATGCTGGCTGCAATATTGGATTGAAGTTCATTCTCTGTCCTCCATAGTACACGCCTGCACAAGGCAAGATTACCTTGTGCAGGCGTGTACTATGGAGGACAGAGAATGAACTTCAATCCAATATTGCAGCCAGCATGCAGCCAGCGGGTAAGGAAAGGGTGAATCAAAAACCCCAAAACCCCGCCTCCATGGCTGAAGATTGTTCCCTCCAAATTCAGGTGACAGTGTCCCTTTAAGCAATTAGTGTGCGCAGGTTGGACCTCCAAGTAGAACCTCCTATAGGAGTTTCTCCAAGCCTCTCAGTGCACTCATGATGAGGCACTAAGTAATCAGAAACCTCTTTGAAGGGACCAGAGGCAGTAACCAGAACAAAGTACAGCTGAGACAATAAAATGCTGCAGTTATTGGGATGCACAGCGGGGATCTGGTGAAATGCTGTGGCCAGAATGTGAAGCAGATGAGATTGCCAGTACTCATGGATTTTCTATTGGTGTCAGTGGAATATCGTGTGTTGCAATTTCCCGCTGCAAGGCAAATATTTTCAACCTTTAACCTGTGAAGCTTTTGTTCTTCCAATAAACAAGTAGTGAAGCCCACATCAAATCAAGAGCATATATTGGTAATTTGAGGAAAATACTGATGTAATCATTGTTTGCACTTTGACATCCCAGTTTTTTTATTTTTTGCTGAAATCAGACCAAGAAATGTAAAAATAAAAACATTGTAATTTTTTTCTTTTTATTTATTAAATCTTTATGCAACAATTTTACTCCACAGGTCCTATCCCTTATTATAGTCCTAAGTCAAACCCTAGTCCTACCCCTAGTCATGGTCAGAAAAATTGTAAAATTGTAAGAGCAGCCCTTGGCAATGAAATAAGTCAATATTGAATCATGGTTAGGGGAAATTCAGTTTCCATACCAGACATCTAGTGACTAGTGTTGAGCGATACCTTCCGATATCCATAAGTATCGGTATCGGATTGTATCGGCCGATATTAAAAAAATATTGGATATTGCCGATACCTGATACCAATGCAAGTCAATGGGACAAAAATATCGGAATTAAAATAAACCCTTTCTTTCCTTGTAGGTTAATTCTACATGAAGGAAAACAACTAAGAATAATGTAGGATGTATTGGGGGATGTGGGGGAGACATTAAAGGCATAGAGGTTTAGCCCAATCAAATGGAATAGCAGGAATTAATTTTTTTTTTTTTTTGCAGAACAGACTACAGAGTGACCTGCACTCACACACAGACCGTGCAGAAAGCCGTGAACGGCGCTGCAAAGCCAAAAAGAGCTCCTCTATGTACTCCGATATAGTGCATTGCCACAATTTAGCTGTATACGGATGGGAAGCCACTAATAGGATAAATTTGAACAAATGTGCAGCAGGCAGCACTAATTGAAAAAAGGACAATGGAACAGTATGAGGCAGTGATGCACCCTGAGCTGACTACAACCAGCGGTGGCTGTGGACAGACAACAGAGCGAGCTGCACTCACACACACAGACCTTGCAGACACCTGTGAACAGCGCTGCAAGGCAAAAACAAGGTTCTCACACAGCGGTTGCTAAATTAGCCTGGGTAAAGTACAGTGAAGCAAATCGCTATCTCAAAACTGGCCCTCAGTCAGAACACAGTGTCCTGTCCATAACTGAATTCACAGCAGAGTGAACCCAAAATGGCGGCAGCGACTTTTATAGTGCATCATGACATCATTCCAGCAGCCAATCACAGCCATTCCAGTAGTTACATGCCTACCATGCAGATCAGGATGTGCCCACACTTCTAATCATTCCTCATTGGCTGAATTCTGGCTGTTTGGATTATGGGAACTTCCGATTCCGGTATCCGATTGTTGTGAATTCTGTTGTCAAGCTCCCTCCTGTGGTCATGAATGGTACTTCAGCTGGTTCTGTCCATGGGCTTCCTCTGGTGGTGGTGGTGGTGACTGGGGCTGCGGCTTCTGAGGTTCCTTCCACAGGTGACGAGGTTAATACGTTAGCTGGCTGCTCTATTTAACTCCACCTAGATCATTGCTCCATGCCACCTGTCAATGTTCCAGTATTGGTCTAATTCACTCCTGGATCGTTCTTGTGACTTGTCTTCCCAGCTGAAGCTAAGTTCCTGCTTGTTTTTCTCTGGTTTGCTATTTTTCTGTCCAGCTTGCTATTTTGATTGTTGTCTTGCTTGCTGGAAGCTCTGGGACGCAGAGGGAGCGCCTCCGCACCGTGAGTCGGTGCGGAGGGTCTTTTTGCGCCCTCTGCGTGGTCTTTTTGTAGTTTTTTGTGCTGACCGCAAAGCTACCTTTCCTATCCTCTGTCTGTTCAGTAAGTCGGGCCTCACTTTGCTAAATCTATTTCATCTCTGTGTTTGTAATTTTCATCTTTACTCACAGTCATATGTGGGGGGCTGCCTTTTCCTTTGGGGAATTTCTCTGAGGCAAGGTAGGCTTTATTTTTCTATCTTTAGGGCTAGCTAGTTCCTTAGGCTGTGTCGAGTTGCATAGGGAGCGTTAGGAGCAATCCACGGCTATTTCTAGTGTGTGTGATAGGATTAGGGATTGCGGTCAGCAGAGTTCCCACGTCTCAGAGCTCGTCCTATATTATCAGTAACTATCAGGTCATTCTGTGTGCTCTTAACCACAAGGTCCATTATTGTCCTGACCACCAGGTCATAACATCCGATATACTGAAAGTATCGGAACTCGGTATCGCAATTCCGATACCGCAAATATCGGCTGATACCCGATACTTGCGGTATCGGAATGCTCAACACTACTAGTGACTGTTACCGAACCCCGAACATGGACTTTTTACTGTATGTCCGGTTTCCTGTTCAGGTTCGCCAGTCTAATAAAGCTTGTTGAAAGACTGCAGCCAATCAATTTGCTTTTAGAATGTGGCCACTTTCAGAGGTATCACAGCCATGACAAGTATTGGCATGACTGTGATTGGCAGTTGCAGTATGTAACCCAGCCTGTATAAAGGCCACATCATTAGTGCCACTGCCATTATACTCTTATTAGTGTAGGGATAGGATGCAGCTTGAGAAAGCTGCATTTGTGCCAACGAAATGCGTGTCAGGGCTGACATGCGTCCTTGAGGTGACCACCTCTCTATCTCACAGACCTGGGTAAGCTTGTCCCCTTGCACTTTTTAGGTATTATCCTGTTTGATGTGTGTTTATTTAATTAATATAGGGGCACCCTTTTTCCGTGGCCTTGTTTTTACATCATCATGACTATAACATAATGCCTGATACCTTGCACTGTTGAGACGGTTACCTCTCTTCCTGTCTGTACCTCCGTGGAGTATGGGTTACTTTATTTAATGTGGTTTATTTATTCTTTTTGATATTTAATGAAGATGTATACTGTTTTTAGTAAAATTGTCGCCTGATACTCCTTTTTCTCCTATTTGCCATGTTTTTTGATATGCAGCTGGGTTGGTTTCTATACTCTTATTAGTGTAGGGATAGGATGCAGCTTGTGTCACGGCTGGCGGAACGCACTGAATAAATATAAAGAGAGTAATAAGGTGGGTTCGCAGCCCGGGGTCCACCGTGCAGAGATGGAACCTGCTGCTAGGTAATGGTGGCACTATATGGCGCTCACTCGGTGTGAACTGACGCGAACTCTGTAGCTTCACAGAGATGCAGAGCAACAAAAGGAAACGCTGTGCCCTGTTAACAGTCACAGGGTGCAGCAGATGGACGCTAGTGGGATCCCTGAAATTCACCCCCAATACGCTGGTGATTGATCTCGCTTTGACCCTCGGTGGTTTTTATGCCAGCGCATGAGGACGTCCTGAGTCAGATGCTGAGATCCAGCGGGAATTGCCACCCTACACTGACCGGTGGTGTTAATGTAGCTGAGAAGCCACTATTAGGCGCTGACTACTTGCTCCACTCACCCTAATACCCAGACAACCAAAGGGATGGGGATCATTTAAGAGCATTCACCAGTATCAATCTCTCAGCACACACACATACATAGTCAGATCTATACTAGTGCATGGCCGAGCAGCCATGCAAACCTTTTATAGTCACAGCCTTCAGGGACCTTCCTGGTGGTGCAATCAGAGCTGCTGCAGGACCTGGGCATGTGACCTCCAACCTCCAATGAGAGGTCATCCCACGGGCATGCTCAGTAAATGAAAAGCAGGGCTTAGTCCCTGGAACATCTGCTCGCTGCTGATCAATGCTGGTTACAAAGGCTGAAGCTGGGATGGCAGCTGTAACCAGACCCACAGTATAAGCTTGAGCCAGATGCTTGGACCGACGTCTCTGATGAGCAGACTCCACTGTGGCTGGGAAAGAATGGGAGACCGCAGAGGACATGGTGCGAGATTCCCCATGTGCAGTGGTGGGAACTCGACACCTAACAGCTTGAGTGAGGGACAGTATGTGACTGCGCGCTCTGCAAAATAAATGCTGTGTGTACTCTGCACCCATATATGTAGGAGTTCTGTCCTTTAAACTGCTGTGTATACTCTGCACCCACCCGCCTATGGGAGTACTGTCCTTTAAGCCGCTGTGTGTACCCTGCACCCATATCTGTGGGAGTACTGTCTTTTAAGCCACCGTATGTACTATGCAACCCCCTGTCTGTTGGTGTGCTGTCTTTCAAGCCGCTGTGTGTACTCTGGACTTATATCTGTGGGAGTACTGTCTTTTACATAGTAACATAGTTATTAAGGTTGAAGGAAGACTTTAAGTCCATCTAGTTCAACCCATAGCCTAACCTAACATGTTGATCCAGAGGAAGGCAAAAAAAAACCATGTGGCAAAGAGTAAGTTCCACATTGGGAACAAAAATTCCTTCCTGACTCCACATACGGCAATCACACTAGTTCCCTGGAACTACGCCCTATCAAGGAATCTAATATATATAATCTGTAACATTATACTTTTCAAGAAAGGCATCCAATCCCCTCTTAAATTTAAGTAATGAATCACTCATTACAACATCATACGGCAGAGAGTTCCATAGTCTCACTGCTCTTACAGTAAAGAATCCGCATCTGTTATTATGCTTAAACCTTCTTTCCTCCAAACATAGAGGATGCCCCCTTGTCCCTGTCCCAGGTCTATGATTAACCCCTTTCTGCCATTAGACGTACTATTCCGTCCATGTGGGGTGGGCTTTACTTCCCAAGGACGGAATAGTACGTCATAGGCGATCGGCCGCGCTAACGGGGGGAGCGCGGCTGATCGCGGCCGGGTGTCAGCTGCTTATCGCTGCTGACTTCCGGCACTATGTGCCAGGAGCGGTCACGGACCACCCCCGGCACATTAACCCCCGGCACACCGCGATCAAACATGATCGCGATGTGCCGGTGGTGCAGGGAAGCATCGCGCAGGGAGGGGGCTACCTGCGTGCTTCCCTGAGACCCCTGCAGCAACGCGATGTGATCGCGTTGCTCCGGGGGTCTCCTAACTTCCCCCCTGCAGCAAATCCCGGATCCAAGATGGCCGCGGATCCTGCTTAGAGCATGCACTTGGTAACGCTGCAGCGCTGTTTGACAGATTGGTGATCTGTCAGAGTGCTGTGCAAACTGGCAGATCACCGATCTGTATTGTCCCCCCCTGGGACAAAGTAAAAATGTAAAATAAAATAAAATAAAAAAAATCCTAAATAATGAAAAAAATATATATATATTATTCCCATAAATACATTTCTTTATCTAAATAAAAAACAAAACAATAAAAGTACACATATTTAGTATTGCCGCGTCCGTAACGACCCGACCTATAAAACTGACCCACTAGTTAACCCCTTCAGTAAACACCGTAAGAAAAAAAAAAAAACGAGGCAAAAAACAACGCTTTATTATCATACCGCCGAACAAAAAGTATAATAACACGCGAACAAAAAGACAGATATAAATAACCATGGTACCGCTGAAAGCGTCATCTTGTCCCGCAAAAAACGAGCCGCAATACAGCAACATCAGCAAAAAAATAAAAAAGTTATAGTCCTCAGAATAAAGCAATGCAAAAATAATTATTTTTTCTATAAAATAGTTTTTATCGTATAAATGCGCCAAAACATTAAAAAAATGATATAAATGAGGTGTCGCTGTAATCGTACTGACCCGAAGAATAAAACTGCTTTATCAATTTTACCAAACGCGAAACGGTATAAACGCCTCCCCCAAAAGAAATCCATGAATATCTTGTTTTTGCTAATTCTGCCTCACAAAAATCGGAATAAAAAGCGATCAAAAAATGTCACGTGCCCGAAAGTGTTACCAGTAAAAACATCAACTCGTCCCGCAAAAAACAAGACCTCACATGACTCTGTGGACTCAAATATGGAAAAATTATAGCTCTCAAAATGTGGTAACGCAAAAAATATTTTTTGCAATAAAAAGCATCTTTCAGTGAGTGACGGCTGCCAATCATAAAAATCCGCTAAAAAACCCGCTATAAAAGTAAATCAAACCCCCCTTCATTACCCCCTTAGTTAGGGAAAAATAAAAAAAAAAATAAAAAATGTATTTATTTCCATTTTCCCATTAGGGTTAGGGCTAGGGCTAGGGTTAGGGCTAGGGTTAGGGCTAGGGTTAGGACTAGGGCTAGGGTTAGGGTTAGGGCTAGGGTTAGGGCTAGGGTTATGGTTAGGGCTAGGGTTAGGGCTAGGGTTAAGGCTACAGTTAGGGTTAAGGCTACAGTTAGGGTTAAGGCTACAGTTAGGGTTAAGGCTACAGTTAGGGTTGGGGCTAAAGTTAGGGTTAGGGTTTGGATTACATTTGCGGTTGGGCATATGGTTGGGATTAGGGTTAGGGGTGTGTCTGGGTTAGAGGTGTGGTTAGGGTTACCGTTGGAATTAGGGTTAGGGGTGTGTTTGGATTAGGGTTTCAGTTATAATTGGGGGGTTTCCACTGTTTAGACACATCAGGGGCTCTCCAAACGCGACATGGCATCCGATCTCAATTCCAGCCAATTCTGCCTTGAAAAAGTAAAACAGTGCTCCTTCCCTTCCGAGCTCTCCCGTGTGCCCAAACAGGAGTTTACCCCAACATATGGGGTATCAGCGTACTCAGGACAAATTGGACAACAACTTTTGGGGTCCAATTTCTCCTGTTACCCTTGGGAAAATACAAAACTGGGGGCTAAAAAATAAGTTTTGTGGGAAAAAAAGATTTTTTAATTTTCACGGCTCTGCGTTATAAACTGTAGTGAAACACTTGGGGGCTCAAAGTTCTCACAACACATCTAGATAAGTTCCTTGGGGGGTCTAGTTTCCAATATGGGGTCACTTGTGGGGGGTTTCTACTGTTTAGGTACATTAGGGGCTCTGCAAACGCAATGTGACGCCTGCAGACCATTCCATCTAAGTCTGTATTTCAAATGGCGCTCCTTCCCTTCCGAGCCTTCCCATGCGCCCAAATGGTGGTTCCCCCCCACATATGGGGTATCAGCGCACTCAGGACAAATTGCACAACAAATTTTGGGGTCCAATTTCTCCTGTTACCCTCGGGAAAATACAAAACTGGGGGCTAAAAAATAATATTTGTGGGAAAAAAATTTTATTTTATTTTTACGGCTCTGCATTATAAACTTCTGTGAAGCTCTTGGTGGGTCAAAGTGCTCACCACACATCTAGATAAGTTCCTTAGGGGGTCTACTTTCCAAAATGGTGTCACTTGTGGGGGGTTTCAATATTTAGGCACATCAGTGGCTCTCCAAACGCAACATGGCGTCTCATCTCAATTCCTGTGAATTGTGCATTGAAAAGTCAAACGGCGCTCCTTCCCTTCCGAGCTCTCCCATGCGCCCAAACAGTGGTTTACCCCCACATATAGGGTATCAGCGTACTCAGGACAAATTGTACAACAACTTTTTGTTTCCAATTTCTTCTCTTATCATTGGGAAAATAAAAAATTGGGGGGCGAAAAGATCACCGAACCCTCACCAGAGCCCCCAGGCCGACCAGGATGAGCCACATGAAAGGCACGAACAAGATCGGGAGCATGGACATCAGAGGAAAAAACCCAGGAATTATCTTCCTGAGCATAACCCTTCCATTTAACCAGATACTGGAGTTTCCGTCTTGAAACACGAGAATCCAAAATCTTCTCCACAATATACTCCAATTCCCCCTCCACCAAAACCGGGGCAGGAGGCTCAACAGATGGAACCATAGGTGCCACGTATCTCCGCAACAATGACCTATGGAATACATTATGTATGGAAAAAGAATCTGGAAGGGTCAGACGAAAAGACACAGGATTAAGAACCTCAGAAATCCTATACGGACCAATAAAACAAGGTTTAAACTTAGGAGAGGAAACCTTCATAGGAATATGATGAGAAGATAACCAAACCAGATCCCCAACACGAAGTCGGGGACCCACACGGCGTCTGCGATTAGCGAAACGTTGAGCCTTCTCCTGGGACAAGGTCAAATTATCCACTACATGAGTCCAAATCTGCTGCAACCTGTCCACCACAGTATCCACACCAGGACAGTCCGAAGACTCAACCTGTCCAGAAGAGAAACGAGGATGGAACCCAGAATTGCAGAAAAACGGTGAAACCAAGGTAGCCGAGCTGGCCCGATTATTAAGGGCGAACTCAGCCAAAGGCAAAAAGGACACCCAGTCATCCTGATCAGCAGAAACAAAGCACCTCAGATATGTTTCCAAGGTCTGATTGGTTCGCTCGGTCTGGCCATTAGTCTGAGGATGGAAAGCCGAGGAAAAAGACAAGTCAATGCCCATCCTACCACAAAAGGCTCGCCAAAACCTCGAAACAAACTGGGAACCTCTGTCAGAAACAATATTCTCTGGAATGCCATGCAAACGAACCACATGCTGGAAGAACAAAGGCACCAAATCAGAGGAGGAAGGCAATTTAGACAAGGGTACCAGATGGACCATCTTAGAAAAGCGATCACAGACCACCCAAATGACTGACATCTTTTGAGAAACGGGAAGGTCAGAAATAAAATCCATAGAGATATGTGTCCAAAGCCTCTTCGGGACCGGCAAGGGCAAAAGCAACCCACTGGCACGAGAACAGCAGGGCTTAGCCCGAGCACAAATCCCACAGGACTGCACAAAAGTACGCACATCCCACAACAGAGAGGGCCACCAAAAGGATCTAGCCACTAACTCTCTGGTACCAAAGATTTCAGGATGACCAGCCAACACCGAACAATGAAGTTCAGAGATAACTCTATTCGTCCACCTATCAGGGACAAACAGTCTCTCCGCTGGGCAACAATCAGGTTTATTAGCCTGAAATTTTTGCAGCACCTGCCGCAAATCAGGAGAGATGGCAGACACAATTACTCCTTCCTTGAGGATACCCGCCGGCTCAGATAAACCCGGAGAGTCGGGTACAAAACTCCTAGACAGAGCATCCGCCTTCACATTTTTAGAGCCCGGAAGGTACGAAATCACAAAGTCAAAACGGGCAAAAAACAACGACCAACGAGCTTGTCTAGGATTCAAACGCTTGGCAGACTCGAGATAAGTCAAGTTCTTATGATCAGTCAATACCACCACGCGATGCTTAGCTCCTTCAAGCCAATGACGCCACTCCTCGAATGCCCACTTCATGGCCAGCAACTCTCGGTTGCCCACATCATAATTTCGCTCAGCAGGTGAAAACTTCCTGGAAAAGAAAGCGCATGGTTTCATCACTGAGCAACCAGAACCTCTCTGCGACAAAACAGCCTCCGCTCCAATCTCAGAAGCATCAACCTCGACCTGAAACGGAAGAGAAACATCTGGCTGACACAACACAGGGGCAGAAGAAAAACGACGCTTCAACTCTTGAAAAGCCTCCACAGCAGCAGAAGACCAATTGACCACATCAGCACCCTTCTTGGTCAAATCGGTCAATGGTTTAGCAATACTAGAAAAATTGCAGATGAAGCGACGATAAAAATTAGCAAAGCCCAGGAACTTTTGCAGACTTTTCAGAGATGTCGGCTGAGTCCAATCATGGATGGCTTGGACCTTAACAGGATCCATCTCGTTAGTAGAAGGGGAAAAGATGAACCCCAAAAATGAAACCTTCTGCACACCAAAGAGACACTTTGATCCCTTCACAAACAAAGAATTAGCACGCAGAACCTGAAAAACCGTTCTGACCTGCTTCACATGAGACTCCCAATCATCCGAGAAGATCAAAATGTCATCCAAGTACACAATCAGGAATTTATCCAGGTACTCTCGGAAGATGTCATGCATAAAGGACTGAAACACTGATGGAGCATTGGCAAGTCCGAACGGCATCAAAAGATAATCAAAATGACCCTCGGGCGTATTAAATGCAGTTTTCCATTCATCGCCCTGCTTAATTCGCACCAGATTATACGCACCACGAAGATCTATCTTTGTGAACCAACTAGCCCCCTTAATCCGAGCAAACAGATCAGATAACAATGGCAAGGGGTATTGAAATTTAACCGTGATCTTATTTAGAAGGCGGTAATCTATACAAGGTCTCAGCGAACCATCCTTCTTGGCTACAAAAAAAGAACCCTGCTCCTAATGGCGACGATGACGGGCGAATATGCCCCTTCTCCAGGGATTCCTTCACATAACTGCGCATAGCGGTGTGCTCAGGCACGGACAAATTAAACAATCGGCCTTTTGGGAATTTACTACCAGGAATCAAATTGATAGCACAATCACAATCCCTATGCGGAGGTAGGGTCTCGGACTTGGGCTCATCAAATACATCCCGGTAATCAGACAAGAACTCTGGGACCTCAGAAGGGGTGGATGACGAAATTGACAGAAATGGAACATCACCATGTACCCCCTGACAACCCCAGCTGGAAACCGACATGGATTTCCAATCTAATACTGGATTATGGACTTGTAGCCATGGCAACCCCAAAACGACCACATCATGCAGATTATGCAACACCAGAAAGCGAATATCCTCCTGATGTGCAGGAGCCATGCACATGGTCAGCTGGGTCCAGTACTGAGGCTTATTCTTGGCCAAAGGTGTAGCATCAATTCCTCTCAATGGAATAGGACACTGCAAGGGCTCCAAGAAAAACCCACAACGCTTAGCATACTCCAAGTCCATCAAATTCAGGGCAGCGCCTGAATCCACAAATGCCATGACAGAATACGATGACAAAGAGCAGATCAAGGTAACGGACAGAAGAAATTTTGACTGTACTGTACCAATGGTGGCAGACCTAGCGAACCGCTTATAGCGCTTAGGACAATCAGTGATGGCATGAGTGGAATCACCACAGTAGAAACACAGACCATTCAGACGTCTGTGTTCATGCCGTTCAACTCTGGACAAAGTCCTATCGCACTGCATAGGCTCAGGTTTAAGCTCAGGTAATACCGCCAAATGGTGCACAGATTTACGCTCACACAAGCGTCGACCGATCTGAATGGCCAAAGACATAGATTCATTCAGACCATCAGGCATAGGAAATCCCACCATGACATCTTTAAGGGCTTCAGAGAGACCCTTTCTGAAAATCGCTGTGAGCGCAGCTTCATTCCATTGAGTGAGTACAGACCACTTTCTAAATTTTTGACAGTATACCTCTATCTCATCCTGACCCTGACACAAAGCCAGCAAATTTTTCTCTGCCTGATCCACTGAATTAGGCTCATCGTACAGCAATCCGAGCGCCAGGAAAAACGCATTGATATTACTCAATGCAGGATCTCCTGGCGCAAGAGAAAATGACCAGTCCTGAGGGTCGCCGCGCAAAAAAGAAATAATAATCAAAACCTGTTGAACTGGATCACCAGAGGAACGAGGTTTCAAGGCCAGAAATAACTTACAATTGTTTTTGAAACTCAGAAACTTAGTTCTATCTCCAAAAAACAAATCAGGAATAGGAATTCTTGGTTCTAACATAGATTTCTGATCAATAGTGTCTTGAATCTTTTGTATTCTTGCCGAGAGCTGATCCACAAATGAAGACAGACTTCTAATGTCCATCGCTACACCTGTGTACTGAACCACCCAAATGTCTAGGGGGAAAAAAAGACAAAACACAAAGCCAAGAAAAAAAAATGGTCTCAGAACTTCTTTTTTCCCTCTATTGAGAATCATTAGTACTTTTGGCTTCCTGTACTGTTATGTTAACCAATTCAGTATCACAATGGACATGGAGGTCAGAGCACATACAGTGATCTGACAATAACCCAAAAATAAAGAACGAGCTCTGAGACGTGGGAACTCTGCAGACCGCAATCCCTGATCCTATCAAACCACACTAAAGGTAGCCGTGGAGCGCTCCTGACCAGAACCTAGGCGCCTCGTCACAGCCTGAGAAACTAGCTATTCCTGAAGATAGAAAAATAAGCCTACCTTGCCTCAGAGAAATTCCCCAAAGGAAAAGGCAGCCCCCCACATATAATGACTGTGAGTAAGATGAAAACACAAACATAGAGATGAAACAGATTTAGCAAAGTGAGGCCCGACTAGCTGAATAGAACGAGGATAGAGAAGATAACTTTGCGGTCAGCACAAAAACCTATAAATAACCACGCAGAGGGGACAAAAAGACCCTCCGCACCGACTAACGGTACGGAGGTCGTCCCTCTGCGTCTCAGAGCTTCCAGCAGGCGAGAAAAACCAATAAAGCAAGCTGGACTGAAAAATAGCAACAAAATAACATAAGCAAAACTTAGCTTTGCAGAGCAGCAGGCCACAGGAATGATCCAGGGAAAAAACCAGTTCCAACACTGAAACATTGACAGGAAGCATAGATCAAAGCATCAGGTGGAGTTAAGTAGAGAAGAAGCCAACGAGCTCACCAGATCACCTGAGGGAGGAAACTCAGAAGCTGCAGTACCACTTTCCTCCACAAACGGAAGATCCCAAAGAGAATCAGCCGAAGTACCACTTGTGACCACAGGAGTAAACTCTGCCACAGAACTCACAACAATCGGCCTGTCTTACCAGGCCAATAAACAAACGCCAAATAGCGTGCTTAGGCTATGTGCACACGTTGCGTATTGGTGTGTGGATTTTTCCGCACTGTTTTTGCAAAATCTGCAGGTAAACCGCACTGCGGGTATTTGTGCGTTTTTTTGTGCGGATTCCAACTGCGGTTTTACACCTGCGGAATTTTATTGAGGAGCAGGTGTAAACCGCTGGGGAATCCGCACAAAAAATTTACATGCACTGCGGATTTTGTTTTCCATACGTTTACATGGTACTGTAAACCGCATGGAAAAAAGGTGCAGATCCGCAGCAAAATCCGCAATGTGTGCACATAGCCATATAGCTGCTATGTGTCCAATCTTGCACAAGGCAAGATTACCTTGTGCAGGCGTGTACTATGGAGGACAGAGAATGAACTTCAATCCAATATTGCAGCCAGCATGCAGCCAGCGGGTAAGGAAAGGGTGAATCAAAAACCCCAAAACCCCGCCTCCATGGCTGAAGATTGTTCCCTCCAAATTCAGGTGACAGTGTCCCTTTAAGCAATTAGTGTGCGCAGGTTGGACCTCCAAGTAGAACCTCCTATAGGAGTTTCTCCAAGCCTCTCAGTGCACTCATGATGAGGCACTAAGTAATCAGAAACCTCTTTGAAGGGACCAGAGGCAGTAACCAGAACAAAGTACAGCTGAGACAATAAAATGCTGCAGTTATTGGGATGCACAGCGGGGATCTGGTGAAATGCTGTGGCCAGAATGTGAAGCAGATGAGATTGCCAGTACTCATGGATTTTCTATTGGTGTCAGTGGAATATCGTGTGTTGCAATTTCCCGCTGCAAGGCAAATATTTTCAACCTTTAACCTGTGAAGCTTTTGTTCTTCCAATAAACAAGTAGTGAAGCCCACATCAAATCAAGAGCATATATTGGTAATTTGAGGAAAATACTGATGTAATCATTGTTTGCACTTTGACATCCCAGTTTTTTTATTTTTTGCTGAAATCAGACCAAGAAATGTAAAAATAAAAACATTGTAATTTTTTTCTTTTTATTTATTAAATCTTTATGCAACAATTTTACTCCACAGGTCCTATCCCTTATTATAGTCCTAAGTCAAACCCTAGTCCTACCCCTAGTCATGGTCAGAAAAATTGTAAAATTGTAAGAGCAGCCCTTGGCAATGAAATAAGTCAATATTGAATCATGGTTAGGGGAAATTCAGTTTCCATACCAGACATCTAGTGACTAGTGTTGAGCGATACCTTCCGATATCCATAAGTATCGGTATCGGATTGTATCGGCCGATATTAAAAAAATATTGGATATTGCCGATACCTGATACCAATGCAAGTCAATGGGACAAAAATATCGGAATTAAAATAAACCCTTTCTTTCCTTGTAGGTTAATTCTACATGAAGGAAAACAACTAAGAATAATGTAGGATGTATTGGGGGATGTGGGGGAGACATTAAAGGCATAGAGGTTTAGCCCAATCAAATGGAATAGCAGGAATTAATTTTTTTTTTTTTTTGCAGAACAGACTACAGAGTGACCTGCACTCACACACAGACCGTGCAGAAAGCCGTGAACGGCGCTGCAAAGCCAAAAAGAGCTCCTCTATGTACTCCGATATAGTGCATTGCCACAATTTAGCTGTATACGGATGGGAAGCCACTAATAGGATAAATTTGAACAAATGTGCAGCAGGCAGCACTAATTGAAAAAAGGACAATGGAACAGTATGAGGCAGTGATGCACCCTGAGCTGACTACAACCAGCGGTGGCTGTGGACAGACAACAGAGCGAGCTGCACTCACACACACAGACCTTGCAGACACCTGTGAACAGCGCTGCAAGGCAAAAACAAGGTTCTCACACAGCGGTTGCTAAATTAGCCTGGGTAAAGTACAGTGAAGCAAATCGCTATCTCAAAACTGGCCCTCAGTCAGAACACAGTGTCCTGTCCATAACTGAATTCACAGCAGAGTGAACCCAAAATGGCGGCAGCGACTTTTATAGTGCATCATGACATCATTCCAGCAGCCAATCACAGCCATTCCAGTAGTTACATGCCTACCATGCAGATCAGGATGTGCCCACACTTCTAATCATTCCTCATTGGCTGAATTCTGGCTGTTTGGATTATGGGAACTTCCGATTCCGGTATCCGATTGTTGTGAATTCTGTTGTCAAGCTCCCTCCTGTGGTCATGAATGGTACTTCGGCTGGTTCTGTCCATGGGCTTCCTCTGGTGGTGGTGATGGTGAGTGGGGCTGCGGCTTCTGAGGTTCCTTCCACAGGTGACGAGGTTAATACGTTAGCTGGCTGCTCTATTTAACTCCACCTAGATCATTGCTCCATGCCACCTGTCAATGTTCCAGTATTGGTCTAATTCACTCCTGGATCGTTCTTGTGACTTGTCTTCCCAGCTGAAGCTAAGTTCCTGCTTGTTTTTCTCTGGTTTGCTATTTTTCTGTCCAGCTTGCTATTTTGATTGTTGTCTTGCTTGCTGGAAGCTCTGGGACGCAGAGGGAGCGCCTCCGCACCGTGAGTCGGTGCGGAGGGTCTTTTTGCGCCCTCTGCGTGGTCTTTTTGTAGTTTTTTGTGCTGACCGCAAAGCTACCTTTCCTATCCTCTGTCTGTTCAGTAAGTCGGGCCTCACTTTGCTAAATCTATTTCATCTCTGTGTTTGTAATTTTCATCTTTACTCACAGTCATATGTGGGGGGCTGCCTTTTCCTTTGGGGAATTTCTCTGAGGCAAGGTAGGCTTTATTTTTCTATCTTTAGGGCTAGCTAGTTCCTTAGGCTGTGTCGAGTTGCATAGGGAGCGTTAGGAGCAATCCACGGCTATTTCTAGTGTGTGTGATAGGATTAGGGATTGCGGTCAGCAGAGTTCCCACGTCTCAGAGCTCGTCCTATATTATCAGTAACTATCAGGTCATTCTGTGTGCTCTTAACCACAAGGTCCATTATTGTCCTGACCACCAGGTCATAACATCCGATATACTGAAAGTATCGGAACTCGGTATCGCAATTCCGATACCGCAAATATCGGCTGATACCCGATACTTGCGGTATCGGAATGCTCAACACTACTAGTGACTGTTACCGAACCCCGAACATGGACTTTTTACTGTATGTCCGGTTTCCTGTTCAGGTTCGCCAGTCTAATAAAGCTTGTTGAAAGACTGCAGCCAATCAATTTGCTTTTAGAATGTGGCCACTTTCAGAGGTATCACAGCCATGACAAGTATTGGCATGACTGTGATTGGCAGTTGCAGTATGTAACCCAGCCTGTATAAAGGCCACATCATTAGTGCCACTGCCATTATACTCTTATTAGTGTAGGGATAGGATGCAGCTTGAGAAAGCTGCATTTGTGCCAACGAAATACGTGTCAGGGCTGACATGCGTCCTTGAGGTGACCACCTCTCTATCTCACAGACCTGGGTAAGCTTGTCCCCTTGCACTTTTTAGGTATTATCCTGTTTGATGTGTGTTTATTTAATTAATATAGGGGCACCCTTTTTCCGTGGCCTTGTTTTTACATCATCATGACTATAACATAATGCCTGATACCTTGCACTGTTGAGACGGTTACCTCTCTTCCTGTCTGTACCTCCGTGGAGTATGGGTTACTTTATTTAATGTGGTTTATTTATTCTTTTTGATATTTAATGAAGATGTATACTGTTTTTAGTAAAATTGTCGCCTGATACTCCTTTTTCTCCTATTTGCCATGTTTTTTGATATGCAGCTGGGTTGGTTTCTATACTCTTATTAGTGTAGGGATAGGATGCAGCTTGTGTCACGGCTGGCGGAACGCACTGAATAAATATAAAGAGAGTAATAAGGTGGGTTCGCAGCCCGGGGTCCACCGTGCAGAGATGGAACCTGCTGCTAGGTAATGGTGGCACTATATGGCGCTCACTCGGTGTGAACTGACGCGAACTCTGTAGCTTCACAGAGATGCAGAGCAACAAAAGGAAACGCTGTGCCCTGTTAACAGTCACAGGGTGCAACAGATGGACGCTAGTGGGATCCCTGAAATTCACCCCCAATACGCTGGTGATTGATCTCGCTTTGACCCTCGGTGGTTTTTATGCCAGCGCATGAGGACGTCCTGAGTCAGATGCTGAGATCCAGAGGGAATTGCCACCCTACACTGACCGGTGGTGTTAATGTAGCTGAGAAGCCACTATTAGGCGCTGACTACTTGCTCCACTCACCCTAATACCCAGACAACCAAAGGGATGGGGATCATTTAAGAGCATTCACCAGTATCAATCTCTCAGCACACACACATACATAGTCAGATCTATACTAGTGCATGGCCGAGCAGCCATGCAAACCTTTTATAGTCACAGCCTTCAGGGACCTTCCTGGTGGTGCAATCAGAGCTGCTGCAGGACCTGGGCATGTGACCTCCAACCTCCAATGAGAGGTCATCCCACGGGCATGCTCAGTAAATGAAAAGCAGGGCTTAGTCCCTGGAACATCTGCTCGCTGCTGATCAATGCTGGTTACAAAGGCTGAAGCTGGGATGGCAGCTGTAACCAGACCCACAGTATAAGCTTGAGCCAGATGCTTGGACCGACGTCTCTGATGAGCAGACTCCACTGTGGCTGGGAAAGAATGGGAGACCGCAGAGGACATGGTGCGAGATTCCCCATGTGCAGTGGTGGGAACTCGACACCTAACAGCTTGAGTGAGGGACAGTATGTGACTGCGCGCTCTGCAAAATAAATGCTGTGTGTACTCTGCACCCATATATGTAGGAGTTCTGTCCTTTAAACTGCTGTGTATACTCTGCACCCACCCGCCTATGGGAGTACTGTCCTTTAAGCCGCTGTGTGTACCCTGCACCCATATCTGTGGGAGTACTGTCTTTTAAGCCACCGTATGTACTATGCAACCCCCTGTCTGTTGGTGTGCTGTCTTTCAAGCCGCTGTGTGTACTCTGGACTTATATCTGTGGGAGTACTGTCTTTTACATAGTAACATAGTTATTAAGGTTGAAGGAAGACTTTAAGTCCATCTAGTTCAACCCATAGCCTAACCTAACATGTTGATCCAGAGGAAGGCAAAAAAAAACCATGTGGCAAAGAGTAAGTTCCACATTGGGAACAAAAATTCCTTCCTGACTCCACATACGGCAATCACACTAGTTCCCTGGAACTACGCCCTATCAAGGAATCTAATATATATAATCTGTAACATTATACTTTTCAAGAAAGGCATCCAATCCCCTCTTAAATTTAAGTAATGAATCACTCATTACAACATCATACGGCAGAGAGTTCCATAGTCTCACTGCTCTTACAGTAAAGAATCCGCATCTGTTATTATGCTTAAACCTTCTTTCCTCCAAACATAGAGGATGCCCCCTTGTCCCTGTCCCAGGTCTATGATTAACCCCTTTCTGCCATTAGACGTACTATTCCGTCCATGTGGGGTGGGCTTTACTTCCCAAGGACGGAATAGTACGTCATAGGCGATCGGCCGCGCTAACGGGGGGAGCGCGGCTGATCGCGGCCGGGTGTCAGCTGCTTATCGCTGCTGACTTCCGGCACTATGTGCCAGGAGCGGTCACGGACCACCCCCGGCACATTAACCCCCGGCACACCGCGATCAAACATGATCGCGATGTGCCGGTGGTGCAGGGAAGCATCGCGCAGGGAGGGGGCTACCTGCGTGCTTCCCTGAGACCCCTGCAGCAACGCGATGTGATCGCGTTGCTCCGGGGGTCTCCTAACTTCCCCCCTGCAGCAAATCCCGGATCCAAGATGGCCGCGGATCCTGCTTAGAGCATGCACTTGGTAACGCTGCAGCGCTGTTTGACAGATTGGTGATCTGTCAGAGTGCTGTGCAAACTGGCAGATCACCGATCTGTATTGTCCCCCCCTGGGACAAAGTAAAAATGTAAAATAAAATAAAATAAAAAAAATCCTAAATAATGAAAAAAATATATATATATTATTCCCATAAATACATTTCTTTATCTAAATAAAAAACAAAACAATAAAAGTACACATATTTAGTATTGCCGCGTCCGTAACGACCCGACCTATAAAACTGACCCACTAGTTAACCCCTTCAGTAAACACCGTAAGAAAAAAAAAAAAACGAGGCAAAAAACAACGCTTTATTATCATACCGCCGAACAAAAAGTATAATAACACGCGAACAAAAAGACAGATATAAATAACCATGGTACCGCTGAAAGCGTCATCTTGTCCCGCAAAAAACGAGCCGCAATACAGCAACATCAGCAAAAAAATAAAAAAGTTATAGTCCTCAGAATAAAGCAATGCAAAAATAATTATTTTTTCTATAAAATAGTTTTTATCGTATAAATGCGCCAAAACATTAAAAAAATGATATAAATGAGGTGTCGCTGTAATCGTACTGACCCGAAGAATAAAACTGCTTTATCAATTTTACCAAACGCGAAACGGTATAAACGCCTCCCCCAAAAGAAATCCATGAATATCTTGTTTTTGCTAATTCTGCCTCACAAAAATCGGAATAAAAAGCGATCAAAAAATGTCACGTGCCCGAAAGTGTTACCAGTAAAAACATCAACTCGTCCCGCAAAAAACAAGACCTCACATGACTCTGTGGACTCAAATATGGAAAAATTATAGCTCTCAAAATGTGGTAACGCAAAAAATATTTTTTGCAATAAAAAGCATCTTTCAGTGAGTGACGGCTGCCAATCATAAAAATCCGCTAAAAAACCCGCTATAAAAGTAAATCAAACCCCCCTTCATTACCCCCTTAGTTAGGGAAAAATAAAAAAAAAATAAAAAATGTATTTATTTCCATTTTCCCATTAGGGTTAGGGCTAGGGCTAGGGTTAGGGCTAGGGTTAGGGCTAGGGTTAGGACTAGGGCTAGGGTTAGGGTTAGGGCTAGGGTTAGGGCTAGGGTTATGGTTAGGGCTAGGGTTAGGGCTAGGGTTAAGGCTACAGTTAGGGTTAAGGCTACAGTTAGGGTTAAGGCTACAGTTAGGGTTAAGGCTACAGTTAGGGTTGGGGCTAAAGTTAGGGTTAGGGTTTGGATTACATTTGCGGTTGGGCATATGGTTGGGATTAGGGTTAGGGGTGTGTCTGGGTTAGAGGTGTGGTTAGGGTTACCGTTGGAATTAGGGTTAGGGGTGTGTTTGGATTAGGGTTTCAGTTATAATTGGGGGGTTTCCACTGTTTAGACACATCAGGGGCTCTCCAAACGCGACATGGCATCCGATCTCAATTCCAGCCAATTCTGCCTTGAAAAAGTAAAACAGTGCTCCTTCCCTTCCGAGCTCTCCCGTGTGCCCAAACAGGAGTTTACCCCAACATATGGGGTATCAGCGTACTCAGGACAAATTGGACAACAACTTTTGGGGTCCAATTTCTCCTGTTACCCTTGGGAAAATACAAAACTGGGGGCTAAAAAATAAGTTTTGTGGGAAAAAAAGATTTTTTAATTTTCACGGCTCTGCGTTATAAACTGTAGTGAAACACTTGGGGGCTCAAAGTTCTCACAACACATCTAGATAAGTTCCTTGGGGGGTCTAGTTTCCAATATGGGGTCACTTGTGGGGGGTTTCTACTGTTTAGGTACATTAGGGGCTCTGCAAACGCAATGTGACGCCTGCAGACCATTCCATCTAAGTCTGTATTTCAAATGGCGCTCCTTCCCTTCCGAGCCTTCCCATGCGCCCAAATGGTGGTTCCCCCCCACATATGGGGTATCAGCGCACTCAGGACAAATTGCACAACAAATTTTGGGGTCCAATTTCTCCTGTTACCCTCGGGAAAATACAAAACTGGGGGCTAAAAAATAATATTTGTGGGAAAAAAATTTTATTTTATTTTTACGGCTCTGCATTATAAACTTCTGTGAAGCTCTTGGTGGGTCAAAGTGCTCACCACACATCTAGATAAGTTCCTTAGGGGGTCTACTTTCCAAAATGGTGTCACTTGTGGGGGGTTTCAATATTTAGGCACATCAGTGGCTCTCCAAACGCAACATGGCGTCTCATCTCAATTCCTGTGAATTGTGCATTGAAAAGTCAAACGGCGCTCCTTCCCTTCCGAGCTCTCCCATGCGCCCAAACAGTGGTTTACCCCCACATATAGGGTATCAGCGTACTCAGGACAAATTGTACAACAACTTTTTGTTTCCAATTTCTTCTCTTATCATTGGGAAAATAAAAAATTGGGGGGCGAAAAGATCATTTTTTTTTCACAAAAATTATTTTTTATTTTTACGGTTCTGCATTATAAACTTCTGTGAAGCACTTGGTGGGTCAAAGTGCTCACCACACCTCTAGATAAGTTCCTTAGGGGGTCTACTTTCCAAAATGGTGTCACTTGTGGGGGGTTTCAATGTTTAGGCACATCAGTGGCTCTTCAAACGCAACATGGCGTCCCATCTCAATTCCTATCAATTTTGCATTGAAAGGTCAAAAGGCGCTCCTTCCCTTCCGAGGTCTCCCATGCGCCCAAACAGTGGTTTACCCCCACATATGGGGTATCAGAGTACTCAGGACAAATTGTGCAAAAACTTTTTGGTTCCAATTTCTTCTCTTACCATTGGGAAAATAAAAAATTGGGGGGCGAAAAGATAATTTTTGTGAAAAAAAAATATTTTTTATTTTTACGGTTCTGCATTATAAACTTCTGTGAAGCACTTGGTGGGTCAAAGTGCTCACCACGCCACTAGATAAGTTCCTTAGGGGGTCTACTTTCCAAAATGGTGTCAATTGTGGGGGGTTTCAATGTTTAGGCACATCAGTGGCTCTCCAAACGCAACATGGCGTCCCATCTCAATTCCAGTCAAATTTGCATTAAAAAGTCACATGGCGCTCCTTCGCTTCCAAGCTCTGTCATGTGCCCAAATAGTGGTTTACCTCCACTTATGGGGTATCAGCGTACTCAGGACAAATTGTACAACAAGGTTTGGGGTCCATTTTCTCCTGTAACTCTTGGCAAAATAAAACAAATTGGAGCTGAAGTAAATTTTTTGTGAAAAAAAGTTAAATGTTAATTTTTATTTAAACATTCCAAAAATTCCTGTGAAACACCTGAAGGGTTAATAAACTTCTTGAATGTGGTTTTGAGAACCTTGAGGGGTGCAGCTTTTAGAATGGTGTCACACTTGGGTATTTTCTATCATATAGACCCCTCAAAATGACTTCAAATGAGATGTGGTCCCTAAAATAAAATGGTGTTGTAAAAATGAGAAATTGCTGGTCAACTTTTAACCCTTATAACCCCCTAACAAAAAAAAATTTTGGTTCCAAAATTGTGCTGATGTAAAGTAGACATGTGGGAAATGTTACTCTGTGACATATCTCTGTGATTTAATTGCATAAAAATTCAAAGTTGGAAAATTGCGAAATTTTCAAAATTTTCGCCATGTTTCCATTTTTTTCACAAATAAACGCAGGTAATATCAAAGAAATTTTATGACTATCATGAAGTACAATATGTCACAAGAAAACAATGTCAGAATCACTGGGATCCGTTGAAGCGTTCCAGAGTTATAACCTCATAAATGGACAGTGGTCAGATTTGTAAAAATTGGCCCGGTCCATAACGTGCAAACCACCCTTGGGGGTAAAGGGGTTAAAAAGATCATCAGAAAGGTCTTTGTACTGTCCCCTCATATATTTATACATTAAAATAAGATCACCCCTTAGCCTTCGTTTTTCCAAACTAAATAGCCTCAAGTGTAATAACCTATCTTGGTATTGCAGACCCCCCAGTCCTCTAATAACCTTGGTCGCTCTTCTCTGCACCCGCTCTAGTTCAGCTATGTCTTTCTTATACACCGGAGACCAGAACTATACACAGTATTCTAAGTGTGTTCGAACTAGTGACTTGTATAGAGGTAAAATTATGTTCTCCTCATGAGCATCTATGCCTCTTTTAATGCATCCCATTATTTTATTTGCCTTTTTAGCAGCTGCCTGACACTGGCCACTAAATATGAGTTTGTCATCCACCCATACACCCAGGTCTTTTTCATTGACGGTTTTGCCCAGAGTTTTAGAATTAAGCACATAATTATACATCTTATTACTTCTACCCAAGTGCATGACCTTACATTTATCCCCATTGAAGCTCATTTGCCATTTATCAGCCCAAGCTTCTAGTTTACATAAATCATCCTGTAAAATAAAATTGTCCTCCTCTGTATTGATTACCCTGCAGAGTTTAGTGTCATCTGCAAATATTGAAATATTCAAATATTGAAATTCCACTCTGTATGCCCCCTACAAGGTCATTAATAAATATGTTAAAACGAAGAGGGCCCAATACTGACCCCTGTGGTACCCCACTGCAAGCCGCGACCCAGTCCAAGTTTGTCCATTAATAACCACCCTTTGTTTCCTATCCCTGAGCCAGCTCTTAACCCACTTACACATATTTTCCCCTATCCCCATTATTCTCATTTTATGTATCAACCTTTCATGTGGCACCATATCAAAAGCCGCTGTATGTCATCTGCACCCCCCCAGCCTGTTTGTGTGCTGTCCTTCAAGCCTCTGTGTGTACTCTGCACCCATATCTGTGGTAGTACTGTCTTTTAAGCTTCTGTGTGTACACTGCACTCCTCTCCTGTGGGAGTACTGTACTTTAAGCTGCTGTTTGTACTCTCCTCCCCCCGCGTGTGGGAGTACTGTCCTTTAAGCCACTGTGTGTACTTTGCACCCATATCTGTGGGAATACTGTCCTTTAAGGTACCGTCACACTTAGCGACGCTGCAGCGATACCGACAATGATGTTGATCGCTGCAGCGTCGCTGTTTGGTCGCTGGAGAGTTGTCACACAGACAGCTCTCCAGCGACCAACGATCCCGAAGTCCCCGGGTAACCAGGGTAAACATCGGGTTACTAAGCGTAGGGCCGCGCTTAGTAACCCGATGTTTACCCTGGTTACCAGCGTAAACGTAAAAAAACAAACACTACATACTTACCTTCCGTGTCTGTCCTCCGGCGCTCTGCTTTCCTCTGCACTGTCAGCGCCGGCCAGCCGGAAAGCAGAGCGGTGACGTCACCGCTGTGCTTTCCGGCTGGCCGGCGCTCACAGCCAGTGCAGGGAAGCAGAGCGCCAGGGACAGACACGGAAGGTAAGTATGTAGTGTTTGTTTTTTTTACGTTTACGCTGTTAACCAGGCTAAACATCGGGTTTCTAAGCGCGGCCCTGCGCTTAGACCAGTGAAGACATCGCTGAATCGGCGTCACACACGCCGATTCAGCGATGTCTGCGGGAGGTCCAGCGACAGAAACAAGTTCTGGACTTTCCCCAGCGACCAACGATCTCCCAGCAGGGGCCTGATCGTTGGTCGCTGTCACACATAACGATTTCCTTAACGATATCGTTGCTACGTCACAAAAAGCAACGATATCGTTAAGGATATCGTTATGTGTGACGGTACCTTTAGGCTGCTGTGTATACTTTGCACCCCACCGCCTGTGGGAGTACTGTCCTTTAAGCTGCTGTGTGTACTCTAGTCTGCACCCGTATCTGTGGGAGTTCTTTCCTTTAAGCCTCTGTGTGTTTTCTAGTACTCTGAGAAAAAAATAATTGGCATCAATTGTCTTGTTGCCATTTCTAGACTCCAAAAATATTTTGTCTCGACTAGTGTGTGTTCTTTAGCAGTCTGGTTAAAATGTAAATGGCATCAACCATCTCCTTGCCAGTTCTTGGCCCAAAAAATAATTTTCAGGAGCACTGTGTGTTTTCTAGTACTGTTCAAAATAATTAAATTTACTCTTCTGCCATCTCTTTTCAAGTAGTGTGTAGAGAAGTCACTTCAAAAAATGAGGAGAGCATCCAATAGGTGGTGTGGACGTGGGGTTGGTGCTAGTGTAGCTGCTGATGGGAATGGTGGTGGTACAGTTGAGTCAGGGAGAGGACGTAGTCATTCTGTACCTTCTATATGCCCAAATACAACACCATCCTCTGGTGTACACAGGTGACAGGAGGTTATGCGTCCTTTCGTAGGCCCAAATACCGCTGTAAAAGTTTTGATGCCACAAGATGTTGAAAAGGTGTTAGATTTGGATGGCTAAAGGTGCTTCCAGTTCCTTCACATTATTTTCCACCCGGTCCACTGCAGAAAGTGCAGAGCTGGCACCTGAAGACCCACACACATATAGCTGCTGCTGAAACGGCGGGCAGTGTGTGCACACTTTCGGCATTCTCACCCTGCTGCTGCTCTCTTGTCTGCACTGCAGCATCACTTCTGCCTTCCTGCTCACCACCTCATATGCGATGAACCAACAAGGAGGAACTCCACTCCACATATGCTGGAGAGACTGTGCGAGCAGCAATAGGCAATAGTGAAGTTTCAGCTGCAGCACGCATAGATGAGTCGCTCTTCGGAACAGCACCACTTTGCCACCAATGATTGGGCCTTCATGCAAGACATGTGCACCGTTTTTCTGCTGCTTCGAATATTCCACCAATATGGAGAGTGAAGATGATGCCATCATCAGCGTTATTATATCAATTATATGCCTGCTGGAAAAAAAATTCGGGCCATGATGGATGAGGAGGTGGCATTACCTCCTTCACTGAAATGGGATCGCAAAATACATGAATACAAGCACACACTGGTAGAAAAACTACTAATGGCTTTCCCAACTGATAGCGGGAGCTCAGTGGAACAACAAGGCAGAAAGGAAGTAGCCAACGAAGCTGGGGCACCCCCAGCACCTCAGAAGAGAGGGTTAGCATGGCAAAAAACTTTATGAGCACGCCACAGCATACCACACAACCATGCCATAGGGTCCGCATTAACAGGAGCCAGCGTTACAGCAACATGGTGGAAGACTACGTGTCCACGTATCTCTGTGTACTGACAGATGGGTCTTCCCCATTTAATTTCTTGGTCTCCAAATTAGACACATGGTTTGAGCTTGCCCTTTATGCATTGGAGGTGCTTGCCTGCCCTATGGTAAGTGTCATGTCTTATCATTTGTTTAGCATGGCAGGGGGTGTGATCACAGACAGGCACATCCGCTTGCACATATCCAACGTGGGGAACCTAACATTCCTTAAAATGTTAGGACTTGAACATACATTTTGAATGATTAGACAGCTATTACAGCTGCACAGTGTTCAACTCTATTTGCCATTGGTTTCATTTGGGTGCCTTGTCCTCAAATAAAAAAATAATAACTGTTAGTTATTGTGACGACACAGCATTTTATCTTAATTAAACAGTTGTCTGTTTTCAGTAACCTAGGAGGAATAGATTTATCTATATGTAGACTTTTGAATGTATGTGTTTGTGGTTTTCTTGACCAACCAATGAACAGACTTTTGTTTGTATAAGCCTGTAATATTGACTTTAAAGTTGAGGTTTGTTGTTACATATTGTATTGTTATCCTTGATGATAGAGATGCAGGGTAATTGAACAATGATGTTTGCTGACATGTTGATTACACATTGTCCAGGCCAGTTTGTTGACTTGCAAAACAGAGTAGGAAAAACTGTGCAAAATAATCAAACAATGCATGTTAATTTCATCACCATTCTTGAAGAACAGAACTATACATAAAGGGGATATGCCTCTGTAACAATGTATCCAATAGGTCAAGTCAGCCAATACCTTCATACAGCCAAGAGATCCAGAGAATGGGATACTCAAAAACCACAGCCAGAAACACACTACAAGACAGCTGCCTGATCATGGTTCAATCACGAGAGACACTGATTAGACATTCTACATGATGCTAGCTTAGGTTACCATGGCCCTGGCTGAAAGAATACAGATCTGCTCCATTGACCATCACTGAACCATGGATACATTTGAGGAAGTCAGGATTTGGACTCAACGGACACCTGAGCCTCATGGATACATTTGGGAAAGCCCATCAGTCACCTGGCTCCATAGAGATGTTCGTGGAAGCTAGGTTGGGACCCTCTGGTCACTGGCTTTGTAACATAATGGACTGTCATCTTCCTAAGCTTGTCGTTACCTCCTCTCTGTGCATGCCACAGTTGTGGGTAGTTGGTCCTGGAAGCTCTGAAGTCACAGCTCCTCTTATCCTGGCGAGTCAGCGGAAGGGTGAGATTCTGTAATGTGCACCATCTTGGGCTGGGACTGTTCTACGTGTTACATGCCTGTTTTGTGGCTCAATAAATTATTGCCACATTGTTTTACCCTCACCCTGTGTTGTCTGAGTGGTATTACGCCCATGGTTAAAGGAGAGCTAGCGTTAGGTGGGATGATCCCTGGTCCATGTGGTTTTGGCTAGCGGACTAAAGTAGCCACTAACCCCTGTGTCTCCACAGTTATATCCTCCTCTGTCTCTTCCTCCATCACCGCCACATCCACCTCCTCCACCTCCCTCTCCAGTTGGACCTTCACCCTTTAGTTATAGCTTGTTCATCGATTTTGGGTTCATTCTATATTCTGTTAAGTCAGTTACCTAAAAAAAGAAAAAGAGAAAAAAGAAACAGTGTTGGATTACTCATTCCTTACCTCTTCCACCCATACTGCCACATCCATGTCATCCTCCAATTTGACCTATGCCTCGTGGTCCTAAATAGCTAGTTTTAGTTATATAAATTCTGAGTTGTTTTAAAGGAGTTACATAAAATAAAAAAATATACAAAATGAAAAGTTAGATTACTCTTCCCTTGCCTCTTCCACCATGTCTGACATATCCACCTCTTCCTCCACTTGAAGCTATGCCTTGTGGTTTCAGATAAGTAGTTTAGTTTTCTAAATTGTAGGTTGTTTTAAGCCAGTTTCATAACAAAAATAAAAAAAGGCAGAAAAGAAATTGCAAATAAAAAACCAAAAACCTATGTTGGATTACTATTCCCTTGATTCTTCCATATACACTGCTATATCCAACTCTTCCTCCATGTGGACTTGTTCCTCCTGGTTCAAGATTATTATTTTTATCTGTGTGTATTCTTTAACACATATATGGAGAAGTACTGTGCCTTTAAACTGCTGTGTGAACTGAGCTACCCTGCCTGTGGGGGTACTGTGCCCCACTGTCAGGATGTGAAATTTTTAATTCGCTCTCTCAGGGAAATGTGAAAACTTGGCCTGTGGGTGAAATTTTTTATCACTTATCAGCAGGGCTGCCATCAGGGTATTACTGCCCTGACTGGCGTATGGGGCCCAGTGGGAAGAGGGGGCCGCATCGGGCCCCGTCTCGTCTGCTCACCAAACCCCTACCGGCAGGCTAAACCAGGCCCTTAGCGGCGCTGCGGCAACACTATTGACGTGCGGGTGCGTGCTCGTGCCCGCACGTCAATAGTTAACAGCTGCCAGCCAATCGGAGGCTGGCAGCTGACGTCAGCCAAAGTGCACACGTTGCCGGCGTCTGACATCAGTGTCAGTTGCCGGCAAGTGCGCGCTTCAGCTGAGTGGAAGGAGCTTCGCCTTTGCCGCAGGAGCTTGACCAGGTAAGAAAAACTTTTTTTTTTTAATTACTGAGAGCGGCGATTCGGGGGGGGGCCCAGGTCAGAATGCTGGAGACACGGGACGGGGGGCAGAAAGCTGGACACACTGGGGGCAGAATGCTGGAGCACTGGGGGCAGAATGCAGGAGACACTGGGGCAGAATGCAGGAGACACTGGGGCAGAATGCTGGACACACTGGAGGCAGAATGCTGGACACACTGGGGGCAGAATGCTGGAGACGCTGGGGGCACAATGCTGGAAACGCTGGGGGCACAATGCTGGAGACACTGGGGGCAAAATGCTGGACACACTGGGGGCAGAATGCTGGACACTCTGGGGGCAGAATGCTGAACACACGGGGGGCAGAATGCTGGAGACACTGGGGGCAGAATGCTGGACACACTGGGGCAGAATGCTGGACACTGGGGGAAGAATGCTGGAGACAGTGGGGGCAGAATGCTGGAGCACTGGGGGCAGAATGCTGAAGACACTGGGGGCAGAATGCTGGACACACTGGGGCAGAATGCTGGAGCACTGGGGGCAGAATGCTGGACACACTGGGGGCAGAATGCTGGAGCACTGGGGGCAGAATTCTGGACACATTGGAGCAGAATGCTGGACACACTGGGGAAGAATACTGAACACACTGGGGGCAGAATGCTGGACACACTGGGGCCAGAATGCTGGACACACTGGGGGCAGAATGCTGGGCACACTGGGGGCAGAATCCTGGACACACTGGGGCAGAATGATGGAGCACTGGAGGCAGGACTGGAGACAGGTGGGGCAAGAATGGAGATACGGGGCAGAATGAAAGACATGGGGGCAGGATTGGATCATGGGGCAGGATGGATACGATGGAGACAGATGGGGCAGGATGGGGAGATCATATGGGACAGAATGGATACTCATGAGGGCAGGATGGGAGAACATATGGCTGGAGCCAGGAATGAGGCGCACAGGACCCAGGATGGGGAATATTATTACAATAGGGGCTAATTAAGGGATATTACTGCAGTCATGTATTCATTTTATTTTTTAAGGATACTGTTTTAAATGGGGGGCGGTCCTGTTACTGTGTAGAGTGATACTATGTTGCCTTTTTTTCTTCATGTGGTGTAATGTAGAAAAATCAAGTAATGTGTTCTGTAAGGGGAGCTCGAGATAACTGTGTCATTTCCTGTAGAGAGGAGCCCTGGCTGGAAGAAGTTTTGGCGGTCTGCGCTGGATGAAAGATGAAAAACAAAGATGAAGGACTTCACCTAGAGACGTCACTGGTGAGTCAGTGTGTTACCTATACACTGACACTATACACTGTATACTATATCCTTCTTCTAGTGTTAGCTTTCTGTTACTCTTTCTTATGTTAACGGGTCGGTTTTGACTTGTGTCTTATATCACCCCTAGGATACCATAAAAACAGTTATTTATGATCCAATTTCTTTCTTACCTCTTAGTTACCTTGTTAGGGTTTCTCATCCATGGAAGGATTGATTTTAATATTTTTGTTGTGGCCCCCTGGGCTTTTCATTTGAGAGCATACCCTTCATTTTCAATATAAAAATATTATCAAATGAACCTCAAGAGAATAATATAAGCTTAAAAACGTTTGTTATATTACCTGACTATTACTGAAGGGTTTTAGAACACATTTCTTAAATGTAAAAAAATATACATATATATATATATATATATATATATATATATATATTTTATATTATTAACTCTAGTAACATCTATGGTGTTACGGGTCAATTTTGACCCATATCTAACTACTTTATGAAAAAGGCAAAACACAGATTTTTTTTTTATAGAACTTTAATACAAATAAAAGATGAAAATTATATTAACATTAATAGCAGCAATAATAAAAAGTAGCTTTTTTAGGTCAAACAAACAAACAACAATCAATCAAGCAAATCAAATCAACAGAAATCAAGTACTAGTTTTTAGATGCATTAGTATTTGGATGCATGTGTGGCAAAAAGTGACACTTTATGTGTGTTCTTTGCAGAGGTATTTTTTGGCATGCGAAGCACGATGTGTTTGTCTTTCTGTCCTTATTGCTATGGCAGACCTGACACCTCTTGCTTTTAGAATCAGGTATCTCACTGGGGTTGTGGCTGTTGTGGTTGATGTTGAGGCAGGCCTGGTTGAGGAGGATGTAGATTCCATGTATAGTAAATTCCATTGAGTAAATCTGTAGATTCCATGCATAGCTAGTTTTTGCATCACAGGCTGCCCAGATTTTTATGCCGTTATTTGCCTGGCTTACTTGGCATGTATTGCCGGAAGGGGCATTTTAAGCGGAAAGGGAGAAAAAGGTCTTCTACTATCACCTCTGGCCCGGGGTTGAACATCAGTGGAAGGAGCTGCACCCATTTCTCCCAAACATCCCTGATGGGAGCAAGTTTGTCAGATTTTGTTCTGGTGTCTCGGTTTTCAAATCTGAGAACTCTTGATATAATTTGAAACTTTTGAAGTGACATTGTTGCCCGGAAAATATTCCTGCCTGTCGATGCATCCCAGAGACTATCAGTGGCCTCATTGCAGGATTTGTACAATCCAGCAAGGAGAAGAACACCAATGTAGGCATCCAGGACATCATCATGAAGGTCATTCTACATGTTGCCGTGGACTTTTTTTCCTTCAAGGTTTGTCATAGCAATAATGACTTCTTTTATTGACAATGGCATAAACAGATCAAAACATGTCTTGATGTCACTTACTCTTGTCACAGCAAACCTTGTGATCCCAGGGGACATTTTTATGACATTTGCAGCATCTACCCTGCCATGTACATCTGGAGGTACCGAGCTGCAAATGATCTTGCCACTTTTGGATTTGAATCTTTCAGCGGGAGCAGCTTCAGCCCCAGTGACCTCCTCATCAGACTGATCAGAACTGTCTGTGTCTTCCGGTTGATACTCCACATCTTCCTCCTCAGAAACCTGTTCATCTGTATCAGTTTGCTGCTGTATGTCCTCTGATTCATTATCATCTAAGATATAATCCAGAATATGGCTTACATCAAATCTTCTCCTCATTGTTGCATGTGTAAACTGGAGATGTATACTCTGCAAAGTACCAACTCTACGCTGATTTGGCCATACATGCCTGGACATGTCCCTAACTCAAGTTGTTGGAGGTAGAGCTGGCTGTGGGCTGTTGGTTTATATTGTGTTTATGAGTTCAGTTGTGGGACTTATTATTGTTTTTTTACTCATATTAAACCTGGGTTTACAATTTAGCAAAATAGTTTTATTTTATTGTATTTTGTTTAACAATAGGTTCCTGAAAAAGTCAAAAAGTCTTGATGCAATAAACAAACGTATGTAGAATTTGTATGCATTTAAAACCTAAAATGGGTTGGTCACGACCCTAACACTAGAGGAAGGATATACAGAGGTCCTCTGTATAATGTCACCAGTGATCACTGTATTACCTGTACATTATACACAGAGCTCCTTTGTATAATACCACCAGTGATCATTATTACCTGTACACAGACACTGCATACTAAGTACAGATCTCCTGTGTATAATGGCACTGATGGTGATAGTATTGTGTTTTTTTTTATTACTGATCAGAATTGTAGTATTCAGTCACTATGTGGAGGTAATATGTGATCTGGACATGGTGTTGCAGTATTTGTCCCTTGTATGTGCTATTTGATCACTTTGTGGTGGTAGGTAATATGTGGTCTGGTCATGGTGCGATGGCATTTGTTCGTTGTATGTGATATTATTGGTCATTTTAAAAATTGAAAAATAAATAAAAATATACCTTAATTGTATTGCATATTTTAACAAATATTTAGTAGGTTACAGTAGAGTAGGGCCTGGCCAAAAGTGTCTACCGTGTTATGGTGGTGGCTTAAAAAATCTTTTAGCCAAATCAAAAGCTCTCGGCTATATGTGTGATCTGGTGATAGGAACTGTTAATGTGTGATAGGTGAGAAGTGGAGTTTTTCCAAGAGAGCGCAGTCGGACTGTGGACAGTTCGAGGGGTATAGGCAAGGCTGGGGTGGAAGCTGGCGGAGTCTCAAGGGGGCCCCGAAAATTTTGTCAGTATGTGGCCCTGAAATTTCTAGTGGCAGCCCTGCTTATCAGCTTCTGTGGAGGAAATGTGTAAACATGCTCTCTGGGTGAAATTTTTAACTGGACTGCCAGTAGCAAGCCTTTCTGAACATCATCAGCTTGATCCAAGATCAAACTACCAGCTTTTCATTGGCGGCAGACATTTCTGAGCTGTGGGGGTACTGTGTTGTGAATTCTGTTGTCGGGCTCCCTCCTGTGGTCATGAATGGTACTTCGGCTGGTTCTGTCCATGGACTTTCTCTGGTGGCTGTGGGTGTTTCTGAGTTTCCTTCCTCAAGTGACGAGGTTAATTCGTTAGCTGGCTGCCCTATTTAACTCCACTTAGATCTTTGCTCCATGCCACCTGTCAATGTTCCAGTATTGGTCTAGTTCACTCCTGGATCGTTCTTGTGACCTGTCTTCTCAGCAGAAGCTAAGTGACTGCTTGTTTTTCTCTGGTTTGCTATTTTTCTGTCCAGCTTGCTATTTTGATTGTTGTCTTGCTTGCTGGAAGCTCTGGGACGCAGAGGGAGCGCCTCCGCACCGTGAGTCGGTGCAGAGGGACTTTTTGTGCCCTCTGCGTGGTCTTTTTGTAGGTTTTTGTGCTGACCGCAAAGCTACCTTTCCTATCCTCAGTCTGTTCAGTAAGTCGGGCCTCACTTTGCTTAATCTATTTCATCTCTGTGTTTGTATTTTCATCTTTACTCACAGTCATTATATGTGGGGGGCTGCTTTTTCCTTTGGGGAATTTCTCTGAGGCAAGGTAGGCTTTATTTTTCTATCTTTAGGGCTAGCTAGTTCCTTAGGCTGTGCCGAGTTGCATAGGGAGCGTTAGGAGCAATCCACGGCTATTTCTAGTGTGGTTTATAGGATTAGGGATTGCGGTCAGCAGAGTTCCCACGTCCTAGAGCTCGTCCTATATTGTCAGTAACTATCAGGTCATTCCGTGTGCTCTTAACCACCAGGTCCATTATTGTCCTGACCACCAGGTCATAACAGTACTGTGTGCCCCATTGTCAGGGTGTGAAATATTTAATCAGCTTTCTCAGGGAAATCTGAAAACATGCTCTGTGGGTGAAACTTACTATAATCTTATGAAGGGATATTGTTCCACATGCTGTGTGGCTGAAATTTTTAAACTTCTTCTGTGGGAGTATTGTGCACCATGCTCTGTGACTGAAATTTTAAGGCCCAAAAAAACAGGTTGCATAATCCTCTAATCCACACTAGTGCGAAAGAGCCTAATTCAGGCGTGGTTGCCTCCTTTGAACAGTAATTTTTTCAAAGGTAAACTCTTTGGGATTCAGGACCTTCTATATTTTCCTCAGATGCATTTGCAGTACACACAGTAGTGTAGCTAACATTTTTGTACATTTGGAGTACCATGCCCCATGCTCTGTGTCTGAAATTTAGTGTAATATTATGTGGGGGTCTAGCTTCTCTTGCTCTGAGGCTGTCAATTTTAAACTTCCTCTGTGGGGGCACTGTGCACAATGCTCTGTGGGTTTAATATTTAATAATCTTATGTGGGGTTATTGTTCCCCATGCTCTGTGGGTGAAATGTGAATCAGCTTATGTGGGAATACTCTCCCCCCATGCTCTGTGGATTACATTTTAATTGGACTGGTGGTAACAAGCCTCAGTCTCTGTGGGGCCACATTAACTTTATTAATTTACTTCCTATTTTTTCATGATTGCTATGGTGAAATAACCCTTTTAAGTCATTTCCAGCTACATATTTGTTTGCAGAGTGTAACGGGTTCTACCAAGCTGGGGTACCTCTTTCAGTACCACCCCGTGTTTCAGGAGGTCCACTCTGCTTTGGCTGGAGTCTGAATGAAGGACGCTGGCTGGAATTACTTGATTACATAGGTGCATATAAAAGATCACTGCTTCTCCACGTATTTCCAGTCTGACAACACTTTACCACAGGACACAGAATATATCACACAGATACAGAGGGCAGGCCAATAGAAAAGCGGCAGGCCAGACATACATTACAATAGCCGCAGCTGGTCGGAGCCTGCCAATATTTACTGTGGGAATTACAAAGGTGGGGGGTGGACAAAAGGGCAATATCGTGTCCCCTCTGCCCAGGGGTGCAGCCTGTGGGCTGATGCATTAGGGACATGCATCTCACATGGAACCTATTATACATATATATAACTGCACAACATATTCTGGGTGCTGAGTGGTTCCGTAACACGTAACACAGAGCAATTGTCCTGCTCTTACCATCATTTTTCTTCCTTTTGCAGCCCGCTAGCCCTTACTCCAACTATTTTACAGCACAGAAGTTGAGACCTCCATTGCCTTACACGGGGTTCGGTGTCCAGAGTCAAGTTTGGGTCAATTTTGTTTCCCAAACCAGACTTTTTAAAAAGTTATCTGAACCCAGTGAACATGAACATTCATGGGTTCGCTCATCACTAACTATGGTCTCATGATTCAAAAGAGTCTTCATTCATTAGCTTCTTATCTTCTGTGATCTAGGCGGCTACTTATGCAGAGCTAGTAGTCCGGATGAATTTGTCACAGGCTCTCTGCATACACAAAGCTTACTTCATAATATTGAGATTTGTATTGTCAGATGCTGCCTATGCCAAGCACAGCCAATGAAAGGTTTATGTCAACTGTTATACTCTGCATAAACAGCAATGTGCAGGGACTCACTCTGCAATTCTAAGTGGTGATTGCAGTTACCGACCATTTGACAATGGTGGTGGTGCATAATAGTGGTTTAAATTTCATGCATGAGGCAAACACCCCTGTGGCTTACCTATGCCACACCACTGATTTGCACCAAGCTGTGGTTTGTGATGTGGAAAGCATATTGAATATGCTTTCCATTCATTTATGTTGAGAACATCAACTGTCAGTTGTAATGCAAAGATAGAATGCCTGGACAGAGTACCAGAATGGAGAGAGGGAGTGTGGGGGGGAAGGAAAGAAACTATATATTAAGACATATCTGTAGAGAGGTGTACCGAGTCAACGGTCCCTCTTGCATGTCAGGGTGAGAACTGTCAGAACTGTCACCAATATTCCAGGGGGAAGAGGTTCCTGACTGTGACAGTTCTGAACACCTGACTGGTGGGGGCGGGTCCATGATAAATAGCGGTGGAAGCGGGAAGATGGGACACTTGGTGGGAAACGAGCTTGTGAGCAGTGAGATGGTTGACTCCCTCTCGACGGACCCATGCCAGCTAGCTGTGCCTGTATTTCCAGCTAGCAAGACTGCCGACATGTTCTACACTCAGTCTAGAGAGACATCCACACTGGGTAGTGACCAGTATAGAGTGCATACATTGGCTCCGCTCACTGCCGCAGAGGCACCGCTTAGTCCCATCCTTGCGGTGCCTGCTAAGGACCAGCCCGTGCCTGTGTATGCTGGACTGTGTGCTTCTACTGCAGCCTTGTCCACTGAATTTTCTGCTTCTTCCACTTGCCACCGACCTTCATCTCTACCCCACCATGTGCCTGGATCAAGAGATCACGTGCTGAAGGACCTGGAGGATTTGTTATCGCAAGGAGACAGTGCATCACCCTTCTGCGGGACCGGATTGGAGACATCTCGCGCTGCTGCCGAGGGATCTTCCAGCCATTTTCCTCCACCACACAGAGACTGATAAGTTAACCTGTTATCTTCTGCATTTGACTTTCCCCATCCACAAGTTCACATCCTTTACCCCCCTGCTTGTACTATCACTGTTTGATATAAAGAACCTGTTAACCCTTGCTCTGCCTCCTATGTGTCACTGCATCTTACGCACCTGCTAACATCCTACAAATCTACCTGATCATAAACTTTTGCTCAACTACACCTAGAAGTACTGGACACAGTGTTTTCTGAGTATCAGGAAAAGGACAGGATCGTTACAATACACAGTGGGGGAAAAAGTATTTAGTCAGCCACCAATTGTGCAAGTTCTCCCACTTAAAAAGATGAGAGAGGCCTGTCATGGACATCTTAGGTACACCAACTATGAAAGTCAAAATGAGAAAACAAATCCAGAAAATCACCTTGTCTGATTTGTGAAGATTTATTTTGCAAAATATGGTGGAAAATATGTATTTGGTCAATCTCAATATTTTGTTATATATCCTTTGTTGGCAATGACAGAGGTTAAATGTTTTCTATAAGTCTTCACAAGGTTGACACACACTGTTGGTGGTATGTTGGCCCATTCCTCCATGCAGATCTTCTCTAGAGCAGTGTTGTTTTGGGCCTGTTGCTTGGCCACACGGACTTTCAACTCCCTCCAAAAGGTTTTCTATGGGTTGAGTTCTGGAGACTGGCTAGGCCACTCCGGGAGCTACATATGCTTCTTATGAAGCCACTTCTTCATTGCCCTGGCGGTGTGCTTAGGATCATTATCATGCCGAAAGACTTATCCACATTTCATCTTCAATGCCTTTGCTGATGGAAGGAGGTTTGCACTCAAAATGTCACGATACATGGCCCCATTCATTCTTTCATGTACACGCATCAGTTGTCCTGGTCTCTTTGCAGAGAAGTAGCCCCAAAGCATGGTGTTGCCACCCCCATGCTTTACAGTAGGTATGGTGTTCTTTGGATGCAACTCAGCATTCTATCTCCTCCAGACACAACGAGTTTTGTTTCTACCAAACAGTTCTACTTTGGTTTCATCAGACCATATGACATTTTCCCAACACTCTTCTGGATAATCCAAATGCTCTCTAGAAAATTTCAGAGGGGCCCAGACATCTACTGGTTTAAGCAGGAGGACAAGTCTGGCACTGCAAGATATGAGTCCCTGGCTGTGTAGTGAGTTACTGATGGTAGCCTTTGTTACGGTGGTGCAGCTTACTACGCATGCAAACTAATTTAAATAATCTCTTACCTTGTGACCACCGGACGTCCATGTCCACTGCAGCTCTCGCGATGACTGAGCTCACCGAGAGAACTGCCGTGCACGGCACCGTCCAGTTACTAGGCTGGTTCTCACGATCAGCTGATTGTGAGGACTGCAGTGCATGTAGCATAGCTGGACTCAATAATAGCGATTATGGGGGTGCTCTTCTGTTATGTAAATAGGTGCCAAGAGAAAAAGTCAATATAATCAATACTAGAGAAACTCTGGCACTCAAGACAAGAAACAGTTTCTTTATGCAAGTCAAAAATTTCTTTATTCAAATCAAAATGTTGGTGGGAATCCACTAATAATTTTTTCGTAGATAGGTGATAAACAATTTATATAATTTCCAATTCTCAACGTTTCGGCTATTAGAGCCTTTTTCAAGAGATATTGTCTGCAACATACAGAAAATATATATGTGAAAAATATATACAATTGCAATATATAAGTAAACATAAAAATAGAACATTTTGGTACCAGAGATACTATTTGCTCTCCAAATGAAACATTTATAAACCGTGGTTCATATCAAGACTTTAAGCCTATCAGGACTAATAGCATTCGTTGGATCCACCAACCTGTAAGCCAGATTAGGAAACAACTGAATATGGGACCATAGATAGTAACAATTCGTGTCACGACAGAAAAAGCTTCCATATGGTAGTTCCTAACAGATATCAGGAGAAGCTAATGAACGTGAAATCAAAAATCGAAAGAACAAAAAAAGGAAAAATATGAGGAATACTACTGGACCCAGAGCCAAAATAAAATTGAAAATAAAAATAAAAATAAAAATAGAGCAGCAGCTCAGAGTTATATCTTCAGTAAGTTACAAAGATATCAATAATTAATAATTATTAAGATATTACTAATTGCACTTATATATGAAAATTGCACTTATATATGAAAATTATAAAAAATGTGAAAAAAGTGAAAGAAAGTGAAAATAGAACCGCTGGTAAAAAAAACGCTGGTGAAAAAACCTAAATGTTGGGTATAATACTAGAGAGGAATGTATCCTCTTTACTCCATAAGAGTCTATCACTCCGCTATAGTCCAACTATGGATAACATATACAGACATAATAGAAGTAAAACGAAAGGACATATTACTTATCCGCCTTTGGTGTGAATGTGGAACTCCCACTATTGGAAGGAGAAAGAAAAAAGAAAGAGGGGGCACATGTGACTATCTCAGAGGCTTGCATATGAGGCGGGATAATGGCTGAAGAGATACCTTCAAGACAGAAATACCTTAAAGACAAAAGCCGCTTGTGTGTCCGGTGTGGAGGTCCGGGAGGCAGTGACCGCTCAGTAAGGAGGTGCAAGGTATGTGACACGCCGGCTTTTTAACCCGGGTCAAGCATATCCGGGTCAGGAGTTGACCCCCTAGTGCGGAGCGCAAGTAGACAAAGTGAGGTTCGGAGAAGCCGAGTGCCGCCGGAGAGAGCCGAAGCCGAGCCAAAGTCACGCATGCGCTGATGTTGCGGTGCTTTAGTTTGGATTCCCGCTTGTATGCTGAAAAGAAGAAGGAAAACAAGAGAATATAAGCTCTATGGTACCCCAGGTCACTGATTTAAAGTGACCACTTTGCGGTGTGATATTAATAATGTCTAGAGGAAAGAAAAATAAATAAATAAATTAATAAACAAATTAATAAATAATATAATACCTGAATATTGGAGATAAAAAAAACCATATTGGTACATGAATACATTTGAACAGGGAGACAAAGTTGAAATAGGATCCAATGTAGCCAAATATACATTAATGTTAGTATACCAACATAGTACCACCTGTAGTATATAAGAAACTTATATATAGAGAGAGAGTGGAAAGAGGGGAACCATATATTATATAGGAAGAAAGAAGATTCAGAATGCAACAAAAAGGAAACAAACTAATATGAGATCTCATAGTCTCTGTTTAGTCCTAATGGGGCAAGAGTCTGGAGAGTGTGAATCCAGAAGGATTCCCTCTCTTTTAATTTCTTGATTCTGTCGCCACCCCTCCTAGCCATTGGAATATGTTCCAACACCTGATACCTTAATTGAGCCACAGTATGGTGATTTTGTATGAAGTGAGCTGGAACCGGTAATAGTGTCTTGCCACATCTTATGGTAGATTTGTGTTGTGAAATGCGATCCCGGATATGTTGGGTAGTTTCACCCACATATCCGAGACCGCATGGGCACTTAATGAGATATACGAGAAAAGTCGAATTACAGGTGAAGTGACCCTTAATTGGAAACCTCTTGCCAGAGCGAGGATGTGTGAAGTAATCTCCTTTCGTAATATTAGAACACTGGTGACAACTCAAACAGGGAAAAGTCCCGTTGCGGGGTGCAGAAAAAACTCTTTGTGATATTTCTTTCACTGAGGAGCCCACATCTGCTCTTATTAAGCGATCCCTAAGATTAGGACACCTTTTGTTACTAATAATTGGTTTAACTGAAAATTCCTTAACTTGAGGATATGCTTTACTTAGGATATCCCAATGTCGGGTCACGCATGAGTTGATTAGATGGTTGAAAGGATGGTAAGTACTCACAAACGCTATGCGGGGTATATTATGCCCGTCCCGAGATCGTGTTATATGCTGTTTAGTATCTAAAATATGAGTTGGGTAACCCCTAATTCGAAACTTAGAATCCATTTCCTGGTGTCTCGTATGACAAACCTCTGGTTTAGAGACTATTCTCTCCACTCGAGCATGTTGAGATCTGGGAAGAGAGACTTTGATGTGTTTAGGGTGGTAACTATCATATTTTAGCAAACTATTGCGGTCTGTGGGCTTGACATATAAATCTGTTTCTAAATGCCTGTCATTATTAATACTAACTAAGGTATCCAGGAAATTCATGGAGGACGTACTGTAGGAAATGGAAAATGTTAGGCCCCCCAGGCTAGAGTTGAGATCTCGGTGGAATAATTCCAGTGTTTCGGGACTCCCCGTCCAAATTAGAAAAACATCATCTATATACCTACGCCAGTAGCTCACAAATGATGTAAAACTTGGATGTGAATAAACAAAGGTTTCTTCAAATTCGTTCATAAATATATTGGCATATGGGGGTGCCATGTTAGACCCCATAGCGGTGCCTTTTTCTTGAATGAAGAACCGATCCTCAAAAATGAAAAAAATTCTTTGTTAAAATCAGGGTAAGTAAATCCCTGCAAAAACTTTTTTGTTGGGATGAAAAATGAGTATGTTCCTCAAGAAAGGACATAACTGCTCTGATACCATCTTGATGACCTATGCTAGTATACAAACTATTTACGCCCATAGTCACTAATAGACAATTCTCAGGTAATGTACCCACATTTCGAAGTGATTCCAAAAAGTCTGATGTATCTTTCAAATAAGATTTTATGCGGGGGACAAGGGGAGATAGTATCTTCTCAAGAGTTATAGCTAGGGGGGATAATAAAGAATTGGTCGAGGCGACTATTGGTCGTCCAGGAGGGCGGGTGGGATGTTTATGGATTTTCGGGAGAGTATAAAATACTGGTAATACTGGATGTTGATTAAACAGATAACCTCCCAAGTTTTCGTCAATCGAGCCCTCCCTTAAGTGATGAGCAATGAACTCTTTAATCTCCCTCGCTATATCAAAAGTCGGATTGCTACTGACAGGTCGATAAGTCTCTACATCACTTAATTGTATACGTATTTCCTGCATGTAGTAGTCACGGTCCAGTAGCTGGACTCGTCGTGGGACACTCGTTATTAAAGACTACATCGGAACAGGGAGTATTTGTGTTGGTTTATTATTTTATTTTTTTTGCAGGTGATTGAGGAATTTGGGAATTAGCAGATCAATAAAGATGGGAAAACAGTGTGGTGTTTTATTTCATTAAAAACTTTATTCTGGCTGTGTCTTTATTTACTATGTAACAACTATAGGATTAGTAATGGATAGGTGTCTTATAGTCGCCTGTCCATTACTAACCGGGCTTGATGTCACCTTACACTACAAAGGTGACATTAATCCTCAAACTATTACCCCACTTGCCACCATTACAGGGCAAGTGGGAAGAGCAAGGCTAAGTGCTGAAATTGGCGCATCTTAGAGATGTGCACTGGTGTTTGTAGCTGGAGGGGCAATATCCATGGTCCCTTCCTAGGCTATTAATATCAGCCCGCAGCTGTCTGCCTAGCCTTTGCTGGTTATTATAGTGGGACCCCACATCATTTTTGCGGGGTCTCCATATTTTAATAGCCAGTAAAGGCTAAGTATACAGCTGTGAGCTGATATTAATATCCTGGGAAACTCCATGGATAAAACCGAATTCCCAGGCTATAAACATCGGCTCCCAGTCGCTGGCTTTCCCTCAGCTGGTTTGCAAAATTGCACGGAAACCCATGCCATTTAAAAAAAAAAAACCACATTTATTTAGTTAAAAAAAAGAACAGGACTAGTGATGAGTAGGGTTGAGCGACCTTGACTTTTTTAGAGTCGAGTCGGGTTTCGCGAAACCCGACTATCTCAAAAGTCGAGTCGAGTGGAATCGGCCGATTATCGCGAAAAGTCGGGGTCGACCGAAACACGAAACCCAATGCAAGTCAATGGGGGAGCATAGTCGGCAGTGAGTGGAGGCCAGGAAAACATGTACAGAGCCCATTTTAATGGCAAAAACATCCATTCTTGTTACTGAAGCTTGTCAATCTTAATTTATCTTATAATAATAGTAAGGCATTTGAAATTGGGGTCATTTGGCTAAAGTAGTGGGGGGTAGGGCTGGTTCAAGTAATTAGTGGGCCCAGTAAATCTGGACCACGTCACGGCAGTGGAGCAGGGAGAGGTAAGTATTTCAACTTTGCAAGTGCTGTGATCCTGAGCAAGCAGGGGGGTCCACTCGTTGGCATTGGCACTGGCACAGGGCCCCTCAAAGTACAGCGGTGTGTTTGCACGGCGGGGGCACCTCCCACCGGCAGCAACACTTTTGCGTACTATGAGGGGCCCTGTGCCAGTGACGTCGCCAACGAGTATTCCTCCCCCCACCTGATGAAGGAACCTGCACCTTCATCTGCACCTTCCTCTTTGTCCCCGTGTAAGGTGTAATGGTATGCGGGAAGGGGGACCTGACTTTCAGCAGGGTCACAATCTTGCAGTGTAGCGTGCACGGGGAATGTTGCGTTATGGGTCAATGTACCAGCAGACTCATCTATCACTGGCTGGGCAATGGGCAGGATGAGGGGGAAACAGATATGGGCCCAAAGAATAAAGTGGGCTAAATGCAGTTCAAAATTGGTAACAGGACTAACCAGGGGGCATTGTTTTGTTCAGTGGAGGACAACTGGAATGAGAGGCTGACACAGAGAGTAGGCCCAAATCAGTAAGTAGTCTAAATGCAGTTCAAAATTGGCAACAGTAGTAAACAGACGGCACAGCTTTGTTCACTGTAGGAGAACAGCAAGGAGCGGCAGACAAAGATAGAAGGCCCCAACCCAACTAGTAGGCCCACTGCAGTTTTAAAATTCCGATAGGCTGAAAACCAGATAATTGTAGGACATTTTTTGTAAAGAGGACAGCTGTATTGAGTGGCGCAGCCAGACACTACAAGTAGGCCTTAAATCACAAAGTTGGCTCGACGCTGGTTTAAAAAAGGTTACATGGGTACACGTTCTGCATTGTTGTGCTCAGTGGAGGACAATTGGAAGGAGGGACCGCAGAAAGACTTTGTAGGCATAAAATTACAAAATAGGCTCTATGCAGCTTCGATTATGTGGCAACCTGGAGAACACCTTGGAGCGGCAGACACCGTCTCTACGACCCAGACCCAACTTGTAGGCCTAATGTAGTGTTGTTTCAACAACTACTTAAGACGAGCATGAAGATTGAAGCAATGGAGAGGAAACCTGGAGAACACCTTGGAGTGGAAGACACCGTCTCTACAACCCCAGACCCAACTTGTAGGCCTAATGCAGTGTTGTTTTCAACAACTACTTAAGAAGAGCTAGAAGATCGAAGCAATGGAGAGGAAACCTGGAGAACACCTTGGAGTGGAAGACACCGTCTCTACAACCCAGACCCAACTTGTAGGCCTAATGCAGTGTTGTTTTCAACAACTACTAAACGAGAGCCAGAAGATCGAAGCAATGGAGAGGAAACCTGGGGAACACCTTGGAGTGGAAGACACCGTCTCTACACCCCAGTCCCAACTTGTAGGCCGAATGCAGTGTTGTTTTCAACAACTACTAAACAAGAGCTTTAAGATTGAAGCTATGGAGAGGAAACTTGGGGAACACCTTGGAGCGGAAGACACCGTCTCTACAACCCAGACCCAACTTGTAGGCCGAATGCAGTGTTGTTTTCAACAACTACTAAACAAGAGCTTTAAGATTGAAGCTATGGAGAGGAAACCTGGAGAACACCTTGGAGCGGAAGACACCGTCTCTACAACCCAGACCCAACTTGTAGGCCGAATGCAGTGTTGTTTTCAACAACTACTAAACGAGAGCCAGAAGATCGAAGCAATGGAGAGGCAACCATTGCCTCTTATATTGAGGAGGTGGTGATGGCGAACTCAGTCGAGGGGTTCAAGAGAGGCCTGGATGTCTTCCTGGAGCAGAACAATATTGTATCATACAATTATTAGGTTCTGCAGAAGAACATAAATCTGGGGATTTATTATGATGGAATATAGGCTGAACTGGATGGACAAATGTCTTTTTTCGGCCTTACTAACTATGTTACTATGTTAACCTGGGGAACACCTTGGAGTGGAACACACCGTCTCTACACCCCAGACCCAACTTGTAGGCCGAATGCAGTGTTGTTTTCAACAACTACTAAACAAGAGCTTTAAGATTGAAGCAATGGAGAGGCAACCTGGGGAACACCTTGGAGTGGAAGACACCGTCTCTACACCCCAGACCCAACTTGTAGGCCTAATGCAGTGTTGTTTTCAACAACTACTAAACGAGAGCCAGAAGATCGAAGCATTGGAGAGGCAACCTGGGGAACACCTTGGAGTGGAACACACCGTCTCTACACCCCAGACCCAACTTGTAGGCCTAATGCAGTGTTGTTTTCAACAACTACTAAACAAGAGCTTTAAGATTGAAGCAATGGAGAGGCAACCTGGAGAACATCTTGGAGCGGAAGACACCGTCTCTACAACCCAGACCCAACTTGTAGGCTGAATGCAGTGTTTTCAACAACTACTAAACGAGAGCCAGAAGATCGAAGCAATGGAGAGGCAACCTGGGGAACACCTCGGAGTGGAACACACCGTCTCTACACCCCAGACCCAACTTGTAGGCCGAATGCAGTGTTGTTTTCAACAACTACTAAACAAGAGCTTTAAGATTGAAGCAATGGAGAGGCAACCTGGGGAACACCTTGGAGTGGAAGACACCGTCTCTACACCCCAGACCCAACTTGTAGGCCTAATGCAGTGTTGTTTTCAACAACTACTAAACGAGAGCCAGAAGATCGAAGCATTGGAGAGGCAACCTGGGGAACACCTTGGAGTGGAAGACACCGTCTCTACACCCCAGACCCAACTTGTAGGCCTAATGCAGTGTTGTTTTCACCAACTACTAAACGAGAGCCAGAAGATCGAAGCAATGGAGAGGAAACCTGGGGAACACCTTGGAGCGGAAGACACCGTTATTAGGCCCTAGAGAAGTAGTAGCCCCAATGCAGTTTTCAAATTCCTATAGGCTGAAAACCAGACTATTGACGCTCAGCTTTTTTAAAAGGAGAACAGCTGTATTGAGTGGCGCAGACAGGCACAGGTAGTAGGCCTTAAACAAAAAATTTGACTCAATGCAGTTTAAAAAAGGTTACAGGGGTACACGGGCAGCAGTGGTCTGGTCAGTGGAGGACTAGTGGAAGGAGGGACTGCAGACAGGCTTAGTAGGCCTAACATAACAAAAATCGGATGTAGGCACTTGAAAATTGGTTCCAGGGGTACACGGGCAGCAGTGGTCTGGTCAGTGGAGGAGTATTGGAAGGAGGGATCGCAGACGGGCGTAGTAGGCCTAACATAACAAAATTAGGCAGTAGGCACTTTAAAATTGGTTCCAGGGGTACACGTGCAGCAGTGGTCTGGTCAGTGGAGGAGTATTGGAAGGAGGGACCGCAGACAGGCGTAGTAGGCCTAACATAACAAAATTAGGCTGTAGGCACTTTAAAATTGGTTCCAGGGGTACACGGGCAGCAGTGGTCTGGTCAGTGGAGGACTAGTGGAAGGAGGGACTGCAGACAGGCTTAGTAGGCCTAACATAACAAAAATCGGATGTAGGCACTTGAAAATTGGTTCCAGGGGTACACGGGCAGCAGTGGTCTGGTCAGTGGAGGAGTATTGGAAGGAGGGATCGCAGACGGGCGTAGTAGGCCTAACATAACAAAATTAGGCAGTAGGCACTTTAAAATTGGTTCCAGGGGTACACGTGCAGCAGTGGTCTGGTCAGTGGAGGAGTATTGGAAGGAGGGACCGCAGACAGGCGTAGTAGGCCTAACATAACAAAATTAGGCTGTAGGCACTTTAAAATTGGTTCCAGGGGTACACGGGCAGCAGTGGTCTGGTCAGTGGAGGACTAGTGGAAGGAGGGACTGCAGACAGGCTTAGTAGGCCTAACATAACAAAAATCGGATGTAGGCACTTTAAAATTGGTTCCAGGGGTACACGGGCAGCAGTGGTCTGGTTAGTGGAGGACTAGTGGAAGGAGGGACCGCAGACAGGCGTAGTAGGCCTAACATAACAAAATTAGGCTGTAGGCACTTTAAAATTGGTTCCAGGGGTACACGGGCAGCAGTGGTCTGGTCAGTGGAGGACTAGTGGAAGGAGGGACCGCAGACAGGTTTAGTAGGCCTAACATAACAAAAGTTGGCTGTAGGCACTTTAAAATAGCTTCCAGGGGTACACGGGCAGCAGTGGTGTGGTCAGTGGAGGACTATTGGAAGGAGTGACCGCAGACAGGCTTAGTAGGCCTAACATAACAAAAGTCGGATGTAGGCACTTTAAAATTGGTTCCAGGGGTACACGGGCAGCAGTGGTCTGTTCAGTGGAGGAGTATTGGAAGGAGGGACCGCAGACGGGCGTAGTAGGCCTAACATAACAAAATTAGGCAGTAGGCACTTTAAAATTGGTTCCAGGGGTACACGGGCAGCAGTGGTCTGGTCAGTGGAGGAGTATTGGAAGGAGGGACCGCAGACAGGCGTAGTAGGCCTAACATAACAAAATTAGGCAGAAAGCACTTTAAAATTGGTTCCAGGGGTACACGGGCAGCAGTGGTCTGGTCAGTGGAGGAGTATTGGAAGGAGGGACCGCAGACAGGCGTAGTAGGCCTAACATAACAAAATTAGGCAGTAGGCACTTTAAAATTGGTTCCAGAGGTACACGGGCAGCAGTGGTCTGGTCAGTGGAGGACTAGTGGAAGGAGGGACCGCAGACAGGCGTAGTAGGCCTAACATAACAAAATTAGGCTGTAGGCACTTTAAAATTGGTTCCAGGGGTACACGGGCAGCAGTGGTCTGGTCAGTGGAGGACTAGTGGAAGGAGGGACCGCAGACAGGTTTAGTAGGCCTAACATAACAAAAGTTGGCTGTAGGCACTTTAAAATAGCTTCCAGGGGTACACGGGCAGCAGTGGTGTGGTCAGTGGAGGACTATTGGAAGGAGTGACTGCCAGTTAGTACTCCCAAAAAATAAATAGATGTTAATGTCTCGCATTACGCCAAAACCAAAACACAAAAGGGTGGAATACTTAGGTACAAGGGTGGGTGTTGTGAATTCTGTTATCGAACTCCCTCCTGTGGTCATGAATTGTACTTCGGCGAGTTCTGTCCATGGACTCCCTCTGGTGGCTGTGAGTGGAGCTGCTGGTTCTGAGGTTCCTTCCACAGGTGACCTAGTTTATTCTTTGGCTGGCTGCTCTATTTAACTCCACTCATATCGTTACTCCATGCCAGCTGTCAATGTTCCAGTACTGGTTCAGTTCGCTCTTGGATCTTTCTGGTGACCTGTCTACTCCAGCAGAAGCTAAGTCCCTGCTAGTTTATTTGTTGTTCTTTGTTTTCTTGTCCAGCTTGCTATCATGATTTTGCCTTGCTAGCTGGAAGCTCTGGGATGCAGAGTGGCACCTCCGCACCGTGAGTCGGTGCGGGGGTCTTTTTGCACACTCTGCGTGGTCTTTTTGTAGTTTTTTGTGCTGACCGCAAAGTTACCTTTTCTATCCTCAGTCTGTTTAGTAAGTCTGGCCTCCCTTTGCTGAAACTTGTTTCATTCCTGTGTTTGTGACTTTCATCTTAACTCACAGTCAATATATGTGGGGGGCTGCCTTTTCCTTTGGGGAATTTCTCTGAGGCAAGGTAGGCTTTATTTTCTATCTCTAGGGCTAGTTAGCTCTTAGGTTGTGAAGAGGCGTCTAGGTAGAGTTATGTACGCTCCACGGCTATTTCTAGTGTGTGTGATAGGATTAGGGGTTGCGGTCAGCAGAGCTCCCACTTCCCAGAGCTTGTCCTGTGTTAGTTTAACCATCAGGTCATTCCGGGTTCTCCTAACCACCAGGTCCATAACAGGTGGGCTCCTCTGCTGAGTTTCAGACCTAGTAATTTTGCGCAAAGTATGTACTGGTGTAAATACAGGACACTGCCCCTGACTATGTTAAGTACCAACATACATGTCAACACAATGGTATTGTCAGTGCCAGGCATTGAAGGATGTCAGCGCATAGACTGAACATTGGTGGAACTGTGAGAGAGAATTTTACAAGTGGTAGAGCAATATTTGAGATGGGGGGGGGGGGAACTCTCTTGTGGCCGGCGGTACAGGCCCAGGGCCCCTCATGTTACAACGGTGTGTCTGACATTGGGTGCGCACCACCACCGCCAGAGACACTTTATTGTACTATGAGGGACCCAGTGGCAGTGCCGTCGACCAAAAGCGGGCACACCCACCTCTTCAGACAAACGGCACTCTCACGGGTGCTTGCGCTAAGTGGCGAGACCACGGCCCCGTGGGGGGAGTTTGGCCATTTAGGGTGGTGTAAACATGTCGTATGCTGGACAAACAGCTGCTGCAAATTACGAGATTGGAAAAGTCAGTCAGAGTAGTCCACAAGCAAGACCTTTTCATAGGAAAGCTAGGTGTCAGCTGGGCAAGGTGGGGCAAAAGAATTCGAAATCCAGTTGTGGTTCATTTTAATTAGTTAAAATTACCCATTAACATTTTGGGTAGCCAGACGAGTCCTTTTTTCGGTTAATATTGAACCTGCAGCACTGAATACTCTTTCTGATAGGACACTAACTGCCGGGCAAGCAAGCTCCTGCAATGCATATTCTGCCAATTCTGGCCAGGTGTCTAATTTGGATGCCCAGTAATCAAATGGGAATGACGGTTGAGGGAGAACATCGATAAGGGATGAAAAATAGTTTGTAACCATACTGGACAAATGTTGTCTCCTGTCACTTTGAATTGATGCTGCAGTACCTGTCCTGTCTGCGGTCATAGCAAAATCACTCCACAACCTGGTCAGAAAACCCCTCTGTCCAATGCCACTTCTGATTTCTGCCCCTCTAACACCTCTGGCCTGCTGACCCCTGCAGCTCGTGTGATAACGATCACCGGTGCTGTGTGCTGGGAATGCCTGAATCAAACGGTCAACAAGAGTTGATTGTTTGGTTGCTAATATTTGTTCCAGGTTCTCATGTGGCATAATATTTTGCAATTTGCCTTTATAACGAGGATCAAGGAGGCAGGCCAACCAGTAATCGTCATCGGCCATCATTTTACAAATGCGTGTGTCCCTTTTGAGGATACGTAAGGCATAATCCACCATGTGGGCCAAAATTCCAGTTGTCAAATCTGCGGTTGTGCTGGGTTGAGGTGCAGTTTCAGGGACTTCTAAGTCACTTGTCTCCCTAAAAAAACCTGACCCCGGCCTTGCAACGCCACCAGTTGCTATTGGCCCCGTAGAAGCTTCCTCATTACAAAAATAATCATCCCCATCATCCTCCTCGTCCTCCTCCTCCTGTTTGCCCGCTACCTCGTCCTGTACACTGCCCTGACCAGACAATGGCTGACTGTCATCAAGGCTTTCCTCTTCCTCTGCTGCAGACGCCTGCTTCTTTATGTGCATCAAACTTTGCATCAGCAGATGCATTAGGGGGATGCTCATGCTTATTATGGCGTTGTCTGCACTAACCAGCCGTGTGCATTCCTCAAAAGACTGAAGGACTTGACACATGTCTTGTATCTTCGACCACTGCACACCTGACAACTCCATGTCTGCCATCCTACTGCCTGCCCGTGTATGTGTATCCTCCCACAAATACATAACAGCACGCCTCTGTTCACACAGTCTCTGTAGCATGTGCAGTGTTGAGTTCCACGTTGTTGCAACGTCGATGATTAGGCGATGCTGGGGAAGGTTCAAAGACCGCTGATAGGTCTGCATACGGCTGGAGTGTACGGGCGAACGGCGGATATGCGAGCAAAGTCCGTGCACTTTGAGGAGCAGGTCGGATAACCCCGGATAACTTTTCAGGAAGCACTGCACCACCAGATTTAAGGTGTGAGCCAGGCAAGGAATGTGTTTCAGTTGGGAAAGGGAGATGGCAGGCATGAAATTCCTTCCGTTATCACTCACTACCTTGCCTGCCTCAAGATCTACAGCCACGACTGCGTTTCTTTTTGCAAGAACTCGGACAGAAATTCCGCGGTGTGTCTGTTGTCGCCCAAACACTTCATAGCCAATACAGCCTGCTGACGCTTGCCAGTAGCTGCTCCATAATGGGACACCTGGTGTGTAACACTGGCAGCTGAGGATGGAGTGGTTGTGCGACTGCGGTCTGTGGACGAGCTCTCGCTTCTGCAGGAGGACGAGGAGGAGGAGGAGGGTGTTATGAAAGGCAATTCAGAAACACAATGGACATGGAGGTCAGAGCACATACAGTGAACTGACAATAACCCAAAATAATAGAACGAGCTCTGAGACGTGGGAACTCTGCAGACCGCAATCCCTAAGCCTATCAAACCACACTAAAGGCAGCCGTGGAGCGCTCCTGACCAGAACCTAGGCGCCTCGTCACAGCCTGAGAAACTAGCTAATCCTGAAGATAGAAAAATAAGCCTACCTTGCCTCAGAGAAATTCCCCAAAGGAAAAGGCAGCCCCCCACATATAATGACTGTGAGTAAGATGAAAACACAAACATAGAGATGAAACAGATTTAGCAAAGTGAGGCCCGACTAGCTGAACAGAACGAGCATAGGGAAGATAACTTTGTGGTCAGCACAAAAACCTATAAAAACCACGCAGAGGGGACCAAAAAGACCCTCCGCACCGACTAACGGTACGGAGGAGGTCCCTCCACAAACTGAAGATCCTAGAGAGAATCAGCCGAAGTACCACTTGTGACCACATGAGTGAACTCTGCCACAGAATTCACAACAGTACCCCCCCCTTGAGGAGGGGTCACCGAACCCTCACCAGAGCCCCCAGGCCGACCAGGATGAGCCACATGAAAGGCACGAACAAGATCGGGAGCATGGACATCAGAGGCAAAAACCCAGGAATTATCCTCCTGAACATAACCCTTCCATTTAACCAGATACTGGAGTTTCCGTCTTGAAACACGAGAATCCAAAATCTTCTCCACAATATACTCCAATTCCCCCTCCACCAAAACCAGGGCAGGAGGCTCAACAGATGGAACCATAGGTGCCACGTATCTCCGCAACAATGACCTATGGAATACGTTATGTATGGAAAAAGAATCTGGAAGGGTCAGACGAAAAGACACAGGATTAAGAACCTCAGAAATCCTATACGGACCAATAAAACGAGGTTTAAACTTAGGAGAGGAAACCTTCATAGGAATATGACGAGAAGATAACCAAACCAGATCCCCAACACGAAGTCGGGGACCCACACGGCGTCTGCGATTAGCGAAAAGTTGAGCCTTCTCCTGGGACAAGGTCAAATTGTCCACTACCTGAGTCCAAATCTGCTGCAACCTGTCCACCACAGTATCCACACCAGGACAGTCCGAAGACTCAACCTGTCCTGAAGAGAAACGAGGATGGAACCCAGAATTGCAGAAAAACGGTGAAACCAAGGTAGCCGAGCTGGCCCGATTATTAAGGGCGAACTCAGCCAAAGGCAAAAAGGACACCCAGTCATCCTGATCAGCAGAAACAAAGCACCTCAGATATGTTTCCAAGGTCTGATTGGTTCGTTCGGTCTGGCCATTAGTCTGAGGATGGAAAGCCGAGGAAAAAGACAAATCAATGCCCATCCTACCACAAAAGGCTCGCCAAAACCTCGAAACAAACTGGGAACCTCTGTCAGAAACAATATTCTCTGGAATGCCATGCAAACGAACCACATGCTGGAAGAACAAAGGCACCAAATCAGAGGAGGAAGGCAATTTAGACAAGGGTACCAGATGGACCATCTTAGAAAAGCGATCACAGACCACCCAAATGACTGACATCTTTTGAGAAACGGGAAGGTCAGAAATAAAATCCATAGAGATATGTGTCCAAGGCCTCTTCGGGACCGGCAAGGGCAAAAGCAACCCACTGGCACGAGAACAGCAGGGCTTAGCCCGAGCACAAATCCCACAGGACTGCACAAAAGTACGCACATCCCGCGACAGAGAGGGCCACCAAAAGGATCTAGCCACTAATTCTCTGGTACCAAAGATTCCAGGATGACCAGCCAACACCGAACAATGAAGTTCAGAGATAACTCTATTCGTCCACCCATCAGGGACAAACAGTTTCTCCGCTGGGCAACGATCAGGTTTATTAGCCTGAAATTTTTGCAGCACCCGCCGTAAATCAGGAGAGATGGCAGACACAATTACTCCTTCCTTGAGGATACCCGCCGGCTCAGATAAACCCGGAGAGTCGGGTACAAAACTCCTAGAGAGAGCATCCGCCTTCACATTTTTAGAGCCCGGAAGGTACGAAATCACAAAGTCAAAACGGGCAAAAAACAACGACCAACGAGCTTGTCTAGGATTCAAGCGCTTGGCAGACTCGAGATAAGTCAAGTTCTTATGATCAGTCAATACCACCACGCGATGCTTAGCTCCTTCAAGCCAATGACGCCACTCCTCGAATGCCCACTTCATGGCCAGCAACTCTCAGTTGCCCACATCATAATTACGCTCAGCAGGCGAAAACTTCCTGGAAAATAAAGCGCATGGTTTCATCACTGAGCAACCAGAACCTCTCTGCGACAAAACAGCCCCTGCTCCAATCTCAGAAGCATCAATCTCGACCTGGAACGGAAGAGAAACATCTGGTTGACACAACACAGGGGCAGAAGAAAAACGGCGCTTCAAACTCTTGAAAAGCTTCCACAGCAGCAGAAGACCAATTGACCACATCAGCACCCTTCTTGGTCAAATCGGTCAATGGTTTAGCAATACTAGAAAAGTTGCAGATGAAGCGACGATAAAAATTAGCAAAGCCCAGGAACTTTTGCAGACTTTTCAGAGATGTCGGCTGAGTCCAATCATGGATGGCTTGGACCTTAACAGGATCCATCTCGATAGTAGAAGGGGAAAAGATGAACCCCAAAAATGAAACCTTCTGCACACCAAAGAGACACTTTGATCCCTTCACAAACAAAGAATTAGCACGCAGGACCTGAAAAACCGTTCTGACCTGCTTCACATGAGACTCCCAATCATCCGAGAAGATCAAAATGTCATCCAAGTACACAATCAGGAATTTATCCAGGTACTCTCGGAAGATGTCATGCATAAAGGACTGAAACACTGATGGAGCATTGGCAAGTCCGAATGGCATCACGAGATACTCAAAATGACCCTCGGGCGTATTAAATGCAGTTTTCCATTCATCACCTTGCTTAATTCGCACCAGATTATACGCACCACGAAGATCTATCTTTGTGAACCAACTAGCCCCCTTAATCCGAGCAAACAGATCAGATAACAATGGCAAGGGGTACTGAAATTTAACCGTGATCTTATTAAGAAGGCGGTAATCTATACAAGGTCTCAGCGAACCATCCTTCTTGGCTACAAAAAAGAACCCTGCTCCTAATGGCGACGATGACGGGCGAATATGCCCCTTCTCCAGGGATTCCTTCACATAACTGCGCATAGCGGTGTGCTCAGGCACGGACAAATTAAACAATCGACCTTTTGGTAATTTACTACCAGGAATCAAATTGATAGCACAATCACAATCCCTATGCGGAGGTATGGTATTGGACTTGGGCTCATCAAATACATCCCGGTAATCAGACAAGAACTCTGGGACCTCAGAAGGGGTGGATGACGAAATTGACAGAAATGGAACATCACCATGTACCCCCTGACAACCCCAGCTGGACACCGACATGGATTTCCAATCTAATACTGGATTATGGGCTTGTAGCCATGGCAACCCCAACACGACCACATCATGCAGATTATGCAACACCAGAAAGCGAATAACCTCCTGATGTGCAGGAGCCATGCACATGGTCAGCTGGGTCCAGTATTGAGGCTTATTCTTGGCCAAAGGCGTAGCATCAATGCCTCTCAATGGAATAGGACACTGCAAGGGCTCCAAGAAAAACCCACAACGCTTAGCATATTCCAAGTCCATCAAATTCAGGGCAGCGCCTGAATCCACAAATGCCATGACAGAATATGATGACAAAGAGCAGATCAAGGTAACGGACAGAAGAAATTTTGACTGTACAGTACCAATGGTGGCAGACCTAGCGAACCGCTTAGTGCGCTTAGGACAATCAGAGATAGCATGAGTGGAATCACCACAGTAGAAACACAGACCATTCAGGCGTCTATGTTCTTGCCGTTCAACTCTGGTCAAGGTCCTATCACACTGCATAAGCTCAGGTTTAAGCTCAGGTAATACCGCCAAATGGTGCACAGGTTTACGCTCACGCAAGCGTCGACCGATCTGAATGGCCAAAGACATAGACTCATTCAAACCAGCAGGCATAGGAAATCCCACCATGACATCCTTAAGGGCTTCAGAGAGACCCTTTCTGGAAATAGCTGCCAGCGCAGATTCATTCCATTGAGTGAGCACTGACCACTTTCTAAATTTCTGACAATATACCTCTATCTCATCCTGAGCCTGACAAAGAGCCAGCAAATTTTTTTCTGCCTGATCCACTGAATTAGGCTCATCGTACAGCAACCCAAGCGCCAGGAAAAAAGCATCGATATTACTCAATGCAGGATCTCCTGGCGCAAGAGAAAATGCCCAGTCCTGAGGGTCGCCGCGCAAAAAAGAAATAATAATCAAAACCTGTTGAACTGGATCACCAGAAGAGCGAGGTTTCAAAGCCAGAAATAGTTTACAATTATTTTTGAAACTCAGAAATTTAGTTCTATCTCCAAAAGACAAATCTGGAATAGGAATTCTCGGTTCAAGCAAAGAAGTCTGGACCACAAAATCTTGAATATTTTGAACTCTTGCCGTGAGCTGATCCACACATGAAGACAGACCTTTAATGTCCATTGCTACACCTGTGTCCTGAACCACCCAAATGTCTAGGGGGAAAAAAAGACAAAACACAGTGCAAAGAAAAAAAAATGGTCTCAGAACTTCTTTTTTCCCTCTATTGAGAATCATTAGCACTTTTGGCTTCCTCTACTGTTATGAAAGGCAATTCAGAAACACAATGGACATGGAGGTCAGAGCACATGAACTGACAATAACCCAAAATAATAGAACGAGCTCTGAGATGTGGGAACTCTGCAGACCGCAATCCCTAAGCCTATCAAACCACACTAAAGGCAGCCGTGGAGCGCTCCTGACTAGAGTTGAGCGACCTTGACCTTTTTAGAGTCGAGCCGGGTTTCGCAAAACCCGACTATCTCAAAAGTCGGGTCGAGTGAAATCGGCCGATTATGACGTAAAGTCGGGATCGACCGAAACACGAAACCCAATGCAAGTCAATGGGGCAGCATAGTCGGCAGTGAGTGGGGGCCAGGAAAACACCTAGAGTGCCCATTTTAATGTCAAAACCATCCATTCTTCTTAATGAAGCTTGTCAAGCGTAATTTACCTTATAATAATTGGAAGGCATTTGAAATTGGGGTTCATTTGGCTAAAGTTGTGGTGGGTAGGGCTGGTTCAAGTAATTAGTGGGCCCAGGAAATCTGGACCACGTCACGGCAGTGGAGCAGGGAGAGGTAAGTATTTCAACTTTGCAAGTGCTGTGAACCTGAGCAAGCAGGGGGGGCCCACTCGTTGGCATTGGCACTGGCACAGGGCCCCTCAAAGTACAGCGGTGTGTTTGCACGGCGGGGGCGCCTCCCACCGGCAGCAACACTTTTGCGTACTATGAGAGGCCCTGTGCCAGTGACGTCGCCAACTAGTATTCCTCCCCCCACCTGATGAAGGAACCTGCACTTTCATCTGCACCTTCCTCTTTGTCCCCGTGTAAGGTGGTATGGTATGCGGGAAGAGCAACCTGACTTTAAGCAGGGTCACAATGTTGTTGTGTAGCGTGCACGGGGAATGTTGCGTTATGGGTCAATGTACCAGCAGACTCATCTATCACTGGCTGGGCAATGGGCAGGATGAAGAGGAAACACAGATATAGGCCCAAAGAATAAAGTGGGCTAAATGCAGTTCAAAATTGGTAACACAGGACTAATCAGGGGGCATTGCAGTGGAGGACAACTGGAATGAGAGGCTGACACAGAGAGTAGGCCCAAATCAGTAAGTAGTCGAAATGCAGTTCAAAATTGGCAACAGTAGTAAACAGGCGGCACAGCTTTGTTCAGTGGAGGAGAACAGCAAGGAGTGGCAGACACCGATAGTAGGCCCCAACCCAACTAGTAGGCCAAATGCAGTCTAACATTAACAACTACTTAACGAGCGCCTGAAAACGGAATTTCAGGACAGGAAACCAGCAGAACAGCAAGGAGTGGCAGACACCGATAGTAGGCCCCAAACCAACTAGTACGCCAAATGCAGTTGTTCCGTTTAACCACAATTTAATGAGAGCCTGAAGATAGAAGCTCAGGAAAGGCAACCTGGAGAACACCTTGGAGTGGAACACACCATCTCTCTACACCCCATACCCAATTTGTAGGCCTAATGCAGCGTAGTTTCCAACAACTACTAAACGAGAGCCGGAAGATCGAAGCTCAGGAAAGGCAACCTGGAGAACACCTTGGAGTGGAACACACCATCTCTCTACACCCCATACCCAATTTGTAGGCCTAATGCAGCGTAGTTTCCAACAACTACTAAACGAGAGCATGATGATCGAAGCATTGGCGAGGAAACCTGGGGAACACCTTGGAGTGGAACACACCATCTCTCTACAGTGGAACACACCATATCTCTACACCCCATACCCAATTTGTAGGCCTAATGCAGCGTAGTTTCCAACAACTACTAAACGAGAGCCGGAAGATCGAAGCTCAGGAAAGGCAACCTGGAGAACACCTTGGAGTGGAACACACCATCTCTCTACACCCCATACCCAATTTGTAGGCCTAATGCAGCGTAGTTTCCAACAACTACTAAACGAGAGCCGGGAGATCGAAGCTCAGGAAAGGCAACCTGGGGAACACCTTGGAGTGTAACAAACCCTCTCTCTACACCACGGAAGGGCTGATTCTTAGGAAGGAAGGCTGTCGGAAAGAAGCAGGGCGCGTCCGAGGGTGATTATATTCTTATTAGGTATATACTCACCCTCGGACGCGCCCTGCTTCTTTATTTGTAATGAATGTTTATTTGCAATGTGGTTTTGACTTACTCTATTTTTTTGGTAAATAATGATTTTATTATTTTCATTGTTTTGCATCTTCTTGGCAATAATATAAAGAAGACGCGACAGGACAACACTCGGTGGATGCCATATCTGTGTTTAAAATTGAAAAAACCTTTCAGTTAACTACTTGCAGGAGAAAGTTATTGTAGCTGGTGGCCATTTTTAGTACTGTACCAGATTTTTGTTGTATGTGTTTGTTTTTAATGTTAAAATGTCTGCATTTGATATCTCTCCAGTATTTTCTTTTTTATAAGCAAAATACTTATTTTTATATTTTCTGATGTTGGTTCCAGGGGTACACGGGCAGCAGTGGTGTGGTCAGTGGAGGCCTAGTGGAAGGAGTGACCGCAGACAGGCATCGAAGGCCTAAAATAATAACACATGGCTGTAGGCAATTTTAAATTGGTTCCAGGGGTACACGGGCAGCAGTGGTGTGGTCAGTGGAGGCCTAGTGGAAGGAGTGACCGCAGACAGGCATCGAAGGCCTAAAATAATAACACATGGCTGTAGGCAATTTTAAATTGGTTCCAGGGGTACACGGGCAGCAGTGGTGTGGTCAGTGGAGGCCTAGTGGAAGGAGTGACCGCAGACAGGCATCGAAGGCCTAAAATAATAACACATGGCTGTAGGCAATTTTAAATTGGTTCCAGGGGTACACGGGCAGCAGTGGTGTGGTCAGTGGAGGCCTAGTGGAAGGAGTGACCGCAGACAGGCATCGAAGGCCTAAAATAATAACACATGGCTGTAGGCAATTTTAAATTGGTTCCAGGGGTACACGGGCAGCAGTGGTGTGGTCAGTGGAGGCCTAGTGGAAGGAGTGACCGCAGACAGGCATCGAAGGCCTAAAATAATAACACATGGCTGTAGGCAATTTTAAATTGGTTCCAGGGGTACACGGGCAGCAGTGGTGTGGTCAGTGGAGGCCTAGTGGAAGGAGTGACCGCAGACAGGCATCGAAGGCCTAACATAACAAAAATGTCAATACAATGGTATTGTCAGTGGCAGGCATTGAAGGATGTCAGCGCATAGACTAAACATTGGTGGAGCTGTGAGATAATTTTGCAAGTGGTAGAGCACTGTTTGAGCTGGGGGGGGGAACTGTCTTGTGGCCGGCGGTACAGGCCCAGGGCCCCTCATATTACAACGGTGTGTCTGACGTTGGGTGCGCACCACCACCGCCAGAGACACTTTATTGTACTAGGAGGGACCCAGTGGCAGTGCCGTCGACCAAAAGCGGGCACACCCACCTCTTCAGACAAACTGCACTCTCACGGGTGCTGTCGCCAAGTGTCGATACCACGGCCCCGTGTGGGGAGTTTGGCCATTTAGTGAGGTGTAAACATGTCGTATGCTGGACAATCAGGTGCAGAAAATTACGAGATTGGAAAAGGCATTCAGAATAGTCCACAGGCAAGACCTTTTCATAGGAAAGCTAGGTGTCAGCCGGGCAAGGTGGGGCAAAAGATTTCGAAATCCAGTTGTGGTTCATTTTAATGAAGGTTAGATCATCTACATTTTGGGTAGCCAGACGAGTCCTTTTTTCTGTTAGTATTGAACCTGCAGCACTGAATACTCTTTCTGATAGGACACTAGCTGCCGGGCAAGCAAGCTCCTGCAATGCATATTCTGCCAATTCTGGCCAGGTGTCTAATTTTGATGACCAGTAATCAAATGGGAATGACGGTTGAGGGAGAACATCGATAAGGGATGAAAAATAGTTTGTAACCATACTGGACAAATGTTGTCTCCTGTCACTTTGAATTGATGCTGCAGTACCTGTCCTGTCTGCGGTCATAGCAAAATCACTCCACAACCTGGTCAGAAAACCCCTCTGGCCAACGCCACTTCTGATTTCTGCCCCTCTAACTCCTCTGGTCTGCTGGCCCCTGCAGCTCGTGTGAGAACGATCACGGGCGCTGTGTGCAGGGAATGCCAGAAGCAAACGGTCAACAAGAGTTGATTGTTTGGTTGCTAATATTAGTTCCAAGTTCTCATGTGGCATTATATTTTGCAATTTGCCTTTATAGCGAGGATCAAGGAGGCAGGCCAACCAGTAATCGTCATCATTCATCATTTTAGTTATGCGTGTGTCCCTTTTGAGGATACGTAAGGCATAATCCGCCATGTGGGCCAAAGTTCCAGTTCTCAAATCTGCGGTTGTGCTTGGTTGAGGGGCAGTTTCAGGCAAATCCACGTCACTTGTGTCCCTCAAAAAACCAGAACCCGGCCTTGCCGCGCCACCAATTTCCAGTGGCCCCGGAAAAGCTTTCTCATTAAAAATATAATCATCCCCATCATCCTCCTCGTCCTCCTCCTCCTCTTCGCCCGCTACCTCGTCCTGTACACTGCCCTGGCCAGACAATGGCTGACTGTCATCAAGGCTTTCCTCTTCCTCAGCTGCAGACGCCTGATCCTTTATGTGCGTCAAACTTTGCATCAGCAGACGCATTAGGGGGATGCTCATGCTTATTATGGCGTTGTCTGCACTAACCAGCCGTGTGCATTCCTCAAAACACTGAAGGACTTGACACATGTCTTGAATCTTCGATCACTGCACACCTGACAAATCCATGTCTGCCATCCTACTGCCTGCCCGTGTATGTGTATCCTCCCACAAAAACATAACAGCCCGCCTCTGTTCACACAGTCTCTGAAGCATGTGCAGTGTTGAGTTCCACCTTGTTGCAACGTCTATGATTAGGCGATGCTGGGGAAGGTTCAAAGAACGCTGATAGGTCTGCATACGGCTGGAGTGTACGGGCGAACGGCGGATATGTGAGCAAAGTCCACGCACTTTGAGGAGCAGGTCGGATAACCCTGGATAACTTTTCAGGAAGCACTGCACCACCAGGTTTAAGGTGTGAGCCAGGCAAGGAATGTGTTTCAGTTTTGAAAGGGAGATGGCAGCCATGAAATTCCTTCCGTTATCACTCACTACCTTGCCTGCCTCAAGATCTACAGTGCCCAGCCACGACTGCGTTTCTTTCTGCAAGAACTCGGACAGAACTTCCGCGGTGTGTCTGTTGTCGCCCAAACACTTCATAGCCAATACAGCCTGCTGACGTTTGCCAGTAGCTGCCCCATAATGGGAGACCTGGTGTGCAACAGTGGCAGCTGCGGATGGAGTGGTTGTGCGACTGCGGTCTGTGGACGAGCTCTCGCTTCTGCAGGAGGATGAAGAGGAGGAGGAGGGGGTGCGAACGGCTACAGCCAATTGTTTCCTAGACCGTGGGCTAGGCAGAACTGTCCCAAACTTGCTGTCCCCTGTGGACCCTGCATCCACCACATTTACCCAGTGTGCCGTGATGGACACGTAACGTCCCTGGCCATGCCTACTGGTCCATGCATCTGTTGTCAGGTGCACCTTTGTGCTCACAGATTGCCTGAGTGCATGGACGATGCGCTCTTTAACATGCTGGTGGAGGGCTGGGATGGCTTTTCTGGAAAAAAAAGTGTCGACTGGGTAGCTCGTAGCGTGGTACAGCGTAGTCCATCAGGGCTTGGAAAGCTTCGCTTTCAACTAACCGGTAGGACATCATCTCTAACGAGATTAGTCTAGCTATGTGTGCGTTCAAACCCTGTGTACGCGGATGCGAGGCTAAGTACTTCCTTTTTCTAACCATAGTCTCATGTAGGGTGAGCTGGACTGGAGAGCTGGAGATCGTGGAACTAGCGGGGGTGCCGGTGGACATGGCAGACTGAGAGACGGTGGGAGATGGTATTGTTGCCGCCGGTGCCCTAGATGCAGTGTTTCCTACTACGAAACTGGTGATTCCCTGACCCTGACTGCTTTGGCCTGGCAACGAAACCTGCACAGATACTGCAGGTGGTGCGGAAAATGGTGGCCCTACACTGCCGGAAGGGATGTTGCGTTGCTGACTAGCTTCATTGGCCGAGGGTGCTACAACCTTAAGGGACGTTTGGTAGTTAGTCCAGGCTTGCAAATGCATGGTGGTTAAATGTCTATGCATGCAACTTGTATTGAGACTTTTCAGATTCTGTCCTCTGCTTAAGGTAGTTGAACATTTTTAACAGATGACTTTGCGCTGATCAATTGGATGTTGTTTAAAAAAATGCCAGACTGCACTCTTTCTAGCATCGGATACCTTTTCAGGCATTGCAGACTGAGCTTTAACCGGATGGCCACGCTGTCCTCCAACAGGTTTTGGCTTTGCCACGCGTTTTGGGCAAGATACGGGCCCGGCAGATGGAACCTGTTGCGATGTTGATGCCTGCTGCGGCCCCTCCTCCTCCGCTTCAGAACTGCTGCCGCCTGCACCCTGTTCCCCCAATGGCTGCCAATCGGGGTCAAGAACTGGGTCATCTATTACCTCTTCTTGTAGCTCGTGTGCAACTTCGTCTGTGTCACCGTGTCGGTCGGTGGTATAGCGTTCGTGATGGGGCAACATAGTCTCATCAGGGTCTGATTCTTGATCATTACCCTGCGAGGGCAATGTTGTGGTCTGAGTCAAAGGACCAGCATAGTAGTCTGGCTGTGGCTGTGCATCAGTGCACTCCATGTCAGATTCAACTTGTAATGGGCATGGACTGTTAGCTGCTTCTCTTTCTAAGCCAGGGACGGTATGTGTAAAGAGCTCCATGGAGTAACCCGTTGTGTCGCCTGCTGCATTCTTCTCTGTTGTTGTTTTTGCTGAAGAGGACAAGGAAGCGACTTGTCCCTGACCGTGAACATCCACTAACGACGCGCTGCTTTGACATTTACCAGTTTCACGAGAGGAGGCAAAAGAGCTAGAGGCTGAGTCAGCAAGATAAGCCAAAACTTGCTCTTGCTGCTCCGGCTTTAAAAGCGGTTTTCCTACTCCCAGAAAAGGGAGCGTTCGAGGCCTTGTGTAGCCTGACGACGAACCTGGCTCCACAGCTCCAGACTTAGGTGCAATATTTTTTTTCCCACGACCAGCTGATGCTCCACCACTACCACTACCCTCATTACCAGCTGACAATGAACGCCCCCGGCCACGACCTCTTCCACCATACTTCCTCCTTGTTTTAAAAACGTAAACAAACTAACGGTATTTGTTGCTGTCACACAAATTACACGGTGAGCTATAACTTCAGTATGATTTAGCTACCCCTTTACAGGTGAGTGAGACCACAACGAAAATCAGGCACAATGTTACACACTCTGTTGTTGGTGGCAACAAATGAGAGAGATGCCACACACGCAGGACTGTCACTGAAGCACAAATGTAAATATTAATCTCCCACTGATTTGATTTTTTTTTTTTTTTCAGGGAGACTTTAGGAAAAAAAAATAATAGAATAAAATGATTTTTTCAGGAAGAATTTAGAAACCAAATAAAATAAAATGATTTTTTCAGGGAGAATTTAGAAAACAAATAAAACAAAAAAAGGCTTTCTATGGCCCACTGAGTGAGAGATGACGCACACAGGAGTCAGGAGTGGCACACAAGCCCAGAGGCCAATATTTATCTCCCACTGATTGATGTAGTGATTTTTTCAGGTAGATTTTGGAACCCAAATCAAGCTAAAAAAATAATAGGCTTTCTATGGCCCACAATTGGAGAGAGAGAGAGAGATGGCACACCCAGGAGTCAAGACTGGCACACAAGCAGAAAGGGCAATATTAATCTCCCACTGATTTGTTTTTTTTTTTTGTTTTTTTCAGGGAGACTTTAGGAAAAAAAAAAATAGAATAACATGATTTTTTCAGAAAGAATTTAGAAACCAAATAAAATAAAATGATTTTTTCAGGGAGATTTTAGAAAACAAATAAAACAAAAAAAGGCTTTCTATGGCCCACTGAGTGAGAGATGACGCACACAGGTGTCAGGAGTGGCACACAAGCCCAGAGGCCAATATAAATCTCCCTTTTTTTTTTAAGGGAGAATTTATAAAACCAAAAAAAAAAAAAATAAATAGGCTTTCTATGGCCCACTATTTGTGAGAGAGATGGCACGCTCAGGACTGGCACACAAGCCCAGAGGCCAATATTAATCTCCCACTTTTTTTTTTTTTTTCCAGGGAAAATTTATAAACCCAATAAAAAAAAAAAATAAATAAATAGGCTTTCTATGGCCCACTATCTGAGAGAGATAGCACGCTTAGGACTGGCACACAAGCCCAAAGGCCAATATTAATCTCCCACTGATTGATTTATTGATTTTTTCAGGTAGAATTTAGAACCCAAATAAAGCAAAAAAAAAAAAAAAATGGGCTTTCTATGGCCCACTGAGTGAGTGATGATGCACACAGGAGTCAGGAGTGGCACACAAGCCCTGAGGCCAATATTTTTCTCCCACTGATTGATGTAGTGATTTTTTCAGGTAGATTTTAGAACCAAAATCAAGCAAAAAAATAAATAGGCTTTCTATGGCCCACTGACTGAGAGATGGCACACACAGGAGTCAAGAGTGGCACACAAGCCCTGAGGCCAATATTTTTCTCCCACTGATTGATGTAGTGATTTTTTCAGGTAGATTTTATAACCCAAATCAAGCAAAAAAATAAATAGGCTTTCTATGGCCCACTGAGTGAGAGATGACACAGACAGGGATGGCACTCTAGCAGAAATGTCAATCTTTATCTCCCACAAAAAAAAAAAAAAAAAAAAAAACAGGGACTGTCCTTCAATTACTATCTCCCTGCAGTAATCTCAGCCAGGTATGGCAGGCAGCAATAAGGAGTGGACTGATGCACAAATTAAATAAAAAGTGTGTACAAACAAAAAAGATAGCTGTGCAGAAAGGAAGGAACAAGAGGATTTGTGCTTTGAAAAAAGCAGTTGGTTTGCACAGCGAAGTACACACAGCAATGCAGCTATCAGGGAGCCTTCTAGGGCAGCCCAATGAGCTACAGCGCTGAGGGGGAAAAAAAAAAATGTAGCTTCCACTGTCCCTGCACACCGAAGGTGGTGTTGGGCAGTGGAAATCGCTACAGCTCAAGCGGTTTGGTGGTTAATGGACCCTGCCTAACGCTATCCCTGCTTCTGACGAAGCGGCAGCAACCTCTCCCTAAGCTCAGATCAGCAGCAGTAACATGGCGGTCGGCGGGAACTCCCCTTTATAGCCCCTGTGACGCCGCAGACAGCAAGCCAATCACTGCAATGCCCTTCTCTAAGATGGTGGGGACCAGGACCTATGTCATCACGCTGCCCACACTCTGCATTTACCTTCATTGGCTGAGAAATGGCGCTTTTCGCGTCATTGAAACGCGACTTTGGCGCGAAAGTCGCGTACCGCATGGCCGACCCCGCACAGGGGTCGGATCGGGTTTCATGAAACCCGACTTTGCCAAAAGTCGGCGACTTTTGAAAATGAACGACCCATTTCGCTCAACCCTACTCCTGACCAGAACCTAGGCGCCTCGTCACAGCCTGAGAAACTAGCTAATCCTGAAGATAGAAAAATAAGCCTACCTTGCCTCAGAGAAATTCCCCAAAGGAAAAGGCAGCCCCCCACATATAATGACTGTGAGTAAGATGAAAACACAAACATAGAGATGAAACAGATTTAGCAAAGTGAGGCCCGACTAGCTGAACAGAACGAGGATAGGGAAGATAACTTTGCGGTCAGCACAAAAACCTATAAAAACCACGCAGAGGGGACCAAAAAGACCCTCCGCACCGACTAACGGTACGGAGGTGGTCCCTTTGCGTCTCAGAGCTTCCAGCAGGCGAGAAAAACCAATAAAGCAAGCTGGACAGAAAAATAGCAACAAAATAACATAAGCAAAACTTAGCTTTGCAGAGCAGCAGGCCACAGGAATGATCCAGGGAAAAAACAAGTCCCACACTGAAACATTAACAGGAAGCATAGATCAAAGCATCAGGTGGAGTTAAGTAGAGAAGAAGCTAATGAGCTCACCAGATCACCTGAGGGAGGAAACTCAGAAGCTGCAGTACCACTTTCCTCCACAAACTGAAGATCCCAGAGAGAATCAGCCGAAGTACCACTTGTGACCACAGGAGTGAACTCTGCCACAGAATTCACAACAGGAGGGGGTGCGAACGGTTACAGCCAACTGTTTCCTAGACCGTGGGCTAGGCAGAACGGTCCCAAAATTGCTGTCCCCTGTGGACCCTGCATCCACCACATTCACCCAGTGTGCCGTGATGGACACGTAACGTCCCTGACCATGCCTACTGGTCCTTTGTATTCACAGATTGCCTGAGTGCATGGACGATGCACTCTTTAACATGCTGGTGGAGGGCTGGAATGGTTTTTCTTGAAAAGAAGTGTCGACTGGGTAGCTCGTAGCGTGGTACAGCGTAGTCCATCAGGGCTTTGAAAGCTTCGCTTTCAACTAACCGGTAGGGCATCATCTCTAACGAGATTAGTCTAGCTATGTGGGCGTTCAAACCCTGTGTATGCGGATGCGAGGCTAAGTACTTCCTTTTTCTAACGAGAGTCTCATTTAGGGTGAGCTGGACTGGAGAGCTGGAGATCGTGGAACTAGCGGGGGTGCCGGTGGACATGGCAGACTGAGAGACGGTTGGAGACGGTATTGTTGCCACCGGTGCCCTAGATGCAGTGTTTCCTACTACGAAACTGGTGATTCCCTGACCCTGAGTGCTTTGGCCTGGCAACGAAACCTGCACAGATACTGCAGGTGGTGCGGAAAATGGTGGCCTTACAGTGACGGAAGGGATGTTGCGTTGCTGACTAGCTTCATTGGCCGAGGGTGCTACAACCTTAAGGGACGTTTGGTAGTTAGTCCAGGCTTGCAAATGCATGGTGGTTAACTGTCTATGCATGCAACTTGTATTTAGACTTTTCAGATTCTGACCTCTGCTTAAGGTAGTTGAAAATTTTTGACAGATGACTTTGTGCTGATCAATTGGATGTTGTTTAAAAAAATGCCAGACTGCACTCTTTCTAGCATTGGATCCCTTTTCAGGCATTGCAGACTGAGCTTTAACCGGATGGCCACGCTGTCCTCCAACAGGTTTTGGCTTTGCCACGCGTTTTGGACCAGATACGGGCCCGGCAGATGGAACCTGTTGCGATGTTGATGCCTGCTGCGGCCCCTCCTCCTCCGCTTCAGAACTACTGCCGCCTGCACCCTGTTCCCCCAATGGCTGTCAATCGGGGTCAACAACTGGGTCATCTATAACCTCCTCTTCTATCTCGTGTGCAACTTCGTCTGTGTCACCGTGTAAGTTGGTGGTATAGCGTTCGTGACGGGGCACCATAGTCTCATCAGGGCCTGATTCTGGATCAGTACCCTGCGAGGGCAATGTTGTGGTCTGAGTCAAAGGAACAGCATAGTAATCTGGCTGTGACTGTGCATCTGCGCACTCCATGTCTGATTCAACTTGTAATGGGGATGGCCTGTTAACTGTTTCATTTTCTAAGCCAGGGACGGTATGTGTAAAGAGCTCCATGGAGTAACCCGTTGTGTCGCCTGCCGCATCCTTCTCTGTTGTTGTTTTTGCTGAAGAGGACAAGGAAGCGACTTGTCCCTGACCGTGAACATCCACTAACGACGTGCTGCTTTTACATTTACCAGTTTCAGAAGAGGAGGCAAAAGAGCTAGAGGCTGAGTCAGCAAGGTAAGCCAAAACTTGCTCTTGCTGCTCCGGCTTTAAAAGCGGTTTTCCTACTCCCAGAAAAGGGAGCGTTCGAGGCCTTGTGTAGCCAGACGACGAACCTGGCTCCACAGCTCGAGACTTAGGTGCTATATTGTTTTTGCCACGACCACCTGATGCTCCACCACCACTACCATCATTACCAGCTGGCAATGAACGCCCACGGCCACGACCTCTTCCACCAGACTTCCTCATTGTTTTAAAAACGTAACCAAAGTAACGGTATTTGTTACTGTAAAAAAAACTTACAAGGTGAACTCAAACCTCTGTAGGATTTAGATATCCCTTTATAGGTGGGTGAGACTGCAAGGAAAATCAGGCACAATGTTACACACTCGGTTTTCTGTGGCGCCAAATGAGAGAGATGCCACACACGCAGGACTGTCACTCAAGCACAAATGCCAATATTAATCTCCCACTGTTTTTTTTTTTTTTTCAGGGAGAATTTTAAAACCCAAAACAGACACTAGGCTTTCTATGGCCCACTATTTGAGAGAGATGGCACACAGGACTGGCACACAAGCACAAAGGCCAATATTAATCTCCCACTGTTTATTTTTTTTTCAGGGAGAATTTAAAAACAAAAACAACAAAAAAAAAAACAGACACTAGGCTTTCTATGGCCCACTATTTGAGAGAGATGGCACACAGAACTGGCACACAAGCACAAAGGCCAATATTAATCTCCCACTGTTTATTTTTTTTTTCAGGGAGAATTTTAAAACCCAAAACAGACACTAGGCTTTCTATGGCCCACTATTTGAGAGAGATGGCACACAGGACTGGCCCACAAGCACAAAGGCCAATATTAATCTCCCACTATTTTTTTTTTTTCAGGAAGAATTTAAAAAACAAAAAAAGACACTAGGCTTTCTGTGGCCCACTATTTGAGAGAGATGGCACACAGGACTGGCACTCTAGCAGAAATGCCAATATTAATCTCCCACTGTTTATTTTTTTTTTTTCAGGGAGAATTTAAAAACCAAAACAAACAAAAAAAAAAGACAGACACTATGCTTTCTGTGGCCCACTATTTGAGAGAGATGGCACACAGGACTGGCACTCTAGCAGAAATGCCGATCTTTATCTCCCACTACTTTTTTTTTGTAGGGAGAATTAAAAAAAAAAAAAAAAAAAAAACAGGGACTGTCCTACAATTACTATCTCCCTGCAGTAATCTCTGCCAGGTATGGCAGGCAGCAATAACAAGGAGTGGACTGCTGCACAAATTAAATCAAAAGTGTGGACAAACAAAAAAGATAGCTGTGCAGAAAGGAAGGAACAACAGGATTTGTGCTTTGAAAAAAGCAGTTGGTTTGCACAGCGGCGTACACACAGCAATGCAGCTATCAGGGAGCCTTCTAGGGCAGCCCAATGAGCTACAGTGCTGAGAAAAAAAAAAGTAGCTTCCACTGTCCCTGCAAACAAAAGGGGGTGTTGGACAGTGGAAATCGCTACAGCACAGGCGGTTTGGGGGTTAATGGACCCTGCCTAACGCTATCCCTGCTTCTGATGAAGCGGCAGCAACCTCTCCCTATGCTCAGATCAGCAGCAGTAAGATGGCGGTCGGCGGGAACGCCTCTTTACAGCCCCTGTGACGCCGCAGACAGCAAGCCAATCACTGCAATGCCCTTCTCTAAGATGGTGGGGACCAGGACCTATGTCATCACGCTGCCCACACTCTGCGTCCACCTTCATTGGCTGAGAAATGGCGCTTTTTGCGTCATTGAAACGCGACTTTGGCGCGAAAGTCGCGTACCGCATGGCCGACCCCACACAGGGATCGGGTCGGGTTTCATGAAACCCGACTGTGGCAAAAGTCGGCGACTTTTGAAAATGAACGTTCCGTTTCGCTCAACCCTAGTGATGAGCGAACGTGCTCGCCACTGCTTGTTACTCGCCCGAGTATTACTATGCTCAGTGTGCTTGGCGAGCAGCGAGCATTTCTGGGATTACTCGGTGGTAACTGGTGTCTCCACCCAGCGTTTTTGGTGGACTTTAGAGACCCAATCACAGTGCAGGGATTGTCTGCCAGGCCATGAAATGCTGCAGCCATCTTTGTTGTGGTCGTGCAGTGATTGGCTGGTCTGTACAGCATCATCCCGAGTATAAGAGACCTGGCACCGCCCTGCTCGCCGCATTCTGTTCCTGTTTCAGGGAGAGTAGGGAGAGCTGCTGCCGAGATAGTGTCAGAATCGTGGTTTTAGAGTTAGTGTAGGTCTGCAACTCTTACATCCACAATTCCTCAGAAACCAAAAGTCCTTTTTAGGGCTAATTCGTAGGTCCCGATATTGCAGCGCTAGGCAGGCACGGCATATCCACATCAGTGCAAGGCCTGCAGGCAATGTATGTGTGTCCATTGCTCCCACTGCATCCCTCCCAAAGCTCCATAACTGTTTGCTGCTGCTGCAGCTTCTTTACTATATACCTAGTTAGATTTTTTTTTTTCAAAAATTTACCCCCAAAAAAACAAAAATATATACAGTCTGTTTTGTCAGACTGAGGCCTGTTGAGAAATCATAGTTTGTCAGGCATACATAGCATAGTTGTGTGTGCTAGCCTTGTGCCACATTTTTGTGTTTTAAATTCACCGAAAAAGGCCTCATATCTTCGTGCTCCAACTTTGTGCATTGTAGGCCGGTGGACCCCTCTTTTTGCTGTCTGAGACTCTATTTCTATACAGCACTATTTAGCTTCCAAAATTACAAAAAGGTCACATATTTGCCAGTGTGGTATTTCTGTGAAAGCCCTCATATATCTGCGTGCTCCGAGTTTGGTCATTGTAGGCCGGTGTATCACTTTTTTTGCTGTCTGTTACTCTAATTATACACAGCACTATTTAGCATAAAAAATTTAAAAAGGTCACATATTTGCCAGTGTGGTACCTCCGTGACAGCCCTCATATATCTGCGTGCTCCAAGTTTGTTCATTGTAGGCCGGTGCACCCCTTTTTTTGCTGTCTGATACTGTAATTCTATACCGCACTATTTTGCATATAAAAAAGGCCACATATTTGCCAGTGTGGTCTTTCCGTGACAGTCCTCATATAGCTGCGTGCTCCAAGTTTGCTCATTGTAGGCCGGTGTACCTCTTTTTTTGCTGTCTGATACTGTAATTCTATACAGCAATATTTAGCATATAAAAAAGGCCACATATTTGCCAGTGCATTCTTTCCGTGACAGCCCTCACATAGCTGCATGCTCCAAGTTTGCTCATTGTAGGCCGGTGTACCTCTTTTTTTACTGCCTGCTACTGTAATTCTATACAGCACTATTTAGCATAAATATACTTCACAAAAAAGCCCCCCAAAATTGAATACAGTCTGTTCTATCAGGCTGAGGCCTGCCTGGTGTTTGTGTTGGAAAAATCATAGATTTGCAGGCATACTGATCAGATATTATTTCGCTACTACGGTAATTAATATATTTGTGTTGAGGATTTGAAATAGTGCAGTAGTCCATTTAAAATGGGCAAGGGATGGGGAAGTGGATGTGATGATGATGGTGCATGCAGAAAGTGTGCAACAACAAAGACCCACATCTTTTCGCTCAACCTTCCTGTCCCAGTTTCTAGAGGACCGCAGCACACCACTATTGAAGCCAGACCAGTGTGAAACGGTTGTTGGTTGGATAACGGAATAATGCTTCCGGTCACTTAGCCACCACCAACACCATGTCTTCCACACGGTCAAGTCTGAGTAGCCGTAAGTGTGGCCCGGAAATTCCTCACCCTGATCCTCCTTCCTCCCACCATGCCGAGTGCACTGAGACAATTTATCCCACACTTGGACACTCTAAAGAGCTGTTCAGTTTTCCATTTCAAGAATCCGGACTCTCTGCCGGTCAACTTCAAGTGGGGACAGATGATATCGCATGTAGAGCTGCCCAAAGCTTCGACCAGCCCTGGTCACACGAAGGCGGTGGTGGGAAAGTTTCACAAGAGGTGGACTATGATGAGACACAATTGCCAAAAAGTTAGGAGGAGGAGCAGGGTGCAGATGTGGAAGACGAGGTCTTGGATGACATAGTGAGTGACCCAACCTGGCAGGAGGACATGCATAGCGAGGACAGCAGCACACAGGGGGAAGGAGGTATATCCCACCAACAGGCAGGAAGAAGCAGTGTGGTTGCAACAGACAGAAGGCGTGCATCCATTCCCCATAACACCCACATGAGGGAAGTTGCCATTCCACCTGTGAGATCTTCCCGAGTCTGGTTATTTTTTAAAGGGACACTGTCACCTGAATTTGGAACAATCTTCAGCCATGGAGGCGGAGTTTTGGGGTTTTTGATTCACCCTTTCCTTACCTGCTGGCTGCATGCTGGCCGCAAAGTTGGATTGAAGTTCATTCTCTGTCCTCCATAGTACACGCCTGCGCAAGGCAAGATTACCTTGTGCAGGCATGTACTATGGAGGACAGAGAATGAACTTCAATCCAGTATTGCAGCCAGCATGCAGCCAGCGGGTAAGGAAAGGGTGAATCAAACACCCAAAACCCCCACCTCCATGGCTGAAGATTGTTCCCTCCAAATTCAGGTGACAGTGTCCCTTTAATGACTCTGCCGATAACCCCAAACAGACCATTTGCAGCACCTGCCAAGCGTGCATCAGCAGGGGTAGCAAAACAACCAGCCTGACCACCACCAGCATGATCAGGCACATGGCACCAAAGCACCTGACTTTGTGAACCGAACCCAAGAGTCCAGGACCACTGCCTGCAGGTCACACCACTGCTTCTTCCACTGTTTTGTGGAGAAGCCAATCCACAGTACACCGTGCATGTGAAGATGCTTTTAACCCCGCACCTGTTGTGGCCCACAGTCAAGCAGCATTATCATCAACTTGCTATTGAACCCGTTCTACGCCCGGGTGGCTAGCATCTATATTGGTATATGGTCTCCATCCTGGTATGTGCTGCTCCATCCTGCGTCCCCATCCTGTCATGAGCTGCTCCATCCTGCGTCCCCATCCTGACATGTGCTGCACCCATCCTGCAACCCCATCCTGCCATGTGTTGCACCCATCTTGCGCCCCCATTCTGTCATGTGTTGCACCCATCCTGCTCCCCCATTCTGTCATGTGCTGCTTCCATCCTGCGCCCGTTCTGTCATGTGCTGCTGCCATCCTGTGCCCGTTCTGTCATGTGCTGCTGCCATCCTGCGCCCGTTCTGTCATGTGCTGCTCCCATCCTGCGCCCCCGTTCTGTCATGTGCTGCTACCATCCTGCGCCCGCTCTGTCATGTGCTGCTGCCATCCTGCGCCCGTTCTGTCATGTGCTGCTGCCATCCTGCGCCCGTTCTGTCATGTGCTGCTGCCATCCTGCGCCCGTTCTGTCATGTGCTGCTGCCATCCTGCGCCCGTTCTGTCATGTGCTGCTACTATCCTGCGCCCGTTCTGTCATGTGCTGCTGCCATCCTGCGCCAACGTTCTGTCATGTGCTGCTGCCATCCTGCGCCACCATTGTATTATATGCCCCCCATAAGATGCTCCATTATATATGCCCCGTATGCTGCTGCTATATATAAAAAAAAATACCATACTCACCTATCGTCTCTGGGCGCCGAGTGCTGGGGGCCTGAGCAGGCGGGGACACCGGCGCGCTGTGGGGGTCAGGTGCCGGAGTCACCGCTAGCTCAGGCCCCCAGCACTTGCTATACTCACCTGTCTGTCCCGTTCCAGCACTGCGCGCTGCCATCTTCCGGCTCCTCTGGCTGTGACTGTTCAGTCAGAGGGCGGCGCCAGTGCGCATTAAGCGCATCATCGCGCCCTCTGAACTGGGAACGTCATAGCAGAGGAGACGGCAGACGGAGCCGCACGCAGCGCTGGAACGGGGGACAGGTGAATATACTTACCCTCCTTCCGGTCCCTGACTCTCCGGTGGAGATCGTGGTGTGCGTTCAGTGTTTACGCATACCGCAATCTCCTGGGAGCGTCACTCTGTGAGGCCCAGACTGCGCCGGCGCTTGCGCTTGCGCAGTCTATAAAGGCTTCGGACAGAGTGACGCTCCCAGCGTTATACGTTATATTATAGATACCGCCCACGTCCTTGTCCCAGCACAGCCTTCAATTGTCTATAACCCAGTCTTTGGAAGGCAAGTGGAAATACCTTGCCAACGCCCCACAGGCCACAGTCCAAAATTCTAATATTTCTCTTCTGCTTGCGCTAGAAATGCTGCCTTTTAGACTTGTTGAGACGGAAGCTTTCCGCAACCTGATGGCGGTGGCCGTCCCAAGGTACTCGGTCCCCAGTCGCCACTATTTCTCCCGATGTGCCATATCGGCATTACACCAGCATGTGTCCCACAACATTACCCGAGCCCTCAACAATGCTGTTACAGGGAAAGTCCACCTAACCACAGACACGTGGACAAGTGCTTGTGGGCAGGGACGGCACATCTCAATGACGGCACACTGGGTTAACATAGTGGAAGCCGGGACCCAGTCGGACCTTGGGTTGGAACACATCCTCCCCACGCCGAGGATTGCTGGCCCTACGTCAATCAGGGTTGCCCCCACAGTCTACAGCTCCCGCACCTCCTCCTCCTCTTCATCCTCCATCTCTGAAATCAACACATCAGTCCGAAGCTGGAAGCACTGCAGCACTGCCTCAGCCAAGCGGCAACAGGCTGTGCTGAAGCTAATCTGCATAGGTGACAAACCGCACAATGCAGAAGAGTTGTGGACAGCGCTGAAAGGGCAGTCAGATGTTTGGAAGACACCGCTGGCCCTACAGGCAGGCATGGTTGTGTGTGACAATGGTCGTAACCTTGCTTGGCACATGTGCTTAACCTCGTGGTTCAACGTTTTCTGAAAAGCTACCCGGAGCTGCCGGATCTGCTAGTGAAACTACGCCGTCTCTCTGCCCATTTTAGAACGTCAGCTACAGTTTCAGCCGCCCTTGCCGTGCTTCAGCAGCGTTTGCAGCTTCCAGCTCACCGGCTGGTGTGTGATGTACCCACGCGCTGGAACTCTAGACTGCTTATGTTGTAAATACTTTGTGAGCAGAAGAGGGCATTTGTTGACTACCAACATCAACAAGGCCGTCGATATTCAGTTCAGACTCCACACATAATACCTCAGGAGTGGACATGGACAGCGGTGAACGCCGCAATGGCAGCAATACTATAGGCTGCATCCACCCTACACAGATGTCATCCATTTGAATACCACATAGGCTATTGGTAATTAACAGCCACGCTACTCCTTACTTTTATCTCCATCTCCCAGTGTACGTTACTGATGAAGGTCTCCTGTTGGGATCGAAACGTTTACAATTTTGGGACTGAAAAAAATCAACTTCTTCTTATCGAAAAGTTGAGTGCCGGGTTCTGCTTTATATGACATGGATGTCCGACATATGTACCATCCTCCAAAACTTTGAGGACAGCACCAAGATGGTGAGCGGCGATGACGCCATAATTAGCATCACTATCCCGCTTCTCAGCATTCTGAAAACCTCTCTGCTCACAATTAAAGAGGATGCATTGCAGGCAGATCACGAGGACATGGAGCAAGGAACCATACAGGGGGATTACACTCTGCCCAGCCTCATGTCTTCTCATCGTGGATTGGTAGTCAATGAGGAGGAAGAACAGGAGCTACTTTCATGCACTATAGATGGTACAACAAACACAGCTGTCATACCATCTGTTCAGCGGGTATGGCCTGAGGACAGGGAGGAGGAGAAGGAGGAGGAGGAGGACAGTATGGTCAGTCATCCTGTTGGTGAGGACACGGAAGTCTTGCCTGTTAGTCTGGCACGCATGGCTAACTTTATGTTGCGCTGCATTTCATGTGACCCTCCCATTATAAAAATTTTAAGTGACACTCATTACTGGTTGGTGACACTTCTAGACCCATGCTACAAGGAGAACTTTCAATCTCTTCTACCAGAGGCAGAGAGGTGTACTAAAATGTTGTAGTATCAGAGGGCCCTTGTAGCGGAATTACTTAGAAAATTCCCATGTGAGAACGCTGGCAGCAGACGTCAGAGTTTGTTGTACAACCAAGGAGTCTGTTGTGAATTCTGTGGCCAAGCTCCCTCCTGTGGTCGTGAGTGGTACTTCGGCTGGTTCTGTCTATGAGCTTCCTTTGGTGGATGAGAGTGGTACTGCGGCTTCTGAGTTTCCTTCCTCAGGTGATGAGGTTAAGTCGTTAGGTGCTGCTCTATTTAACTCCACCTAGTGCTTTGATCCTGGCCTCCAGTCAATGTTCCAGTATTGGTCTTGCTTTCTCCTGGATCGTTCCTGTGGCCTGTCTATCCTGCATAAGCTAAGTTTTGCTTGTGTTATTTTTGTTTGCTATTTTTTCTGTCCAGCTTGCTATATTGGTTTTTCTTGCTTGCTGGAAGCTCTGGGACGCAGAGGGAGCACCTCCGTACCGTTAGTCGGTGCGGAGGGTCTTTTTGCCCCCTCTGCGTGGTTGTTTGTAGGGTTTTGTGTTGACCGCAAAGCAATCTTTCCTATCTTCGGTCTGTTCAGTAAGTTGGGTCTCACTTTGCTAAATCTATTTCATCTCTGCGTTTGTATTTTCATCTCAACTCACAGTCATTATATGTGGGGGGCTGCCTTTTCCTTTGGGGTATTTCTCTGAGGCAAGGTAGGCTTATTTTTCTTTCTTAGGGCTAGCTAGTTTCTCAGGCTGTGCTCGAGGCGCATAGGACTGGTCAGGAGTGCTCCACGGCTACCTTTAGTGTGGTTGGATAGGATTAGGGATTGCGGTCAGCAGAGTTCCCACGTCTCAGAGCTTGTCCTATGTTTTTGGTAATTGTCAGGTCACTTTGTGTGCTCTGAACTACAAGGTCCATTGTGGTTCTGAATCACCTGTTCATAACAGGAGTCCAAGCGAGAGAGAGAGAAGTTGGGAGACGTTTATTAGCATCCTGGATAGGACCTGTGCACAGTATATACCGTATGGGAATAAACATACTAGAAATAGGAGGAAACCAATATGGCTAAATAGAGCTGTAAGGGGCGCAATAAGTGACAAAAAGAAAGCATTTAGAGAATTAAAGGAAGTAGGTAGTGAGGAGGCATTAAATAAATACAGAAAATTAAATAAATTCTGTAAAAAGCAAATCAAGGCAGCAAAGATTGAGACAGAGAGACTCATTGCCAGAGAGAGTAAAAATAATCCTAAAATATTCTTTAACTACATAAATAGTAAGAAACTAAAAAATGATAGTGTTGGCCCCCTTAAAAATAGTCTGGGTGAGATGGTGGATGAGGATGAGGAAAAAGCCAACATGCTAAATGACTTTTTTTCATCAGTATTTACACAAGAAAATCCCATGGCAGACAAAATGTCTAGTGATAAAAATTCCCAATTAAATGTCACCTGCTTAACCCAGCAGGAAGTGCGGCGGCGTCTAAAAATCACTAAAATTGACAAATCTCCGTGCCCGGATGGGATACACCCTCGAGTACTGCAGGAATTAAGTACAGTCATTGATAGACCATTATTTTTAATCTTTAACCCTTGTCAGGCTGCATAATTTTACAACCTTAACAGGCTGCATAGGTACAATTGTACCTTCACATATACCTCCACTGTGGGAAGACTTTACTTGGTTTCAGAAACTAAAGTTCATTCAGCTACAAATGTTATGCTGATATCTATTGTTCAGTGTTGTTACTGGTCACTTATGTTGCTGTCAATTAAGTTAATTCAAACTGGGAGTGGCTTCTACTTGTCTTCCTGCCTCCCTCCTCTCATTAGCCATTTTGCTGTTCATCTCATTGCTGTGAGCACACATTTCTAGGCTTGTGAAGTCTTCAATTTCTTGGAAACGAAGGTAGGAAAGTCTCACAGCATCTAACAGCCAGTTATACCTTTATTCTCATTATGTGGGGACAGAACAGTCAAATTGTCTTTCAGCCTGGACTTGGCTTACATATATTTTGTATGAAACTTATCACTATAGGTATAATTTTTATACGAAAAATGGATAATAATTAGTATCTACATATTGTTTTACGATGTTTTATTTATATTCAGCACAAAATACGAAGCCAAAATTCATCTAGCAAGTCATCATGAGTGATAGTAATGCTGGATCTAGTTTCCGCCATAATCCAAGAAAACGTGTTTGCAGGTTAGTATAATTTTGTGAAAAGCCAATAATGTAGTATTTCGGAAAATTATTTATTTTACATTTTTTCATATTTACAGATTTACGTCTGACGAAATAATGCGAATGCTAGAAGAATCTGATTCTGAGCATGAGGATGAACCATATGTTCCATCTGATGATGAAAACTATGTACCACAAGTGGATGTTACTGAAGAAGATTCAGACATTGAACAAGAAATGGTCATAGAGCATGAAAATGAATACGAATCAGACGAAAGTGTTGAGGATGATTCTGTGCCTCAAAGTGCAGGCGACATTTGGACTGCTAAGGATGAAACTCAATGGTGCAGTAATCCACTGCCAAATGCACAAACAAAATCTCGTAATGTCCTACGACAAAGAGGTGGCCCTGCAGCAATCAGCAACCTATATACAGCAAAAGAGCTATTCAAGTCCATCATGACTCCCGAGATGTGTGACATCATATTACGGGAAACGAATCGAAAGGCCAAGAGAGTTTGTGATGCTTACAACAACAAACTGGTACAACGTTTTCCTGATTCTTCCAAACGGCCACCACAAAAAACATTCAAGCAATTTACTGAAACTGAACTTCATGCATTTTTGGGCATACTGATTGCTGCTGGTGTGCACAGAGCCAACAAAGAGAATCTGGAGGAAATGTGGAATGTTGCTGCTCTGCCTCTTATACGTGCAGCCATGTCTCGTGACCGCTTCAAGATGATACTCAGATTTATCAGGTTTGACAACGAAAATACACGTGCAGAACGTGTGCAAACAGATAAAGCTGCACCAATACGGGACATCTGGACAATGCTGAACAGTAATCTGGAGAGAGCCTACAAGCCATATCATTGTATCACCGTCGACGAGCAATTATTTCCATTTAGAGGTCATACTAAATTTACCCAGTATATACCTTCAAAACCAGCTAAATATGGCATAAAGATTTTCTGGGCTTGTGACTCATCAAATGCCTACCCTTTACAAGGTCAGCTCTACACTGGGAAACCAACTGATGGTCCTCGACAAGTAAACATTGGAGAACGAACAGTATTGGACCTAGTGAGCTCGTATAAAGGCTCTGGAAGAAATGTCACCACCGATAACTTCTTTACAACCATGGAACTAGCTAAGGTATTGAACTCCTGGAACATGACACTAGTTGGTACAGTGAGAAAAAACAAAAGGTTCCTACCTAACAACATGCAGCCTGCCAAAGAAAGGCCTGTATACTCGACAAATTTTGCCTACAATCATGATGCAACAGTCTGTTCATATGTACCAAAGAAGAACAAATCAGTCGTGCTTCTATCATCTATGCACATGACGGGAGAAGTTGAAGAGACACTAGCAGCCAAGCCAGAGATAATAAAATACTACAACATAACAAAAGGTGGCGTTGATGTTATGGATAAAATGTTGGGAGAGTACACTGTGAAACGACGAACATCACGTTGGACTTTGGCATTTTTCTACAATATGATTGATGTCAGTGGGTTAGCATCCTACATCATCTACAGAGAACACAATCCAAGCTTCAGGGCAAAGGATCAACGAAGAAAGTTCCTGAAAGATCTCGCAAATCAGCTGTGTATGATTGCAATTGAAGATCGTAGTACAAACAAAATGATAATGAGAAACCATTTTCTTCGAGGTGCAGTAGAAATGGTGCTTGGACGATGCATTGTGGTAGCATCGCAGCCAGCAGCTGGCCCCAAAATACCTCATGGTAGTCGTGGACCCTCCCCTGTTGTTGGTAGTTGCTATGTCTGCAGAGACCTGAGGCGAAAACAACGCAAGACTAGAAAGTCTTGTGTGGTTTGTGTGAAACCCATTTGCGATGAACACTCTGTAGCAAAGCCAACATGCATTACTTGCAAAGAAAATCAATAAAAAAAAGTTTCTTACATTTTCTTTTATAATGTAAATGAACAGTTTTTTACTTGTTTATAATAGTTAAATAGCATTATCATTAAAAAAAATTTATGCTTTTTCCCTTGCATTATCTTCATTCAAAATATATGAGGTACATTTGTACCTATGCAGCTTGTTATGGATGCAAAAAGATCTCGACCCCTTATCTCGGAAGCGGGTGGAGATATTTTATTGAAATTTGGCCAATATATTCTGGACCAAAAATGTAGAGATGTCACGAAATTTCAGCCCTCTACGTCTTTTCAAAAAAAAGTTATTGCAATTTTAAAACGGAATAGTTACAATTGTACCTATTCAGCCGGATAAGGGTTAAAGACTCCATAATAACAGGCTCTGTGCCACAGGACTGGCGTATAGCAAATGTGGTGCCAATATTCAAAAAGGGGACAAAAACTGAACTCGGAAATTATAGGCCAGTAAGCTTAACCTCTACTGTGGGTAAAATACTGGAGGGCATTCTAAGGGATGCTATACTGGAGTATCTGAAGAGGAATAACCTCATGACCCAGTATCAGCACGGGTTTACTAGGGACCGTTCATGTCAGACTAATTTGATCAGTTTCTATGAAGAGGTAAGTTCCAGACTGGACCAAGGGAACACAGTGGATGTAGTGTATATGGACTTTTCAAAAGCTTTTGATACGGTGCCACACAAAAGGTTGATACATAAAATGAGAATAATGGGGATAGGGGAAAATATGTGCAAGTGGGTTGAGAGCTGGCTCAGGGATAGGAAACAAAGGGTGGTTATTAATGGAGCACACTCGGACTGGGTAGCGGTTAGCAGTGGGGTACCACAGGGGTCAGTATTGGGCCCTCTTCTTTTTAACATATTTATTAATGACCTTGTAGGGGGCATTCAGAGTAGAATTTCAATATTTGCAGATGACACTAAACTCTGCAGGGTAATCAATACAGAGGAGGACAATTTTATATTACAGGATGATTTATGTAAACTAGAAGCTTGGGCTGATAAATGGCAAATGAGCTTTAATGGGGATAAATGTAAGGTCATGCACTTGGGTAGAAGTAATAAGATGTATAATTATGTGCTTAATTCTAAAACTCTGGGCAAAACCGTCAATGAAAAAGACCTGGGTGTATGGGTGGATGACAAACTTAAATTCAGTGGCCAGTGTCAGGCAGCTGCTACAAAGGCAAATAAAATAATGGGATGCATTAAAAGAGGCATAGATGCTCATGAGGAGAACATCATTTTACCTCTATACAAGTCACTAGTTCGACCACACTTAGAATACTGTGCACAGTTCTGGTCTCCGGTGTTTAAGAAAGACATAGCTGAACTGGAGCGGGTGCAGAGAAGAGCGACCAAGGTTATTAGAGGACTGGGGGGTCTGCAATACCAAGATAGGTTATTACACTTGGGGCTATTTAGTTTGGAAAAACGAAGACTAAGGGGTGATCTTATTTTAATGTATAAATATATGAGGGGACAGTACAAAGACCTTTCTGATGATCTTTTTAATCATAGACCTGAAACAGGGACAAGGGGGCATCCTCTGCGGTTGGAGGAAAAAAGGTTTAAGCATAATAACAGACGCGGATTCTTTACTGTAAGAGCAGTGAGACTATGGAACTCTCTGCCGTATGATGTTGTAATGAGTGATTCATTACTTAAATTTAAGAGGGGACTGGATACCTTTCTGGAAAAGTATAATGTTACAGGGTATATACACTAGATTCCTTGATAGGGCGTTGATCCAGGGAACTAGTCTGATTGCCGTATGTGGAGTCGGGAAGGAATTTTTTTCCCCAATGTGGAGCTTACTCTTTGCACATGGGTTTTTTTTGCCTTCCTCTGGATCAACATGTTAGGTTAGGCTATGGGTTGAACTAGATGGACATATAGTCTTCCTTCAACCTTAATAACTATGTAACTATGTAACTATGTACAATCCAGCTCAGGCAGGGGAACAATGGAAAAGTTCTGGGACAGTTTTCTCAGACCCTCCCATCGTGACGGCACAGAGGCAAGGGGTGCTGTCACAAGAAGTGCAATGTTTATGAAGATGGTGAGGGAGTACCTTGCAGATCATACAAATGTCCTCTGTGATTCCTCTGTACCTTTTAATTATTGGGTATCCAAGCTGGACACGTGGCATGAACTGGCTCTCTACGCCTTGGAGGTCCTGGCCTGCCCTGCTGCTAGCATTCTGTCAGAGCGGGTTTTTAGTGCCGCTGGTGGAATTATCACAGATAAGCGCATCCACCTGTCAACTGAAAATGCTGACAGGTTGACTCTTATGAAAATGAACAAGGGCTGGATTGGGAAAGATTTCTGTACAGCACCAAGTGTAACCAGCGAAACATAACCTCAAATACATTCTCTCTTTTGGGGAGGTGTATTCTCATGCACCTCTTCACAACCACACATGGGTATACGCTTTCACATTTGGTCTGTTTGCTGTTATCCTCCTCCATATCCTCATCATCCACAACCACTAGAAGACCAGGATGAACGTGCTCTGTACTGTTATAGGATAGTGAATTTTTGGGCATGGAGGCTGTGATGGCACTAGTTTATTTAATAAAAAAAAGGAACCCACATTGGGGAATTGGGCATTACATTGCATTGGGCCTACTTCTTAACTCTGTCTCCTGCAATGTTTCCTTCACCTGCCACTAGATCAACAGGGTGAACGTGCTCTGTATGGTGCATTTTGGGCAAGGGGGCTGTGATGGCACTAGTCTATTTTTAAAAAAGGTACCCCAATTGGGGAATTGTTTGGCAGCTCAAGCACTGCATTACAAGCCTCAGTGGCCCACACCACTACATTGGGCTTACTACTTAACTCTATCTCCTGAAATGTCTCTTGTTTAACTGCCACTAGATCACCAGGGTGAATGTGCTTTGTGCTGTTATAGGACGGTGAATTTTGGGCAAGGGGCCTGCGATGGCACTAGTCTATTTTTTTTTAAAAGTACCCCACATTGGTGAAACCACATCCTTGTTGGCAAAGACTTGATAACATTTGTGTACCTTAAAGAGCTCCCTTAAAAAGCTCCTATTTGTGTTGCCTGGTTGCTCAAATTGGACACAATACACTTAATATAAATTTGATAAAGCAATGCTGTTAATTTGGCTCAGTAGTTCATTAAAAATAGAGCTTTGTCCACTATATTGGTTTATCTCCTTCAGAGCCATAACTTTGGCTGCCTCAAATGTACAAATGGCAAATATACCAATGGTGATTTGTAACCAAGATTACAATACTGTATAGCCAATGCATTCAGACAATCACATAGCTGCATTTCTTGTAAAACATTTACAGATGTGACAGACAATGCTCATAGTGACACAATCTTAACAAATGTTTGTTTGTTTTTTCACTTCACAAACAGCTCTAAGCCTCTATATGTTTGCAGTTTTTCATTGTAAAACATAAAGGTTTACTTGAACTATGCCGGTGGTGGTTTGATCTAAATCCTTGTGGCTTTTATTTTCTAAGGGTTTTTGGCCCCTCGTCTGATGACTCAATGATATCTCAGTTTCATCCAACTTTGAAAAGGTGTGGGTGAAACTAGAGTTACTACATATTGTAAATCAATATATAAGACCAGAGAAACATGACTAACACAGATGCCAACACTGGGGTACCTGTACATGTACAGTGTGCTGATAATTGCATAATTGGGGCCCCCCATGCAATGTAGGCAATCTCCCTGGGGTTCTTTGTCTTGGTGTTGCCTGTCTGATATTCCAGATGGATGATGTTTATAAGCCTCTTGGTGATGATCTAAGTATACTGTATGTAGTTAATCTTCATATATACGTAATCACTATATTTAATCCTTATAAGTACTTATTAACCTGTGTATGCTAACATATACAAAAGTGTACGCAATCACACTATTCAACCATACTATTACTTGAGTTTTGTAGTTTGCAATAAAATTGCCTTGTATTGCAAGTATTAGCCTTTTTTTAAAGCCGTATCTGAACCTTAGTGTTAAAAACATGTCAAATAAAATTGCCAAATTCTCCTGCAAATATTTGTGCAAAGAGGGAACCATCATACCATTAAAAATACAAGTGGATTTTCATGGGCCCTGTTATGAAAGGCAATTCAGTATCACAATGGACATGGAGGTCAGAGCACATACAGTGATCTGACAATAACCCAAAATAATAGAATGAGCTCTGAGACGTGGGAACTCTGCAGACCGCAATCCCTGATCCTCTCCAAACACAACTAGAGACAGCCGTGGATTGCGCCTAACGCTACCTATGCAACTCGGCACAGCCTGAGAAACTAACTAGCCTGAAGATAGAAAAAATAAGCCTACCTTGCCTCAGAGAAATACCCCAAAGGAAAAGGCAGCCCCCCACATATAATGACTGTGAGTAAGATGAAAAGACAAACGTAGGGATGAAATAGATTCAGCAAAGTGAGGCCCGATATTCTAGACAGAACGAGGATAGGAAAGATAACTTTGCGGTCTACACAAAACCCTAAAGAAAACCACGCAAAGGGGCAAAAAGACCCTCCGTACCGAACTAACGGCACAGAGGTACACCCTTTGCGTCCCAGAGCTTCCAGCAAAACAAATAGACAAGCTGGACAGAAAAAATAGCAACAAATAGCAAAGAAGCACTTAGCTATGCAGAGCAGCAGGCCACAGGAATGATCCAGAGAAACACAAGTCCAACACTGGAACATTGACAGGAAGCATGAATCAAAGCATTAGGTGGGGTTAAGTAGAGAAGCACCTAACGACCTCACCAGATCACCTGAGGGAGGAAACTCAGAAGCAGCAGTACCAGTTTCCTCCACAAACGGAAGCTCCCAGAGAGAATCAGCCGAAGTACCACTTGTGACCACAGGAGGGAGCTCTGCCACAGAATTCACAACAGTACCCCCCCCCCTTGAGGAGGGGTCACCGAACCCTCACCAGAGCCCCCAGGCCGACCAGGATGAGCCACATGAAAGGCACGCACAAGATCGGGAGCATGGACATCAGAGGCAAAAACCCAGGAATTATCCTCCTGAGCATAACCCTTCCATTTAACCAGATACTGGAGTTTCCATCTTGAAACACGAGAATCCAAAATCTTCTCCACAATATACTCCAATTCCCCCTCCACCAAAAGCGGGGCAGGAGGGTCAACAGATGGAACCATAGGTGCCACGTATCTCCGCAACAATGACATATGGAAGACGTTATGTATGAAAAAAGAATCTGGGAGGGTCAGACGAAAAGACACAGGATTAATAACCTCAGAAATCCTATAAGGACCAATGAAACGAGGTTTAAACTTCGGAGAGGAAACCTTCATAGGAATATGACGAGAAGATAACCAAACCAGATCCCCAACACGAAGTCGGGGACCCACACGGCGTCTGCGATTAGCGAAACGTTGAGCCTTCTCCTAGGACAAGGTCAAATTGTCCACTACATGAGTCCAAATCTGCTGCAACCTGTCCACCACAGTATCCACACCAGGACAGTCCGAAGACTCAACCTGTCCTGAAGAGAAACGAGGATGGAACCCAGAATTGCAGAAAAATGGCGAAACCAAGGTAGCCGAGCTGGCCCGATTATTAACGGCGAACTCAGCCAAAGGCAAAAAGGACACCCAGTCATCCTGATCGGCAGAAACAAAGCATCTCAGATAGGTTTCCAAGGTCTGATTGGTTCGTTCGGTCTGGCCATTAGTCTGAGGATGAAAAGCCGAGGAAAAAGACAAGTCAATGCCCATCCTACCACAAAAGGCTCGCCAAAACCTCAAAACAAACTGGGAACCTCTGTCAGAAACGATATTCTCTGGAATGCCATGCAAACGAACCACATGCTGGAAGAACAATGGCACCAAATCAGAGGAGGAAGGCAACTTGGACAAGGGTACCAGATGGACCATCTTAGAAAAGCGATCACAGACCACCCAAATGACTGACATCTTTTGAGAGACGGGAAGATCAGAAATAAAATCCATAGAGATATGTGTCCAAGGTCTCTTCGGGACCGGCAAGGGCAAAAGCAACCCACTGGCATGAGAACAGCAGGGCTTAGCCCGAGCACAAATCCCACAGGACTGCACAAAAGAACGCACATCCCGCGACAGAGACAGCCACCAAAAGGATCTAGCCACTAACTCTCTGGTACCAAAGATTCCAGGATGACCAGCCAACACCGAACAATGAACCTCAGAGATCACTTTATTTGTCCACCTATCCGGGACAAACAGTTTCTCCGCTGGACAACGATCAGGTTTATTAGCCTGAAATTTTTGCAGCACCCACCGCAAATCAGGGGAGATGGCAGACACAATTACTCCTTCCTTGAGGATACCCGCCGGCTCAGATAAACCCGGAGAGTCGGGCACAAAACTCCTAGACAGAGCATCCGCCTTCACATTTTTAGAGCCCGGAAGGTACGAAATCAGAAAGTCAAAACGGGCGAAAAACAGCGACCAACGAGCCTGTCTAGGATTCAAACGCTTAGCAGACTCGAGATAAGTCAGGTTCTTATGATCAGTCAATACCACCACGCGATGCTTAGCTCCCTCAAGCCAATGACGCCACTCCTCGAATGCCCACTTCATGGCCAGCAACTCTCGGTTGCCCACATCATAATTCCGCTCAGCAGGCGAAAACTTCCTGGAAAAAAAAGCGCATGGTTTCATCACTGAACAATCAGAACCTCTCTGCGACAAAACAGCCCCTGCTCCAATCTCAGAAGCATCAACCTCGACCTGGAACGGAAGAGAAACATCAGGTTGACACAACACAGGGGCAGAAGAAAAACGACGCTTCAACTCTTGAAAAGCTTCCACAGCAGCAGAAGACCAATTGACCAAATCAGCACCCTTCTTGGTCAAATCGGTCAATGGTTTGGCAATACTAGAAAAATTGCAGATGAAGCGACGATAAAAATTAGCAAAGCCCAGGAACTTTTGCAGACTTTTCAGAGATGTCGGCTGAGTCCAATCATGGATGGCTTGGACCTTAACAGGATCCATCTCGATAGTAGAAAGGGAAAAGATGAACCCCAAAAATGAAACCTTCTGCACACCAAAGAGACACTTTGATCCCTTCACAAACAAAGAGTTAGCACGCAGGACCTGAAAAACCGTTCTGACCTGTTTCACATGAGACTCCCAATCATCCGAGAAGATCAAAATGTCATCCAAGTACACAATCAGGAATTTATCCAGGTACTCTCGGAAGATGTCATGCATAAAGGACTGAAACACTGATGGAGCATTGGCAAGTCCGAATGGCATCACTAGATACTCAAAATGACCCTCGGGCGTATTAAATGCAGTTTTCCATTCATCGCCTCGCCTGATTCGCACCAGATTATACGCACCACGAAGATCAATCTTGGTGAACCAACTAGCCCCCTTAATCCGAGCAAACAAATCAGATAACAAAGGCAAGGGGTACTGAAATTTAACAGTGATCTTATTAAGAAGGCGATAATCTATACAAGGTCTCAGCGAACCATCCTTTTGGCTACAAAAAAGAACCCTGCTCCTAATGGCGACGATGACGGGCGAATATGCCCCTTCTCCAGGGATTCCTTCACATAACTGCGCATAGCGGTGTGCTCAGGCACGGATAAATTAAACAGTCGACCTTTTGGGAATTTACCACCAGGAATCAAATTGATAGCACAATCACAATCCCTATGCGGAGGTAGGGCATCGGACTTGGGCTCATCAAATACATCCCGGTAATCAGACAAGAACTCTGGAACCTCAGAAGGGGTGGATGACGAAATTGACAAAAATGGAACATCACCATGTACCCCCTGACAACCCCAGCTGGACACCGACATGGATTTCCAATCCAATACTGGATTATGGGCTTGTAGCCATGGCAACCCCAACACGACCACATCATGCAGATTATGCAACACCAGAAAGCGAATATCCTCCTGATGTGCAGGAGCCATGCACATGGTCAGCTGGGTCCAGTATTGAGGCTTATTCTTGGCCAAAGGCGTAGCATCAATACCTCTCAATGGAATAGGACACTGCAAGGGCTCCAAGAAAAACCCACAACGCTTAGCATATTCCAAGTCCATCAAATTCAGAGCAGCGCCTGAATCCACAAATGCCATGACAGAATATGATGACAAAGAGCAGATCAAGGTAACGGACAGAAGAAATTTTGACTGTACCGTACCAATAGTGGCAGACCTAGCAAACCGCTTAGTGCGCTTAGGACAATCAGAGATAGCATGAGTGGAATCACCACAGTAGAAACACAGCCCATTCAGACGTCTGTGTTCTTGCCGTTCAACTCTGGTCAAAGTCCTATCGCACTGCATAGGCTCAGGTTTAAGCTCAGGTAATACCGCCAAATGGTGCACAGATTTACGCTCACGCAAGCGTCGACCGATCTGAATAGCCAAAGACATAGACTCATTCAAACCAGCAGGCATAGGAAATCCCACCATGACATCCTTAAGGGCTTCAGAGAGACCCTTTCTGAACATAGCTGCCAGCGCAGATTCATTCCATTGAGTGAGCACTGACCATTTTCTAAATTTCTGGCAATATACCTCTATCTCATCCTGACCCTGACAAAGAGCCAGCAAATTCTTTTCTGCCTGATCCACTGAATTAGGCTCATCGTACAGCAATCCGAGCGCCAGGAAAAACGCATTGATATTACTCAATGCAGGATCTCCTGGCGCAAGAGAAAATGCCCAGTCCTGAGGGTCGCCGCGCAAAAAAGAAATAATAATCAAAACCTGTTGAACTGGATCACCAGAGGAACGAGGTTTCAAGGCCAGAAATAACTTACAATTATTTTTGAAACTCAGAAACTTAGTTCTATCTCCAAAAAAACAAATCAGGAATAGGAATTCTTGGTTCTAACATATATTTCTGATCAATAGTGTCTTGAATCTTTTGTACTCTTGCCGAGAGCTGATCCACAAATGAAGACAGACTTCTAATGTCCATCGCTACACCTGTGTACTGAACCACCCAAATGTCTAGGGGAAAAAAAAGACAAAACACAAAGCCAAGAAAAAAAAATGGTCTCAGAACTTCTTTTTTCCCTCTATTGAGAATCATTAGTACTTTTGGCTTCCTGTACTGTTATGAAAGGCAATTCAGTATCACAATGGACATGGAGGTCAGAGCACATACAGTGATCTGACAATAACCCAAAATAATAGAACGAGCTCTGAGACGTGGGAACTCTGCAGACCGCAATCCCTGATCCTCTCCAAACACAACTAGAGGCAGCCGTGGATTGCGCCTAACGCTACCTATGCAACTCGGCACAGCCTGAGAAACTAACTAGCCTGAAGATAGAAAAAATAAGCCTACCTTGCCTCAGAGAAATACCCCAAAGGAAAAGGCAGCCTCCCACATATAATGACTGTGAGTAAGATGAAAAGACAAACGTAGGGATGAAATAGATTCAGCAAAGTGAGGCCCGATATTCTAGACAGAACGAGGATAGGAAAGATAACTTTGCGGTCTACACAAAACCCTAAAGAAAACCACGCAAAGGGGCAAAAAGACCCTCCGTACTGAACTAACGGTACGGAGGTACACCCTTTGCGTCCCAGAGCTTCCAGCAAAACAAATAGACAAGCTGGACAGAAAAAATAGCAACAAATAGCAAAGAAGCACTTAGCTATGCAGAGCAGCAGGCCACAGGAATGATCCAGAGAAACACAAGTCCAACACTGGAACATTGACAGGAAGCATGAATCAAAGCATTAGGTGGGGTTAAGTAGAGAAGCACCTAACGACCTCACCAGATCACCTGAGGGAGGAATCTCAGAAGCAGCAGTACCAGTTTCCTCCACAAACGGAAGCTCCCAGAGAGAATCAGCCGAAGTACCACTTGTGACCACAGGAGGGAGCTATGCCACAGAATTCACAACAGGGCCCATCCAGTATGTGGTTTCAAAGGTAGTAATGGGTGCATATGACTGACTATGCAGCAGGGCTGGCCTTGCTGCCAGTGTATAAAACAAAGAAGTACAGAGTAAAAAATGCATATTGTAAGTGGATTTTCATGGGCCCATCCAGTATGTGGGTTGCAGGGCCTAATGGGGTTCATATGACTGAGTATGCAGCAGGGCTAGCCTTGCCACCAATGTGTAAAACAAAGGAGTACGGGACTGCAAAATGCATATTGAGAAGTGGATTTTCATGGGCCCTTCCAGTATGTGGGTTCAAAGGCTTATTGGGGTGCATATGAATTGGTAGCAGGGCAGGCCTTAAATTCAATGCAACACTTTTTCAGGATTCCCTCCCTGGACATCTTATGACAGGGGTTTTGTGGTGCATTGTAATTATTGGCAGCCCATCCACTCATAGCATAGGCTACAACAGCTTAGGAGACCCACTGTTTCATAATGGCCCTTTAAGAAGATTAATGCCGCCTGATGCACCAGTAAAAATAGGCTCTGTGATTTTAAAAGTCCCTCCTTCATAAATGAAACAAGATGGGTCTGTTTATGTGTCACACACCAGATGGCCAGCTATGGGTGTTAAATATTACAATGACATTTCCCAGTGAATGCATTTGTAGTAGTTGAAAGCAAAGTTACAGTTGAAAAAAGCTTCAAAAATGCTGCGTCTGAACTAAGCCTAAGTGGGGGAGGAAATTTTCAGTCTGGGGTTAAATATTTGGCCTTACAGGCAAGTCATTAACCTGCAAAGGATGAACCTTGACATATTTCCAAGCAAACCCCGTTTTGGTTTAGTTTTAATGTGTTTTTTGTGGCATCGGGAAAAATGGCATGAATCTCGGAAAAAATAGATTAAAGCTTTGAACTAGGAGTCAGAAATTCTTCCAGGGGCAACCCCATGATGTCCCTGTGTCATTTGAGCAGTGTTTCCATCATGTTCAGATGTTTTTAGACCTTAAAAGGACCACCGGGGCGATCACGGTAAAAATACTCAGGTCTCCCATAGACTTACATTGGGCTCGTTGTTCTGGCCGAGTACCCAAGTATTCCAATCTGCTCGACCCGAGCAATGAGCATCCGAGCATTTTAGTGCTTGCTCATTACTAGAAAGGGCGTCACATTCCTGTGTGGCCGATGTCACACTTGTGAGTGTGATGTGAGAAACTGGCACCAGTCTCTCGCATCAACACCCGGCACTCGGGACCGGAGTGTGTGGCTGCATGTATTTGTGTGCAGCACAGGTTGGTCTGAGTGCCAGCGGCAGCGCCAGATGTTGATGTGAGACACTCACGTGAGTTTCTCACATCACACTGCAAGTTTGACACCAGCCTGTCAAGTACTCCTGGATGTGACCCAAGATTCAACATATATAAATTAGTACACATGCATAGTAAGCAGCGTTTCTGCAGTTATTTTGCATCTGACTAATAATTAGATGCAGTTTTACCGCATCTAATTATAGTCAATGGGAAATTTACGCTGTGGGGACTGAGCGTCTCCGCATCGTAAATAGACATGTTGCGGTCTATAAAGATGTCTGGATACGCAGGTCTGCCGCCTGTGTCTTTGAATGCATAGTGGAGATGGGATTTCATGAAATCCCATCCACTATGCTGTAACATCTGGCCGCTGAGGGTTGGACGCTGCAGATGTACACAGCGTCCAACCTGCAGCGTTTTCTGACTGTGTGCACGTACCCTATCTGCAAACAGGAAATCACTTTTTTTTTCCTTCCCAGAACCCAACTTTCAATAAGCTTTATTTCAAGTGCCAAAAAAACGCATGCAACGAAAAAACGCATAAAAAATTCATGTGGAAAAAAACGCATCAAAAACGCATGTCAAAAATGCATCAAAAACGCAGGTGACATGTTAGTGACCTCAGATGCAGATTTCACTTGCGTCAAATACTGAGCCAATCCTGACCCTTGAAACATACCCTAAGACGGACCTCCATTTTATTAACAAAAAATGTTTTCCTATATTCCAACCCAAAATTTGTGGTGCATCTTATTGTCTGGTGTGTCTTCTAGTCTGCAAAATACGGTAGATAATGCAATTGTTAAAGCATATTCAATTTTAATGAGTAGAGTGAAGTGGAGTAAAGTCTGTAAACATTGTGGCCAGCATGTAATAAGTCAGCCAACATGATGCTATTATTACAGGGCTTGTGAAATCATCACAGATGTCAGGAATTCCATCTCCAAGTCTTACAACTTGGTTAATCTGATTTTACACATGCAATACTCCATTAAAAGATTGTATGTAAGAGAAGCAATTGCACCATAAAATACATCTACAAGGACTCAGTCACCATTAGTCATGCAATAGTTGTTTCAGTTTGGATCTAATTGTGCCGTCATGATCACAATATAAACACCTAAAGGTCATTGTTTCATTGGGGGAGTTTACAACTAAGACAGAAAGAGGAGAAAATTAGTTTACATTTATTTAGAAATGGAATTACTTTCTTTTTATCTAAGCCACTATCTTTTTTAAGCACTAAGAAAACAATTATGGTAAATTGTGTAATCATACTCAGTTGGCTTTTTCAGTCTCAAGCAGCAAATTTATGCTCTCAGCCAAGAATACAGGTTTCAATATTTTAAAAAAGGTATTTAAATATATTCCCCATTGTAGCCATAGACATTCATGCAAGATGCAGTTTCCTATTAAAGAAATAGACACCTTGACAGCACATGCAGCATACCCCATTTACATATAGGAAGGACATGGCATTGTGATGAGGTTTACAACCAATTTATAACAGAAACTATGCAGCAGATGGGAAAATAGATTTTAAGGGGTCTTCCATGGATTATATGGCATATTACTCACTTCAGTCACAGCAAAATAGTGATTCTTTTGACAGCGACACAGTCATTTTGAGCAGTGTTCTGTACAGGTGTAATAAGAAGCCATGATATCCTTGATGAGGCCTTGAAGTATGTGACAATAAGAGGGACTACCATCTGCTGGCCAGACGAAATCAAGTGTAACCAAACTATGCTGGAAGATCTGCAGGGGGAGTGACTTTGCCTGCTGAACCTGATCAGGTGAGACACAGGAAGGACTTCCTTAATATAAACGCCCTGCGCTCCAAACAAGTGGCAGATTTTGTGCCAGAGAAGAAAGTGGAGCATAAGCGTTCCAGAGATGTCGCCGACGCTAGCTATACACACCTCAGCGTAAAGTCGACACCATCATGTCGGTCATTGTCTGACAAGGTCCTCATCTCAGGAGGACTCAGGGTTTCATTTGTACTAGTCTGGACCAGGTTCCGCACTTCACGTCAGTAGAGCTTAAGAGACCAGACTTTGCCTGTCAAGAGCTAAGGACTAGTCGACTTCGCTCCAATCCTAAGAAGCTGAGAAACTCAGTGAGGAGACTGCAACAGAAGAGGCCCATGATGCGACTGCGGAGGGACAGTGCATGTGAACAAGGCTGTCACTCCCATCTATCATCTACAGTACCGGGGTCAGCTGGGATTAGGGTCTCAGGTTGGGAAGGAGCTGGTTGGCGTATGTGAAACTCAATGGGCTTTGATAGACTAAGTCAGATAGCGACTTGCGGTCTAGCAGGAAAACCTGGTGGCCCCCCGCTAGGGCCAGATTTGCAGAGAGAACTTACATGGTGGCTCCCACGACTGGGTGTACCACCATTGTGAACAGAATATTAACGTTAGATAGAGTAAGATTTCTTTTGCGTTTCCAAGTTTATTGTTATCTTAGTTCGAATATTAGTCTGCCTACTCACTAACACTAATCGTTCAGATTTACTTGAAGTTACTGTATATAAATAGAACTATTATAATCCCTGAATGTCTCCCCCTCGTGCCTCTGTGTATTGTATCCAGACACCTGCATTTCAGAGGCAACTGCCAAAACATCTAATTTTTTACAGAAAGAAGATTCATTTCTGACAATCACACTGCTACCTGATCAGCTCCTTAGGCCCCTAACTCAAGGTAATCCAAGATCTCAGGAACATATTTTGCAAGCACAAATTCTATTACTTGATTTATTGGATGAGATAGACAGTTAGATTTTCTTAGAATCATAGAATGTTAGAGTTGGAAAGGACCTCAAGGGACATCGTGTCCAACCCCCTGCTCAAAGCAGCATTCACTAAACCATCTCAGACAGATGTCTGTCCAGCCCCTGTGTGAAGACTTCCACTAAAATAGAATTCACCACCTCTCGTGGCAGCTTGTTCCACTCATTGTTCATCCTCACTGTCAAAAAGACTTTTCTAATATCTATTCTTTATCTTCTTCATTTCAGTTTCATTCCATTGCTTTTCCTGTTTCCATGTGCAAATGAAAATAAGGATGATCCCTCTACACTGTGATATCCTTTCAGATATCTGTAGACAGGTATTGTCTCTCTTAGCCTTCTTTTTAGCAAATGTAATGTTCCGAGATCCTTTAACAGTTCCTCGTAGGACATACTTTACAGATCTCTCACCATCCTGGTAGCAGTTCTCTGAACTTACTCCAGTTTCTCAATGTCTTTTTTAAAATGTGGTGTCGAGAACTAGAGACAGTATTCCAGATGCAGCCTGACCAAGGAAGTGTAGAGGGGGATAATTACTTTACATAATCTATACTCTATTAAGAGAAGCATACATCCTAGAACTGGGTTTGCGTTTTTGCTGCTGCATCACACTGTTGATTTGTGTGCAGTCTGTGATCTATAAGTATACCCATGTCTTTTTCAGTCTTTTTTACATGTGCTGTTGCATAGTTCTATTCCTCCCATTCTATAGATGTAATTTTTATTTTTCTTGCCCAGATGTAGAATCTTGCATTTCTCCCTGTTAAATATCTTTTAGTCGCTACCCATTGTTCAAGCTTATCTAGATCCTTCTGAATCCCTTCTCTAGTGCTAGCTATCCCTCCTAGCTTTGCATGGTCTGCAAACTTGATCAGTTTACCTTCAGTTCCCTTATCTAGATCATTTATAAAAATGCTGAACCAATACAGAGCCTTGTGGCACCCACTTGAAACAGTCTTCCAATTAGATGTGCAACCATTTATCATCACTCGTTGAGCATGATCACTGAGCCCATTATGAATCCGCCTTACCGTAGCCTTGTCAATCCCATACATGGTAATTTTTTCAATAAGGATAGTATGAGTTACTTTATCTATCATTTTCTTTGCTGAAGTCAAGATACACTATATCTACCACATTTCCCCGATCAACCAAGTCAGTGATTCCATCATAGAAGGAAATTAAATTAGTCTGGCATGACTTGTTTGCTACAAACCTATGCTGATTCTGGTTAATTACTGTATTCTTATCCAAGTACTTACATACATGTTTAATAACTTGTTCAAAGATCTTTCCTGGTATAGAAGTATGGCTCACTGGCCTGTAATTTAAAGACTCCATCTTCTTTCCTTTTTTGAAGTAAGGGACAACATTTGCCCTTCTCTGAAATTTTGTGACTTCTCCTGTTCTCCAGGATTTTTCAAAGATTCTGGCTGGTGATTCTGCAATGTCCTTTGCTAACTCTTTCAGTACCCTAGGATGTACCTCATGTGGACCATGAGATATAAATTCATTTAAATTAGCTAAGTGTTCCCTCACCATCTCTTTTTATAGATAACATGGATTATTTTATTCCTTTGATGGCACCGTGAAGATCAGTTGATGTTACAACTGCTTTCTTAGAGAACACAGATAAAAAATAGTCAGTTAAAAGTTTGGCCTTCTCAACATAATTTTTGACCACTTCACCATTTTCAGTCTGTAAAAATCCTGCAGCATGACTTTGACTTTTCTTTTGCTTTTGACATACCCTCAAATTCCTGTTTTTACCGCTTTTGGTCTCCCTTGCAGCCTCACTTTATTACTGGCTTTAGTTCTTCTAACGCTTGCCCTGCATTCCCTGCAGACAGCATTATGTTCTTCTTTAGATATGCCCCCTCTATCCATTTAATATAATTTCTTTTTTTCCTTTTTAACAAGTGATTAAGTTCTGTGTTCATCTATACTGGTCTCTTTAAATACTTTCCATTCTTCCTTCTTTTCAGAATTGTGCAGTGAGAATTTCATTTAGCAAAATCTCCAATCCTTCTGAGACATTTCTGTATTTTAGAACATCCAGCCACTGGACTGTTATGATACGGTGGTCTAGGAGCAACATGGAACGAGCTCTGAAGGAAGTGGTAACTGTACTGACCGCAGTCCCTAAGCTCAACACAACACTAGAAGTAGCCGTGGAATGCTCCTAACTCTCCCTAGGCATCTCGTCACAGCCTAAGAGCTAACTACCCCTAAAGATAGAAGCAGGAAAGCTATCTTGCCTCAGAGAAAATCCCCAAAGGATAGATTAGCCCCCCACACATAATGACTGTGAGTGGAGAGGGAAAAGACATACACAGAATGAAACCAGGATGAGCACAGGAGGCCAGTCTAACTAAATAGATAGGATAGGATGGAATACTGTGCGGTCAGTATAAAACACTACAAAAATCCACGCAGAGTTTACAAAAAATCTCCACACCTGACTAAAGGTGTGGAGGGCAAATCTGCCTCCCAGAGCTTCCAGCAAGACAGAATTAATTCACACTGATAAGCTGGACAAACATAGAAAGCACAGAATGGATAAGTCCAAAATCTATGGACAGAAAAGGGCAAGCAAAAACTTAGCTTATCTGAACTGGTCCGGATAACAGGGAACTCCAAAGAGATGTGAATCCAACCAGGAACCATTTACAAGTGGCACTGGCTGAAGATAGAGCCAGACTTAAATAGCCGAGCAGAAGAGACGATAAGTGGAGGCAGCTGATGACAGCTAACTCCAAGGAGCAGTCATACCACTAGAAACCACAAGAGGGAGCCCAAGAGCAGAACTCACAAAAGTGCCACTTACAACCACCGGAGGGAGCCCAAGAGCGGAATTCACAACACTGGACCTTTCCTACACTCTTTTTTTGAGTCCATTAAAATCTGCCTTTTTGAAGTCCAACCTTAAAGTCTGAGTCCTCGCTGGTCTTCCTTCTTTTGTAATCCAAAATTTCAGGATAGCATGATCGCTGCCTCCTTAATTCTGCTTGTTGATCTTTCATTGCCTGACCTTGGACCTCGTTCTGACCTTCTGTCTGTTTAACCCTTTCTGCTCTGATCCGCTATATTCTGGTATTCTGACCTTGGAATGTTACCTGACTAATCCATTGTCTCTTCCTTCTGTTTATGATGTTCCTTCCTGGATTCTGACCTCTGCCTCCTTGACTATCCCATCTCACAGCTTGTCCATGTGAGGTGACTCAGCATCACAAAAAGTATCTTGGTGATCGGGTTGGATAAGAACGGCAGCAGACATGAAATACTCTTAATTTTTAAAAGGCCTTTATAGCATCTGGTGACAAAACCTTGAGATTCGCCCCCTTAAGTCTAAGGTCAGTAAGAAGTTTAGCAATCTGAGAAAAACTCTTGATAAATTTCCTGTAATGCAGTGGCATGTAAAATGTTATGCACCCCTGTTCAAAATTAATGTTATTGTGAACAGTTAAGAAAGTTGAAGTTGAAAAATACAATCCCAACAGTGAAACATGGTGGTGGCAGCATTATGCTATGGGGGTCTTTTTCAGCTGCAGGGACAGAACCACTGGTTGCCATTGAAGGAAACATGAATGCGGCCAAGTACAGAGATATCCTGGATGAAAACCTCTTCCAGAGTGCTCTGGACCTTGGACTTGGCCGAAGGTTCACCTTCCAACAAGACAATGACCCTAAGCACACAGCCAAAATAACAAAGGAGTGGCTTCAGAACAACTCTGGCTGACCCAGTCAAGAATGGTCACAGAGCCCTGACCTAAACCCAATCTCTGGCTCCAGGTGTGAAAAACTTGTTGCATTATTCCCAGAATGACTCATGACTGTACTAGCTCAAAAGCGTGCTTCTACTCACTACTGAGCAAAGGGTTTGAATACTTCTGACCATGTGATATTTCAGTTTTTCTTTTTTAATACATTTACAAAAATTTCTACATTTCTGTTTTTTTTTCAGTCAAGATGGGGTGCAGAGTGAACATTAATGAGAAAAAACTCTTTTGAATTTACCAAATGGCTGCAATGAAACAGAGTGAAAAATTTAAAGGGGTATGAATACTTTCCGTAGCCACTGTATATATGGCCTGAAAAGTTGTGTACTTGGCTTAATGGCATCTTCTTCCGACACTTTTCCACCCTCTTTTGGTCATTTAGGGGTTCATCAGGGAATTCCTTCAATCAAGATAAGAAAAGGAGACCATAAGCAGTACTGCAATGAGGGTAACAGGTCACATGCCCAGGCAATATGCCTTATCACAGCCCCTACCTACAGTATGAGTCCACACATAGCCCCCCACATAGAGTATGAATACTCATATAGCCCCTAATATACAGCTTGAGCCCAAACATAACTGGGTACAGTATGAGGCCCCATATATCCTCTTATATACACACAGTATGATCATGTAAATAACTCCCTATATAAAGGTATAAGCCTGCACATAGTTCCCTATATATAGTATGAGCCCGCATATAGCTGCCTATATACAGTATGAACCCCGTATAGCCTATTATATGCAGTATGAGTCACATATAGCCCCTCTATATACAGTAGGAGCCCCCATATAGCCTCCTACATACGAGTCCGCACATAGCCCACACATATAGTCACACATCCCATACACATATTTTAAAAAAAACCGCACATGCAAACCTCGATTCCATTCTCCCGGCACTCAGCTCCGGTTCCTGAGGCTCCACTTGTAATTATGGCACGCACATGCTATTGAACATCGGCTGATGATGTCATCACGCCGTGACATCACAGCTGAGGCCCCTGGAGCTGCGCTGCTATTCTTTATCATCAACAGCAGAGCTCAAGGAAAGCTCCCTGCTGGGATATATGCACCACTGATGGAAGCACACAAAACATTATAATGAGGGCTATCTGTCCAAGGGTCTCGGGCCAATGCACAATCTGTTGCTTGTGTTACTTTTAGGCTGGTGTCACACTCGCGAGTGCAATAAGAGAAACTTGCGAGAGTCTCCAGTGGCAGTGCCGGGTATTGTTGCGAGTTTCTCGCATTGCACTCGCAAGTGTGACAGTGAACATGACCAGGCCAAATTTTACAATTCTGACCAGTTACTTCATGTGGTAATAACTCTGATGATTCAGCGGATCCCAATTATTCAGATACTGTTTTTTTTGTGACATATTGTACCTCATGATAGCAGTAAAATTTCTTCAATGTGACTTACGCTTATTTGTAAAAAAAACAAACAGAAATTTGTTAAAAATTGTGAAAATGTTGAAATTTTCAAACGTTTAATTTGTATGCCCTTAAGTCAGTTATGTGACACAAAATAGTTGATGAATAACATTTCCCACATGTCTACTTTATGTCGGCACAATTTTTGAAACAGAAGTTGATTAACCATTTTTTGAAATGTGGAAGGAAAAAAAATGAACATGTAATTTTTTCTCCCAAATGTCACTTTAGACCTAATTTTCTTTATTTTCACAAGGGTATCAAGAACAAATAGACCCCAAAGTTTGTTGTGAAATTGGTCCTGAGCATATTGATACAAAATATGTGGGGGTAAACTGCTGTTTCGGCACACAATATTGAAGGGAAGGCGCGCCATTTGACTTTTTGAATTAAAAATTTGCAGGAATAATTAGCGGTCACCATGTTGCGTTTGGAAAACCCCTGATGTGCCTAAACAGTGGAAATCCCCCAAAAATTGATACCATTTTGGAAAATAGCCCCCTCAGGAAACTCATCTAGATGTGTGGTGAGCAGGTGCTTCTCAGAGGTTTATAAAATTGGGCCATGAAAAAAAAAAACAACAACACATTTTTCCCACAAAAATGCTTTTTCACCCAAAATTTTGCATTTTCATAAGGGTAACAGAAGAACTTACACTATTCAATCTGTTGGGCAATTTTACCTGAGTACGTCGATGCCCCATATGTGGGGGAAAACTACTGTTTGGGTGCACGGCCTGGCTCAGAAGGAAAGGAGAGATGTTTTGGAATGCAGACGTTGATGGTATTGTGTGGGTGTCATGTCATTTTTGGAGAGCCTCTGATGTGCCTAAACAGTATACATCCCCCCCAAGTGACCCAATTTTGGAGATTAGATCTCTCAAGGAGTTTATCTAGATATGTGGTGAGAACCTTGAATCCCCCCAAGTGCTTCACCAAATTTTACAACATTGATCGTTTGTGAAAATGAAAAAACACAATTTTCCCACAAATTTGTTGAGCAATTTCTCTGTATGTGGTCAAAAAATACTTTTGAGGCACAGAGAAAAGCTCAGAAGTGAAGAAGCGCCATAATGGAGTTCAGATTTTGCTGGAATGGTTTGAGGTGACTGGCAGAGCCCCTGAGGTGCCAGAACATCAGAAACCCCCCACATATATCCTCATTTTTCAAACTACAACACCCAATGAATTAATCCAGCGATCATATTAACACAACATGTGCCTCACAGATTTTTATACTATTGGATGGTGAAGAAAGAATAATTACATTTACCACTAAAATGTTGCTTTAGCTTCAAGTTTTTAATTTTTCTAAGTGCTGAAAGCATGGTCTGAGATAGTTCTGTACAGGTATAATGCACTACAATGCTAGCACATTGCAATGCTTTATACCTGCCATCAATGAAAACAAGTGAATATCCCATAGAGGGACGTAAAAAAGTTATAAAAAATAAATTGTATAAATAGTTTTAAAAAAAATTACAAAACAAACAAAAAAAAGTAATGCCAATAAATACATATTAAAAAAAAACACAAAAAAGTACACATATTTGATATTGCTGCATCCGGAATGACCCAATCAATAAAACTGTCACACTAGTTAACTAGTTAAGTTATGGGCAGCACGGTGGCTCTGTGGTTAACACTGCAGCGCTGAAGTCCTGGGTTCAAATCCCACCAAGGACAACATCTGCAAGGAGTTTGTATGTTCTCTCCGTGTTTGTGTGGGTTTCTTCTGGGTTCTCCGGTTTCCTCTCACATTCCAAAGACATACTGATAGGGAATTTAGATTGTGTGCCCCATCGGGGACAGCGATGATCATGTGTGCAAAACTGTAAAGCGCTGCTGAATATGTTAGTGCTATATAAAAATAAAGATTATTAAGATTATTTAACCCCTTCAGTGAACGCCGTAAAAAAAACACACAAAAAAATGGCAAACATCACACAAAGCCCAGGCAGAGGATAACAACATGAAAGTCCAAAAGAATCAATATCAGGAAATTATTTGCATGTATGGAACCTTATACAGGTGCATAGTAGAGCAAAGGCCCATCACAAGACGATTATTCAAACAATCAATATAACATACCAAAACTCCATGCTGTCTCCTGCCCACCCCGACGCGCGTTTCGGCATTATCCTTCCTCAGGGGATGCACAAACATTGGCTATATATAGCTACTAAATCCAGAAGTATACGTCAGCCGGCACCGGCTCCAACGTACCACCCACACATCACGTCACCCATTACCACCAACGCAGAAACACACGGGGCCCCATGTGATCAAGCGTCAGAGGATGGGCGGGGACGGAAGAGGCGAGGCAGAACCGAGCCAGCAGGCACATAGGTATCCTGGCAACACTAAACACAAGTAAGTGTCCAGATAAGCAGCGCGCATTAGCAAACATCATTCCGTATATCAACCAACACAGAGCAGCATAAGCAAGCTAATGGATATAATATACATCAGGTTATTAACAACCATGAATATATAAAACAGACAATGTTATTTGCAATATCCCTATGAGTGGCCAATGGCCATACTTCTTAAAGATGTATAATTAAATGATCGCACATATATGAATATGATATGGATGCAATAATGCTCTATGCCTTCTCAGCAAAAGCTGTATACAATCATATAAATATATTTCATAGTTGCATAGAGAATAAGAATACACCCATATACATCAGTATTATACATATCACATCAAGGTACAGAATAGCGAATAATCACATGTAAACATGTCTTTCGCAGAAATAACAAGAATCCATAAGTCAGGTACAATTAAAATACATTGCGACAAACATAGCAGTCTGTTGATACTAACACTAAATATGCACAAATATAGACCATATACATAGGGTGATGTACCAAAACATCAAGAGATGATCATAATTATAAATAGCTGAAGACACATTAGATGTCCTTCAAGATTCCAATTGTCCATCATGGCAATGTGGCAATCGATAAACGTCACTAGAACATAAAAGAAAAAAATTAAAAAGTGCAAATAAACATATACTGTATTATGCGGAAGAGCCGCACCTTAATTGATACACAGCCGATAGACTACAAAAAGGAGCAAAAGACAGGCATTCATTAAGGCCAAAAGGGTGAGTTGTATTTAATAACCAAATCCATTTAGTCTCTAGTTTAGCCAGACGCTTGGACAAACCACCCCCTCTAAAATTAATTTTTAGGGGTATCAATAACATGTACCCTTAGAAGGGTACTATCACAGCTGTGAAAATTTTTGAAATGTCGTGGTATAGTCACTTATCCCTTAGATTAATTAATTGAGAGGTGTAGCTTGTAAAATGGGGTCACTTATGGGGGTCCTGCTGTTCTTGCACCTCAGGGGCTCTCTCAGTAAAATCTGTACAATATTATGGCACTCCTTACCTTCTGAGCTTTGCACTGTGCCTGAAAAATAGTTCCTGATTACATACAGGGTATTGGAAAAAATCAGGTGAAACTGCACAACAAGCTGAAAGACCCATTTTTTCCTGTTAACCTTATAAAAATTACAAATATGGGGCTAAATCAACATTTTAGCAGTAAACATGTAAATATTCCTTCTTCACGGCCCAATGGTAGAAATATCTGTGAGGCACATGTGGTGTCAAAATGCTCACTATACCCCTAGATGAATTCATTGAGAGGTGTAGTTTGTAAAATGATGTCACTTATGGGGGAATTTCTGCTATTCTGGCACTTCCGGGGTTCTGCCAATCTGACATGCCACCCTCAAACCATTCCAGCAAAATCTGAACTCCAATATGGAGCTTCTTCCCTTTGAGCTTTACACTGTTTTCTCAAGATATATTGTATTTCATGAGGCACAATCTCAGAATCAGTGGGATCCGTTGAAGTGATCCAGACTTATTACCTTATAAAGTGACATTGGTCAGATTTTAAAAATAGGGCTCGGTCTATAACCTACAAAGTGGCTCGGTTTTTAAGGGGTTAAATAAATTGTTGGCTACCACTGTATACCTATAGTGAGACATCATGAGTACACTTTAATGTGAGTCGAGCCTTAGTAATGTTTAGGAGCTCAAAACACATTCAATACAAAGCTAGAAGGCTTCAGAGTGTTATACACGTATTTTCTGGCCAATTAGACTTTGGAGAATTGAAATTCACATCAATTTGAATCACTATGAATTATTTTTTTGGGAAAAAGTTGGAAAACATGGTGAATGTAAATGTAAATAGAATTGATCATATCTATTAATCATTCAGCAAAGCATGAATTGTGGTCTTATTAAAACAAACATTTTATTATACAAAACATTATCTCTATAGCTAACTTCAGAAAAATGTACTATATGCCACAACTGCCAATGAGGACAAGTTTATACTGGTAGGTGCATTTCAAAACTTAAAAGCAGCCTCACCCATCTTTAGATATAAAAAGAGAGTTTAGCCAAACTGTGAAAGCTGCCTCCTAGTCAATGTGCTCTAAATACACCAAATTTACAGTAAACTGGTTTGTTGACTGAAAACTAGTACCAGGGCCAGTATACATTTCCGGTTTTGCTTGCATTTTCCATGCAGATTTTCTTTATCATACAAACCTGGCTTTACAAAACTATTAAAGAAAATAAAAAGCAGAACAAACAACAGAATAAAATCCCATTAAAAAGAACCGAATGTGTGCTAGTTCACCCTATAATTATTTATTATTTATTATTATTATTATTATTTATTATTAGGGTTGAGCGAAACGGGTCGTTCATTTTCAAAAGTCGCCGACTTTTGGCAAAGTCGGGTTTCATGAAACCCGATCCGACCCCTGTGCAGGGTCGGCCATGCGGTACGCGACTTTCGCGCCAAAGTCGCGTTTCAATGACGCGAAAAGCGCCATTTCTCAGCCAATGAAAGTGAACGCAGAGTGTGGGCAGCGTGATGACATAGGTCCTGGTCCCCACCATCTTAGAGAAGGGCATTGTAGTGATTGGCTTGCTGTCTGCGGCGTCACAGGGGCTATAAAGGGGCGTTCCCGCCGACCACCATCTTACTGCTGCTGATCTGAGCTTAGGGAGAGGTTGCTGCCGCTTCGTCAGAAGCAGGGATAGCGTTAGGCAGGGTACATTAACCACCAAATCGCTTGTGCTGTAGCGATTTCCACTGTCCAACACCACCTTTGGTGTGCAGGGACAGTGGAAGCTACATTTTTTTTTTCTCAGCGCTGTAGCTCATTGGGCTGCCCTAGAAGGCTCCCTGATAGCTGCATTGCTGTGTGTACGCCGCTGTGCAAACCAACTGCTTGTTTCAAAGCACAAATCCTCTTGTTCCTTCCTTTCTGCACAGCTATCTTTTTGGTTTGTCCACACTTTTTATTTAATTTGTGCATCAGTCCACTCCTTATTGCTGCCTGCCATACCTGGCTGAGATTACTGCAGGGAGATAGTAATTGTAGGACAGTCCCTGTTTTTTTTTTTTTTTGTGGGAGATTAAGATTGACATTTCTGCTAGAGTGCCATCCCTGTGTGTGCCATCTCTCACTCAGTGGGCCATAGAAAGGCTATTTATTTTTTTGCTTGATTTGGGTTCTAAAATCTACCTGAAAAAATCACTACATCAATCAGTGGGAGAAAAATATTGGCCTCAGGGCTTGTGTGCCACTCCTGACTCCTGTGTGTGCCATCTCTCACACAGTGGGCCATAGAAAGCCTATTTATTTTTTTGCTTGATTTGGGTTCTAAAACGTACCTGAAAAAATCACTACATCAATCAGTGGGAGAAAAATATTGGCCTCTGGGCTTGTGTGCCACTCCTGACTCCTGTGTGTGCCATCTCTCACTCAGTGGGGCATAGAAAGCCTTTGCCATGCCCATTACAAGTAGATTCTGACATGGAGTGCACTGATGCACAGCCACAGCCAGACTACTATGCTGGTCCTTTGACTCAGACCACAACATTGCCCTCTCAGGGTACTGATCCACAATCAGACCCTGATGAGACTATGTTGCCCCGTCACGAACGCTATACCACCGACCGACACGGTGACACAGACGAAGTTGCACACGAGCCAGAAGAGGAGGTAATAGATGACCCAGTTGTTGACCCCGATTGGCAGCCATTGGGGGAACAGGGTGCAGGCGGCAGTAGTTCAGAAGCGGAGGTGGAGGAGGGGCCGCAGCAGGCATCAACATCAGGTTCCATCTGCCGGGCCCGTATCTGGCCCAAAACGCGTGTCAAAGCCAAAACCTGTTGGAGGACAGCGTGGCCATCCGGTTAAAGCTCAGTTTGCAATCCCTGAAAAGGGATCCGATGCTAGGAAGAGTGCAATCTGGCATTTTTTTAAACAACATCCAATTGATCAGCGCAAAGTCATCTGTTAAAAATGTTCAACTAGCTTAAGCAGAGGTCAGAATCTGAAAAGTCTCAATACAAGTTGCATGCATAGACATTTAACCACCATGCATTTTCAAGCCTGGACTAACTACCAAACGTCCCTTAAGGTTGTAGCACCCTCGGCCAATGAAGCTAGTCAGCAACGCAACATCCCTTCCGTCACTGTAAGGCCACCATTTTCCGCACCACCGGCAGTATCTGTGCAGGTTTCTTTGCCAGCCAAAAGCAGTCAGGGTCAGGGAATCACCAGTTTTGTAGGAGGAAATATTGCATCTAGGGCACCGGCGGAAACAATACCGTCTCCAACCGTCTCTCAGTCTGCCATGTCCACCGGCACACCCGCAAGTTCCACGATCTCCAGCTCTCCAGTCCAGCTCACCCTACATGAGACTCTGGTTAGAAAAAGGAAGTACTTATCCTCGCATCCGCGTACACAGGGTTTTAACGCCCACATAGCTAGACTAATCTCGTTAGAGATGATGCCCTACCGGTTAGTTGAAAGCAAAGCTTTCAAAGCCCTGATGGAGTACGCTGAACCACGCTACGAGCTACCCAGCCCTGCACCAGCATGTTAAACAGTGCATCGTCCATGCACTCAGGCAATCTGTGAGTACAAAGGTGCACCTGACTACAGATGCATGGACCAGTAGGCATGGCCAGAGACGTTACGTGTCCATCACGGCACACTGGGTGAATGAGGTGGATGCAGGGTCCACAGGGGACATCAATTTCGGGACAGTTGTGCCTAGCCCACGGTCTAGGAAACATTTGGCTGTAGGCGTTCGCACCCCCTCCTCCTCCTCCTCGTCCTCCTGCAGAAGCGACAGCTCTTCCACAGACCGCAGTCGGCCAACCACTCCATCGGCAGCTGACACTGTTGCACACCAGTTGTCCCATTATGGGCCAGCTACTGGCAAGCGTCAGCAGGCTGTATTGGCTATGAAGTGTTTGGGCGACAACAGACACACCGCGGAAGTTCTGTCCGAGTTCTTGCAACAAGAAACGCAGTCGTGGCTGGGCACAGTAGATCTTGAGGCAGGCAAGGTAGTGAGTGATAACGGAAGGAATTTCATGGCTGCCATCTCCCTTTCCCAACTGAAACACATTCCTTGCCTGGCTCACACCTTAAACCTGGTGGTGCAGTGCTTATTGAAAACTTATCCTGGGTTCTCCGACCTGCTCCTCAAAGTGCGTGGACTTTGCTCACATATCCGACGTTCGCCTGTACACTCCAGCCGTATGCAGACCTATCAGCGGTCTTTGAACCTTCCCCAGCATCGCCTAATCATAGACGTTGCAACAAGGTGGAACTCAACACTGCACATGCTTCAGAGACTTTGCCAACAGAGGCGGGCTGTTATGTTTTTGTGGGAGGATACACATACACGGGCAGGCAGTAGGATGGCAGACATGGAGTTGTCAGGTGTGCAGTGGTCGAAGATAAAAGACATGTGTCAAGTCCTTCAGTGTTTTGAGGAATGCACACGGCTGGTTAGTGCAGACAACGCCATAATAAGCATGAGCATCCCCTTAATGTGTCTGCTGATGCAAAGTTTGACGCACATAAAGGATCAGGCGTCTGCACCAGAGGAAGAGGAAAGCCTTGACGACAGTCAGCCATTGTCTGGTCAGGGCAGTGTACAGGACGAGGCAGCGGGCGAAGAGGAGGTGGAGGACGAGGAGGATGATGGGGATGAGTATATTTTTAATGAGGAAGCTTTCCCGGGGGCACTGGAAATTGGTTGCGTGGCAAGGCCGGGTTCTGGTTTTTTGAGGGACACAAGTGACGTAGATTTGCCTGAAACTGCCCCTCAACCAATCACAACCGCAGATTTGACAACTGGAAGTTTGGCCCACATGGCAGATTATGCCTTACGTATCCTCAAAAGTGACACACGCATTACTAAAATGATGAACGATGACGATTACTGGTTGGCCTGCCTCCTTGATCCACGCTATAAAGGCTAATTGCAAAATATTATGCCACATGAGAACTTGGAACTAATATTAGCAACCAAACAATCAACTCTTGTTGACCGTTTGCTTCAGGCATTCCCAGCACACAGCGCACGTGATCGTTCTCACACGAGCTCCAGGGGGCAGCAGAGCAGGAGTGTTAGGGGTGCACACATCAGAAGTGGCGTTGGACAGAGGGGTTTTCTGACCAGGTTGTGGAGTGATTTTGCTATGACCGCAGACAGGACAGGTACTGCTGCATCAATTGAAAGTGACAGGAGACAACATTTGTCCAGTATGGTTACTAACTATTTTTCATCCCTTATCGATGTTCTCCCTCAACCGTCATTCCCATTTGATTACTGGGCATCAAAATTAGACACCTGGCCAGAATTGGCAGAATATGCATTGCAGGAGCTTGCTTGCCCGGCAGCTAGTGTCCTATCAGAAAGAGTATTCAGTGCTGCAGGTTCAATATTAACCGAAAAAAGGACTCGTCTGGCTACCCAAAATGTTGATGATCTAACATTCATTAAAATGAACCACAACTGGATTTCGAATTCTTTTGCCCCACCTTGCCCGGCAGACACCTAGCTTTCCTATGAAAAGCTCTTGCCTGTGGACTACTGTGAATTACTTTTCTAATGTCTAATTTGCTGCAGCTGATTGTCCAGCATACGACATGTTTACACCTCCCTAAATGGCCAAACTCCCCACA